>NC_030824.1:46910197-47528349 GCF_001704415.2 Capra hircus | reverse complement strand
TGTCTCTGTCTACTTCAGGGAAAAATTTTGAGATACAAAATTCTAAGCCTAAGAAGTTGTTTTCTCAAACGGCCTGTATCTCTTTTAAAGTAAACAATTTGATCTACATTCAGAAAGAAAACTTAACAAGGTTTTTAAACTGTGTATTAATTGATTTTACTGCAAACATATTTTCCCTAATTTGAAAGAGAATCAGTTGGTGACTGTTATCATCAGCTGTAGGCAGAACTCCTTTTTGTTCTTTGATTTCCAAGATAATTGACAGCTGCTATAGAAAGTTGGATGAATCCTCCCTTAAAAATCACTTCAAATGCTAAAAGGAGGAGTTATTTGGGGAAAAAAGGTTATGACATTTCTTTTAAATAGACTGGAAAACAACAGTTAACTCTTCTTGGAACATTTACTACCATTTATTTTATTTTCACTTCAAAATAGTTCCTTAATATATTAGAAATATTTTTTCATTTACTAGTAGTGATAATGTTTATTATGCATAGTACGCTTACATTTGGCAGTAGTTTTCAATTTATAGTTCATACAGTACTGTGCACATAAACATAACACTGATGAATATGTCCAAAAATACCTTCAATAAGATGTGTGGCAAGAATACACGGAAGAACTGTACAAAAAAGATCTTCACGAACCAGATAATCATGATGATGTGATCACTAATCTAGAGCCAGACCTCTTGAAATGCGAAGTCAAGTGGGCCTTAGAAAGCATCACTGCGAACAAAGCTAGTGGAGGTGATAGAATTCCAGTTGAGCGCTTTCAAATTCTGAAAGATGATGCTGTGAAAGTGCTGCACTCAATATGCCAGTAAATTTGGAAAACTCAGCAGTGGCCACAGGACTGGAAAAGGTCACTTTTCATTCCAATTCCAAAGAAAGGCAATGCCAAAGAATGCTCAAACTACCGCACAATTGCTCTCATCTCACAAGCTAGTAAAGTAATGCTCAAAATTCTCCAAGCCAGGCTTCAGCAATACGTGAACCGTGAACTCCCTGATGTTCAAGCTGGTTTTAGAAAAGGCAGAGGAACCAGAGATCAAATTGCCAACATCCGTTGGATCATGGAAAAAGCAAGAGAGTTCCAGAAAAACATCTATTTCTGCTTTATTGACTATGCCAAAGCCTAGTCTGTGTGGATCACAATAAACTGTGGAAAATTCTGAAAGAGATGGGAATACCAAACCACCTAACCTGCCTCTTGAGAAACCTGTATGCAGGTCAGGAAGCAACAGTTAGAACTGGACATGGAACAACAGACTGGTTCCAAATAGGAAAAGGAGAACGTCAAGGCTGTATATTG
Source organism: Capra hircus (assembly GCF_001704415.2). NCBI lineage: Eukaryota > Metazoa > Chordata > Mammalia > Artiodactyla > Bovidae > Capra > Capra hircus. The sequence continues at coordinate 47,527,035 of NC_030824.1, read as the reverse complement.
TCACCCTGCTTATTTAACTTCTATGCAGAGTACATCATGAGAAACGCTGGACTGGAAGAAGCACAAGCTGGAATCAAGATTGCTGAGAGAAATATCAATAACCTCAGATATGCAGATGACACCACCCTTATGGCAGAAAGTGAAGAGGAGCTAAAAAGCCTCTTGATAAAAGTGAAAGAGGAGAGCAAAAAAGCTGGCTTGAAGCTCAACATTCAGAAAATGAAGATCATGGCATCTGGTCCCATCACTTCATGGGAAATAGATGGGGAAACAGTAGAAACAGTGTTAGACTTTGATTTTTGGTCTCCAAAATGACTGCAGATGGTGATTGCAGCCATGAAATTAAAAGATGCTTACTCCTTGGAAGAAAAGTTATGACCAACCTGGATAGCATATTCCACAGCAGAGCCAGTAATTTGCCAACTAAGGTCTGTCTAGTCAAGGCTATGATTTTTCCTGTGGTCATGTATGGATGTGAGAGTTGGACTGTGAAGAAGGCTAAGCGCCGAAGAATTGATGCTTTTGAACTGTGGTGTTAGAGAAGACTCTTGAGAGTCCCTTGGACTGCAAGGAGATCCAACCAGTCCATTCTGAAGGAGATCAACCCTGGGATTTCTTTGGAAGGAATGATGCTAAAGCTGAAACTCCAGCACTTTGGCCACCTCATACGAAGAGTTGACTCATTGGAAAAGACTCTGATGCTGGGAGGGATTGGGGGCAGGAGGAGAAGGGGACGACCCAGGATGAGATGGCTGGATGGCATCATGAACTCGATGGATGTGAGTCTGAGTGAACTCCGGGAGATGGTGATGGACAGGGAGGCCTGGCGTGCTGCGATTCATGGCGTTGCAAAGAGTCAGACACGACTGAGAGACTGAACTGAACTGAACTGAAGATGTGTGTACTTTACCTTAGATAAAAGAAAGAATTTTAATTAAAAAAATATAAGTAATAGGCATGTAAAGATTGTTTACACATTACAGCAGACACTCTCTTACTTGCAAGATGAATGTTGTACTAAAAAGAGTAGGCTGATGTCAGAAAGGTGAGTTTGACAGATGGCTTGGCTACTAACAAATTGTATAAGATGAACAAAATTGCTTTTCTCTGGATAACAATTTTCTAATCTTTAAGTGAAGGTATATATAATGAGTTTCTTGGTGATCAAATTAACTGAAAATTTGTTAGGAAGCTTTTAAAAATAAATTGAGGGCAAGAGAGTTTTCCTCACATAGCTTCTCTTTAAACAGGGCGTTACTATAGGCAGTCCTCTCCTAAACACAGTGAAGTGTAGGTGACTGGAGCTATGGGCACAAATGCCTTAGCCAGGAAGTATTCTTTCTGTACTACAAAAGCAGAAGTGGTACATATCATGTCCAAGGTGGCTACTGAATCCTAAAGGAATTCACAGATGTCCTTGCAGATGTAGGCAGATGAACTGTAAGAAGATTAAGCCATTAAGAGTAGTCTGTATCCTATTCTTCCATTTTATGATCTGTCCTCTGTACAGCTGAGAACCAATTGTGAGTCAGTTGAAGCCTGGAGGATTCTAGATAATGATATTTTCTGGCTTTGCTTCCTCCTCTTCATAGTCCTTCACCTGCTTAAATCATGTATGGCAGGCAATTCATATAATTTGGGTTAAACCTAAGGTACCTTTGCTGCTCCAGAAAGTGTTGGCTTGAGAGGAGAAATGGAGCCAGGGATAATTTTCAGTGTGTAAATGGAACTTGGTCAAGTTTCTGTGACTAATGAGAGAGGAAGGAATCATTGCTTCAAGTGAACAGATGCAAGTGCTTGCCGTGACAATTGGACTTTTGTAGGTGTTGGCTTGCATCATTCCTGCTGATAATACATTGGCACCTTTAGACTAATCCTGGGCAGTAAGATATGTCATAATGTGTTTTCTAATTTTCCACAGACTGAGGATTTTACACTTGGGTAACACAACCACCTGAGTGGGGTCATCTGCCAATACGGTGAACTCCAAATACTGTTGTTGAAACAAACCTTGATCTGTTGAAATTAAAGGGATAAAATATGGTCCAGAGTCTCCCATAAGACTGACAAACAGTAAAAATCGGAATATTATTTATTTTTTTCATAGGGTAGTTTTAAAATTGATATTTTCATGGCCCAGTTCATGTATATTTAATGAATCTTAGTGACAGTACAATGATGGCTTATAACACTTATTTTTAGTACAAAAAAGAAAGTTACACATTAATACTTTTTTATTATTAAATAATGTGATATACCAATGCATATTCATAAAATTTAAATATTGAGTAATGTTATCATTATCTTAATCTGCCCTTGAACACTAATGTTTAATTATGGAAGCATTACTAACTTTGTCAGAGGGCTAATTAGCACTTTTCTGTGAAGTCCTACTAGGACCCATATGGCCATTGCTCAGAGAGATAGAAGGAAATTTAAGTGAGAAAGGTATTTGATATTCAGATTTTAGTGCCTCCCCCGACTTTATGTCCTTAAATTCAGTACAGAGGAAACAGGGATAGGGGCTTCTATACAGCCATGTTGTGTAATGTATCGCTGCTGCTGCTGCTGCTAAGTCACTTCAGTTGTGTCCGACTCTGTGCAGCCCCATAGACGGCAGCCCACCAGGCTCCCCTGTCCCTGGGATTCTCCAGGCAAGAACACTGGAGTAGGTTGCCAGTTCTTTCTCCAGTGCACGAAAGTGAAAAGTGAAAGTGAAGTTGCTCAGTCGTGTCCGACTCTTAGCGACCCCATGGACTGCAGCCTACTAAGCTCCTCCATCCATGGGATTTTCCAGGCAAGAGTACTGGAGTGGGGTGCCATTGCCTTCTCCATAATGTATTGCAAGTAAGTTTAAATAATGAATGGAATGAGCTTAAATCTAAGTGACACATATATACTCTGAATTTAAGCAAAAATACATGGAAATAAAATTGTAGTGCCTCCTCATTTTCAAAAATATGTAATAATATACTTTTTATGCATGTATATAACATTTTATATGTGATATTTTTATGTTCATGACTAAAGGTTGGAGAGAACCAAGAAAAAGCGTAAATAGATAATTTCTAGACAGTTTAAAATAACTATTCTTCTAAAACACTATGAAGAACACAGAACAATATGTACCAAAGTATACTTGAAAGTAATAAATCCTATTACCATAAATTTTGAAATATAGTATACTCTGTCAGTAATAGAGGCCTCATAGGATGAGCATGAAATGTGGCAGAGAGAGATTTATTCCCTTAGAATTTGATTAGTATCTGTTAGTAGTAATTTAAAATTGTAGGATTTATTTTTTCCTGCTGCTTTTTTTTGTCTGTTTGTTTTTAACTGTGGATGTTTCTCTCTTGCTTACTCCCTTAAAAGAAATACAAGAGTTGCACCTTAAAGTTCTCAGATATGTACACCTAGACCCAAACATTCTTTTTTCAAGTTTTAATAGGACAGTCTCAGTCGCGTGAGGGCAGCAAAGAGCAGAAAAAAGAAAAGATGTCTCTCTCCCTTGGGCAGAGTAACTAGGGAGCTTTTTGAGGCAGGACAAAGTTTAACATGGGTCAACAGCTCAGAGCAGGGATAGGTGGGGCAATGGATCATGCCCAGGTTTTCATCTCATGAGAATTTTGTACCACAAGCAAACTTTTCAGAAGAATGAAGTGAGTGACAACATACAGATTGAGAGAAGCATGAACATGTGTTACTGGACACAGAGTTTTCAAGCATCAGAACCAAGACCAGATAAGCAAAACAAACTTTACAAGGCACTGAGACACTGAATTTACTTCCAAGAGCTAGCTTAATGTATTTGTTGTTCTTCAGAGTCAATCAGTTCTCACAGAGAGTTAAGTCTAGCTATAGCAAAGTCCTGTGTAATCACAGGAAAGAAAAATGAATATCAAATAGTACCCCACCATCTTAGGTTTCAATACAGTGCCCCCTTACAGACAGCCACACACATTGCCTTTGAGAGTTTCAGACAGTATGAATTGTTCTTAGATCCACAGAAAACAGAGAAAGGAGAGGTACTCACTTAGCAGTCTAATATATATATATATATACATATATATATAATATATATATATATGTGTATGTATATATGTATGTATTCTTTGTTGTTCCTCTCTGGAGGAAACAAAAAGGAACAATTAGAAATTTTGTGTGGCACTAATGTTTGGTAATGTAGTATGTTTGGTAGTGTTGATAGCTTTCACAGAGAAAACTAATAAATTGCCGAAGGTATATCTAGGTTTTTTTCAGGTGATTATTTTATATTTGTGAATAATAGTTATTCCTTTATGGGGATATGTTTTAATAACTTTAATATACCCAACTTTATTTTTTAAAGCAATTCTGACAGCTGTGGGGTGATATCTCATTATGGTTTTGCTTAACATTTCCCCAATAATTAGTAACTTTGAGTATTTTTTCATATATCCATTGGCATTTATATAAGTCTTCTTTAGAGAAATGTCTATTCAAGTCTTTAGCCCAGTTTTAAATTGACCTATTAGTTTTCTCACTATTGAATATTGGGAAGTCCTTGCATATTTCATGATTAATTCCTTATTTGATATATGTTTTACAAATATCTTCTCCTATTTTGTACTTTTTCTTTTCACTTTGTTTATCGCTTCTTTTGCTGTGAAGAAATCATTTTCTTTGATGCTGTTCTACTTGTTTATTTTGTTTTTTATTGCCTGTACTTTTGGTGTTAAATCCATAAAATCTTTGCCCAAACCAATTCAATGAAGTTTTCCCCTGTGTATTGTTCTAGGAATTTTACAGTTCCATACTATTTTGTTTACCAACATGTTCCCCTTCAGCTTTAATATGATTTCACACCACATTTATATATATTAACAAATAATCATGTGACTATGAACAAGTGTTCATATGTACGAAGAAAAATGAAAAATAATGGTTTCTACGTATTTATTCTCTTTCTGTACATAAAGTAACCATGTAAATCTTTTTGCTATCCATCCTCTATTCTTCTTTCAGAGCATGAGTTCTATATATGTATTTTCATTTACAGATTAGTAAACCCACTCTAGTATTCTTGTCTGGAGAATCCCAGGGACAGAGGCGCTCGCAGGCTACAGTTCATGGAGTCGCAAGAGTCAGACATGACTTAGCGACCAAACCACAACCACAAACTGAGATAGTAAGATGTTAGAAGCTTGATCCATGAAACCTGGAAGTTAGTGATGTAATCAAGGTTTATATCTAACTCCTTCACATCAAAATCAAGGATAGTGAACCAATATAAGCAATATTTTAGATCAATATATTAGTGATTCATTCAGATTACTCAGAAATGAGAAAGCATACAATGCTGAGAAAGCAACAAACTGGAAAATTCTTAAAGAGATAGGAATACCAGACCACCTTACCTGCCTCCTGAGAAATCTTTATGCAGATCAAGAAGCAACAGTTAGAACTGGACATGGAAAAACAGACTGGTTACAAATTGGGAAAGGAGTACATCAAAGCTGTATATTGTCACCCTGCTTATATAACTTATATGCAGAGTACATCATGCGAAATTCTGGGCAGGATGAAGCACAGGCTGAAATCAAGATTGCCAGGAGAAATATAAAAAATGTCAGATATGAAGATGACACCACCCTTATGGCAGAAAGCAAAGAAGAACTAAAGAGCCTCTTGATGAAAGTGAAAGAGGAGAGTGAAAAAGTTGGCTTAAAATTCAACATTCAAAAAACTAAGATCATGGCATCTGGTCCCATCACTTCATGGCAAATAAATGGGCAAACAATGGAAATAGTGAGAGACTTCATATTTTTGTGTTCCAAAATCACTGCAGATGGTGACTGCAGCCATGAAATTAAAAGATGCTTAATCCTTGAAAGGAAGTTATGACCAACCTAGAAAGCATATTAAAAAGCACAGGCATTATTTTGCCAACAAAGGTCCATCTGGTCAAGGCTATGGTTTTTCCAGTGGTCATGTATGGATGTGAGAGTTGGACTGCAAAGAAAGCTGAGTGCTGAAGAATTGAAGGTTTTGAACTGTGGTGTTGGAGAAGACTCTTGAGAGTCCCTTGGACTGCAAGGAGATCCAACCAGTCCATTCTAAAGGAGGTCAGTCCTGAGTGTTCATTGGAAGGACTGATGTTGAAATTGAAACTTCAATACTTTGGCCACCTGATGCAAAGAACTGACTCATTGGAAAAGACCCCAATGCTGGGAAAGATTGAAGGCAGGAAAAGGGGATGACAGAGTCGGACATGACTGAGTGACTGAGCTGAACTAAATTGTTATGTATACCTATGGCTGATTCATGTTGAGGTTTGACAGAAAACAGCAAAATTCTGTAGAATAATTATGCTTTAAGAAAAAAATGAATAAATTTAAAAAATTAGAAATAAATCTTAAAAAATGAGAAAATAAAAGAGAATGCACAGACAAATTGGGACTTGAGTAAGGTTTGAGGCTCCTCTGTCCACGGGATTTTCCAGGCAATAGTACTGGAGTGGATTGCCATTTCCTTCTCCAGGGGGTCTTCCTGACCCAGAGATCGAACCTGGGTCTCCCGCATTGTAGACAGACGCTTAACCATCTGAGCCACCAGGGAAATCCATGAATCTATTCATACACAGGCATTTGGAATCTCATAAACAATTTTGATTGGAGTAGGAAGAATATACTTAGGAGTTTGTAGATTTGAAAAGTGACAAAAGTACATTGCAAGAGCTAGAAACAATGGGCCTAAGAATAAAGCAGCATATTTGCAACACAGTGCTGCAGATAGATGGTACAATAAAGAAGTAACACATTTTAAATGATTCTGCCATTTAGGCGCATAAATCTAGTAGCAGCATATGGCATTGGCATGACTGTGAAAAAGAAGAGAAGTGGGCAAAAGTTTATTTATTGTTAAAACTGAAGGGTGGAAACATTTTTCCAGGTTATCCAGCACCTTGGCATGTCACATCCAGAGCTCAGGGAACTTTAGGAGACATTGATCATACTGGAAAGAAATAAATAAATTAGACACTGGAAAGTTAGGCAAAGAGTATCTTCAAGCAACAAATCTCTAAGTAGGTACTAAACACAGATCCAAGCATGTGGACATTACATGTCATCACATATGAATAAAATCTCAGGAGCCCTGAAAGCTGTTCTTATCCAGGTTAAAGGCAAGAAATAAAGATCCACTCATGAAGATGGTTTTGGTGTGTCAGGATTAAATTTGTAAAACATACTATTATTCCAGAAGACCAGCTATATAAGAAAGCTATTTACCCAGGAAGTCAGGCAAATGAAGGCAGACATGCAGCAAAAGCAGAGAGATAAAACGACATTGAAGGATTAAATGCAAAATGAGATGTACATATTCAATTTAAGCAACGGAAAAGTTCAGAGCAACAACAGAAACGTAGAAATGAATTCTAGGACAGAGGTAAGAAAAGAAAATATAATTTAATTTTATATACATCTGATTATAAATAAAATAAATATATGTGGTTCTCTGCAATAGTTTATTGCAACATTTTATTCATTTAACAGAAAGACTGATAAAGCAGTCTGTCCCCTCAAGGGAGACTATTAGAGGTTAAAGGTGAGGTTCATATAAAAAATATATCATTATACCATTATGATAGTACTTAGCCAAGAGTTAGTAGAAAAAAATGATGTATTGAATGATTTAAAGCTCATGCAAGAGACAAACTGTCTGGGTTTACTTCTTAGCTTTTCCAATAGGGAAAATTATTACAAGTCTCTAATACCCCTATACTTATTTGATAACTATTACTATTAATAGTTGAGGTTGGGGTATTCAATAAAATGACATATGCAAAGTTCTAAGCATAAAGCCTAATACCTACCAGCCAAAGACTACACAGAATAATATGAAAAGAGTTAATAGCTTACTGCAGAGCAGAGAAGGAATACTATGGATAGCTATGAAACATTTCAGTAAAAAGGATTTAGAAGAGACTTGTAAGGGAGTTTCGGTTTAGAGGGGGTATAAAGGAGTGAGCCATGAAATTAAAAAATGTTTACTCCTTGGAAGAAAAGTTATGACCAACCTAGAGAGTATATTCAAAAGCAGAGACATTACTTTGCTGACTAAGGTCCACCTAGTCAAGGCTATGGGTTTTCCTGTGGTCACGTATGGATGTGAGAGTTGGACTGTGAAGAAGGCAGAGTGCTGAAGAATTGATGCTTTTGAAGTGTGGTGTTGGAGAAGACTCTTGAGAGTCCCTTGGACTGCAAGGAGATCCAACCAGTCCACTCTGAAGGAGATTAGCCCTGGGATTTCTTTGGAAGGAATGATGCTAAAGCTGAAACTCCAGTACTTCGGCCACCTCATAAGAAGAGTTGACTCATTGGAAAAGACTCTGATGCTGGGAGGGATTGGGGGCAGAAGGAGAAGGGGACGACAGAGGATGAGATGGCTGCGTGGCATCACTGACTCGATGGACGTGAGTCTGAGTGAACTCCGGGAGTTGGTGATGGACAGGGAGGCCTGGTGTGCTGCGATTCATGTGGTCTCAAAGAGTTGGACACGACTGAGCGACTGAACTGAACTGAAAGGAGTGAGGATTTGTTCTACATTCTCTGTTCCCAAGGATGACGTCAATCTCATGGTTAAATGTTTTAATTTTAAGTAGGGTTCAAGAAGAACTAAGCACAGCTCGGTTTCGTATAGGTAGCTCTATGCATAGGTAAAGCATAGCTCAAGAAGCAGCATGATACATGTTAGTCAGGAAAGGGGCATGAATTTTCTAATTTTATTGTATCCTTCACTTTGTCTTCAGACATGATTGCTGAGTAGCTTTGCTTTTGTCTTAATGCATCAGAGTCACAGAGTGGCTTTACCAATTGTTCTGGATTTCTTATGGAAATTATGTTGAATATTGAGGTAGACAGGCTTTTTAAATGGTTGTCAACTATCCATACCCCCTGGTATTCATGCCCTTGGGTTATTCCCTCCTCTTGATGTGAGCTGGACCTTTAACTTGCTTCAAATGAACATAAATATGGCAAAAGTGATGGGTAGTCACGTCCAAGATCAGATTGTACAGCTGTGATGTCTATCTTGCCAGACCTCTTCTCTTGCCAGCACTCTTTTGCTCCTCTTTTGATTTCTTGGCTTGTTCTCTTTGAGGAAGCAAGTTGTCATGTTGGAGAGGCTCACTTAGCAAGGAACCGAAAATTTTTCCTGACCAACAGCTAGTGAGGAATTAAAGCTCTCTGTCCAAAAACCCATGAGGAAATGAATCCCTCCCACAATCATGTGAGTAAGCTTGGAGATATACCCTTCCCAGTGGACCTTGAGATGAGTACATCTCTGGCCAACATTTTGCCACCTGTGAGAGACTCTGAAGCAGAGGAACCAGGTAATCTGACCTGGGTTCCTGACCCACAGCAGATATGAGGTGATAAATGCTGTTGTTTCACCACTAGGTTTTGGGAGTAACTGATTATTATACTGGAAACAATTAACTCAACAGGCAACTCAAACCTGGCACATTCTCAAGAAAGGCCTGTTTTTAAGACTAGCCCTTGGCCAGCCCCTGAGACATGAACCCTGAGCCTTTGGAATACTCTACCAGATAAGAATGTTTCTGCATGCCTGAGGCAGTAAGCCACACAGTACCTATTCAATCATATAGTTTATGCTAACAATGTGATTTAGGATAAGCATCTGATTTTGCTCTTTTAGATCTGGAGTCTAGGAAGCTAAGGTTATTTATTCAGTTGCTACATGCTTTGACTGATTTTAATCTATATTTTTTCATCATATTTGTGAGTATGACAGTTTTCTGAGACCTAGGAGAACTTCCAGCAAATCATGGAGCCTGAAGGTGACCTTGGGACCACCAAAACAGTATCAGAGCAAAGTCTAGCTGGCTCCTACCAGGTTTCCTCACTTAAAATGATATCCAAGAGTATATAATAAATGCACAATAAATGTTAACATATTACTTTTTTGCAGGTCCTGAAGAATAAATTACCTTAAGATATCCTGAAGCAGAACCTCCCTACCCTAAGATAGTCTCAGCTGACTTCCTCCTACTCTTTTATCAGCAAAATGTAAATGCTGATTTTCAAGCTTGCCCAATATTCTTTTAGTTGCTATTAATAATTTATAAAGTATTTCAATACTTCTTCTATCATTTTCACCCTGTGAATAAGATTTCTGACTACAAAATTGATCACTAGAGCTGTTTCTTTATTAAATCCAGGGATTACAGTGATCTCTTTAATTTCAAAATTATTCACAGGTAACTCATTTTAAATTTGAGTTTTAATGATGAATACTATAGTGTCATAGATTTGTTACTAAATCACTATTGTTTTCTTGATCTTTTATTTACAAAACAAAATAAACAGTTGAAAGTTTGATCTTGACTTTACAAAATTAGATTTAATTAACATTCTATGCATTTATTTGAACTGATAAACAGTTATATTTTAAAGATGTGTTTGGATATATTTCACTATCCCTACTCTATCAGGCTTCCCTGGAGGCTCAGATGGTGAAGAAGCAGCCTGCAATGAAGGAGACCTGGGATCAATCCCTAGGTCAGGAAGATCCCCTGAAAAAGGATCTGTCAACCCACCCTAGTATTCTTGCCTGGAGAATTCCATGGACAGAGGAGTCTGGCAGGCTGCAGTCCATGGAGTCACAAAGGGTCAGACATGACTTAGTGACTAACAGACACGTATACACTCTATTGATTAAAATTACCTTACGATTGGGTTTTTCTAGTACTATCCTGACATATGGAATTAAAGACTATAAAATATTGCACACTAAAAATTTTTCATTTTTTAAAACCTCTTTAACACACTCTCTTTTACTAATTCCCTTGAAAGACATATTTAATTTACATGTATAACTATTACAATGAATTCAGCATTATCAGCATAAGTGAACCACATTACCTAGTATCTAAATAGAATCATCTCATTTGAAAATAATATTATAATTAAAAAAAAAACTGTACATCTTTCACAGAAAGAGGCTTGGGAAATACTTGTTAAAACATTTTTTAAACTCATAGTATTGTAAGAAAGGAAATAAACAGATTACTTTTCTTTCATTCATGATTTTAGGGTGTTCTTTTGTTTGTTAGGGTTTTTTAAAATATTTTCTTTAAAAAAATTTAGTTTCATCTAGTGCTTTCTGTCTCTCTGTCTCTCTCTTCCTGTGACTCTCTCTCTCTCAGTCTTACTCTCTTTCTCTCTGAGTTTTTAAAATTTCTGTGTAATTTAGAAAACTCTACATCAATTTTGTTTCCTGAAAACTTCCAACATATTTGTTTGAAGCATATTGCAATTAAGATGGGCATTTGTACATATGATATTATGATGCTTAAAACAAGTAATTAATAAATTTATTCATATTATAGAATTATAAACATGAAAATATAATTTAATAAGGGAAACACAGCTCTAATTTTGAAACATAATATTAGTAATATATTACTATTTTAAATAAAGTAGAAAATACTGTAATAGCATTGTGTATCTAAATAATAATGATTAAAAAGTTACCAGCAAGGGTACAATTTATCCTATGGTAAAAAAAAAAATTAATAACATTTCAGGAGTACACATGCACATGTATATACACATATATGTACATACTTGTATATGTGTAAGTAAATATATACACAATAAATATAGACATAAACATATTTTTAAATTTAGAGATATACCAAACATCCTTCTCATTCTTTTACATGTACCTTCCCAGTTTTCCCAGCACCGCTTATGAAAGAGACTATCTTTATAAATTGTATATTCTTGCCTCCTTTTTCATAGATTAGGTAACCAAAGTGCATGAGTTTCTCTCTCTGGGCTTTCTATCCTGTACCACTGATCTACATTCCTGTTTTTGTGCCAGTACCATACTGTCTTGGTTATTGTAGCTTTGTAGTATAGTCTGAAGTTGCGTAGCCTGATTCCTTCAGCTCCATCTTTCTTTCTCAAGATTGCATTGGTTATTTGGAGTTTTTTGTGTTTCCATACAAACTGCAGACATTTTTTGTTCTAATTCTGTGAAAAATGCCATTGGCAGTTTGATAGAGATTGCATTGAATCTGTAGCTTGCTTTGTGTAATATAGTCCCTTTCACCATTTTATTTCTTCCAGTCCAAGAACATGGGATCTCTCTCCTCTTGTTTGTGTCTACCTAACACCACACACACAAATAAACTCAAAATGGATTAAAGATATAAATGTAAAAAGACACTATAAAACTCTTAGAGGAAAATACTCTTTACCATAAATTACAGCAAGACCTTTTCTGACCCACTTCCTGGAGTAATGACAATAAAAAGTAAATAAACAAATGGGACTTAATTAAACTTAAAAACTGTACAGCAAAGGAAATCACAAACAAGATGAAAAAACAACCATCAGAATAAACAAAATACCTGGGAATGAAGAACTGATAAGGGATGAACCTCCAAAATATACAGAGTTCATGAAACTCATTGTTTAAAAAATTAAAATTTAAATTTTAAAAAAATGGGCAGAAGACCTAAATAAAATTTCTCCAAAGAAGACTTACAGATGGTGGCCAAAAAGCACATGAAAAGACATTCAACATCACTAATTATTAGAGGAATGAAAATCAAGACTATAATGAGGAATCACCTCACTCCTGTCAAAATGACCATCATCAAAAATCTACAAACAATAAATGTTGGAGTAGGTGTGGCAAAAACGAACCCTCTTGGACTGTTGGTGGGAATGTAAATTGATACAGCCACTATGGAGAACAGTATAAGTGTTAATCTCTCAGATGTGTATGACACTTTGTGATCCCATGGACTGTATCCCACTAGGGTCCTCTGACCATGGGATTCTCCAGGCAAGAATACTGAAGTGGGTTGCCATTTCCTTCTAATGTTTTTATGGAGAACAGTATAGAGGTTCCTTAAAAAAATAAAATTAGATCTACCATAAATCTAGGAATCCCACTACTGGGCATATACCCTGAGAAGATTATAATGCAAAAAGATAACAGTACCCAAATATTCATCTCAGCACTATTTACAATAGGCAGGATATGGAATCAACCTAAATGTCCATAGACAGATGAATGGATAAAGAAAATGTGGCACATATATGAAGTGGAATATTATTCAGCCATAAAGGGAACAAAAATCGATCATTTGTAGAGATGTGTACGGACCTAGACTTCTCAGACCGAGTGAAGTAAGGCGGAAACAGAAAAAAATCATGTATCAGTGCATATATGTGGAACCTAGAAAAATGGCACAGATGAACCTATTTTCAGGGGAGGAATAGAGATACAGACATAGAGAACAGAAAAATGGACACTGTGGGGAAATGAGAGAGTGTGATGAATTGGGAGGTTAGGATTAACATATATAAGACGAGATGGCAAGAATACACGGAAGAACTGTACAAAAAAGATCTTCATGACCCAGATAATCATGATGATGTGGTCACTAATCTAGAGCCAGACATCTTGGAATGTGAAGTCAAGTGGGCCTTAGAAAGCATCACTACAAACAAAGCTAGTGGAGGTGATGGAATTCCAGTTGAGCTGTTTCAAATCCTGAAAGATGATGCTGTGAAAGCGCTGCACTCAATATGACAGCAAATTTGAAAAACTCAGCAGTGGCCACAGGACTGGAAAAGGTCAGTTTTTATTCCAGTTCCAAAGAAAGGCAATACAAAAGAACGCTCAAACTGCCACATAATTGCACTCATCTCACAAGCTAATAAAGTAATGCTCAAAATTCTCCAAGCCAAGATTCAGCAATATGTGAACCATGAACTCCCTGATGTTCAAGCTGGTTTTAGAAAAGGCAGAGGAACCAGATTTCAAATTGCTAACATCCACTGGATCATGGAAAAAGCAAGAGAGTTCCAGAAAAGCATCTATTTCTGCTTTATTGACTATGCCAAAGCCGTTGACTGTGTGGATCACAATAAACCGTGGAAAATTCTGAAAGAGATGGGAATACCAGACCACCTAACCTGCCCCTTGAGAAATCTGGATGTAGGTCAGGAAGCAACAGTTAGAACTGGACATGGAACAACAGACTGGTTCCAAATAGGAAAAGGAGTACGTCAAGGCTGTATATTGTCACCCTACTTATTTAACTTCTATGCAGAGTACATCATGAGAAATGTTGGACTGGAAGAAGCACAAGTTGGAATCAAGATGGCCAGGAGAAACATCAATAACCTCAGATATGCAGATGACACCACCCTTATGGCAGAAAGTGAAGAGGAACTAAAAAGCCTCTTGATGAAAGTAAAAAGGAGAGTGAAAAAGTTGGCTTGAAGCTCAACATTCAGAAAATGAAGATCATGGCATCTGGTCCCATCACTTCATGGGAAATAGATGGGGAAACAGTGGAAACAGTGTAAGATTTTATTTTGGGGGGCTCCGAAATCCCTGCAGATGGTGACTGCAGCCATGAAATTAAAAGACGCTTACTCTTTGGAAGAAAAGTGATGACCAACCTAGATAGTATATTCAAGAGTAGAGACATTAGTTTGCCGACTAAGGTCCATCTAATCAAGGCTATGGATTTCCCTGTGGTCATGTATGGATGTGAGAGTTGAACTGTGAAGAAGGCAGAGCACCAAAAAATTGATGCTTTTGAACTGTGGTGTTGGAGAGGACCCTTGAGAGTCCCTTGGACTGCAAGGAGTTCCAATCAGTCCATTCTGAAGGAGATCAACCCTGGGATTTCTTTGGAAGGAATGATGCTAAAGCTGAAGCTTCAATACTTTGGCCACCTCATGAGAAGAGTTGACTCATTGGAAAAGACTCTGATGCTGGGAGGGATTGGGGGCAGGAGGAGAATGGGATGACCAAGGATGAGATGGCTGGATGGCATCATGGACTCGATGGATGTGAGTCTGAGTGAACTCCGGGAGATGGTGATGGACAGGGAGGCCTGGCATGCTGCGATTCATGGGGTCACAAAGAGTTGGACACGACTGAGCATTTGAAATGAACTGAACTGATATGGAGAAGGAAATGGCAACCCACTCCAGTATTCTTGCCTGGATAATTCCATTAAGGGAGTAGCCTGTTGTATATATATATATATACACATACATACTGTACATGCTATAAGTCACTTTGTGTTTCCCTGGTGGCTCAGATGACAAAGTGTCTGCCTGCAATGTGGGAGATCCAGGTTCAATTCCTGGGTTGGGAAGATCCCTTAGAGAAGGAAATCACAACCCACTCTAGTACTCTTTCCTGGAAAATTCATGGATGGATAAGCCTGGTAGATTACAGTCAATGGGGTTGCAAAGAGTCAGACACGACTAAGCGACTTCACTTAAGTCAATTGAGCTGTATGATTCTTTGTGACCCCACGGACTGGAGCCCTCCAGGCTTCTCTATCCATGGGATTATCCACGTAAGGATAGTGGAGTGGATTGCAATGACCCCTTCCAGGGAACTTCCAGACCCAGGGGTCAAACCCTCATTTCCTGTGATGGACTCCTGCATTGCAGGTGCATTCTTTACTGCTATCACACCTAAAATATAGATAGCTAGTGAGAAGTTGCTGTATAGCAGAGGGAGCCCAGCTTGGTGCTTTATAATGACCTAGGTGGGTGGGATGTGGGAGTGGTGGGAGGAAAGTCCAAGAGAGAAGTGATCAGTTCAGCTCAGTTCTGTCACTCAGTTGTGTCCGACTCTTTGCGACCCCATGAATCGCAGCATGCCAGGCCTCCCTGTCCATCACCAACTCCCGAAGTTCACTCAGACACACGTCCATCGAATCAGTGATGCCATCCAGCCATCTCATCCTCTGTCGTCCCCTTCTCCTCCTGCCCTCAATCCCTCCCAGCATCAGAGTCTTTTCCAGTGAGTCAACTCTTCACATGAAGTGGCCAAATTATTGGAGTTTCAGCTTTAGCATCATTCCTTCCAAAGAAATCCCAAGGCTGATCTCCTTCAGAATGGACTGGTTGGATCTCCTTGGAGTCCAAGGGACTCTCAAGAGTCTTCTCCAACACCACAGTTCAAAAGCATCAATTCTTTGGCACTGAGCATTCTTCACAGTGAAGGGATATATGTGTACAAATGGCTGATTCACTTAACTGTACAGCAGAAACTAACACAGCATTGTAAAGCAGTGGTTCCCAAAATTTTGGTACCAGGAACCATTTTCATAGAAGACAGTTTTTCGACAGATGGGTTAGGAGGGGTAGTTTTGGAATGATTCAAGTGCATTACACTTTATTCTATTATTATTGTGCACTTTATTTCTATTATTATTACATCAGTTCTACATCAGATCATCAGCCATTAGATACCAGAGGCTGGGGAACTATGTTGTAAAGAAATTACACTCGAATAAAAAAAATCCTTACCAAATTCATTAAGTCTCCTATATAGGATTTAGAGGTCACACAGTAGATTTAATAGCACAGGTGCCTTTTCACTTAACTCCCTAGCTCCCCCATAGTAAATCCAGTTCTAAGTGGAAAAAAATATATTTTCTGTACATTTTGATAGTTAGTAAATTCCTTTGTTTCTATCATTATGTGTTATATCACTACCAAAGACAGAGCAAACATTCTATTAATTTCATAAACATTCTTCCAAAATCAGATTAGCTAGAAACTAATGTAACAGGAAGACTGACTGCTTCATGGATTATTTATGAACCTTGTTCAAAATTATATGGTCATGGATACAACATTATGATATTGGAAGTGACAGTGTAGTTACCATAGTGACTAAAATGCTCAGGTGTGGGCTATAAAATATAAAATCACAGGTAGCCTGAATTCCAGAGATGCAGGGGAGTATGGAACTTATAATGGATATAAATGAAATATATATCTCTGTTGACAATTCCAGTAATTGAAGTTTACAATCTCCAGTGTAACAGTTATTTTTTTCTTTAAATTTAAGTATGTATAGTTCTTTTATATATGAACTGTATTTGTTACTAACCTATATACATGTGAAATAGTCTTTAATAATTCTTTCCTATCTTTGATACAAATGCTAATATCTTTAAAAAGAAGTTAAATTTTAAATAATTTATCACATATTTATTTTTCAGCTGCCATGGAAGCTCCCTAAAGATTTTCTAAGTAAAGTATATATCATACAACCAAGTTATCAGACCTTAAGCTTATTTCCATTTGCCCCTTTTAAATGTTAAACAACAAACAGACAAGAATTCTTATAAAACAAAACAATTAGTATCAAAATTTCCTTATAAAATTAATATTATAGAAAAAGAAATATCTATAGAATCCAGATCTATTTCAGCTATTTTTATACAGACATAAATGATTTACTTGGTACTTGAATGCTCACAATCCAAAAATATTTTCATATCTGGTCTTATAAAATGTCAAAAATAATCAGAGTTATGCTCTTGAGTTCATTTGTCAAAGAATCAGTCTTGATGTTAGGAAGGAAAAAAAAAAAAAAAGGTTTGTTATGCCGGTCAGGAAGCAACAGTTAGAACTGGACATGGAACAACAGACTGGCTACAAATAGGAAAAGGAGTACATCAAGGCTGTATATTGTCACCCTGCTTATTTAACTTCTATGCAGAGTACATCATGAGAAACGCTGGACTGGAAGAAACACAAGCTGGAATCAAGATTGCCAGGAGAAATATCAATAACCTCAGATATGCAGATGACACCACCCTTATGGCAGAAAGTGAAGAGGAACTAAAGAGTCTCTTGATGAAAGTGAAAGAGGAGAGTGAAAAAGTTGGCTTAAAGCTCAACATTCAGAAAACGAAGATCATGGCATCTGGTCCCATCACTTCATGGGAAATAGATGGGGAAACAGTGGAAACAGTGTCAGACTTCATTTGTTGGGGCTCCAAAATCCCTGCAGATAGTGACTGCAGCCATGAATTTAAAAGACGTTTTTCTCCTTGGAAGAAGAGTTATCACCAACTGAGATAGCATATTGAAAAGCAGAGACATTACTTTGCCAACAAAGGTCCGTCTAGCCAAGGCTATTGTTTTTCCACTGGTCATGTATGGATGTGAGAGTTGGAGTGTGAAGAAAGCTCAGCGTCGAAGAATTGATGCTTTTGAACTGTGGTTTTGGAGAAGATTCTTGAGAGTCCCTTGGACTGCAAGGAGATCCAACCAGTCTATTTTGAAGGAGATCAGCCCTGGATGTTCTTTGGAAGGAATGATGCTAAAGCTGAAACTCCAGTACTTTGAACTGATATGAACTGAACTGAACATTTTTAAAGGCCTTAGTTTCTCTTTTTTCATGTCCCTAATTGAAAATAAATTCAGGCATATATTTATTATCCTCCTGATGAAAACTTCAGTTTACTATTTCAATTCAGTTCAGTCACTCGGTCATGTCCGACTCTTTGCGACCCCATGATTCACAGCACGCCAGGCCTCCCTGTCCATCACCAACTCCCAGAAATAACTCAAACTTATGTCCATTGAGTCAGTGACGCCATCCAGCAATCTCGTCCTCTGTCTTCACCTTCTCCTCCTGCCCCCAATAGCTCCCAGCATCAGACACTTTTCCAATGAGTCAACTCTTCTCATGAGGTGGCCAAAGTACTGGAGTTTCAGCTTTAGCATCATTCCTTCCAAAGAAATCCCAGGGCTGATCTCCTTCAGAATGGACTGGTTGGATCTCCTTGCAGTCCAAGGGACTATCAAGAGTCTTCTCCTACGCCACAGTTCAAAAGCATCAATTCTTTGATGCTCTGCCTTCTTCACAGTCCAACTCTCACATCCATACATGACCACAGGTAAAACCATAGCCTTGACTAGATAGATGGACCTTAGTCGGCAAAGTAATGTCTCTGCTTTTGAATATACTATCTAGGTTGGTCATCACTTTTCTTCCAAGGAGTAAGCATCTTTTAATTCCATGGCTTCAATTACCATCTGCAGTGATTTTGGAGCCCAAAAAAATAAAGTCTGACACTGTTTCCACTGTTTCCCCATCTATTTCCCATGAAGTGATGGGACCGGATGCCATGATCTTTGTTTTCTGAATGTTGAGCTTCAAGCCAACTTTTTCACTCTCCTCTTTCACTTTCATCAAGAGGGTCTTTAGTTCCTCTTCACTTTCTGCCATAAGGGTGGTGTCATCTGCATATCTGAGGTTATTGATATTTCTCCTGGCAATCTTGATTCCAGCTTTTGCTTCTTCCATTCCAGCATTTCTCATGATGTACTCTGCATAGAAGTTAAATAAGCAGGGTGACAATATACAGCCTTGACGTACTCCTTTTCCTATTTGGAACCAGTCTGTTGTTCCATGTCCAGTTCTAACTGTTGCTTCCTTACCTGCATAAGACATATGTAATCATTGGTAATAGTGTTGAATTGTTTTCCAAAATTTTATTTACTTATTTATTATTGAGAAACTGTACAATGTATAAGTACAAGTATTAGTTGCTATGATAACACAACTTATACTCTATAATGCATTAAGCATTTTCTTCAACATTGTATAGGTAATAACATAGTATACATATACATATATATGTATATACACATACAGTGTGTGTATGCCTAAAACAATAGACATATTATATAATTTCCTATTAGATAGTGTATTGCTAACATCTTGATGTTTAAAGTATTATCTGAGTAACATAATTGTTTTACAAATATAATTAATCCTCTCTAAGTAATATCTCAGCATTCAGAAAACTAAGATCATGGCATCTGGTCTTCAAAAGTTGAGACATTACTTTGCCAACTAAGGTCCGGCTAGTCAATGCTATGGTTTTTCCAGTAGTCATGTGTGGATGTGAGAGTTGGACTGTGAAGAAAGCTGAGCACCTAAGAATTGATGCTTTTGAACTGTTGTGTTGGAGAAGCCTCTTGAGAGTCCCTTGGAATGCAAGGAGATCCAACCAGTCCATTCTGCAGGAGATCAACCCTGGGATTTCTTTGGAAGAAATGATGCTAAAGCTGAAAGTCCAATAGTTTGGCCACCTCATGCGAAGAGTTGGCTCATTGGAAACGACTCTGATGCTGGAAGGGATTGGGGGCAGGAGGAGAAGGGGACGACAGATGATGAGATGGCTGGATGGCATCACCGACTCGATAGACATGAGTTTGACTGAACTCCGGGATGGACAGGGAGGCCTGGAGTGCTGCATTTCATGGGGTTGCAAAGAGTCGGACACGACTGAGCGACTGAACTGAACTGAAATAATAAGTCTTTAAAATATTATTTGGTATCATCACTTGAACAGAATATAATGCTTTTATTTTAAACCAGATATTTTTTGTACCAAACCTCAAAGAAAAATTCCAATTCTACTTTTGCAAATCAAAGTTTCTTGCAATGTGAATAATGATTTTTTATTCATAAATCTCTTAATCCAGTATAACCATTAGTTCTTAATTTTCTTTTATGTAATACCATAATTACTTTAAATATATAAATTCAGGTTGATAAATGAGGTAATTAAGCCTAGTTCACCCTCAATATTTTATAACTTTGATAAACAGAAACTTAGAACAGTTTTGCTTATGCAGGGCATTGTTTGCTGCTCTAGGTTGGAGAAATGAACAGAGTAAGGTCTCTGTCCTCAGATAACCCATTGTGGTAATTATTAGAGGAAATCTTAATATTAAAATAATGATGTTAATAATAATATTAGTAGATGTCCTCTTATTTAGTGTCTATTCTAGAGGACACATTATACCAAGTATTGGAGGCAGCCTCATGAGGTAGTCATTATAGGCACAGAGTATAAAATATGGAACATGAGGGTAAAGCTAGGCATCAAAACAATATGTTATTCATTTTAGTGAAAAGTTCATGTTCTACAGTCAAACTTGTTCAAGTTTTTACTCTTCCATTCATAGCCTGTATGTTCTTGGGTGAGTTACTTAATCTCTCTGTGTCTCAGTTTTCTCAGCCAGTAAACAAAATAATAATAGTACTTACTACCTAGATTACTTGTAAGGACAAAATGGGTGAAAAATTTAAACTACCTAGAACTTTTTCAGACTTAGTATGTCTTCAGTAAATATTTATAATTATCATATTATTTGAACAAGTGATAGATTCTGTTTTCTTTGTTATTGATAAAAATATGACTTAATCCACAGCCTATCTAGTTGTTGAAAATACTTGATATTTTTGTTTTATTTTATGATATTGCTAGTATATTAATCTATTTTACTTAGAAAAACAGAAGTTACTCTATATAATCCAAAAATGGAAGTATCATTATTGGAATTAAGGATTTACACAATTGTTGAAAGATTATGCAAAGAAAAGTCAGAGAAGTACTCACTAAAGCTCAGAAACAACAGGGATGGTATACTGAAGCTCCAAGGAGCTCATAAGGATGCATCAGTGAGTTTCATGTCCACTCATGTGTCTGGCAGCAACTGCCTGCAGAGAAGTCTGTAACTTTGCTGCCACATTGAAATCCCAGGTGAAGGTGCCATTCAGAAAACTGAGAATTAAGGAGAAAAGTGTCCTAATGTGCTCGGTTTTGTCTGATTCTTTGCAGCCTCATGGACTGTAGCCCACCAGACTCCTCTGTCCATGGAATTTTCTAGGCAAGAATACTGGAGTGGGTTGCCATTTCCTACTCTAGGAGGACTTCTTAACCCAAGGACTGAACCCACATCTGCATTGGCAGGCAGATTCTTTACCACTACCTGGGAAGCCCAAATGAAAAATGGAGTGAAGCAAACATAAGTTTTGATATCACCAGAGGAACCCAGAGGAGGTTTCTGAAAGTGGTGACATTGATGTCAAGTTAACAACAGACAGTTAGGGCACCTACGTCATCTACGCTGTGCCATGGGATCGATTTCCCCTCTTACAGAAGTAGAAGCAGAGACACAAAGATATCATATACTTGCCTACATCCACCAGATATAGAGCCACAGAGTAGGATTTGACCTCAGCTCTGCCTGACAGTCACACCTGGGTCTTGTTTTAGCCACTGGGTATACACTTTCATGGAAATGCCAAGCCTAAACTGTAATAGGAAAAAAAGAGTATCAAAAAAGATCTTCAAAACTTTATTCACTTAAATTTCAATAGTATAGAAAATTGGTGTTGAACTCTTAAAATACCTGAATCACAGTACTTTTAAAATTGGATGTTTTCTAATGGTAGGCAATCGAAAATGAAGGGTTCTTCAACCTTCAGATAATTCAAGTTTGTACAGAACAAAGGAGTGTTGTTACTAGAAAAGAAGAATTCAATCCTATATAATTGAAAACTGAGTATGTCCAACCCCTGCCCATTAACATCTGAAAGCAGAACTTAAGGAGCCATATGATGTGATATTTACAACTAAAATATTAATGAAAGGCAATTGACCTTTAATAATTATATATAACATACTCTAGCTCATTAACTGAAATAATGTACTGCAGATGAATGTAAAAGCTGGGTGTAAAATGCTTAGACCTCTGAAACTGTCTTTAAAACTTTAAATTACGAACTGAAAAGGCATCAGGCTGAACCACTTGTTTTATTCTGTCTTCAATATGCACATCCTCTTTGCATGCAGAGAACCTTTTCAGAAGGAATTTGTTCAAGAGGTCGTCAGTATGTAAATTCACTAATTAGATTACTGCAAACACTAATAACACATCCTGTTGTTGCTTTTAAAAAGACAGAATATTCTCCACAATGCATTGGCAATAATGTAAATATTTGCCTGATTGCAGAATAGAATTACTATTATGGGAACCAGCAATAACATGACTCCTGATAGTATAAGCATTTTGCATAGCCTCTTATCTTTTAAATGAGTCATGAACTCAGGGATGCCCAAATTTTTTCCGTATACATGAGACATGATAACTGTGTGGAAAAACTGGGGATTTCAACTGAACAAATAAATATTTAAAATGCCAATTTTGGCTGAAATATCTTCAACAGAAATTTTTAAAGAACAATTTGTACTTGCTTTTTGCAGGCAGAACCACCACAGGAGATATTCACATATGTAAGCTCTAAATCACATACATATTTTTAAATTCCTGCACAGTTCATTTACTAGTTTGCAAAACAGAAATATTTTCTTTCATTGTTCATCATTTTAACTAAATAAAGTGTTTTTAAACAGATTTCTCATTTAGTTAACATTTTAAAATAAAATATATGTGAAAGACATTATTATCAAGATTACAAAAAACAATATGTTAGGAAAAAGAGAGGGCCATAATATTGAATATTACTTTTAGGTAAAATACATAAACTTCTGAAGCCTCAGATTTCTCATTAATGTAATAATGAGAATGGGGTGCTTTCTAAGGGCCATAAAATTCTATTTTCCTCTGGTAAATATAGTTTTCACCATTCTTGCCCTACTATCAAGCCAATGTTGCCATTGCATGTGAATGTCACATGCACAGTATAATCACAGTTTTCCCTCTTTTCAGAACAGAATTTCCTTTCAGGCTTACTCTCCTAAATTGTTGACAATTGCATTTATCTTGGCATTTCTGCTGAAACCATTACACAATTTTTCTTTTCTTTTTAACAATATTGCAGAACTTTAGAATCTTAGAACGCTAGTTGTAGTCACGATTTAAGGGATCATTCAGTCCCAGTGTTTCTTTTGAGAAGCACTCTTGGCATTTGATGGGGATAATTCTTTAAGTGCACTTGTAACCTCCTCTCTGTGGTGCACTTGGTATCCATGGAGCCATGGTCTTAGACACCTGCAGTAGCCAAAGTCCTCTCTGTACAGGACATTGTTGTAAAATCTTGCTCCATATTTCTACTTCCACTGTGCCATGTGTGTATAGTTGAGCAACAAAATAAGTTTATTAATCTGACATGAGAATGCAGTTGTTACAAGAGCTGAACTATTTCTACCCCAATCAAAGACAGGTTTAAGTAGATTCTAGAAACAGAAACAAGGCAATCTTTTTTTTAAATCACAATTAAGAATCTTTTCCAAAAATAAGAACGTTTCTTCATAGTTAGAGGTTAATCATTCATTATTTTCTTCCTAAATTTATGACTGGAATTAAATATTTTTGTGCTCTTGGATTTTTTTTTTCAAAATCCAGAGTTGCTTTGCTTTATTTCTCCTAATATGTTTCTTTTCTATTCACTCTTCTGGATTGGAAATTTATATTTGCTTCAACTAGCACTTTGTTATCATTCTCTGATATTCAATGTAAACTTGTTCTTTGATATTCTTCTGATATTCAATGTAAAGTTGTGTTTATTCTATTTTCTGCAGTGTCCCTAATCTCCAGTTTTGACTTTATATTAAAATATTCTTGTTTTTGTCTTCTTTGCCAGTTTCTTCAAAACATTCTATGTGAAGGCTGTTTAAATTATTCTTTTCTTATCTTAGTCTTTTTCTTAAGTATTTTTATTCTATACCAAAGAACACCTCAAATTTCTACATAGAGTATAAGTTTGACTCTGTTTTTGTGTTATTATTTTTCAAATACAGAGCTCTTAAAGATATAAAATAATATTCCATCCATCCAAACTTGCCTACGTGGAATGATAGGACAATATATAACAAAAAATATTTCTTCTGGAATCACTTTTTGTTTCCTTTGGCCAAACAAATGTGTGATAATTAATTTGCATATGACTATGGTTTCGAGTAATAGTTGCTGTAGAAATTATTGTCATGCATTTATCTTACTTTTCTGGTTTGCTTTTTCCTGGAAAAACGACTCCATAAGAATTATTTCCCCAGTCAGAGATTTTGGGGAGTATTGTGAGTAGTCTCGAATGCTGTGTGGGTGTACAACTCCAGGCAAATCAGAAGTGCCTGGGATCTGCTGCCATTGTCAGTTAGCAGTATACACTTTAACTGAATCCCCAGCATAAGAGAAAGAAAAAGGATGTGCAAGCACAAGATTAGGTATAAGACAAACAAGTGATAATTTGTTTTCAAATGTCTCAAAGGAGAACCCAGTGGGAAGCCCCCTGAGCTCTCTACTGTCTAGTCTTACAAGTGAGTTATATCAATTGTTTGAGCTTATCCATTACTTGATTTCTGTATCTGAATCACCCACATTTACTTTCCTATTTTCCTATATTTTATCAGAGAATTGAGTTGGCTAAGTTTTATAAGTAAGAAAAATTAACATTTGAGACTCTGTGAAGGTGAATTTCTCAAGATTTGAGTCTTAGAGGCTTCAGACACAATTTTTGGAAAGGTTGTGTCAAATCAACCATTTTGCTTGTCATATCAAACCATCCGGATATGAGGTATTGATAGCAGAATGAACCGATATGTTTCTGGTTATATGCACTTAACCTCTCATCTCCCCTTTTAAATATATATAGGTTTCATAGGTGGTCCAGTGGTAAAGAATCCACCTGCCAATGCAGAAGATGCAAGAGATGTGAGTTCAATCCTTGGATCAGGAAGATTCCTTGGAAAAGAAAATAGCAACCAACTCCTGGGAAATTTCACAGACAGGAAAGCCTGGCAGGCTACAGTTCATGGGGTCGCAAAGAGTTGGGCATGACTGAGCGACTGAGCACATATATACTAAGTATATATGTATATACTGGATACAAATGTGATGCGTCTTTTTCTTTTGTCAGATAGCTTTAGACTTCTTACTCATGTCATATTGATGAAAAATATTTTGAAGGGATCTTTCACTTTGTTCTGTTTTGTAAGTTTCAAATATTGCAAAGTATGAATAAATGGCATAGAATATTTTAGAGTAGAGGAAGAAGTCATTACAATATAGCAGGTTACTGGGACTAGGCACTGTAGCAAATGTAGGTTTGTGTACAGCAGTATTTGCCTTCAAGCATCATCATCTATTGGGATAAAAAGGACTTAAAAAGTATGAAGAGACATGCTATTAATGCTTTGGGAATTCCAAGGACAAAAAATTTTCATACAACATTGAAAATCAGAAAATGTTCTTGTAGAATGCCAAATTTTAGAATCTTGATAATGATTAAGCTTATTAAATAAATATGTATTAATGTCTACAGTTCTTTAAGCCATATGCTATAGTAGTAGCCAAAAAAAAAAAAAGATATGCTGTCTACTGTGATTCAGAATAGAATTCATCTTGTTTAAAGATAAATGAAATTTCTTTTCTTTTTTTTTTTAATTTTGGTGACAGAATGCCAGCCTCCAGTTATGAGGTATTTTTCTCTATTTCATATGGTTTTGGATTCAATATATCATTGGGGAATCATGCAAGGAAATACAAGCATAACTCAGGTAGTTGGAGCTGATGATCTCAGACCAACCAACCATGTCAGTAGGTTGTGTTTCTTTAGAAAAATTATCTGATGTCTCCAAGCATCACTTTTCCTGTGTAAGAATCCACCTGGTATGTATAAAAGATCTAATGAAATAATTTACATAAAACATTTAGCACTGCTTTGCACATTATAAGTAGTCATGTTTACTGATTTTTTTTTTTTACTACTATAAAACAACTGATATCACATAGAAAGCTATGTCTGTTCGACTGAGATGATCTACTTTTTCATTGGTCTGGAATAATTTATTTATGATGTTTTCTAAAGACAGATGTGTGTATGGAATGGTCATCAATGACTTATTTTCTAAATTGTTTTAGCATAATGGAAATAAATGCATTGTATGTAGTAGTTGCTGCTGCTGCTGCAGTTAGGTCGCTTCAGTCAGGTCAGACTCTTTGCAAACCTATGGACTGCAGCCTGCCAGCCTCCTCTGTCCATGGAATTCTCTAGGCAAGAATATTGGAGTGGGCTGCCATGCCCTTCTCCAGGGGATCTTCCCATTCCAGGGACTGAACTCATCTTGTATGTCTCCTGCATTGGCAGGTGGGTTCTTTACCACTAGTGCTGCCTGGGAAGCTCCTATATGTAGTTGTGCCATTATGAAATTGTTAAGTTTTGTCAATTTATGTAAACTGAATAAAGATACATACATATACACATATATATGTATACACACAAATCAATACACTCTGTCAATTTTTTTGCAGAATGACCATACATTGACTCAACTTGCTTTCTTTGTGTTCTAGCTTTATGAACAATTGAGTTGACTCAATCTGTGAATGAAAAGCCTGGATCCTCAATTCTATGGCACTCATAACACAGTCTCAACCTGTTTTCATGTTACCTCTCTTTTAAACTAGAGGATGAATTATTCTGTACATTCCTATAATAAAGGCTGTCTCTGACTCACATTTTAAAAGTTGTATTCATTGATACAGTGTGACTTTACATTTTAATTTTAATCTCTCATTTGCTTCATTAATAGCTTTCAAAGAACTATTGAAAATACACACAACAGTAACAAATAAATTAATACACTTGGATTTATTTCTTTTCCTTTTATGAAATGTTGGGCCATTCACTCATTGCATTATTTTTGTGACCCTAAAAACAAACAGAAAGAATCAGGATACACAAAAAAAGCATGGTTGAATGTAAAAATATTATTTGCTGTTTTGCTAAGTATTAGCAAGTAAAAAAAAAAAGTAAACTTTCCCCCAATATACTCAAAGTTATTTAGGAACTTCCTGTAAAATTTAAATTCTAGCAAGGACTTTGGCATCTGTTTTGGAGGCCTATTATTTCTAGATACTTTAAACGATTCTGAACAAAACATAAAAACTAGATTTTCAAAATACATGGCCTTAGATGATATTTACCTGGCCTTTAGCAGTGAGATACCAGCCTAATGAGGCAGGAGCAAATGTTTGGCATGTGTGGAACCAATCTGTTTTTCAAACATTGTTAGCCTTGTCTGTTTAAATAAATGGTTTGTTTGAACCAAAATATTTTCATTCCACCCTGGGTAACAGTCAGACACGTGGGTGATGTTTTCTCAACAGGGGCATTTTTCAGTATGAACAAAAATCAATTGTTTCCCAAATAACAGAATTAAGATGAAGATGGCATTACAGATTAAACCCTGACATCCCTACATCTTAACCTACCATATTTCTAGTTTTCCTTGGTTTTCTCCAGGCTGAAACGGGAAGCCAAATCATACTCACCTCCATGACTATCCACTTACCACACATTGAGAATTTGTACACATTGCCTATCTACTATACTTCTGATATAAAACAAGGTGCCCATATTATAGTATTATCAATTTTATGCATAACGATTGAAACTAGGAACAGGTCATAGTAACTCTACTATAGATGTCCAATCTGTTAGCTACATTAACAGCAACATAGCAATTCCAATATTTTATACTGGCTATTAATAATAGTAATATTATTAATTATAAATAAGATAGCCTACTTTCTACTCATTTATATGAGTGCATGTTTCCTTGATTTTCTCTTTATATTTAATATGCTAATATTTTTAGGGGTTTTTGTACTCATTTTTGGGCTTCTCAGGTGGTGCTAGTGATAAAGATCCACCTACAAATGCAGAAGATGCAAGAGACATGGGTTTGATCAGGAAGATCCCCTGGAGTAGGAAATGGCACCCCACTCCAGTAATCTTGCCTCGTAAATACCACGGGCAGAGAATCCTGATGGACTATAGTTTATGCATTGGACACAACTGAGAGACTGGGCACACAGAGCACATGCTCATTTTTATGTTAAATTATAATAAAAGCTTATATAATGCCTATAAATTTATGAAGATCTAAATGAACTGCTACCATAGCTACATGCAGACATATCTGCTCTCACAAGAGTACACTTTTGGCATTTTTAAATTTATTATTAAGTTTTCAAACCATTTCCCCCCTGCACATAATAAATTTTAAAAAGCAATTTAGAAATTACTCATAGAAAAGTGAATTGCCTAGCAATCCCATGAGTTAAAATTATGTCCTTGAGAAATCATTTGAAATAAAACAGACTTCATTAAATGAGAAAAATAAATCCCTCTATTAACATAGCACCCAAACTCTAACAATACAAAGTAACAAATCTCTAGAGGCTTCAAATCATAGGATTCTAACCAAGGTTAATTTCTTTACTATTTTGAACACTGAGAAATCGTAGTCAAGAGGAAAGAATATATTAAGTTACTAAGTTATCAAAATACCAAGGGAGAATAACAGATTTAAGATTTTTACTATCCCTCCAATAAAGCCCTCTTGAGTTGAAAATAAATGACTAAGTTGAAGAAGAATACCTCATATATAGGTTTGAAATCTTTAAGGGTATAATAATTAAATCCCTACAGTCTCTTTCTTGAAGACAGAGAGTAGCCGTTCATCCAAAGCTTTTAAGAATGTATTTTTTCTCATAGAGAAGTGATTCCTTTTATTGCTCTTTGAAGAGTGCATAATGGATGCTAAATAATTTATTTCCAAATGGAAATGCATTTTCAAAAATTTCATATTAATCTAACTTTAATTTACTTCAAGTCAACAAATATTTATGACATATTTATAATATGCAAAATTCCATGCTAAAAATTCCTAAGGGTTATATAAAGATGAGTTACACATATTCTTACTTGGAGGAGCAGATATAAGAAGGAATGTCTATCTCAGCTGGATCTTGAAGACACAGGATAATGTAAACAAGCAAAAATAAGTAGGAAACATTTAGAAAGCAGTATAAAAAAACAAGGAAAGACAGGAGGAGAGACTTTTTAGATCAGTGTAACAAACTGATATAAAATTAAAATCTGTTAATTTATTTTACACAGAGGATGAGTGCATTCTCATATATAGACACATTGTCCTCAGAATAATCCAGTTATATAAAAAGAGCATGTGCCATGCGTGTGTGTGTGTGTATGTATACATGTGCATTATAGATAAGAAAATAGTGACCTTTTAACTCCACTATACTGATAGGTAACAAAATTAGTAATTAACCCTAGTCTTTGTTTAACAAAGCAGTTGTCTTTCCAGTACGCACAAGCTGGATTTAGAAAAAGCAGAGGAACCAAAGATCAAATTGCCAACATTTGTCAGATCATAGAAAAAGCAAGAGAATTCCAGAAAAACATCTATTTCTGCTTCATTGATTACGCTAAAGCCTTTGACTGTGTGGATCACAACAAACTGTGGAAAATTCCTAAGAGATGGGAATACCAGATCACATTACCTGACTTCTGAGAAACCTGTATGCCCCTCAAGAAGCAACAGTTAGGGCTGGACATGGAACAATGGACTGGTTTCAAATTGGGAAACGAGTACCTCAAGGCTGTGTATTGTCACCCTGCTTATTTAACTTATATGCAGAGTACATCACATGAAATGCCAGGCTGAATGAAGCACAAGCCAGAATCAAGTTTGCCAGGAGAAATATCAATAACCTCACATGTGTAGATGACACAACTCTAATAGCAGAAATCAAAGGGGAGCTAAGGAGCTTCTTGATGAAAGTGAAAGAGGACAGTGAAAAAGTTGGCTTAAAACTCAACATTCAGAAAACTAAGATCATGGCATCTGGTCCCATCACTTCAGGGACCAAACAGATCAGGAAATAATGGAAACAGTGACAGACTTTATTTTCTTGGGCACTGAAATCATTGCAGATGGTGACTGCAGCCATGAAATTAAAAGACGCTTGCTCCTTGGCAGAAAAGTTGTGACCAACTTAGACAGCATATTAAAAAGAAGAGACATTACTTTGCTGCCAAAAGGCCATATAGTTAAAGCTGTGGTTTTTCCAGTAGTCACGTATGGATGTGAGAGTTGGACCATAATAAACGCTGAACACTGAAGAACTGATGGTTTTGAACTGTGATGTTGGAGAAGATTCTTGAGAGTCCCTTGGACTGCAAGGAGATCCAACCAGTCCATCCCAAAGGAAGTCAGCACTGAATATTCATTGAAAGGACTGAAGTTGAGGCTAAAGCTCCAATATTTTGGCCACCTGATTCGAAGAGCCACCTCATTGGAAAAGACGTTAATGCTGGGAAAGATTGAAAGCAGGAGGAGAAGGGGGCCACTGAGGATGAGATAGTTGGATGGCATCATCAATTCAATGGACATGAGTTTGAGCCAACTCCAGGAGACGGTGAAGTACAAGGAAACAGTCAGGCATGACTGAGTGACTGAACAACACAACTTCCCAGTATGCCACCTTTCAATCAGTTTGGATTATATTGAAGGAGCACTATTCCCTATGCAGAATATGAACTAAGAAGCTTAACAATGCAGAGTTAGAAGAAATATCATGCTTCCCTGATAGCTTAGTTGGTAAAGAATCTGCCGGCAAGGCCAGTGATACTGGTTCAATTCCTGGGTCAGGAAGATCCACTGGAGAAGGGATGGTCTACCCACTTCAGTATTCTTGGGGTTTCCTTGTGGCTTAGCTGGTAAAGAATCTGCCTGCAATGCAGGAGAGACCTGGGTTCAATCCCTGGGTTGGGAAGATCCCCTGGAGAAGGAAAATGCTACCCACTCCAGTATTCTGGCCTGGGGAATTCAATGGACTGTATAGTCCATGGGGTCACAAAGAGTTGGACACAACTAAGTGACTTTTGGAGAAGGAATTGGCAACCCACTCCAATATTCTTGCCTGGAGAAGCCCATGGAGAGAGTAACCTGGCAGGCTACAGTCCATGGGCTTGCAAAGTGTTATACACGACTTAGCGAATAAAGCACCAAGTAAATTCCATGAAACTAATTATCCAATTAACAAATAACTAGAAAATTTCCCCTAGTTAGATTTCCGCTACATGCAGTTATATTGAACAAACCTGGGATAAAGGAGAAGGCAGGGCTTCCCTGGTGGCTCAGCAGTAAAGAATCCACCTGCCAAGGCAGGTAACACAGGTTTGATCCCTGAGTTGAGAAGATGCCCTGGAGAAGGAAAAGGCAACCTATTCCAGTATTCTTGCCTGGGAAATCTCATGGACAGAGGAGCCAGGCAGGCTATAATCCATGGGGTTGCAAAGAGTCAGACACGACTCAGTGACTAAACGGTAAAGAAGAAGAAGGTAAACAGAAGTCAACTGCAAGCTCCTTGAGAAAACCTTCAACAGTGATGAGGAAGACTTCCAGAATACGGGGTCAGATTCAGTCATGGGGCTTAAATGAAGCAAGGGAGCTGTGATTTGGGTTTTTGAAGAAACAATCTTTCAAATTATTTCTATGTCCTGGTGAAGAAATTTTCAGTTAAAAAAAATTAGAAGAAACCAAGGAAATTGCATAAAACAACAATTGAATTTCTTTTAGACGTGGTTTCAGGAGTTTGTTTCAGCAGCTACCCAAAGAACATTTATTGATGACATACAGGATATTAGAACCATAGCAAACAACTCAACAAAATCTTAGCAAACCAAAATATTTATCACAAAACTTGAATTCTTAAACTCTAAACATTTTTCACCATTAGTTTGTATTTCAAAATTTACTCCCCTTTTCTGTGTGTATTTTAATGCAGTTATCTGTTCTTCAAGTGATTCCTTCTGAATACTTTTTCTTAAAAGATGAGTGTGTGTGTGTGTGTTTTAGGTTTCAGTGATTTAAAAATTCAGCAAGTAGTCAAACTTAAACCATCCCTTCATATTATTCAAAGATAAGTTCAGTAAAGAAAACCAATATTTTGGAGAGGTCATACTTTTTTTTAAAAAACTATAGATCTGTGGTTGGAGTGTACACAATCCTCTTCAGGTAACTGATATGCTAAAAAGACTCACAAAACTCATAAAACCAGTATATCATGGTAATGGTTTGTTAATTACAAGATACACAATAAAATATCAAATGGATGAAGTTCATAGGACAGAGTCCAGGAGACACCAGGTGCAAGCTTCCCAGAGCCCTCTCTGAGTGTAGTTGTACAGATAGGATTTATTTCTCCCAGCTGCGATGTGTGCCAAAGAGTGAAGCTCACCTGAACCTCGTTGTCTAGGGTTGTCACTGGGGTCCAGTGACATTGACATGGTTCCCTGCTGATCTTTATTCTGCAGCCCTTCCAGAGATCAAGCTGATAACACATAGCCCAAGCCTGCCACAATCAATCACACTGTTAGCAAGCACTCTTCTTGTTCCCCAAATCCCCCAGGTTAACAAAGATACTCTGAACAGAGAGGATACTCTAAGGACTTAAATGTTGCCTCCCAGGAATCAGGAAACAGACAAGTCTTTACTGTCCAGTGTGTGCACAACCTGAATTTGCTGAGTTGATCATTTCCTGCACAGGAGGGTTACCTTTTTTAAATTAAACCCCCCCCAAAAACACATTCCTCCTTTAGATATTGGAAACACTAAAATTTAGGGGATATAAAAATATACACATGAAACAGAAAAGAGATTGAGGATAGTAAACAGCAAATTTTGTTTTTTAAAAAGAGTAATCTACACTGATGACATTATTCTCTCTCATTCATTTCTCAGGCTACAGATATCTGGCTTTTCTTCTCATTACACTAAAGAAACTCCCCTCTAATAACCCAGAAGGACATATAAAACACTAGATAAAAGTCCAAATAATTTTTTAAACATTTGCTTCAGACATCTGCAGCACAGAACCACGCTGATCACAAAACGTGCCTTTTTTTTTTTTTTTGCACTTTTGACTATTTAAACAGGTGTGAAAAAAATCCAAACAGGTTTATAGAATGAGAGGTGTAATTCCTGTGACCATTTCTAACTTAAGAGATAATCACTCTTCATAGTTTCTTGAATGTCTTTCCAGAAAATTACCACACACACACACATTCTTGTTTGATTCCATTACTTATAACAAGTAATATTAAATATATAAAACATGCTGATTGTTTTATATAATATCTAGCTGAGATCTTTTTTGTGAAATATGATAAAATTCTGGATTTTTACAACTACAGAGAGTATTGATATATTACTATAGTCTAATTTAGGATATGGTGCATGCCAAGTCATTTCAGGCGAGTCTGACTCTTTGTGACCCTATGGACTGCTCCCTACCAGGTTCCTGTGTCCATGAGATTATCTAGGAAAGACTACTGGAGTGGGTTGCCTTGCCCTCCTCCAAGGGATCTTACAGACACAGGGATTGAACCCACATCTCTTATGTCTCCTACCTCCACAGGTAGGCTCTTTACCACTAGCGCCACCTAGGAAGACCAATTTGAGATAGAGAAATTTATAAATTAGGATTTAGAAACGTGCATATTTCTCAAGATGTTAAGATAAAAATCTTATTGTTATTTTAATCTTCAGTTATAGTTGATAAAATTGAGTATGTTTAGAAGTTCAGTTCAGTATACATACCTGTATTAGCTATTCATATTTTTTATTTTATATTCTCTATTTGTATTAACATCACCGGAACTTATTCATATTCATTGTGAGTGCATAGTTCATTTTTGTGGTTTTTATTTTTAATCTAGTTTGGTGTATTTTGTTTGGTAAAAACAAATCTGGGGTGAAGGTTATCTGTCTTTTTCTCTATAGGTTTTGGGTTTTGTGTCCAAAAAGAATTTTCAAACAAGATTATAAATGGCATGTTTTTCTATTTTTTCAGCAAATTTTAATCTGTATCACTTTTATGTTTTGAAATATATTGACATTCACTTGTAGTTTAATGTTAATAATTCATCATAAATTTTCCAAATATACTTGAAAATACAATGTAGTATCTGTTTTCTGGGGCCACAGTTTTTAATATGTATAAAATAAATTGCCTCCATATTATTTGGGTCCTTAGTCTATGTCCATATTTCATCTTGTCTATTTGGTTTGTAAAGATTTAGCGACTAGTTAAATTTTTAACATCATTGTGTGATATACATGTTCCTTATCCATTTATCCATTAATAGAAGATTGTTTCCCTGTCTTATCTATTATAAATATTCAGTTTTGGGGGGTTCTTTCAAATTTTCAGTTTGTTTTTTCTATATTTCTGCAAAATGAGATTGGGTCCTTGGTAAGAACTTCAATGAACGTATAGATAGCTTTGGGTAGTATAGTCATTTTAACAATGAAAAACTATTCAACCTTATTCAACCTTGAAAAACAAGAAAATCCTGCCATTTGTGACAACATAGATGGACCTTGAAGGCATGATGCCAAGTGAAATAAGTCAGACACAGAAAGACAAATACCGTGTGATCTCACATATATGGAATCTAAAAATATCAAGCTTAAAGAAACAAAGTGTAGAATGGTGGTTGCTAGGGGCTGGAGGATGAACGGGAAGATGTTGATCAAAGGGTACAGATGTTCAGTTATATGATGAATAAATTCTGGGCTAAAGCACATATTAGCTACCATAGAGAACAATATCATATTGCACACTCAAAAGTTACCATGAGAATAGAGATTTACCTTTCTTACCATAACAACAAGAACAAAGTGGCTACTGTGTGAGGTGAAGTATGTGTTTACTAACATTGTGTTAAGCCTCCAGCAATATGCACATGTTTACATTATTACACTGTACACCTTAAGTTTAAATAATGTTGCATTTCAACTATATATCAATAAAGAAGTGGAGGGGAAAAATAAAGAAAAATTTCAACATCCGTATGATTTTGTTATCTTCTCCAATATAATTTCTATAGGTGGTGTTTGATAAATATTGATTCTGTCATTTGCTACACAAAATTCTGTCTTTTAAAACTAATTTATTCATTTATTGAATTCTCTTCTTCATTTTGTATAGAAGTTTCACCTGGCTTTCAAACTTCTATATTTTTATTTACAGTTTCTGATATGTCCTTTTTCTTTAAGACTATCACTTTTATATTTATTAATAACATGTTTGGAGTTAATTCTACCCTTGTTGTTCAGTTGCTCTGTCATGTCCGACTATTTGTGACCTGATGGATCACAGTATGTCAGGCTTCCCTGTCCTTCATCATCTCCTGGAGTTTGCTCAAACTCATCTCCATTGAGTCATTGATGCCATCCAAGCGTCTCATCCTCTGTCACCCCCTTCTCCTCTTGCCCTCAATCTTTCCCAGCATCAGGGTCTTTTCAGATGAGTCAGCTCTTCACATCACATGGCCAGAATATTGGAACGTCAGGTTTAGCATCAGTCAGGACTGATTTCCCTTAGGATCGACTGGTTTAAACTCCTTGTAGTTCACGGGACTCTCAAGAGTCTTCTCTAGCACCACAGTTGGAAAGCATCAATTCTTTGGCTTGCAGCCTTGTTTATGGTCCAACTCTCCCATCCATACACGACTACTGGAAAAACCGTAGCTTTGACCATGTGGACCTTTGTCAGTCCAGTGATGGTTCTGCTTTTTAATAAGCTGTCTATGTTTGTCATAGCTTTTCTTCCAAGGAGAAGTACTTTATGCTTTTTGCTTTACATGTGCCTTTGTTTTCTCTCTCTTACTGTAGCTTCTGAATGTGCATGCACCATCTGTGTGTGTTTGTTTTCCTGCTTAAAATTTCAATTTTTTCCTTTAAATTATTATGACTGGTGTTAACATCTTTAAGTAACACTTTAAGTATCTTTAAGTAACACTCCTAAGCTTCTATTATTAGATCTAGAAGACTTAAATGGTTGTATGATTCTTATTTTCTTATTCTAAGCATTGACAATCAGCCATGAAAGAGCAGTGAATTTATCACCAAATTTATTATTTTCCCTTCCACTATTCTATTTTTTTTTTCTGTACTATTATTATTTATTACATTTCAAATTTTTAAACCATAATTGTTTTGAGAAGGACTCAGTTTCTGTGTTTACTGATTTCTCTCATGTAAAAGATAAACCTTCATACTTGACAATTAGTTTATTTGAGTATACTTAATCTTTTACCTTTTCTGAGTATTCTTTAGACATGTCTTCACAATCTACTCACCTTATGTGGACATCTAAGGCTAGGCTGATTCCCTTTGAACAAAAAAGGTTTAACTTGCAAAGTCAAGGTAATCCATGCCCCGTACATTCCAAACAAAATTTGGCTCTTGTCTGGGTCTTAGGAAATAAACCTCTGAGCCCTTGGAATATGCTGTCTGATAGGCATATCTGTTACCTGGGGGCCTTCAACCATGCCACATGGACTATGTTAATAATATGATTTATGTTGGGAGCCTGGGACTATAGGTATCAGTTTGAATTTTGGAGGGATGGAAGTATAAAATCAGCCATGCCAATCAGCATACTAATGTAATAACCCCTAATGACAGGCCTGGACACTGAGGTTTAGGTGAATGAGATTTGCTGGTTGGTAATATTCTATATATTGCGTCACACGATTCCACACATTCGGTGTATGAAGGGGAGAAGTGAAGGCTATCTGCAAATCTCTAATAGCTGAGGAATACTGGAAGCTTTTCCTAAGGTCTTCGGAATTGTGTCCTAGAAGGTTCTTTCCTCTGCTGCTTTTAGTCAGTATTCTTTCACTGTAATAAAGCATAAGCATGAATACCACAGCTTTTCTTAGTTTTATGGGTCCTACCAGTGAGTCACTGAACTTGACTGTGTTCTTGGAACCACCCCTCCACCATACCCTCTTTATATTTACTTTGAAATTCTTGGCTTTGAGGGCAGGCATGGATGACTTTCCATTTTAGGAAACTGTTAATCTTATTATTTTGCTTTCAAATGTGTTTCTATTTCAACTCTTCTCTGTCTTCTCTTTTATTTATTTGGCCATGTAAGGTCATAGTTGCAGCATGCGGGATCTTTAGGTGAAACATGCATGCTCTAGTTCCCTGACCACGAATGCAGTCCAAGCCCCCTGCATTGGGAGCTCGGAGTCTCAACCACTGGACCACCAAGGAAGTCTCTCTTTATTTTTGAAGGATATCAATTAAGGTTGTGTTACCTTTGAGTTTTGGGTCATCTATATTTATTTTCTCTAGTCATTTGTAACCTGGGTTGATTTTCATTCTTTTTTATTTGTGTGCTTGTTTCAGAAATATATTCCATGTTCCTATCTGTTTACAGCTGTGCTTGTTTTTCTTTTTGCTTGATCTACATGCACATAATTTCTATTTTTTTTAATTTTCTCTTCCCTTAATTTCTGAACTCTTCTGCCAGCATTCTTATATTTACCTGTGTATGTTTTCTTTGAATTTTTATTTCAGATAAAGCATATTTTCATTGATTTCTCATACTGTTTACCCACAAATTTGTGAAACAGCTTTTCTGATATGTAATTGGGGAGGGGTGTATATCTTTTTTCCCCTCCACATTCTTTCCTCTTTGATGTTCCTTTCTTTTCTTTCAATATCTTTTCACAAATTCTATGCTGGTTCCTTTGTAAATTTTTTTTTTTTCACTTTTGAAATACAGGGTTACTTTTTTGGGGCTGGCTATTTGTTGAAGCATGGTATGAGTGAGACTAAAGACTCAGGTCAACAGGCCACATGGACTTTGGCCCATTTTCTCTGAAATCTTTCTCATGAATACTCTCCCTGAGGATAATTCTCTGCTCTGGTATTAGAGAAAATAAGTAGAGAAAGCCCTGAAGCCTTGTATGTTCCTGTCCCCTGCAGTGATTTAACATTTACTTCTGCTGATCTGATCAAGACTATCCTTAGCAGTGATTTCCACATGCTTTTTCTTTTCTGACTTGCCCTATTGAAGAGTAAGCCACATCTTACAAAGAAGCAGATCTTTGTGTTCTTTTTTAACCTCCTCTCCAATCTGTACTATTCTGGGATGTTCCCTAAGCTCTCTTATGTACACAGATCAGCAACAAATTTTGATTTTGTCTCCCAAGATGTATCTTGCTAATTGACCAAGGCCCATTTAGGAGAGCTCATCTACATTCTTTTTGGTAGTTTCCAAAGATGTTTGATACAACTAAGAGTTAACTACCTCACACATTTACTACATGTTAAAATAAAAGCAAATCTCAGAACAAGCATTGCCCTGTATATAAAAGACAACAAACACTTATTAGAGAGGAAACAGAAAATGTATCATAAAATCTATTCTAGGAGTCTGACAAAAATCCCAGTTCTCTGTCCTTTTAGGTATTTTGATTCACAACATCAAATGAAGACTCCATATAAAGCTGAGAATAATATTCTAGAGGCAAGATTATCCTTAAGATTTCCTTAACCATCAGGAAAATAGAAATCCTTCAGAATGAATTTTCTAGATACAAGAATTTTCAATGAGGAAGTTTCTCACTTGCCTAGATTCTTAATACTATTAGAGAGTAATAACATTTTTAGCTTTTCCAAACCTGCTGAATTTTAAAATTGTGAACCCATTTCTAATATTCATCATGTTATTTGACAAATTAATGTTTTCACTAATAAAAACAATTTTACTTCAAATTTGCTAATGAACAAATATTCAACTATTGATCTAATTATGGAAAATAGAAATACTTTAATACTACTTTTGAATCATGGACTTTTTGATATAATAACAGCTAATCACCTGCATCATATACATATATATATTCTATTCAAGCAATTGATTGCCTCTAGAGTTGAAGTTTAAACTCATTACTACTTACTTACTAACATACTGTTTATATCATCTTGCTGCAATGTTGAAATATTTAAAAATAGATTACAAATGAGGAAAAAAAAATGCCCAATTTAGTTTTGGAAAAACTGGCTCAATTCCCAAGATCAGCTTTTAATTGCACAAAGTACCGTATGTCATCACTCTTGGTAATACTTTTTTTTTTTAATATGGTATGTATCTAGATATATACTAACAATATCAAGGACAAAAGTTGGGAGTTTTTAATTCTTAATTTTATCATATTTCAGAAAGAAGATACAGGCAGAACTCTCTTTATCCCCTCATTCTTCAATCAAATATCCATATATTCTTTCTTAGAAATTTATTTTCTCTTCTGTGGTTTTCTTCCTCTGCTCAATGTTTTTTTGTGTGTTAATTGTTTTCTTAGTTTGATATAATTTCATAGTTACAGTAAATATGTAAGAATGATATCCAACCCAAGAGCATATATTCAGTTCCTCAGACTGAAAAAATAATAAATTATTTTTTATTACACATGGCTCTTACTTTGGAAAATAGCCTTTTTCTGAGTTTGCCTGGAGTCCCCTAATCATTACAGGTTATACAATTTGACAGGAATACTACAGGATGTATTTTGCATCCTTCAAAGTACATGATAACTGTTTGACCTTGATCTGTCAACTACAAGGTGGAGATCCAGGAAAGCCAGTGGTGTAGCTCCACTCGAGAATTAAAGCTTGAGAAACAGGAACACGTAAGCTGTTATTTCTAGTCCAAGTCCAAAGACCTGAGAACCAGACTCCAATGATATAAATTCCTGTTCAAGGGCAGGAGAAGACTTCAGCTCAAGCAATCAGGCAGAGAGAGTGAACTCTCCCTTATTCTGCCTTTTGTTCTATTCATTCCCTCAACAGATTACATAATATGTCTATTGTAGCCACGCATTCCAGGAAACAAACTCTCTCAGAAGGACAATCCAGATAGTGGAGTGCAGATTATTACAACATCGGGCCCAAGGCAGAGTCTCCTGTTAGTCAAGGACCCTGACCAGTTTTTGTGAAAACCTTATATACCCTAAGTGCATAAGGCTCCCTGAAACTAGTCTGAACAAAGGAAAAAGAAAGATACAATCAAAGTTAACCCGTGATTCATACACCTTAAGCCTAGGTAGTTAACAGTGGACAATTATCAATAGGCCTGTGGTCATACCCCAGTAAGCATAATAGAATGTATGATTCTATTATGTTACACAGATAGTTAGGGTATTCTTTTAGGCCATGGAGAGCCCTGGGGCTCTTCCTTTCAGGGGTCTGGTTTTCCAGTTGGTATGTCATTTCCATAGATATTGCGCATATAGCTCAAAGTCCATAGTCCGGCCCAAGATGGAGTCCTGTTTTCAGGATAGAGCCTGTTCTGTTTCCTCCTTCATGCCCACTGATATTGGAGCAGGCAATTTGTTATACTCAATCTTCTGATTCAAATGTTAATCTCATCTGGAAACATCCCCACAGACAGAAATAACATTTAGCCAAACATCTGGACATCTCATGGTCCAGCCAAGCTGACACATAAATTTAATTATCACAATAAATTTTATCACTTGAGAGCCCAGAGATTTGGGGTATTTACTAGATTCTTTTCTGTACCTGCCTACCCCCTACAACACCAAATGATTCACAAAGAGACATAATTAATCTTTCCCTTAAGATTTTCATATCTATCTTCTCTTTTTCATTATCTCTGTGATGATTCTAGAGAAAAATTTTGTAATTTTATATTTTACTGTAGAGACTTTAACTAACCTCTCAAACTCCAACTCTATCCTTCCATCCATTCTTCATGTAGCTGTCAGTTTTAGTATTCTATATGATTCTGACAATAACAACTTTGCTTCTTTTGCACACCACAGCTAGGATAGTGATTAAGGCATAATAAATATTTTATAAGTATTGGTTGAATAAAAGAGTAACATGCAAACTTGAAACTGTAATGTCCAAGCTATAGCCATTCCATTGTTTCTAACAGGTTTATATCTTGGCCTAGAAAGGAAAATGAAGGCTTACTTGGAGCAAATTATCATCCACCACCCTTTAATATCCTTTGCTTCAGTGATGTAAAATGATTATTTTTCACATAACCCATCAATCTTTCATATATGCTATTACTTTGACCCTTTCACTTTTTTTCTGAACTAGCTATAAACTAACTTATACTTCAAAAATGCAGCAGCTCAGTTCTTACTTAATCACCATGCACCCCTGATGTCATGTAGACATATATTTTTCTGTCTCCAGTAACATACTTCATCAGAGCA
This sequence comes from Capra hircus, assembly GCF_001704415.2. Lineage (NCBI taxonomy): Eukaryota > Metazoa > Chordata > Mammalia > Artiodactyla > Bovidae > Capra > Capra hircus. The sequence goes on along the minus strand of NC_030824.1, from coordinate 47,485,491 downwards.
CTTAGTTCACTGAACTGTAATTACTGTCCTATTTTTCTGTCTCCTTTTGGGTAAAGGCCATTTATTATTTATGTTTTCATCACCAGTTTTATAACTGAGTACTTGTTATAGGTAGACAATCAATATATATTTGTGGAAAAAGTGAATTCTGAATCTTACATGTCAAATAACCCTTCACCCCATATCTACTTTTAGTACTTCTGTTCTACTTTTCCTTATAAACTGTTTTCATCTCTTCCAGGAGAAACAGTCTATTTTCCTTCTTGGAATTCAATAATCCCTCTTTGCTCTCATCACTCAATGTTTGTCATTATTAAAACATTTAAATCAATCTGATTTGTACTATAAATGACTATTTGTTTTTCTATCTCCCCAAGTGAACTATAAACCCTATGACAATAAAATCTATGTCATTGTTCTCACTAGATATACTATAATAATTATATTAACAATAGTACCTTAAGGAAAAAGCAGTATTATATTGACAATTGTCAGAGCATTATTACAGAAACAAACCACTGGAGCCAGTTGTGGAACTGAACACTTTAGGGGCAGGATTTTTATAAAGAATAAAAAGAAAATCACATTATATTATAGAATATAATGATTGCTTTGTAAAAATTGCTATGCTAGCAGTGTTCTTGCCTGGAGAATCCCAGGGACGGGGGAGCCTGGTGGGCTGCCGTCTAAGGGGTCGCACAGAGTCGGAAACGACCGCTTCAGTGAAAGTGAAGTCTCTCTGTCGTGTCCGACTCTTAGCGACCCCATGAACTGCAGCCTACCAGGCTCCTCTGTCCATGGGATTTTCCAGGCAAGAGTACTGGAGTGGGGTGCCATTGCCTTCTCCGAGCAGCAGCAGCAGACATAATTTGATTGAACATAATCTTTGTGGTAGGAGCATAAAGGCATTTCATGTTCATCTTACATGTTCTTTGCTTTCTGAGAATTATAAGTACATATTGTGGAAGATATTACTGCTTGTAAAGTTTCTTCTCACATTTTTAATAATGACTCACACTTTGTAAACTTTGTTTATGTACATTACTTCATGCTAATACTTAATATCTTGTAAAGTATGAGAGGGAACTGAGGTTCAACAAATTCAAGTTACTTCCCTAAGATCTGTCATATTATTAATTACTACAGAAATGTGCAATTTTATTATTATGGTGATACAGGCACAGAGAAAAAAGAAGTAATGATTTGAGATATGATTTAAGTTTATTTATTTTTTCTTTTTTTCTTTAAATTTGTGGGGCAACTGCTAGGAAAGCTTTTCCTGGTGTAAAAACTAACTTTTACACCAGGGGCTGTTACACTGAAACATGTTCAAAATTGTTCAGTAGAGGTAAAGTAATGCAAGTTTCAAACATCAAAGACGTTTCCATTTCTCACCTATTAAAATAGTAAATATATATTTTAAATCCCTCAATAGAAAGTTGACATAAGGTCATGAGATGCCAAGTGGATAAAGTACAAAGGAATCTGAATTTTCCATCATCCTATTTGGTTTTGTAATTTGGGAAATTAATCAAAAGTTATCAGATATCTTATGCTTTGTGTGTGTCCAGGGTTGGGAGTTGGTAACATCTAACAGAAAAAGAGGTCTTCTGGTCCTGGACCTGAATTAGGGTGGTGTTCTCAGAGCAGGAGTAAAGGTAGAAAGTTTGGGTAACAACGTTAAATCATTGCCTCATATGGAAGTGTTCCTCATTCGTAATTTGGAAGAAAGGGTAGTATTAGCAAACGCAGCGCTGAACAGTAAAACAAAGTGATTAGTTCATCTTGAACTTTACACTTCTGTCGTCCCAGGTCCAGTGCATGTTTTGCTCTGTCCAATCACCACAACTATACAAGTTATTTCACACATCCACTGACTATGAACTGCTGAGTGAATTATACCCTGCAAAACATCATGATTCTCTAATAACTTCCCTACAGTTTTAAGAATATATCCTTTTTCTCATTTTGAAACACTGACATCTCTTATTAAAGTAAATAATACTACATTTTAGGTCACTAACTATCATTAGTAAGGCATTCTATTTCTATGCATTATCGTTTGAATTCTCCATTCAACTACACCATGAATTATATATGATTCTTCATTCTCATTGTTACCACTTTAGTTTAGGCCCTTACCATTGCGTGCCTGATCAACAGTGTTGGGAATTGGTAACTCCCAATAAAATCTAAATGATTGTATTTATAAACTAACAGATATCCTGAATATCTTATTTTGTTCAAACTTTCTAAAGAACTACATTGATCATCTAAAACAACTATAATGAGTCCATACTAAATAAGAAAAAAGTACCAAAAGCACTTTACATATATTTAATTTTCACTATTTTTATGTCTTACAAGGGTAATACTTGGGTTATTTTTTGGGGTTCTAAAAATGTCAAAGTAGTATTTATAACTTCAAAGAGAAAAAGAAAAACAAAACTTCAATAAGAAATAAAAAAGGAAAGAAAGAAAAAATGGGAAGGAATATTAATTTGAGAACTCATCATAATCTACACTATTTTCATCTCATGCTCAAATTCGCAGTCTGATACCTGTTGGGGTAAAAACACTGAGTAAAAGAAAGAGCAGTGATTCTCCTAACTAGTCATTCATTTCATCCACACTATGTAAACATGTAGCAGAAAACTATACACAAAGTTCAGTTAAAATCTAACTCTCTACTCTGTCTGCCCCATCATTCCCATTCATATTTAACAAGAAAACAGATCACAATTAATTTATACAAATTTTAATATAAAAATAAATTGTTGACAGTTAAGGTACACTGCAGATTGAATGGTTTATCTTAGGAGATGTTCAAATTTCCAGTTATCAAAGTTCGAAAGAAATGCTGTTTTGTATATGAAGCAATCTGAAATATCCCTCTTGACACCCTAACTGAAAAATAGGTTCGAATTTTGAGTCAATGAAAAATCCCTTTATAACAACATAAAGACAGAATCATTATATGGATATTGTATTTTCTGAGACTAAACCGTGAATACATATACATTATTTTAGAATGTATAAAAATCTTGGGTTGGGACTCCAGCCACAGCAAAGATCTTAGTCATATTAACCAACTTTAATTTTGTACTGTTAATTTTTAAGCATCCCTGCAAAAGCACTAGACATGAATCACATTTTTAAAAATACATCTTCAGTTTTGTTGTCATTTTTTTCCAGTAACTGAAATGAAGTCTGTACTATCTGGATAATTTAGGGACTAAAATGAAGCCATAATCTAATGACCAGTAAAGTTCAGTAAATGTTCTGATGCATTTCTTTACTACCAGGAAATAATAAATACTAAGCTAATTTCCATTACAGCTAATTTTTAGTATGAATAAAATATTAATGCAATAATAAACTATAATATAATAATACATGAGAGGGAAATAGAGTTTAATTTCTTTCTACATAAGGAGTGCTTTTCATTTGCCCTAAAGTTTAAAATATTTCTTGATTACAGAGGCCATTTTTAAAGGTGATATACTAGAGTAGGTAGCCTTTCCCTTCTCTAGGGGCCCTTCCCAACCCAGGGGTCAAACCCAGGTCTCCCACATCGCAGGCAAATTGTTTATCAGCTGAGCCACAAGGGAAGGCCAAGAATACTGGAGTGGGTAGCCTATCCCTTCTCCAGGGGACCTTTCCAACCCAGGAATCAAACTGGGGTCTCCTGCATTGCAGGTAGATTCTTTACCAACTGAACTATCAGGGAAGCCCTAAGATGACATAAGAAAGTTTCAAGTTAAATTAAAAACTTGAGGAGTAAATATCACCTAATTAAAAATTAATAAATAATAGATAATCCAGTTGAAATATCATATGGAATCCTACAAGTATATTAGTATTAAAATTTTACCTTAACATGAGGTATCTATATTAATATGACAATAACATATTTTAAAATATATTTAAATTAAAACAACATATTTTTCTAAAAACTAAAATTCTTTTTTATATAATCATTCTACTGTCATTTATACCTTTACCTCTTCAATCCAATTCCTTGTAAAAATATGCCTCTTATTATATGAAGAAAATTGATTTCATGATCACTTTCATAATGACAGCAACGCCTCCAAACATCAGTCTGTCACTATATTTCTGTTTAATATTTTTTGAGTGTTCTGAGAGGAAATAAAAGCTGAGGAACCTAAAGAATTACTACAGAATCCATGAAAATGAAGAATTTACAGTTTGTCTTCCAGCATCAACATGATATCTGAGTCTTATTCAACAAACTCAGCAGTTATAAAATTATATGATTACTTCTGCCCAGATAGTAGAATTCGAACTCCTCAGAAAGTAACCTGGTGTTCTGTGACAACCTAAATGGGCAGGAGGGGGTGGGGATGAGAGGTAGGAAGAAGGTGCATGAAGGAGGGGATATATGTATACTAATGGACTTCTCTGGTGGCCCAGATGGTAAAGCATCTGCTTACAATGTAGGAGACTGGGGTTCAATCCCTGGGATGGGAAGATCTCCTGGAGAAGGAAATGGCAACCCACTCCAGTATTCTTATCTGGAAAATTCCAGGGACGGAGGAACCTGGTAGGCTACAGTCCATGAGGTCGAAAAGAGTCAGACACAACTTCACTTTCACTTTCATGGCTGATTCAAGTTGTATGGAAGAAACCAATATAACATTGTAAAGCAATTATCCTCCAATTAAAAACGAAAAAGCATTTTATGCGTGGCCTCAGCTAACTTTTCAGCCTAATCTCCATTTGGAGAACAATTAACAAAGAAACAAGACACATGAAAGAATTGGCAAAAACACAGGACAATATAACATATATTTCTTAATGCAATGTGAGGTACAGGGCCCAACTGCTAATCCACTGTAAATAGGGTAGAATAATTAGAGCTTCTTGTAGAAAATAGTAAATAAACACTGTTTGGAAGGCAAACTAGATATAAACTGGTTTATGGGAGAAAGAACACCATTTCTGTGAAGACACACTAAAGGAGGGGTGATTAAATGTGAACACTGTAAAATATTAATATCAACCTGAATACTTTAGTTGTATTAATATTTTAAAGTAACTGGAATTAGAGTTTGGTGAATAGACAGAAAACAGATTATAAAAGACTATAAAATTAATTTTAAAGTGTTTTCATCAGTTTCAGGAGGATGAACAAGAAATTATATATAGTTTTTTTCCTAAGTTTAATTTCAAAATGTGTGATTTTCCTCCTTCTTTATTCATTTGAAATTTTTTTTTTGGGGGGGAGTAAAAAATGCTTTATTTTAGAATCATGATGCTTAATACAATATATAAATAGAAACAAACATGTGTGTGTGAAGTATTCCTATACTTGTTTTTTTAAATTTTTTTATTTATTTATTTTATTATTATTTTTTATTTTAATTTTTTTTAATTTTAAAATATTTAATTCTTACATGCGTTCCCATACATGAACCCCCCTCCCATCTCCCTCCCCTACTTGTATTTTATTAAGGGCTCTTACTATTTTTTAAATTAGGAGTAGATTTCATATTTTATTAAATGTCTTACTTGCATCTATTAAGATGATTCTGATTTATCTAATTTGACCTATTAATATGATAAAGTATAGTACACTGAAAAGAACTGAAACATACTTACATTTCTAGAATAAATCTCACCTGGTTATGGGATACATGGTTTTGCCAATGTTTTATGTAAGCATCTAAATTCACAGGTGAATACACAAAAATAAACTCAAAATGGTTTAAAGATCTAAATATAAGACCAGAAACTATAAAACTCCCAGAGGAGAACACAGGCAAAACACTCTCCGACATAAATCACAGCAGGATCCTCCATGACCCACCTCCCAGAACACTGGAAATACAAGCAAAAACAAACAAATGGGACCCAATCAAAACCAAAAGCTTCTGCACAACAAAGGAAACCACAAGCAAGGTGAAAAGACAGCTTTCAGAATGGGAGAAAATAATAGCAAATGAAGCAACTGACAAAGAATTACTCTCAAAAATATACGAGCAACTCCAGCAGCTCAATTCCAGAAAAATAAATGACCCAATCAAAAAATGGGCCAAAGAACTAAACAGACATTTCTCCAAAGAAGACATACAGATGGCCAACAAACACATGAAAAGATGCTCAATATTACTCATTATCAGAAAAATGCAAATCAAAACCACAATAAGGCACCATCCCACTCCAATCAGAATGGCTGCGATCCAAAAGTCCACAAGCAATAAATGCTGAAGAGGGTGTGGAGAAAAGGGAAACCTCGTACGCTGTTGGTGGGAATGCAAACCAGCACAGCCACCATGGAGAACAGTGTGGAGACTCCCCAAAAAACTGGAAATAGAACTGCCATACGACCCAGCAATCCCACTGCTGGGCACACACACCGAGGAAACTGAAAGAGACCCGTATACCCCAATGTTCATCGCAGCACTGTTTATAATCACTAGGACATGGAAGCAACGTAGATGTCCATCAGCAGATGAATGGATAAGAAAGCTGTGGTACATACACACAATGGAGTATTACTCAGCCATTAAAAAGAATACATTTGAATCAGTTCTAATGAGGGGGATGAAACTTGAGCCGATTATACAGAGTGAAGTAAGCCAGAAAGAAAAACCCCAATACAGTATACTAATGCATATATATGGAATTTAGAAAGATGGTAACGATAACCCTGTATGTGAGACAGCGAAAGAGACACAGATGTATAGAACAATCTTTTGGACTCTGTGGGAGAGGGCGAGGGTGGGATGGTTTGGGAGAATGGCATTGAAACATGTATATATATCATATGTGAAACGAATCGCCAGTCCAGATTCGATGCATGATACAGGATGCTCGGGGCTGGTGCACTGGGATGACCCAGAGGGATGGTACGGGGAGGGAGGAGGGACGGGGGTTCAGGATGGGGAACACGTGTATACCCGTGGTGGATTCATGTTGATGTATGGCAAACCACTACAATATTGTCAAGTAATTAGAGTCCAATTAAAATAAATAAATTTATAATAAAAATTAAAAAAAAAGAATACAATAGGTATTTCAGCATGAATGACACAAATTAAAAGTATTATTGCCCTGTACCCTGGAGTTAAAGAATATGTGTTCTTAACAAACTAGAGAATATAACATAGAAGAAGCAGACTCACAGATAAGGAAAACACACTGAGGGTTACCAGTGGAGGGGGTGAGGGGGAGGGGGCAACACCAGAGGGAGAGAGTAGGAGGTTCAAACTAGTAGGTGGTGTAAGACTCAAGGATGCATTGTAAAACACAGGAATATGGCCAGTATTTTTTTAACAACTGTAAATGGAAAGTAACCTTTAAAAACTGTATAAAAATTTAAAAATGTTTATGAATAAATAAAAGATTTTTAAAAGGAAAACAACAACAACAACAAAAAATAAATTCACAGGTGAGTTTGATGTAAAGCTTTCTCCAATTTTCTTAGTATATAGCATAAATGCAGATACTTGTAAAAAAGGGCTACTTCTATTTAACCTAATGATCCTGCTAGTTAAAAAAATTATTTACAAATTTGGTTGAGTCTAGTACTTTGAGATTTTCCCTATAGTTTTATAAAAATCAGTATTAGGTTTTCAGGAGCTTCCAACTCAGAGGAATCCTATTTTAAGGACATCATGGAGGTAAGAAGCAGCAAAGGAAGAGGCCACGTGTGCTTTTATGAGCACCTTCCCTTTCCTCCACAAATTTTATAGCAATTGCTCTTAGAAAGGACTTGGACTTCATGAACATAATGAAAGAGAGGCTTAAAACAAAAGATCAACTAAAAAGTCAATCCCTTAGCAAAAGTTTTAATAGTCCTCAAAATAATCACTTTTTGAGCAGTAAATCTAAAAAATAATAAGCCATATATACCAAGTGAAGCTGAAAAGCAGGAACTTCAAAATGAACAAGAAACATTTTTAAAGAGTCTCTTATATTGAAAGATCTTACTCAAGTATACCTGCCATTTACCACTTAATGCAAAGGATGAACAAACTAGTCTTTGTTTTTCTCCTAAAATATATCTAAATTCATTAAGGGGACAGGTTTTTGTTTTTTGTTTTTTGTTTTTTAGTTTTACTAGGTTTTGTTATTTTAATGGCTTGAATATAAGATTGTTTTTATAGGCTAGCGACGTCTGGCTCCAAGTGAAAACAGTGAATCATATGGGGGCTCCGTTTCTGTTCAGAGTGGCTGATGCACTCTGAAAGGGCAGAGTGTCGACTGAGATGGACGGTTCTTTTCAGCTCTCACACTTGGCTTTTTTGCAGGCTGGAAGAGAATCATCATCTGCTTCTGACGTCCGAGAATTCTTCACCGTGGAAATAATTCCAAAAGCAGTTTTTCTAGTTTCTCCCTGCATAAGCACCGCTCGGCAGTTGGTGGACACTGCGGCCTTGGCATCGCTTTCAGACAGCCCAAACAGCAACCCTAAGTTTGCCACATCGCATGGGCCTCTTATTTCTAAAGGCCTTTCTGCAGCACTAGATATAATTACATTCTTTCCTTTGCAGACTTGCATCAAATTGAGGGCGTTGGAAATCGTGTACCTTCTCATCGTGGAGTCTTTGATAGCAGGGCTATAGAGAAGTTCAAAGCCCACTCCTCGGTCAATTGCCACATTAATAGGGGGTCTTTTGAAGTAAAATGGCAGCTTCTCTGTTACAGTTATGCAGACTAAATCCACATCTAAATGTGTACAAGCGACATGAAAAAGTTTTTCTGTCTTTGGAAAAACTGCAACAATGTCATACAGCCGGACTCTTGAAGAAGTTGCTCTCAAAACATTACAGTGAGACGGATCCGAAACGATAATTGTTAGTCTAGTTAAAATTTTAATTAGTTTTGATTTTCCCTGTACAATTGGCAAAGTTGTAAAGAGTTCAGAAACAGCTACTGGTTTTTCAATTTCCTGTTTCTTCTCCTTAAATTCAACAATATGATTGATGGCAACGACTGAATAGCCCAGGTGAGCAGCGTTCTCCACGAGCCCGCGCAGCGCCTTCAGGTCGGAACCCGCCCGCAGGTCCAAGTTGGCAAACGCCGCCATGCTGAAGCCACGTCTTCATTTGAAATTATTATTAAACTTCTGAACATCTTTGTCAAATCTCTGACATAGTTACAAACTGGGTAAGTTTTGGAAAAATAAAATTCATGGCTCACAACCATAACTGTCTTATAGGAAAGAAGTATCACCATTTCTTCAACAAATATTTGTTGACCAACTTCCATCACTGGGCACTCTTCTCAGGAAAGTAGAATACAAAACAATGAAGTCAGAGGACTATGGCAAACTAGAGAATTCCTGCCTAGTTTAAATGCTCTCCGTTTATTTATTTATTTTAAACAAGTCAAACAAGCAAGACTGGTAATTTCCTCTTTTGACCTATCCTGACTCCTACGTAAATATATACCTGAACTGAGCCTTTGGAACTAAGAATGACTTGAGTTTTTCAGAGTCTGAAGAAATCTTAGATAATATATAAGAAATAATCATTTCTGAGGTTTGTTTCTTTCAGAGCACTCAGTTTTAGAAGACATCAATGTTGAATTCTGGACATACAACATGGAGAAAAGTTTGAAGTATAGTCAAACAGCTAATCCTTCTTCTATTTTCTCTTCAAAATATTGCCATCTGTCAGTTGCCTAGTGAAAAGTAAAGCTAATTTACACCTCTCTGAAATTTCTTTAACTTCAAGTCCTCTTTTTCAAGAAACTGCTGAGATCCTGCCATAGTTATAGACACACTACGTTTTTGAAAAGTGATCAGAAGAATTTAGCTACTTTTAATTTCTGTAGAAATGAGAGGCCAGTGAGATGAGAAGACTATGAAGGAAATAAAAACGTTATGATGTGTTTTTCCCTTTTGTATGTGTTTGTTTATAAAAGTGGTTTAATCAAATGTGTCCTCAGTTAAAAATAGCCAACTGTAAGAAAATATCAATTGACAGCTACATTAGAAATCTACATAAATTATGTCATTCAAAATGAAGCAAAAAAATGATTATTTTTTGCTTCATAGTAGTGAAATGATATTAGCTCCCTGTGTAAGATCTGATCATATTTGAATGCATTATATTAAAAAAAATCTAAAAATTCTACTAAAAATGTTACTGTTTATATAAACATCACTGTTTAATAGGTTTATGTGCAATTTTATATGTGGGAAATAGGCACATAAAAACTGAGGCAATTTTTTACCGGGTTAAACATTACAGATTTGAAACTGTTTCAATATTATCAAAATGCAAAATAAAACTAGTATATTAAATTGAATTAAGTCAATATAATTTGCTGATTAATAAACACAAATGTTTATAGGAACAAAGAACTGAGTTACAAAATATTTTAATAAATACTTTTCCTACTTTTTACCTCATTTGAGGAAATGGGATAACACATTGCTAGTTAGTAGCAGATATAAGAGTAAAACCATTGTTTTCATATTTTACTACACAAGAATCCATTAACTCCTCCACTTTTAAGGCTTGGTACATTTGATTTTGTTACTCCAGACAGGTTATGTGACTTGGTCAAGGTATGATGACCATTTTACTGTAATGCTGGCAGTGGACTTGATCTAACTCACCTGCTATGAACCTCAACCAAATGCTCTTTCCATTGTATATGCTGATTAATACTCATGTTTACATTTTTTCAGGCAGTAGATATGCTTCCTACATAATCAACATTTCTCTTCTTACTAGTCATAAATTTATTCACCAAACCAGTGGAAAACTTAATAGAGGAATTAGAAAATCAATTAGTGGTAGCTTTAAAAAATATTTAATATCCTATAAACACCAAAATTACAAAATACGGTTCTTGCTTATGCTTAACGAAACACATATTTCTACGTATCCATACACAAATTAACTTTAGATGTACTATATACACATGTATTTATAAGCAAAAATTATATGCAGTGTAAAAGACTATAAAATATTGAGGACAAATTTTTTTATCCACTGGACATATTCTTGATAATATGTAGTTAGCAGAGAAAAAGAGTTCAGTTCAGTTCAGTTCAGTCACTCACTCATGTCCGACTCTTTGAGACCCCATGAATCGCAGCATGCCAGGCCTCCCTGTCCATCACCAACTCCCGGAGTTCACTCAGACTCAAGTCCATCGAGTCTGTGATGCCATCCAATCATCTTATCCTCTGTTGTCCCCTTCTCCCCTGCCCCAGCCCTTCCCAGCATCAGAGAATTTTCCAATGAGTAAACTCTTCACATGAGGTGGCCAAAGTATTGGAGTTTCAGTTTTAGCATCAGTCCTTCCAAAGAACACCCAGGACTGATCTCCTTTGGCATAGACTGTTGGATCTCCTTGCAGTCCAAGGAACTCTCAAGAGTCATCTCCAACACTACAGTTCAAATCATCAATTCTTTGGCACTCAGCTTTCTTCAAAGTCCAAATCTCATATCCATACAAGACCACTGGAAAATCCATAGTCTTAACTAGATGGAGCTTTGTTGGCAAAGTAATATGTCTGCTTTTCAATATTCTATCTAGGTTGGTCATAACTTTCCATCCAGAAATAAGTGTCTTTCAATTTCATGGCTGCAATCACCATCTTCAGTGACTTTGGAGCCCCCAAAAATAGTCTGACACTGTTTCCACTGTTTCCCCATCTATTTCCCATGAAGTGATGGGACCTGATGCCATGATCTTCGCTTCTGAATGTTGAGCTTTCAGCCAACTCTTTCACTCTCCTCTTTCACTTTCATCAAGAGGCTTTTTAGTTCCTCTTCTCTTTCTGCCATAAGGGTGGTGTCATCTGCATATCTGAGGTTATTGATAATTCTCCCAGCAATCTTGATTCCAGCTTGTGTTTCTTCCAGCTCAGCATTTCTCATGATGTACTCTGCATAGAAGTTAAATAAGCAGGGTGACAATATACATCCTTGACGTACTCCTTTTCCTATTTGGAACCAGTCTGTTGTTCCATGTCCAGTTCTAACTGTTGTTTCCTGACCTGCATATAGGTTTCTCAAGAGGCAGGTCAGGTGGTCTGGTATTCCCATCTCTTTCAGAATTTTCCACAGTTTATTGTGATCCACACAGTCAAAGGCTTTGGCATAGTCAAGAAAGCAGAAATAGATGCTTTTCTGGAACTCTCTTCCTTTTTTGATAATCCAGTGGATGCTGGCAATTTGATCTCTGGTTCCTCTGCCTTTTCTAAAACCAGCTTGAACATCAGGGAGTTCACGGTTCAGGTATTGCTGAAGCCTGGCTTGGAGAATTTTGAGCATTACTTTACTAGCATGTGAGATCAGTGCAACTGTGCAGTAGTTTGATCATTCTTTGGCATTGCCTTTCTTTGGAATTGGAATGAAAACTGACCTTTTCCTGTCCTGTGGCCACTGCTGAGTTTTCCAAATTTGCTGGCATATTGAGTGCAGCACTTTCATAGCATCATCTTTCAGGATTTGAAATAGCTCAACTGGAATTCCATCACCTCCACTAGCTTTGTTTGTAGCGATGCTTTCTAAGGCCCAAATGCTTTCGCATTCCAAGATGTCTGGCTCTAGGTGAGTGATCACACCATCGTGATTATCTGGGTCATGAAGATCTTTTTTGTACAGTTCTCCTGTGTATTCTTGCCACCTCTTCTTAATATCTTCTGCTTCTGTTAGGTCCAGACCATTTCTGTCCTTTATCGAGCCCATCTTTGCATGAAATGCTCCCTTGGTATCTCTAATTTTTTGAAGAGATCTCTAGTCTTTCCCCTTCTGTTGTTTTCCTTTATTTCTTTGCATTGATTGCTGAGGAAGGCTTTCTTATCTCTCCTTGCTATTCTTTGGAACTCTGCATTCAGATGCTTATATCTTTCCTCTCCTCCTTTGATTTTCACTTCTCCTCTTTTCATAGCTATTTGTAAGGCCTCCCCAGACAGCCATTTTGCTTTTCTGCATTTCTTTTCCATGGGGATGGTCTTGATCCCTGTCTCCGTACAGTATCATGAACCTCAGTCCATAGTTCATCAGACACTCTATCTATCACATCTAGTCCCTTAAATCTATTTCTCCCTTCTACTGTGTAATCATAAGGGATATGATTTAGGTCACACCTGAATGGTCTAGTGGTTTTTCCTACTTTCTTCAATTTAAGTCTAAATTTGGCAATAAGAAGTTCATGATCTGATCCACAGTCAGCTCCCGGTCTTGTTTTTGCTGACTGTATAGCACTTCTCCATCTTTGCCTGTAAAGAATATAATCAATTTGATTTCAGTGTTGACCATCTGGTGATGTCCATGTGTAGAGTCTTCTCTTGTGTTGTCGGAAGAGTGTTTGCTATAACCAGTGCTTTCTCTTGGCAAAACTCTATTAGCATTTGCCCTGCTTCATTCCGTAGTCTAAGGCCAAATTTCCCTGTTACCCCAGGTGTTTCTTGACTTCCTACTTTTGCATTTCAGTCCCCTGTAATGAAAAGGATATCTTTTTGGTTGTTAGTTCTAAAAGGTCTTACAGGTCTTCATAGAACCATTCAACTTCAGCTTCTTCAGAGAAAAACAGGGTATACATAATTTCAACATAGTTTTAAAGTAACTATCTCTGCCTGGGAATTTCCAAAGCCCTGTGCTTACACAAAACCAGCAGAGATGTATAGTCAGATTGAAGAAACTTTACCTTCTCATTTTTCAAATATTATGTGTGTGTTTGTGCTTGATTTCTCAGTGGTGTCTGACTCTGTATGACCCTTTGGTCTGTAACCTGCCAGGCTCCTAAGTTCATGGAATTTCCAGGCAATACTGGATGAGTTGCCATTTCCTCCTCCAGGGATCTTCCCGACCCAAGGATGAAACCTGTCTCTCCTGCATCTCCTGCATTGCAAGTGGATTCTTTACCCACTGAGCCACCAGGGAGACGAACAAAATCAAATTTATAAAGAAATTGTACCAGTTAGAAAAATAATCCTTTTTCTCTTCCTGTTGGTTTGGTTTTACAAAGAAAGTCAGAATGGCCAGTAGAAAATTTCTCTTTCCAATTGACTAAATCAGTGACCATTTTTCTCTTTGAAGGACTGTTTTCTCAGGATTTCTAAATTCACCCAGCATAAGGAAGCAGAGACAAGAAGCAAAAATTATTCAAATGGATTATTAGATGTAGTAGTGAAAGAGGTGATCACCTTATTCCTTTGTTTCCATGTCTAGGAATTCAGGCTATAACGACTATAGCATATATTGGCTCTGGTTTCAAGAATATGTCAAATCTTATAGAAAAATGTAGAATAAAAATGCAGGTGTTTGTCCTCTAAGCAGGTGCCACAACTCTTATTTTAGCTTGCTTTCCTATCATTTAATCAAGCTAGCTGCTGCTAGATGATGTGACTCAGAACAGAAATAATAAATTATTTGTATAGGAACCAATTGTCATAATTCCTTTTCTTAAAAAAAAAAAGCCCTGTTTGAATACCTAAAAGCTGAAACTGAAATTAAGATTCTTGTAAAATTTATTTATAAAGCAAATTACTCTAGAAAGTGCTAAAGGGCAGGCACTTTAGGGGAAAAGCAAATTGAGCAAACACATCATCTGAATCATAACTTCAGTTTAATCACACACGGAGGGTTTAGAGTGAAAGTAGAACCACAGAGTTCGTTTCATCTTGAGGCAAGAGAGTGTTCCATTATCCTTTGTATTATTATAAAGGTGTGCTGAGTTCAATTCTCCAAATAATGAGAGAGTTGTGAGAAGTCAACTGGAATAACTGCTAGATTGTGTGCATTGTCCCAGTAGAGGATATTAGGTGTGAAACCAGCAGCATTTAACAGTGAGTTGATGTGTGAGATTCCATGGTGCTGTTAAAGAATATTGAAGTCCAATCATGTTAACACTAGCACTGAATGCAATCTAGTTCTTTCTTTCCCTGTAAGGACAATGTTGCTGACCCTCCACTATGGGAGAGAGCCAGTGTAATAAACTAGTCACTCCATTGTTGACTGATGTTCAAGTATTGGTACTATTTCAGGGGGTCAGAATTCATTTCTGATAGTGGAAATTGTGTTCATAGCAGTGTCGTAGTCAAATTATGGTGACGGGAAGTCCACATTGTTTTGCCTATTGCTATGGAGACTTCGTTCAACAACTAATTATTCAAAGTCCCCTTCAATGTCAAAATCTTCTGATAGGCATTTATGTGATACACAAATATTTTCACCTTCTCCTAAGAGAATAATCCATATACTTCTCTAGATTTTCTAGGGCCTACTTTCCAATATCATCAAATCTAAATTTTTCCTGTTAGCCACTCTCTGTGAGGCAATATAGATCCATAAATTAGGCCATCTGTCTTTTCACAAGAAATGGATAACCAAACTTCTGTCTTAAGATATGATCTTTATAAAGTAAGCTTGTAAGGCAGCAGCTACCTAGTTATGACCAATGTATTATACAAGTCCAACCATAAACTGGATTGCAACTCTTTCTCTCCTGGGAATCTGTCAGAGGGACTGATTATAAAGTTGGAGCTTATCAAGAGGTCAAACATGAACAAATACCATAGGATTCTGAGTTACAGTCTTGAGTAATTTAATTGTGTCTTCTGGCTGTGCTCAGGACTAGTCTGTATAAATCTCTTCTATTTTGCAGTTTTAGATATTTCAGTGTCTATTGGGAATTAAATCTGCCATTTTAATACTCTATCATCCTGGTCATGGCACATGATGGAAAGTCAATACATATATACTCAATAAATTATTATAGGATTTAAAATGGAATACATCAAAGTTGTATAAGAATTAGTCTAAAATATTATACAATTTGGAGAAGGAAATGGCAACCCATTTCAGTACTCATGCCTGAAAAATTACATGGAGAGGGGAGCCAGGCGTATAGTCCAAAGTGTCACAAAGAGATGGACATGACTGAGCAGCTAAGTACATACGTTATACATTTTTCTTTTATTCTATGTTGCTTAGAAAAGACAAAATTACTTTCAATAATAAAAGAAACACCAACATTTTATAAGTTTTTTCTCATTTTAATGATTTTTTAAATGCCTAGAAATAATATATATGCTTTCCCTCACCTTTCATTAGCTAGAAATTAGTTCCATAGCAACTCCTAACTGCAAGACAAGCTTGACAGTTGTAATAAAATATTTAGTACTAGTCAATAACAAATCACATAGAAAATAATAGATTTCCATCTATAAACTACATTTGAATTGCTGAAAAAGAAAAGGAAATTAATAAAAAATGAGGTAAAATAAAAACCAATAAGTAATTGAACATTTGGTCAAGACTGCTAAATTTTTACCAAGGTTGCTCTTTCTTATTACTGGTCACTACTGCCACTAGATTATTGTTATTTATACAAGTGGGCCAAAATTGGCCCCTGTGTATCGGTCTAAAATGGCCCCCAAGCCATTTACTCCTATAAAGTATACTAGGATGACTAGCCAAAATCCTACCAGAATTCTGCCTTAATCAAGGAAGGGACAGAATCATGAGAAGTAACACACAAGTTTTATTGGACAACACTCACTCAGGGTTGCATGAGTGGGCAAGTCCCTCCCAGAAAGACACCTTCCATAAAGGTGCACAGGGTCACTACCCAGAAAGGGAGTAGAGCAAGGGATCTTTGCAGGGAGAAGGGAAACCAGAGATGAGGCTTACTTGTCTCAGCATCAAGATGGGAAGTCTCTGGGCTAACCCTGAAGGCAACAGAAGTTTGACATCTTAAAGCTACAGGGTTTGTCTTACCTATGGCTGTTACTAATAGCAAATGTTAGGTGCCCTTTTCAGGGTTTGAAAAGTAGTTCTGGTCTAAATGGATAAAAAATATGTCTGTTTGGGCAATATTTACATCAATTATTGATAGATGTGTATGGATTTGAGCTTGTTGCTGGTAGACTTTGGATTAAAATGTCTAAATACCTAGGGGTGGGATTCTTGGGCCATAAGTGAATGTCTAACCTCTTACAAAACAGACAAGATGATTTCAAAAGTGGACCTATGATTTTACATTTCCACCCTGTATATCAGAGTTATAGTTCCTTTACATTCTCACCCACACTGGGTATTGTTGCAGGTTTTAATTTTACCATTCTAAACGGTTTGATTTATAAATATTTTCTCTTAGATTGTGACTTTTCTTTTAACTCCTTGAATAATTTTTGGGGGAGAATGGATGTTTCAAATGTTCCTTAAAAATTTGGTGTATCATTCTTAAAAAACTTTTTATTGATTTTATTTTTACTGTCCTGAGTAGTTTTTATTTAATATATCATCTTTTTTTCTAGAAGTTTTGGCTTTAAAGTTAGGTCTATTACTAATTTTAATTTATTTGTATGTATTTTACAAGGCATTACTATAAGTATTTTAAAATTACTAGTGCTGATAAATAATTATAGCTTTATGATTATAATAAAGAGTAACATGTTCTTTTGTTTTCATTTGAACATTTTCATTATATCTTAAATATTTCTGTATATCTATAATAAACACAACTATTCATCCAGCCATTCATCTTTCTCTGGAGGAATACAGTACTAAGCAGGGGGCAAGATCAAATATATGATTAAAATTATAACTAGAGCTGGAAAGAAAGTACAAATTATGAAGGGGAAAAGCAGCAGGATGTGAACTGATTCAAAGTGGCAGCTGCTGGATGTGTGAATCAGAAAATCTTCATCTTTGATAAGAGATCTGAAAGTTAAGGATAATTTCTGCGTGTGTGTGTGTGTGTGTGTGTGTGTTGTAGGACACTGTGTATCAAGGAGGATGGCATTCATTCCAGCATACTGAAAGACCCTAAAGTGGAAGAAAACAGTGAGAGTTCAATATATTCAGAGAAAATTGCAGGAGAGCACAGAGGTATGATAGGTGAGCATTGTAACATGGGATTTTTTTTTTCAATCATTCAGAAACTTTAGTGTGACACCATCAAAGGTTTTCAAGTTAAAGATGGACAACATTATATCATTAAATTTTCATTTTAAAATGATTACTATAGAAGCTATGTGGAACAGAGTGTAGAGGGCACAGAATAACGTGCGGAAATACATTAGTACTTTTCTGAAAGCAGGAAATTAAAATTGCATGTATATTTATGAGGTAGATTAGCCAGAGCTTGGCAAGAGATTGGAAGAGTTAAGGAAAAAGGAAGTGCCAAAGATAATCCCTTGTGTTCTGGCTTACAAATCTTTCATATATTTAAACAGGTAATGGTGTAAGTGGCTTAGGAAAAGTCTGGTTTTAAAAACATTGATATGCAATATTTAAATAATATCTTTAAGTTAAAGAAAGAAAGAAAATTTATGGTAATAGTGCTAATTTCTGCTAAAGCACATGTCACATAAATTATGTGGAAATATATAATCTTTAGCATTTTCACAGGATAGTTGTATATTTAAATAGAAATAGCTAGTTTTACTCATGCTTGTCTTATTTAGGGCTAACTAAAAGAAAATAAGGAGACTGCTAATCTGAGTTATTTCCCCAATAGAAAGACCACACTACTTAAGCTTAAATACAGAAATTTGTGCTCATTTTAAGCATATGAATTTAATAGCTAAAATGGAATTAGTATAATGATATTATTTGGATTTATTCTTATTAGAGAACATGCCAATACCTCATACTGCCCACCAATTTGGGGAACAATTGCTAAGTAATATGATCTACTATGAAAGGCAACTGATATGACATCTCAAGGAAGTTGGGTTTTATGTTGCATTAAAAAAAAGGAAGGAATGTGGCAGTCATTTGATAGAAGTTTCTAGTGTTTTCACAGGGAAGAATTTTTTTCTCAAATAATTGATACTTATAATGGCTTTAAAAAAAATCTAAATTCTATTAAAGGTAGTTTTCTGAAGTTATATTTTTATAGCTATGTAACCTGTTAAAGATATTTAACACTTTAAACTCTTTATTTAAATTTGTATATGCACAATGTGATCCAATGAAATGTCAGATGTAGTTGATGACATTGATTTTATTTCCAAGATATCTTTTTGTTGGTTGTGAATATAATGCATCTTTATGGGACAGATTTTAAAATTTCAAAGAAAAAAAAATGTTACTTATTTCTACTGAGTTAGCTGTAACTCTCAGATTGGCACTTTCAAAAACTGTATGGCAGATATGATCATTTAGATTTTATTATTAAATCAGGCAACAAGCAGTAAAAAGGAATTATTCAAGCTCAGGACAAAAGAAGATGGTCCTACTTCCCAATGTTTCCTACTTTTTGTCTTTGTGAATAGGTGACTAAAATTCAATAGATTTAGAAATCCACTTACAGTGAGTCTATCAAGTAAAGAAATCCAAGACTCTCAACTTCACTGCTTTGAATTTCATTTTAGTCTTAGAAAAATAGAGCCAGTTCAAGGATATTATATCAGTCATAATTATGTGGTTTTCTACTTTGTTTCTTTCTGTGTTGTTGGGTTCATTGATTTCTCGGTGTATGTGATATAGTTATGTGTAATAAGTATGTATTTAGGTTTTTTTCACATTCGTGGCACATAGCTCCTAAAAAGTGAAAGTGTTAATCGTTCAGTTGTGTCCACTTCTTTGGGACACTATGGACTGGAGCCCTGCAGGCTCCTCTGTCTGGAGTGGGTAACCATTCTCTTTTCCAGGAGAATCTTCTTGACTCAGAGATTGAACCAGGGTCTCCTGCATTGCAGGTAGTTTCTTTACCTTCTGAGCCCCAGGAAAGTGAAAGTGAAGTCGCTCAGTCCTGTCCAACTCTTTGCAACTCCATGGACTGTAGCCTACCAGGCTTCTCTGCCCATGGGATTTTCCAGGCAAGAGTACCAGAGTGGGTTGCATTTTCCTTCTCCAGGGGATCTTTTTGACCCAGAGATCAAACCCAGGTCTCCCGCATTGCAGGCAGACACTTTACCCTCTGAGCCACCAGAGAAGCCCAAGCCACCAGAAAAGCCCTCCAAAAGGCCTTTGGATTTCCAGTGGTGAGAGCTGAGGGCAATCTCAAGGTGCCTTTTGCTCTGATAATCAGGTAAATTTGAAGAGCAGCTAAAAGTAGGGGCTGGTTGCCAGTGGAACTAGCCAAATGATTAGAAGATGGGAACCTTCAGACCCACTGACTTCCATGGAGGAGAGGTATGATAGAAATTATCAATAATTTAATTGATAACACCTATGATTGGAAACCCCCATAAAGGGTGGATTTGGGTTTCAGGCTAGTGGTCCAGAATTCATCCACCTGCTGTCATGATTGGTCCCAGATTCCACAGGGCCAGAAGTGTCTTTGTTTGGGACCTTGCCTCTGTACTGAAGACCTACATGTATCTCTTCATGTAGCGATGGATTCATATTTTTTGTCATATTTTCTAAAAAAAAAATGGTAATCTAGTGAGTAAACTGGTTTTGTGTATTCTATGAGCTGCTCAGGCAAATTAATAGAACCCAAGGAGGGGATTATGGGAAGCTCTGATTTATAGCCAGTTGGTCAGAAGCACACTTAGACTTGGATTGGCATTTGAAGTGGGGAGCAGTCTTGTGGGATTGAGCCCTTAACCTGTAGAATCTAATGCTATCTCCAGGAGAAAGTGTTGAATTGTATCACACTCAGTTGGTGTCAGGGAAAAACCATACACTGGAACTGGGTGCAGAATTATAGTATAATAGACTTGACTACAGTGTCTCACACTCAGCAGTGTTTACTATATATAGCCCTATAAATATCTATATGGAATAATATATAATAGACATATTATATATCTACTTATGTAAAACATTTATTCAAATATATGTATATATATATCTGTGTCTATATCATATCAGTTTTACCTCTATAATTATTAAAGGTTTTCTCCATATTTTACTTCACTTATAATTTGGTTATAGCCCACATGGCTCATCCAGCATAGAATCACAAACTAAGGTCTGTGAATACTTTAAAAACTTCCAATTCAATAGCGTAAGTATAAGGAATAAGAGGTCAGTTTTCACTGCAATCTCAAAGAAAGGCAATGACAACAAATGCTCAAACACGATACAACTACGCTCATTTCAAATGTTAGCAAGGTTATGCTCAAAATCCTTCAGGCTAGGCTTCAGTAGTATGTGAACTGAGAACTTCCAGATGTACACAAAATGGATTTAGAAAAAGCAGAAGAACCAGAGAATAAATTGCCAACATCTGTTGGATCACAGAGGAAACAAGGGAATTCCAGAAAAACATCTACTTCTGCTTCACTGGTAAAATGAATACTTCTGCTTCATTGCTAAAAGGCTTTGACTGTTTGGATCACAGCAAATGGTGAAAAAATTCTTAAAGAGATGAGAATACCAGACCACCATACTTGTCTCTTGAGAAACCTGTATTCAGGTCAAGAAGCAACAGTTAAAACCAGACATGCAACAACAGCCTGGTTCACAAACTGGAAAATGAGTATGGCAAGGCATTATATTGTCACCTGCTTATTTAAATTCAGGCAGAGTACATCATGTGAAAAGCTGGGCTGGAATCATAAGTGCCAGGAGAAATATCAACAACCTCAGATATGCAGATTATACCATTCTAAAGTCACAAAGTGAAGAGGAACTAAAGACCTTGATGAGAGTGAATTATAAGATTGAAAAAGTTGGCTTAAAACTCAACATTCAAAAAACTAAGATCACCCACCTGGTCCCATCAGTTCATGGCAAATAGATAGGGAAACAATGTAAACAGTGACAGACTTTATTTTATTGGCCTCCAAAATTATAGCAGAGGATGACGACTACAGCCAAGAAATTAAAAGAGGCTTCCATCTTTGGAAGGAAAGCTATGAGGAACCTAGTTCAGTTCAGTCGCTCAGCCGTGTCCAGTCTTAGCCACCCTATGGACTGGAGCACACCAGGCTTCCCTGTCTATCACCAATCCCCAGAGCCTACTCAAATTCATGTCCATTGTGTCAGTGATGCCATCCAACCATCTCATCCTCTGTCATCCACTTCTCCTCCCATCTTCAATCTTTCCCAGCATCAAGGTCATTTTCAATGAGTTAGTTCTTCATATCAGGTGGCCAAAGGATTGGAGTTTCAGCTTCAGCATGAGTCCTTCCAATGGATATTCAGGACTGATTTCCTTTAGAATGGACTTGTTGGATCTCCTTGCTGTCCAAGGGACTTTCAAGAGTCTTCTCCAGCACCACAGTTCA
Source organism: Capra hircus (assembly GCF_001704415.2). Classification (NCBI taxonomy): domain Eukaryota; kingdom Metazoa; phylum Chordata; class Mammalia; order Artiodactyla; family Bovidae; genus Capra; species Capra hircus. The sequence continues at coordinate 47,463,362 of NC_030824.1, read as the reverse complement.
AAACCATCAATTCTTTGGCACTCAGCTTTCTTTATAGTCCAACTCTCATATCCATATATGACTACTAGGAAAACCATAGCTTGACTGAATGGACATTTGTGGGTAGAGTAATGTTCATGTTTTTAATATGCTGTCTAGATTGGTCATAACTTTTCTTCCAAGGAGCAAGTGTCTTAATTTCGTGGCTGTAGTCACCATCTGCAGTGATTTTATATCCCCCCAAAAATAAAGTCTATCAATGTTTCCATTGTTTCCCCATATATTTGCCATGAAGTGATGGGATCAGAACCATGTTATTACTTTTTTGAATATTGAGTTTTAAGCCAACATTTTCACTCACCTCTTTCGCTTTCATCAACAGACTCTTTGGTTCATCTTCACTTTCTGCCATAAGGGTGGTGTCATCTGTGTATCTGAGGTTATTGATATTTCTCCTGACAATCTTGATTCCAGCTTGTGCTTCATCCAGCCCAGCATTTCTCATGATATACTCTGAATATAAGTAAAATAAGCAGGGTAACCATATACAGCTTTGATGTACTCCTTTCTCAAATTTGAGCCAGTCTGTTGTTCCGTGTCCAGTTCTAACTGTTGTTTGCTGATCTGCATGCAGATTTCTCAAGAGGCAGGTAAGGTGGCATGGCATTCCCATCTCTTTCAAACTTTCCCACAGTCTGTTATGATCCAGATAGTCAAAGGCTTTGGTGTAGTCCAGAAAGCAAAAGTAGATGTTTTTCTGGAACTCTCTTGCTTTTTCTATGATCCAACAGATGTTAGCAAGTTAATCTCTGGTTCCTCTCCCTTCTCTAAATACAGCTTGAACATATGGAAATTCATGCTTCATGTACTATTGAAGTCTGGCTTGGAGAATTTTGAGCATTAATTTGGTAGGATGTAAGATGAGTGCAATTGTGAGGTAGTTTTAACATTCTTTGGCATTGCCTTTCTTTGAGATTGGAATGAAAACGAAATATTTCCAGCCCTATGGCCACTGCTGAGTTTTCCAAATTTTCTGGCATAATGAGTACAACACTTTCACAGCATCATCTTTTAGGGTTTGAAATAGCTCAACTGGAATTCCATCACCTCCACTAGCTTTGTTCAGAGTGATACTTCCTAAGTCGCACTTGACTTCACATTCCAGGATCTCTCACTCTAGGTGAATGATCACACCATTGTGGTTATCTGGATCATGAAGATCTTTTTTATATAGTTCTTCTGTGTATTCTTGCCACCTCTTCTTAACATCATCTTCTTCTATTAGGTCCATATTCTTTCTGCCCTTTATTATGCTCATCTTTGCATGAAATGTTCCCTTGGTATCTCTAATTTTCTTGAAGAGGTCCCTAATCTTTCCATTCTATTTTTTTTCCTCTTTCTTTGCATTGATCACTGAGGAAGGCTTTCTTATCTCTCCTTGCTATTCTTTGGAAATCTACATTCAAATGGGATATCTTTCCTTTTCTCCTTTGCCTTTAGCTTGTCTTCTATTCGCAACTATTTGTAAGGCCTTATCAGACAACCATTTTGCCTTTCTGCATTTCTTTTTCTTGGGGATAGTCTTGGTCACTGCCTCCTGTACAATGTCATAAACCTCCATCCATAGTTCTTCAGGCATTCTCTCTATAAGATCTAATCCCTTGAATCTGTTTGTCACTTCCATTGTATAATCATAAAGGGCTTGATTTAGGGCATACCTGAATGGTCTTGTGGTTTTCCCTACTTTCTTCAATTTAAGTCTGAATTTGGCAATAAGGAGTTCATGATCTGAGCCACAGTCAGCTCCCAATAATGTTTTTGCTGACTGTATAGAGCTTCTCCATCTTTGGCTGCAAAGAATATAATCAATCTGATTTCAGTGTTTACCAACTGGTGATGTGCATGTGTTGAGTCTTCTCTTGTGTTGTTGGAAGAGGGTGTTTGCTATGACTAGTGTGTTCTCTTGGCAAAACTCTGTTATCTTGGACCTGCTTTGTTTTGTACTCCAAGGCTAAACTTGCCTGTTACTCCAGGTATCTCTTGACTTCCTACTTTTGCATTTCAGCCCCCTATAATGAATAAGATCTTTTTTGTGTTTTAGTTCTAGAAGGTCTTGTAGGTCTTCATAGAATCATTCAACTTCAGCCCTTTAGCATTGCTTTTGGGAGCATACTTGGATTACTGTGATATTGAATGGTTTGCCATGGAAACGAACAGAGATCATTCTGTCATTTTTGAGACTGCATCCAAGTACTGCATTTTGGACTCTTTTGTTGACTATGATGGCAAGGGATTCTTGCCCACAATAGTAGATATAATGGTCATTTGAGTTAAATTCGCCCATTTCAGTCCAGTTTAGTTCCCTGATTCCTAAACTGTTGATGTTCACTCTTGCCATCTCCTGTTTGACCACTTTCAATTTGCTTTAATTCATGGACCTAATATTCCAGGTTCCTAGGAAATATTGCTCTTTACAGGATCGGATTTTACTTCCATCATTAATCACATTCACAACTGGGTGTTGTTTTGGCTTTGGCTCTGTCTCTTCATTCTTTCTGGAGTTATTTCTCCACTCTTCTCTAGTAGGATATTGGGCACCTACCAACCTGGGGAGTTCATCTTTCAGTGTCATACCATTTTGCCTTATCATACTGTTCATTGGGTTCTCAAGGCAAGAGTACTGTAGTGGCTTGCCATTCCCTTCTCCAGTGGACCACGTTTTGTAGAGCTCTCCACCATAACCCATCCATCTTGGGTGGCCCTACACGGCATGGATCATAGTTTCATTGAGCTAGACAAGGCTGTGGTCCATGTGATCAGTTGGGTAGATTTTCTGTGACTGTGGTTTTCATTCTACCTATCCTCTGATCAAGAAGGATAAGAGGCTTATGGAAGCTTCCTGATAGGAGAGACTGACTGAGGGGAAAACTGGGTCTTGTTCTATGTTCAGTAAATATTTAATCCAATTTTCTACTGTTGGGTAGGGCTGTGTTCCCTCCCTGTTGCTTGACCTGAAACCAAACTATGGTGGAGGTAATGAAGATAATGGTGACCTCCATCAAGGTCCCATGCACACACTGCTACACTCAGTGCCCGCAACCCTGGAGCAGGCCACCACTGACCCATGCCTCTGCTGGAGACTCCTGGACACTCATGGGCATGTCTCGGTCAGTTTCTTGTGGGATCACTGCTCCTTTCTCCGGGGTCCTGGTGCACACAAGGTTTCATTGGTGCTTTCCAAGAGTCTGTTTCCCCAGTCCTGTGTAAGATCTGGTGGTTCTGTTTTGGAGTTAATGGTGGTCTCCTCCAAGAGGTCTACTGTCGTACCCTGGTCTGCTGCACCCAGAGCTCCTGTGGTAGGCTACTGATGACCCGTACCTCCTAGGAGACACTCAGATACAGTTCTGGCTCAGTCTCTGTCAGTTGGGTGTGTGTTTTGTTCCCTTCTCAAGTTGAGCAGCTCAGGTGATCAGGTGCTTGGCAAGCACACTCTCCCAGGTGGGCCCTGAGTCTTAATCACCTCCCTAGTCCTGGCTGCTCAGTTGCCCAGGTGCATGGCAAGAGCACCATCTCAAGTGTGCCATTTGTCTCTTCTGGAGTGCTGATCTCAGGCTGCGACCCTCCTGGCATATGTCAACCATCCAGGATCTCAGAAAGATGTGAGTAGCACCTGTAAAAATCTAGATAGCCTATTAAAATACAAAGACAGCACTTTGCCAACAATGGGCTGTATAGTCAAAGCTATGGCTTTTCCAGTAGTCATGTATAGATAATGAGAGTTGGACAACAAAGAATGCAGATTGCCTAAGAATGGATGCTTTCAAATTGTGGTGCTGGAGAAGACTCTTTAGAGTCCCTTGGTCTGCAAGGAGATCAAACTAGTCAATCCTAAAAGAAGTCAACCCTAAATATGTATTGGAAGGACAGATGCTGAAGCTGAAGCTCCATTACTTTGGCCACCTGATAGAAAGAGCCAATTCATTGGAAGACACCTTGATGCTGGGAAAGATTGAAGGGAAAAGGAGAAGAGGGCAGCATGGTATGAGTTGGTTAAATAGCATCACCGACTCAATAGACATGAATCTGAGCAAACTCCAGGAGATAGTGGACAAGGATGTTTGGCTTCCTGAAGTTCATGGGTTCACAAAGAGACACGACTTAGTGACTGAACAACAACAACAAAGTAGAGATATAGCTATAAAAGTATCATTGAAAGATGAACTATCTCAACCCCAAATGAAAAGAGAGAGAGAGAGCAGGGCAGGAATGAAAAAAAAAAAAAAAAAAAAAGAAAGAGACAGAGAAAGAATATCATCTATTGGCTAAATTTAAGCTACCCAAAGAGTAAATAATATTTATCCAAATTTTGAAAAATATGAGAAGCTGAATATGTGCTCAGTTCTCTTTCTTTGTTACTTGGCAAAGACCACCAGTTGACAGTAGCTAACCTGGTTACTGTAAAGCAATAATTACCTATGTTCTCAGTCTCTTATTAGTTTCCTTCTGAATTCCATAATGCTCTTAGTATAATAAGTCACTGTTGTTCTTAGAATGATGTAACAAATATGAGGCAACATCTCCCACATTTAACAAAGATGGGACTAGAGAACCTGTACCAAACTTCTTAGAGTTTGTAAAGATTACAAATCATCAACCTTGTTTATATATTGGTATTTATAGTTCCATACATTTTAATTGGATTAAAGTTTTTCTCTGTTCAGATTTATACATATTTCTTCTCTACATGATGGCATAATGTCCATTTTTCTATGTCTTGATTATATTTTGAAAATTTTTCTTTGCCGGTGGAATAGCAGAATAAAAATTTTGGGCACTTCTCTCCTGTCCCATTAACCCAGCCTCCCCATCAAGCCACAGATGGCATATTGCACTGGGCAAGGAAGTAATTGTGGCCTAAAGTGATCCTATTTCTACTTAGTATCTATTATCTCCATTTAATTTGTTTGCAGTTTTGTTGGAATTACAAATTAGGACAAACATGGGAACATGATGGTATTATAAACTAGGAAAACATGATACTTTCATAATCATGTAACTATCTCATTATTTGAGGGGATACATATATAGATGTGAATTTAATGGGTAAAAAATAGATATTTTTAGGCTTGATAAATAGTCTTAAAATTGTAAAAACTATTTTTCACCCATTTATCTTTCCACAGTATATACAATTATGATACCTGTTATATATCTATTTTTTTCTATATTAATCTATTTTTTAGTTAAAAATTGGTATGCATTGTGTTATGGTTTCATTTGCTTAGTAAGATTTTAACATATATATATATATATATATATATATATATATATATATAAACTTATTTGACATGTATCCTAACTCTTTCTCTTATTTGGCAAGGGTCTCCTATTCATGGAATGACATTTTGAAAATATTTGTGAAAAAAGAATATTAATTGTAACTATGAGTATATTTAAAATTTCTGCTTCAGTTTGCTATTTATTTTTAAATTTTATGGCCTTATTTAAAATATTTGTGTAATCAAACTTATAACTCCTGTTATAAGATATATAAAACTCTTTCTTATGTCAACATAATATATATCTAGGTTTTTTATTTTAACTTACCTTTTCCTGCAGATTCTTTAGTTCTTTTGGAACTGACAGTGCATTTTTAATTGTGCTAATGTTATCCCATTAGAATTCATGTCATAAGCTAACTTTTCATCATTAATTTAAATTGTGAATTTAATTATATATAGAATTTCCACCTATGTATTTGGATTTATCATATTTTCTTACATATTACCTATTATTTTGCCTACGCAACTAATATGAGTGAAGTGCTAAGGTCAAATAGTGTAAATCCCCTCAATTACTCAAATAATTCACTTCTACATGTTTCTTAGTAATTTAAAAATGCATGTGTATATGTTTATACATATTTTATGTATATTATATATAAAATGTAAATATGTGTATATTTTACATATATTTTTATATATTTATGTATATTTTATATTTTGTATATACAATATATTTGTATATACTATATATACAATATATTTGTATATATTGTATACACAATATTTGTATATACAATATAAATATTGTATATTTGTATTTGCACATTTGTATATTGATATACAAAAATTGAGAATGACTATATCATTCCAACAACACATATTGTAATTCAAATTTCATTAAAACTTCAAAAAGAATTGGTTCAGTTCAGTTCAGTCGCTCAGTTGTGTCCAACTCTTTGCAACCCCATGGACTGCAGTACACCAGGCTTCCCTGTCCATCATCAACTCCCGGAGTTTACTCAAACTTATGTTCATTGAGTCAGTGATGCCATCCAACCATCTTATCCACTGTCATACCCTTCTCCTCCCATCTTCAATCTTTCTCAGGATCAGGGTCTTTTAAATGAGTAAGTTCGTGGCATCAGGTGACCAAGAAATTGGAGTTTCACCTTCAGTATTAGTTCTTCCAATGAATATTCAGGACTGATTTCCTATAGGATGGACTGGGTGGATTCCCTTGCAGTCCAAGAGACTCTCAAGAGTCTTCTCCAACATTACACTTCAAATCCATCAATTCTTTGGCACTCAACTTTCTTCATAGTTCAACTCTCACATCCATACATGACTACTGGAAAAACCATAACATAGACAGACCTTTGTTGGCAAAGTAATGTCTCTGCTTTTTAATATGCTGTCTAGGGTTGTTATAACTTTCCTTCCAAGGGGCAAGTGTCTTTTAATTAAATGGTTGTAGTCACCATTTGCAGTGATTTTGGAGCCCCTAAAAATAAAGTCTGACACTGTTTCCATTGTTTCCACCTCTATTGCCATGAAGTAATGGGGCCAGATGCCATGATCTTAGTTTTCTGAATGTTGAGTTTTAAGCCAACATTTTCACTCTCCTCTTTCATTTTAATCAGGAGACTGTTTAGCTCATCTTTGCTTTCTGCCATAACGGTGGAGTCATCTGTATATCTGAGGTTATTGACATTTCTCTTGTCAATCTTGATTTCAGCTTGTGTTTCATCCAGCCCAGCATTTCTCATGATGTACTTTGCATATAAGTTAAATAAGCAGGGTGACCATATACAGCCTTGATGTACTCCTTTCTTGAATTGGAGCCAGTCTGTTGCTCCATGTCCAGTTCTAACAGTTGCTTCCTGATTTGAATACAGATGTCTCAGGAGACAGGTAAGGGGGTCTGGCATTCCCATCTCTTTCAGAATTCCCCACAGTCTGTTATGATCCAGACAGTCAAAGGCTTTGGTGTAGTCAAGAAAGCAAAAGTAGATGTTTTTCTGGAACTCTCTTGCTTTTTCGATGATGCAGAGGATGTTGGCAATTTGATCTCTGGTTACTCTCCCTTCTCTAAATCTAGCTTGAATATCTGGAAGTTCATGGTTCATGTACTATTGAAGAATGGCTTGGAGAATTTTGAGCATTAATTTGCTAGTGTGTGAGATGAGTGCAATTGTGAGGTGGTTTGAACATTCTTTGGCATTTCCTTTCTTTGGGATTGGAATGAACACTGACCTTTTCCAGTCCTAGGGCCACTGCTGAGTTTTCCAAATTTGCTGGCATAATGAGTGCAATGCTTTCACAACATCATCTTTTGGGATTTGAAACAGCTCAACTGGAATTCCATCACCTCCACTAGCTTTGTTCAGAGTGATACTTCCTAAGGCCCTCTTGACTTCACATTCTGGGATATCTGATTCTAGGTGAGTGATCACATCATGGTGGTTATCTGGGTCATAAAGATCTTTTTTGTATAGTTATTCTGTGTATTCTTGCCATCTCTTCTTAATATCTTCTGCTTCTATTAGTTCCATACAATTTCTGTCCTCTATTGTGCTCATCTTTTCATGAAATATTCCCTTCATATCTCTATTTTCTTTGACGAGATCTCTAGTCTTTTCCATTCTATTGCTTTCCTTTATTTCTTTACATTGTTCCTTAAATTCTTCCAAGTATAACACACAAACAACCTCAACAGGAGGTCAAAACCATGGATTTTGCTTCTCTCCTTCCAAAACTCCTGAGATTATCATGCCACGAATTACCAGTCTTTTTGTCAAAGACAGAATCTAGCAAATAAAGAAGTTAAACCTCTACAGGACTTAAGGATCAACTGAAGCAACAACTTAAAACCAGGAAATAAGGTTACTGAATCTGAGACTAGGCTTCACTTTTTATTTTATTTATTTTATTTATTTTTTTTTTTTCTGATTGACCCTCGTTTTTATTATTATTTTTTTAAATTTTAAAATCTTTAATTCTTACATGCATTCCCAAACATGAACCCCCCTCCCACCTCCCTCCCCATAACATCTCTCTGGGTCATCCCCATGCACCAGCCCCAAGCATGCTTTATCCTGCGTCAGACATAGACTGGCGATTCAATTCTTACATGATATTATACATGTTAGAGTGCCATTCTCCCAAATCATCCCATCCTCTCCCTCTCCCTCTGAGTCCAAAAGTCCGTTATACACAGCTGTGTCTTTTTTCCTGTTTTGCATACAGGGTCGTCATTGCCATCTTTCTAAATTCCATATATATGTGTTAGTGTACTGTATTGGTGTTTTTCTTTCTGGCTTACTTCACTCTGTATAATCGGCTCCAGTTTCATCCATCTCATCAGAACTGATTCAAATGAATTCTTTTTAACGGCTGAGTAATACTCCATTGTGTATATGTACCACCGCTTTCTTATCCATTCATCTGCTGATGGACATCTAGGTTGTTTCCATGTCCTGGCTATTATAAACAGTGCTGCGATAAACATTGGGGTACATGTGTCTCTTTCAATTCTGGTTTCCTCGGTGTGTATGCCCAGCAGTGGGATTGCTGGGTCATACGGTAGTTCTATTTGCAATTTTTTAAGGAATCTCCACACTGTTCTCCATAGTGGCTGTACTAGTTTGCATTCCCACCAACAGTGTAAGAGGGTGCCCTTTTCTCCACACCCTCTCCAGCATTTATTGCTTGCAGATTTTTGGATCGCAGCCATTCTGACTGGTGTGAAGTGGTACCTCATTGTGGTTTTGATTTGCATTTCTCTAATAATGAGTGATGTTGAGCATCTTTTCATGTGTTTGTTAGCCATCCGTATGTCTTCTTTGGAGAAATGTCTATTTAGTTCTTTGGCCCATTTTTTGATTGGGTCGTTTATTTTTCTGGAATTGAGCTGCATAAGTTGCTTGTATATTTTTGAGATTAGTTGTTTGTCAATTGTTTCATTTGCTATTATTTTCTCCCATTCAGAAGGCTGTCTTTTCACCTTGCTTATATTTTCCTTTGTTGTGCAGAAGCTTTTGATTTTAATTAGATCCCATTTCTAACACCCCGCACAAAAATAAACTCAAAATGGATTAAAGATCTAAATGTAAGACCAGAAACTATAAAACTCCTAGAGGAGAACATAGGCAAAACACTCTCAGACATAAATCACAGCAGGATCCTCTATGATCCACCTCCCAGAATTCTGGAAATTAAAGCAAAAATAAACAAATGGGATCTAATTAAAATTAGGCTTCACTTTTTAAAAAATCTTTGTTTTCATTCATGTCTACAAATGCTTTTTGTGCCTGCCTCTGTTTCTATTTTAGTAAATTATTTGAGCCAATTTATACATATAAAACCAAAATATTGCAAATGTTTACTTTAATTATCTAAATAAATCAAAAAAGTAAGAAAATAAAATCAACCAAGAATTGATTATTTTACAAGCATGAGCTGTGATTTCATTACATGTTTTTGCCAAATTTCAGAGATGGTTTTATTTTTCAAAATTTGAACTTTGATAAAATTAAATTGCCTTTCCATTTAGGATCTTGACAAGCATGATAAAGGGTATAGTATTTTTAGGAAATCTAAATCAAGTTCAAATGATTAATACACCAGGAGGATAAGTCTGCCATATCTCATTTTAGTCACTGTCCAGATAAATATAACATCTAAAAACTCTTAATAGCCCATGCAGTATCTCAACATATATGATTTTAATATACAGTTTTGTTATTGAATACAACACACTTTGAAAAATAGATTTTATTTCTAGTACTGAAGATCTATACCTCCTTCTTACAATTGCAAATTGCTTTTGAGAATTGTGCCCACTAATCTTTACAGAAGCCAATGAATTAAACTTTCATTTAGAATTCACGTTTATGAGCAAGAAAAGTAACATGAAAAGTTTAATTGTGTGAAAAAATCAAACAATAAAAGAAATTATTTTATAGTTCTATTTACTCTTCTTTCTTTATCTTATTTTTTTCTTTAGATATTTGTATCTCTATATTTGCTTACACTAAATTATATTTAATATCCTTAGAGATGGACAGTAGTAAATCCTTCTTTTGATTTCTTCAAATACTACTCTTTATACTTCATATCACTAAACATTACATTTAGTTGTTATACAGTGAAAGGAACAAGATACTCTGAGGTAATTAGGAATTATGAAAATAGTTCTCTAAGAAAAGTGAGATATAACCATACTTCATTTTTTTTCTCAGACATCTTGTACTTACCTATTTTTTATTTTTAATTAACTGAATACTGTCATCTTTCATTTTGATCAATCATAAAATTAACCTACAATGCCTGGCATGCTGCAGTTCATGGGGTTGCAAAGAGTCAGACATGATTTAGCAACTGAACGACAACCAGTGTTCCAGTATCCACGTGTGGATGAGTAATGTATATTTTCTGCCCTAAGTGAGATAAGAAACCATTGTACTAAAATAAAAAAATATGAATATCTTTATTTTTGACTAATGATGTAAGCACTTCCCATCATGCTTCAAAAGATTGAAGACAGGAGGAGTAGTGGATGAGATGTATGGTTTAATAAACTCAATGGACATGAGTTTGAGCAAACTCTGGGAGATGGTGAAGGATAGGGAAACCTGGCATGTTGCAGTCTGTGGGCTTGCAAAGAGTTGTACACAGCTTAGTGACTGAACAACTGAATGACTTTCCTTTAAGTTAGCTCCATTTGAGGTGATCATTTTCATCAGACAGACTCTGGTGAAAAGAAACATGCTGTACCACTTAAATCTCATATATAATTAAATCAAACAAACACAAATAACTAAAAATTCATGTAGGATAAATAATACCTGATTCTTCCTTTAGTGTTTCAATTTCTATAACATTATCAAGTACCAAATTCATTAGACTGTTTATGCTCCATATACTTTTGCACCATTGAATGGTAGCTCTATTCAAACTCTTGAAAACCTTCTAATTGTATATCAAGGCATTTGACCATGGAGATTCTCAAAAGCATTTGACATCTGTGGTGTTTTGGTGACATCAATTCATTTATAATATTGTTTTTGGAAGTGACTTTTCCTCTCTGGAGCCACAGAGCACTCATCAGTTTTTATTGCTGGTATGTTTATTAAATATATTATATTAATAGTGTGGAGTATGATTAACACATTTATAATTTACGAATGTTTTATTGAAAAAACAAGCAAATATTTCTCTGTTATCTTTATAAAATGTATGGGCATCAAAACTAACTAAGTGTTTTCCCTGGTAGCTCAGCTGGTAAAGAATCTACCTGCAATGCAGGAGACCTAGGTTCACTCCCTGGATCAGGAAGATACCCTGGAGAAGGAAATCACAATCCACTCCAATCTTTTTGCCTGGAGAATTACAAGGACAGAGGAGCCTGCTTGGCTATAGTCCATAGGTTCCCAGAGTCAGATATGACTGAGAGACTAACATTCTAACTAAGTTTTGTAAGTACCTGCATTCGATTACCAGGCAAAACATAACAAACAAACAAAAAACTGAAATATTTTTCAAAGTTGAGTAAAAAAGAGTGAAAAATCAATCAATGATATAATAGATAAATTGGTACAGATAATTTTTATAAACTCAGCAATATTTGAGAAAAGTGGGTATTTATAAATGAACTGCTTTTGTACTGAATAAATTTTTAGTATAGATGCCTTTTTTTTCTCACTTTTTATTTGTAAACCGTTCAGATTTTTTTATAAAAGATAAAATCTATTTCTATAAAGAAGTTTCCTCTGATTTTTAAAAAATATTTTTTTACTATTGTTTTGCCACTTCTGCAGGAAGATGTGTACTGAGAGAGATTTTATTTTCAGATAAAATTAAATTAGCTATTCTACCTTCTGATAAATACATCACTAAATGAAGAATAATATAACAAGATTAAAAAGAACAAGAAAAACTGGAGACACTGGAGACCAAGAACAAAAATCTGTTGATGAAATAGGACAAGATTCATCTCCTTAAGTCTATATACTTGAATATTCATCCTATTTATTAACTATCTGTGAAATCTGAGCTGATTCATTGGAAAAGACCCTGATGCTGGGTAAGATTGAGGGCAAGAGGAGAAGGGGACAACAGAGGATGAGATAGTTGGGTGGCATCGCCTCCTCAATGGACATGGGTTTGGGTGGACTCCCGGAGTTGGTGATGGACAGGGAGGCTTGGCTTGCTGTGGTTCATGGGGTCACAAAGAGTCAGACACGACTGACTGACTGAACTGAACTGAACTGAACTGAGGCAAAGAACACACTGATAAAATAGAGTTAATTTCCACTGTGATTTTACTTTCACTGGATAATTACTCAGATATTCTGCTAACTTTGTCATAAAATGGGGAAGCTGTTTCTTCTTGGGTCTGGCACTCCTGGGCAGCTCTGTCCTATACCCGCACCCCTCTGGGCAAACAACTCAGTCTTTCTGATTAACATGATGCTACATTTTTAAGACTGGGCAATGTGTATTCAGTTCTTACTCTTGGACATAGTTGGAAAGCTACACATTCATGCAAGGAAATAATAGTACTTTCAGAACTTATTTCTCCCAAAATACAGCCCCTTTCATTAGAAAGAGGAATTTTATCTAGCTATTACCTGAAAAACAACCACTGTTTTGATGGGATCATATGTGTATTGACTATACTTTTTCAATGAATATATACTATAGAGGTGTACCTTAAAAACACACAAGTGATTTCTTCCATCTGATAAATTACTTGAGATGGATTTTATTTAAACTTTATAGAAATTGAGATTCTATATATCTCCTGTAATCTTTTCTGGTTTCAAACATACCCTGTATTAATTTTTTTTCCTAAACAATTTATTGGTTCAAAATTTTTCCTGAAATCCATTTTTTACCATTAGTTTAACTTCCCCCTGGTCTACAAGGTGCAGGATACACAAAAAATATGCTCTTTTCTAGCTTTGAGGAATTTATTCCACCAGAAGAGTCAACAAAATTATTTACTGGAGTTGATTAAATATTTCCATATTTTTAAATCTTTCAACTAATTACGAATCAACAAAAATTTATGAAGCCCAAAGGAATACCAGAAATCCTTGCTGTAGCCAAGAATTAAATGCATAATATACTTTCTGCTCTGAAAGCAAAAAATTTTCTCTAAGTTTTAAAACCATATATTTTTATTGTCTACTACAAAGGTAGATAATAACTATTACAATTTCCAGATTTTATGTATACTTTAAAATAGTTTTATATTGTAGCATTCTCTTCAGTGATAAAAATGAATGTTCATAAAATAATGTAAATTTAAAACAAGCGCAATGACTTTTATTAACACATTTCTGTTCCCTTAATTGTAATATTTATTTGTTAATGTCTTCTTTATACTAATGAGCGCCATACTTTTCTGAATGCAGGTGAAATCTGACTATAAGACCATATTAATAACATAACCACATTTACATTACATATTTATGCGTATGTTTTTATTATCATCTAAGACATTATATATACTTGTGTGCTTTAGTCCTGTCTGACTCCTTGTGACCCTATGGACTATAGCCTTCCTGGCTCCTCCATCCATGGGATTCTCCAGACAAGAATACTGGAGTGGGTTGCCATGCCCTCTTCCGGGCGATCTTCCTAACCCGGGGATTGAGTCAGTGTCTCCTGCCTTTTTCATTGCAGATGGCTGCTTTATCACTACCACCTCCTGGGAAGCCCCGGGAGCAGATATAATATAAATTTTTTAATCATATAATCCTTATAAGAAAGACAATTGTGAACATAAATACCAGGAAGCTCTATAAAGGCAGGTTCTAATCAGTCTGCCTTCTTAACTCACCAGACACCAGACACATTATTCCTCTTTCTTGCTTTTCCTAAACTCCATTAAATCCATTCCCATTCATATCCTGAGTGCCTATAAAATAATAAGTCCCCTTAAATCACAAGATAGCCTTTGATTCAATGAGTCCCCTTAAAACAATGGGTTATCAATTCACACAGACATGTTATATCCCATGACTTCCACTATTTCGATCAGTCCCCTAAATCATGTGCCCTCATTGATTATCAGCTCCCTAAAATATCATTGATCCATGTAAATCAATCATCCTTCTTAAAATCCCCTAACATTCATTAAACCAACCAACACCTTAGGTTTCCTGACCCCATTAAATCAATTTGCTTTCTTAAGTCTCATGACACCATTAAAAGGGATGACAGATTTAATTAGGTCATCATATTTAAGAAGACCAATTGAATCAATAGATGTGCTGTCACTTGTATGTGGGAGGCCAGGTCTCCCTGTAGGGGAGACTAGGGCATACCTTGGGTTACTCAGTTGTACCCACATTTCCTTACACATAGTATGTCCACAGTTGTCTATATGTATTGTGTATTCAAAGTTCTTTTGTGGACACTAGTATGTACAATGTTCTTTATACATGATTGCATTCTCAAAGTTCATTTTTGGATCCATATTATATACACAGTTGTGTATATATGTTGTATACAGAAAACTCACCTGTGTATACATGTTATATACACAGTTGAGTATAAACATGTTACCCTCATGGGGAGGTGAGTGCTTGGGCTGATTAAATCAGCCCTTTGGATGAGGTGACACCTATTATTAAAGCAGTCCCCTTAAATCAGGTTATTTCCATTTATTCATTCAGCACTGTTTTATCAATGACTTCCATGCACATATTAAACTGGCCCCCTAAATCACATGACTCCAATTGATTAAATCAGCTCCATTTGATATCCAGATCCTCATTAATCAATCATCCTTCTTAAATTTCTTGACCTCCATTATACCAATTAAAACCCTGATTTCCTGAGCCTCCAAATCAATCTGCTTTTTCTTAACTTTTCAGACCCCATTAAGTCATTCAGATTTCTTAATTTTTATGAGCCCCATTAAATCAATTTCCCTCCTTAACTTTTGGACATCCTTAAATCACATGATTGCCCTTGATTCAGTCAGTCCCCTTAAATCCTGGAGCTACCAATGGTTCAATCATGTCCTTTTTGCTCAACTCCCACTGATTCAATCATCCAGGGAGGGGTGCTGTCCCCCATGTGTGATGGCTGGGCACCCTCAAATAAAGATAGAATTCAAAAATAAATTTCTAAAAATTTTTCAATGTTGACATTATGTCAACCAATTAAAGTACTTTAGAAATTGTATTCACATATTTAAGTTGAATATTAAGAACACAAACTGCATTGCTTAAAAAATGCTATTACAAAAGTGGAATAAGTGGCATTACTACATGAGTGTGTATAAACATGCATATACATATTTATAATCAAATTTATATATAATCTTCTTCTATTACTCAGGTTTATTATGGTATAATTTGCCTTTTAGAAAAGGCAGAGGAACCAGAGATCAAATTGCCAACATCCGCTGTATTATAGAAAAAGCAAGAGAGTTCCAGAAAAACATCTATTTCTGCTTTCTTGACTATGCCAAAGCCTTTGACTGTGCGGATCACAATAAACTGTGGAAAATTCTGAAAGAGATGGGAATACCAGACCACCTGACCTGCCTTTTGAGAAACCTATATGCAGGTCAGGAAGCAACAGTTAGAACTGGACATGGAACAACAGACTGGTTCCAAATAGGGAAAGGAGTACGTCAAGGCTGTATATTGTCACCCTGCTTATTTAACTTCTATGCAGAGTACATCATGAGAAACGCTGGGCTGGAAGAAGCACAAGCTGGAATCAAGATGGCTGGGAGAAATATCAATAACCTCAGATATGCAGATGACACCGCCCTTATGGCAGAAAGTGAAGAGGAACTAAAAAGCCTCTTGATCAAAGTGAAAGAGGAGTGTACAAATGTTGGCTTAAAGCTCGGCATTCAGAAAACGAAGATCATGGCATCTGGTCCCATCACTTCATGGGAAATAGATGGGGAAAAAGTGGAAACAGTGTCAGACTTTATTTATTTATTTTTTTTTTTGGCTCCAGAATCACTGCAGATGGTGATTGCAGCCATGAAATTAAAAAATGCTTACTCCTTGGAAGGCAAGTTATGAGCAACCTACACAGCATATGAAAAAGCAGAGACATTACTTTGTCAACAAAGGTCCGTCTAGTCAAGGCTATGGCTTTTCCAGTAGTCATGTATGGATGTGAGAGCTGGACTATAAAGAAAGCTGAGCGCCGAAGAATTGATGCTTTTGAACTGTGGTGTTGGAGAAGACTCTTGAGAGTCCCTTGGACTGCAAGAAGATCCAACCAGTCCATCCTAAAGGAGGTCAGTCCTGAGTGTTCATTGGAAGGACTGAAGTTGAAGCTGAAATGCCAATACTTTGGCCACCTGATGCAAAGAGCTAACTTATTTGAAAAGACCCTGATGCTGGGAAAGATTGAACACAGGAGGAGAAGGGGATGACAGAGGATGAGATGGTTGGATGGCATCACCAACTCAATGGACATGAGTTTGAGCAAACTCTGGGATATAGTGAAGGACAGGGAAGCCTGGCATGCATCAATCCATGGGGTTACAAGAAACAGGCACAAGTGAGTGACTGAACAACAACAATATTCCAAATTAAACAATATTCCATTTTTTAAATTTTATTTATTTTAATTGGAGGCTAATTACTTTACAATATTGTATTGGTTTTGCCATACATCAGCATGAATCTGTCTTAAAGTACAAAAATTCTTACAAATATAAAATTAATATTTGCTTCAGATGTTTCTTTTATACTCATAATGTATGAATTTATGTATGTGTTCTTTTGGTCAGTTTGTCTAGAAGTTAAGAAGGACCTAGAAATGACATTTTATCAATTTGTTTTGCAATTTACTATGTCATTTGTAAGTTCTTTAAGAATTTTCCCAATTACCTTTATTTTATAGTTTTAATCATATTTATTTTTCCAGATATTATATCTGACAGACTTACATATTTCCTGTTTGTTTTTTCTGAAAAATTACTTTCAGACTCTAAGTTGCATTGGCAATTTCTTTTAGTATCAGTTAAATTGAAATCTGGAATTATGCTATTTAGAACATAGAAAATCAAATGCAATCAAATCTTATGTTTGTGAAGTTGAAATTCTTTAATTTAAAACTGAGTTTCAGAGAGGATGTTATTCTTGGATGGTATAGATTTAATTAATAAAGCATGTATATTATATTCTTAATTTACATTCCTATATGCATAAACATAGATTTAAGAGGCAAGCATAGCTTGTGTTATGACACCCATGATTTAATACTTGCTTTGCTACCAATTGTATAAACTTTTATGTCACTTAAACTTTCTAGACCATATATAATTTTCCCACTTTGAACAATAAATGGATTTCCCAACATACACCCTATTGCTAAAATATTCCCAATATGAGAATATCTTGAAATTCATTGTATTTTAAATAAAGTCGCATATTTTCAGAGAGGGCTTATCAACATGGCATGATCTTTTTCACCACAAAAATTTTGTGAAGCTACCATTATTTCTGACATAGAAAACTTAAAAGTAATAGAATAAAGTGAATAAAACTAAAGGTTCAACTTAGTCTAATTCATATATCCTAAATTAAGAAATCTGAGGAATATAGACAATACAATGATAATTCAACAAATTCATAAGTCACCTTGGAATTTTCAGTGAGATTCCATTGGGCACATTAATTGCAAATGTAGTCCCAAGAATACAATACATTTTGTTAACTAACATTGTTATATGCACAATAGTTTACCTTCTGAAATATTTTTCTTAGTAATTTAGTTTGGGTACATAGAAAAACTTCTAACTATGTATTCACTTATTTGATGGTGCATGTGGTGAACTTCACATATTAAAAAAAAAAAAGCTAATGCAGTTTGCAAGGCATACAAAGCACAATGAAAATACTAACTATAGTATGTAAAACTGATTTCAAAACAGCTATTATTATTTTCTTAATGGAAAATAGCATAATGTTTTCCTATTAAATGCAAAACCTAAAATTCTAATATGCATAGAGGAGGATTAATATGAAACTTATGGAAGGGAATTATGATCAATTAGCTGCTAATTAAATTATAACTAAAACAAATATGTAAAATTTAATTTGATTTATCTTTAAAACTGATATATATTATCACATATTTATGTAATAAGTAACTTACAATAGTAAACATTAAATATAGTTAATTGACAATATATTAGGAAAGTCAAACCAGGTTTTCTAAAGAAATATTTCAAGTCATAATAGGGCTGTGTTTGTTTTTGTGTGAAAATAAAAGGAAGGTTACTTGGATCAACTTTTCATTTTGCGTGAAGACTGAAATTCATCCATGCCTGTATCTGCCTAGGATGTCAAAGAAGGATGAAAAATGGCAGTTTAGCTCTATTCCTAAATAAAATGTAAGCACTCAAAGAAGTGGAAATATATATTTGATGATGAAGAAATTTCATTCTTCAAAATATTTTGTTTGATATCATTTTGAAAAATAAAAACTGATTTGGTTTGACTGCTGCTATGAATTCCTTTCCTTTAACCATTTTTATTTTTGAGCAAAAAAAAATCATTCAAACTTGCACAAGTTATTCTCCATAAGTCTTTATTGCATAGGTTTATATATAATTACTTTCATAGACAAAAATCTGATTTTACAAATAAATTTATTCTTTTTAGATTTGAGTAGCTAGTTAAATACATGATTCTTTAAGTACAAAACCTTATATTCTTTATAATCTTCTCACATTATATTTCTCTGAATATATTATTTTATGAAACCTGAAAAAATGATGTCATATCAAAAATCATATACAAGGAAAAATGATATCTTATTAATATCTATATGTTATTGTGGGTTTCCTGATGGTTCATCAGGTAAAGAATCCTCCTGGAATGTAGGATATGCAAGAGGCATGAGTTCAATTCCTGGGTCAGGAAGATTCCCTGGAGAAACAATAGTAACTCAGTCCAATATTCTTGTCTGGAAATCCCATAGACAGTGTTGCCTTGCAGACTACAGTCCATGGGGTCACAAAGAGTTGGACATGGCTAAGCATGCACACATAAATAAATGTATTTTATGAATTCTGAGTGTCTCTTTAATTTATATATGATTTTCAGAATGCAGACTATTATTCTATGTAATTTAGAAGTAAATGAAAAATTCTGAGCCACAAGAGTAATAATCACTGTGACAAAACTATAGGAGAAACTGTGGATTCAGGGTGACAAGTTAGGATGCTAAGGCAGTAACTTGAGGGACAGGTATTAGCATCTTGGAGTTGATTGTAGTGAGTAAAATGGAGTAGAATAAAGTATTTAGTTTTTGAATACATTTTGGAGGCAATGGGAACTGGAATGTTCCCCGCTATATCAATAAATAAGGATATCACAGTCGTCACTGACTCCAGCTCTCCAGTGTGAGCTCCTGAGTCTAAGGGCACTCAGGAAGGGAAAGAGTATCTGTGATTTCACTGCCATCAGACTGCAGCCACTCCCTATCTTGAGCCCGAGGGTGCTCATGATATGAAAATCACAGGATACTGGTCCCAGATAGCTGAGATTCATATGAAAGGAATGATTTCAGTGAGCCCAGACTTGCATCTTCCCATACATATAAAAGAGCTAACTTCCTTAACTCAGGATACCTGTTTTCCGTAAATTAACAATAAATTTTTTTTAATGTTCAGACTACCTGCTCTCTGTTGCAAAACTTCTATATAACCTGGCTCCCCACTTATCCTCCTTGAAACAGTTCTCTCGGGAGTCCTTGAGATGATGCCTCCCAGGCTTAAGTCCTAAAATTTTCTGCCAAATAACTCTCAACTTTTGATTGTGACCATTTTTTTTAAGTCGACCTAGAGTTAGTATTTACTGACATTTTGACAGCTCAGTTGGTAAAGAATCTGCCTGCAATGCAGGAGACTCGATTTGACTCCTGGGTCAGGAAGATCTGCTGGAGAAGAGATAGGCTACCCACTCCAGTATTCTTGGGCTTCCCTTGTGGCTCAGCTGGTAAAGAGTCCACCTGCAATGTGGGAGACCTGGGTTCAATCCCAGAGTTGGGAAGATCCCCTGGAGAAGGGAAAGGCTACCCACTTCAATATTCTGGCCTAGAGAATTCCATGGAGTATATAGTCCATGGTGTCACAAAGAGTCGGACATGACTGAGCCACTTTCACTGATATGTTATCACCATGCATTGAGAAAATGAGAAGAATCAATATTTCCAAAGTTATTGTCTAGAGTATCTGGAAGGACAGAGTTGCCTGAGCTGAAAGACCGAAGGAATAGCACATTTTAGGATATGTCTTTACACTATTTTTTTAACAGCAAAGCCTATTTTAATCTTACGTATGAATCAGTTTTATTTTTTCTTTTCCATTATGGTTTATTGCAGTATATTGAATGCAGTTTCCTGTGCTATATAGTAGGAACTTGACATTTATTTTATGTATAATTAGTGTATATCTGTTCAACCCAAACTCCAAATTTATCTCTCCCCTCTCCCCCTTTGATAGTCATACATTTGTTTTCTATGTCTGTGTCTATTTCTGTTTTGTAAATAAGTTTATTTGCATCATATTTCAGATTCCATATATAATTGCTATCATATTGTAGTCAGTTTTCTCTTTCTGGTTTCCTTCACTCAGTATGACAATCTCTAGGTCCACTCATGTTGCTGCAAATGACATTATCTCATTCTTTCTGATGACTGAGTAGTATTCTATTGTATATACAAATAAACTGCATCTTCTTTATCCAGTCATTTGTTGATGGACGTTTACTTTGCTTTCATGTTTTGACTACTGTAAATAGTGTTGTAATGAACATTGGGATGAATGCATATTTTCAAATTCTAGTTTTCCCCATATATCCACCCAGGAGTTAGACTACAGGATCATATGATAACTCTATTTTCATTTTTTAAAGGAATTCCATATTGTTCTCCACAGTGGCTGTACCATTTCACATTTCCACCAACAGTGCAGGAGGGTTCTTTTTCTCTACATCCTTTCCAGCATTTGTTATTCATAGTCTTGTTGATGATGGTTGGTCATTCGGACCAGAGTGAGATGATATCTCATGTAGTTTTGATTTACATTTCTCTAATAATTAGTGATATTGGACATTTTGTTCATGGGCCTATTGGCCATCTTCATGTCTTCTTTGGAGAAATGTGACATTTTAAATTTAAGATATATGGTAGTAAAAATAGCATATATTAAATATAATAGTAACTGAAATAATCTTTACCAAATTAGACATATTTGGCATGTCTTTCAGAGTTTATTTAATCAGTGATTTGTATTTTTATGAGTGGTAAAATGAGGATTATAGTGCTTTTTGGTCTTGTTCAAATACAGAAAATTTAAATGAGTATGGATTTTTTAAAATATACTTTGAAGTACAGTGAGCTGAAGGCACAAATTTGGTAGTCATCCACATTTTTATAGACAGCAGTTAAAGACAAGAACCTGTTTAGCATAATCAAATGAATAAATATGGATAGAATGAGGAGAGGATCAAGAACTGAAGAATAAGACCATTCAAAGTTAAAAAAATGAGAGAAAGAAAAAAAAAAAAAACAGAAAAGGAGACTGAGGTTGGGTAATTAGTGAGGTGGCAGACAAACAAATGAGCTTCCCAGGTGGCGCTGGTAGTGAAGAACCTGCCTGCCAAAGCGGGAACCTTAAGAGATGCCGGTTTGATTCCTGGGTTGGGAAGATCCCTTGGAAGACGGATGGCAACCCACTCCAGTATTCTTGCCTGGAGAATCCCATGGACAGAGCAGCCTGGTGGGCTACAGTCCATAGGGTCAGAGTTGGACACAATTGAAGTGACTTAGCATTCATACATGCAGGAAAACTAATTGACGTTGTGACCTGGCATCCAAGGAATATGTTTTAAGCATTATGGAAGAAAAATCTCATCTGCCATATCAGTAAACAAAGGACTGCAGATGTTAAGCCAGCAGTCACTGCAGCCTCCCCCAACTGTGCACCCTAAGGAGATTCAGGTTGGAGAAAAGCAGGATATAGGTCCTAGATAGCTAAGTTGCTAATCAAAGGAGCAATTTCAATAAGCCCAAACTCATACATATTCCCAAATAGAGAAAAATGATCAATTCATTGAGTTATCTGATTTTCTTTAATAAACAGTCATCTTTTGATGTTTCAACTACCTGGTTTTTGTTACAACACCATATATCCTGGCTCCTACCACACCTCTTTGAGCAGTTCCTCAGAGTCGTCTGAAGAAGGGCTGTCTTCTTGGTTTAAGTCTTTAGAAAATCCACCATAGAACATAATTCTCAAATTTTAGTTTGTGTTTTTTTCAATTGACAGGAGAAAGAATTCACCTTTGTCAAATTATGTTATAGGGAAGGTAAAATAAAGACTGAGAAGTTACCACTTTAGTAAGTAATATGAAAGTTGTCAAGAATAGTTTTGGCTGAGCAGTGAGGGCAAAATTCTACTGAAAATGGGCAATGAGAGAATTAGAAACCACACATAAAGGGGATCTTTTCAGGAGTTTTTCTATGAAGAAGATTAGAGAAATGTAGTAGATAAAAAGGGAAAAGGGAGGATCATGAGGAGATTGCTTCAGTTTTTCCACACAAAAGAAATAGTGTGTTTCCATGCTGATGGATAAATTCAGTGAAGAGTAAAATTTTGTGGTATAGCAGAGAGAAGGGAGAATTAATTCAGTTATTTTTTTTTTGAATATGCAATGTGATGGGATGAGGTTTATTGAAGAGCAGAATGGATACATCCAAGTGAGAAATGGAATATTTCCTGCCTTATCAGTAAACAAAGGATGTCAGAGTCATCAACAATTGCAATCCACATGGATGGTTATGGTGAACTGGTGAACCCTGAGGAAACTCAGGATGTGAAAACACAGGAAACTGGTCCCATATAACTGAGGTGCATATAAGAGGAATGATTTCAGTAAGCTCAGACTGTTGCATTTTCTCATACATAGAAAAGCACTAAATTCCCTAAATTGAGATATCTGGTTTTCCTTAATTAACAGGTATCTTGTTGGACTATCTATCCTTTGTTGCAAAATATAAACTGGTACCATCCTTACCTCCTCAGAGCAGTTCTCTCAGGGTTACTTGAATTGCTGCCTCCTGGGTTTGAAGTGCTAAAAATTCCCACTGAATATGACACAACTCTCAGCTTTTAGGTTGTGAATATTTTTTAAGTTGACATGAGTAATAATCAGAGTATATTGATCACAGACATTGATAGACTAGACTGCCAATTGCACAACTCCTGAATGTGACCTAACAGTGTATTCTGTAGAGTTGCTCTAATGAGTAGCATAAAATATGCATTTCAGCCTCTGGCATTTCTCACTGCAGAGTGGTTTGGGTAGTTGGATGTTGTGATGGTGGGAGCCTGTGGAATTCCTTTGGTGACTTTGTCAGCCGAGCAGGAGAAGTTCATCAGCTAGAAGGAGTCCATGGAATCTGTGAAACAGTCATTTAGGAAATCTGAACAAAGGAAGGATAGGATAATATCAGTGAAGCATGCCTGCCTTGCTTGAAGCTAGTAAGCATGAATTTAGAGGAAGCTCACCAAGCATTCTAGAATGAGTTCCTCTAGACAGATTCAGCTGTGTAGGTATAGAAGCATAAAGTGTTCGTTTATTTGTATTTAACATAAAATGTAGATATGAAAAGAGGATTTACTATATCTACAAATATTCCACTCCCCTGGCCTCAAAAAACAAACTCTGCATACTCTCCTTCCCTACATGTATGGAAGTAAAAACGATAAACTTTAGCAAGCCCCTGTGCTCTCAATACTTTTAAGCTTCAATCAAGATTTAAGAGGAGCAACCATAGGAAGAAGAATATTTCTACTCTGTAGCCTATATTGGTCATAATAACTTTCTATTGAAAATCTTGGATCTTACATAAAAGCTACTTTTGCATTAGGGAAACCCCCTACCTCCATTTGAACAAGGAGCATGATTGCAGGTCAAAGTAGTCTTTCTGAAATAGTGTTACTTGTTTATGATATACAACTCTTCATCTGTGATGATAGAACTGCCTTTAGTCCTAAATATTACTTGACTTGTAAAAGCCTGTCAACTTTCAGTATAAATAATTCACTAGTTTCTTTAAGGACCTTATTAATAGTTATCAAGACTCTTATAGGTTAAATTGTTTCCATCATCCATCACTCCCAAATTAAAGATATGTTGGTGTTCTAACTCCAAACACGTTAGAATATAATCTTATTTGGAAAGAAGGTCATTTTAATGCAATTAGTAAAAGTTGAGAAGTGTTCATATTGGAACAGGGTGTGCCCCTAAATCCAATATGAGTGGTATATTCATAAGAATATAACTATTTGTGAAGACATAGACATACAGGGAGCATTTCGTGTGCTGACAAGGCAACTGAAAGCCAGAGAATGCCAAGGACTGATAGACACCACCAAACACTGGGAAGAGGGAAGGAAGGGTTCCTGTGGATTTGTGAGGAAGTGGGGCCCTACCAACACCTTGATTTCTGTCTTCTAGCCTCCAGAAATGTGCCATAATAAATTTTTGCTGTTTTAAGCCACTCAATTTGTTGTATTTGTTATGGCAGTCCAAGGATGTTAATGTAATGAACTAAAGAATTTTCAGTTAAAGTCAAAGAGCTAAAGCTCCATCAGTTGGTGGTTGTTTTTCAATTGCTAAGTCACTTCTGAATTTTTGCTCCTCCATAGACTATAACATGCCAAGCTCCTCTGTCCTCCACTATCTCCTGGAGTTTGCTCAAATTCATGTCCATTGAGTCAGTGATGCTATCTAACCATCTCATCCTTTTGCCTTTAATCTTTCCCAGCATAAGGGTTTTTTTCCAGTGGGTTGACTCTCTGCACCAGTGGCCAAAGTACTGGAGCTTCACCTTCAGCAACAGTCCTTCCAATGAATATTCAGGGTTGATTTCTTTTAGGATTGAATTGGTTGATCTTGCTATCCAAGGAACTCACAAAAGTCTCCAGCACCACAATTCAAAAGCATTAATTCTTTCGAAGAACTGGTGGACTACATGGACCTTTGTTGACAAAGTGATGTCTCTGCTTTATAATATGCTGTCTAGGTTTGTCGTAGCTCTCCTTCCAAGAAGCAAATGTTTTTGTTTGTTTGTTTGTTTGTTTGTTTTTTAATTTCATGACTGCAGTCACCATAAGCAGTGATTTTGGAGGCCAAGAAAAGAAAATCTGTTACTGTTCCCACATTTTCCCTTTCATTTAATGGCAAATAGAAGAGGTAAAAGCTCCAGCAGTATCTCTGTCTATATATGGAGATGTTCCTTTATATATGTGTGGTACAATTATTTGTCCAATCAATTTTGCCTTTCCTAACTATTAATGTGTTCTGTAGGAAACCACTTTACAGTCTGATATTAAGTTACTTCTGTTTGACTCTAGATTCTATTTTGTCTATACCATTATAAATGTGACCTTAATTAACCTTATAAAATACATTGGATTTCAAGGATGGCTTCCTGAAAAGGATGCTACAATGCTATTCAATGATAGCAAAATATCACTTCATAAAGATATTTATAGAAAAGACCTCTGAATATTAAAAGCTTCCATTCACTTGAAATTTATATAAATATTGTAATAGAAATGTTATTTATTTTAATGTACAAAAAGTACATTCTTAAAAGGACAAGATGCCATTTGAATAATGTTCATAAATAATAGTATGATAAAATTATAGCATAAAAAGAATTAAAAGTGTCCTTCAAATAAAATCAAAGGAATTTAAATTTAGCAAACTCCAGATACACTTATCCTACATTGGTAGAGTGTTCCTACTTCAAAAATTCTTGCTGATTCAACTGCAAACAAATTTAGAATATATGGAGATGCATGTTTAATTTATATTTATATATGTTTTTCAGTACCAATTTTCTACACATTGAAAATTTTATGCACTATAATTCAGAAGGTTTTAAGTAAATAAAAAACATTAAAAATCATCTAATGTACCACTTAGCAGAAGAATTTAAAATGCTTGAAATTAAATTGTTTTCTTTGGCAATAGTTGACTCAGTACAGTTTGAAGAGCTAATAATGGATTTTTTATTGAACTAATATATGTCCTGGATTGCAAGGAGATCCAGCCAGTCAATCCTGAAGGAAATCAGTCCTGAATATTCATTGGAAGGACTGATGTTGAAGCTGAAACTCCAATACTTTGGCCACCTGATGGGAAGAGCCAACTCATTGGAAAAGATCCTGATACAGGGAAAGATTGAAGACAGGAGGAGAAGGGGGCAACAGAAGATGAGATGGCTGGATGGCATCACCAACGCAATGGACCTGAGCTTGACTAGGCTCCAGGAGTTGGTGATGGACAGGGAAGCCTGGCGTGCTGCAGTTTACGCAGTCGCAAAGAATCAGACAGGACTGAGCTACTGAACTGAACTGAACTGAATATGTGTCAACTTTCTATTAGGAGGACCACCCTAGAAAACTGTAATTTTTATATATATTTTTTAAGTAGAATCAAAGTTTGGAAATAATTTAAAGAAATGAAGGTCAACATATCAAACATAAACCTTACTCAATATATAAATATTCAGACTGCTGTTTTCTCAATGGAGTTTAAATCAAACTGTAAATAGCTTGATTACATTCAAATAAAATGATTTAATTTGATAGGATGTTTTATATCTTGCCATTTAATAAAAAATATTTTCTGCTTTTTATATCATATAGAGTTCTAGGAGAAAAAGAATAAAAGACTAAAAATATATCACTTAAAATTGAACATTCTCAAAGTGACACCTGTGATACAAACATATACTTGCTTCTTGCAAACATGAAGATAATACTTCATATGTTAATTACTGAAAAATTGGTAAATGGAGATATTTTAAAGTAAAAAAAAATCAACTCACAGAGATAAACATTCTTAAACTAATAGCACTACTTCCTGTCAATGTCCTATGTTATTAAATCTAATTATACTATAAGTTCATGACTGGTTATTTCTATCATAAGGATGAGCCAGGAATTATAATTATTTTGGATACTTAGCTTTTTCCCATATTTTTTTGCCACAATAATTTTATTGTGAATATACATATTGCAAGTCTTTGGGCATCCTGGGATTAATTTCTAGAAGTGGAATTAAAGGTCAAAGAGCCAAAAATACTGCCAAATATTCTTGCAGAAGAAAAAGAGGCTCTTAATTTAACTCAATAATGTCCTATTAAATGTAAATTTACATGCTAAAAAAAGAATCACAGAAAAATAAGCATTCATGATTGATACTACCCTAAAATATTTGCAGTATAATTTATGTTTCTAAGTACATTTTTCTATAGCTATCCGTTTAATACACAATAAAAAATTGTGAATTTGACCCTTCTTACATTTTTTTAGTTTGTAAGCAGTTTGCTATGTTGCCAAAAATTCTTCACATTTGTTATAATTATAGTGAATAAATTAGATATACCATTTCTCTAAAGAAGGAAATGTAGGTCATTTGCAATTTTTCATATTATAAACAATCTTGCCCCTTTGTATATATAACTTAAAAAAAAACCCAACTTATTGGCTAATAATAAATTCCAGAAAATGAGACACTGTCTCATAATAAATGAACAATGTCAATGGATTTTCATGGTGGTGGTAATAGTGGTGGGTTTGCCAAAATGTCATGCAAATTTCAATTCACATAAGACTAAATTCTTATTCCAGGTTTTAAATATTCTTCACCAACTTTGGAATTTATGTACATAGGGGGAAATATCCAAGACCTTGGTGATGGACTATCAGAATAAACTATCAGTTCCTATTTTTCTATGAAAGTGAAAGTCAGTGAAAGTGTTAGTCACTCAGTCTTGTCCAAGTCTTTGTAACTCCATAGACTGTAGCCCGCCAGGCTCCTCTGTCCATGGCGTGCTCATGGAATTAGAGTGGATAGCCATTCCCTTCTCCAGGGAATGTTCCGGGTCCAGTGATTGAACCCAAGTCTCCTACATTGTGGGCAGATTCTTTATCATCTAAGCCACCAGGGAAACTATCATTCTATTGCTGGTTTTAGAAAAATTCCTAAAGTATCGGTGTCTTGGTTTTATTATTCATAAAATGTTTAATACTCTATACTTCATAGTGTTTTCTAAAATTCATTAAACTAATTTATTAAAGCAGAACAGAATTTTGCACATTTATACTTTACTAAATATACATTGGACTAATTTTTAAAATCTCTCATAGTTAAGCTTTGAAATTTGTGATAAATTACTGAAAAGTAAAACATTACTTGCAGAAAAAGTCAGACGTTTGCCATCCTTGTCACAGTACTAACAGTCCCCACTCATCAAATTAGCTATCTCTTTTGGCAACTTGTGAAAGAGTGAAGTGAAAGTCACTCAGTCGTGTCCTACTCTTTGCGACTGTATAGTCTGTGGAATTCTCCAGGCCAAAATACTGGAGTAGGTAGCCTTTCCATTCTCCAGGGGATCTCCCCAATCCAGGGATCAAACTCAGGTCTCCTGGATTGCAGGCAGATTATTTCCCTGCTGAGCCACAAGGGAAGTCCAAGAATACTGGAGTGGGTAACCTATCCCTTCTACAGTAGTCTCCTGCATTGCAGGTGGATTCTTTACCAACTGAGCTATCAGGAAAGCTGCTGCTACTGCTAAGTCGCTTCAGTCGTGTCCAACTCTATGGGACGCCATAGATGGCAGCCCACCGGGCTCCCCCATCCCTGGTATTCTCTAGGCAATAATACTGGAGTGGGGTGCCATTTCCTTCCCCAGTGCATGAAAGTGAAAAGTCAAAGTGAAGTTGCTCAGTCGTGTCCGACTCTTAGCGACCCCATGGACTGCAGCCCACCAGGCTCCTCCATCCATGGGATTTTCCAGGCAAGAGTACTGGAGTGGGGTGTCATTGCCTTCTCCACCAGGAAAGCTATTTATCATCAAATACAATAGTAATGGTTCACTGCATTAGGTTAATTGACTTTGTTTTACATTAAAATTATTTTATCCTTTATTATGGAGAAATGGTAAGGATAATGTAAAGAAAACAAATTTAAAATAAACTATAATTGTGATTATATAACTATGTGAAAAGTCTAATCATAAAGTGTCATATTTAATTGCAAGATGTAGAATAGAATATTAATTAAATATGTCTTTACATGTCATTGAATGGTTTTTCTTTTGTTTTAAATTCCAGAAATGAAAATAACAACCTGGATTCTAAATTCAATAGATGCCAGGACTTAAATTTTCAGATTTACAAAGCTAGTGTGATTTTTTTTAATTTTTGTCTTAACTTTTTTCTCCCTTTAATCACTGGTACAATATTAGAGTTCTCATTCACTTACATCACTCATAGTTTAGTTTGTCTAGTTTGTTTTAAGAATTACAACAAGAAAAGTTTCTCTAGACCTTTGGATTTAATAGTTTCCATTTATTTTCAAATGTATCTTAAAACAATTTTGAGAAGGCTTGTGAGGTATGTATATACTTTATCTATGAGGATTTTATGCTTTTTCCATTTCTCTGAGGTTTTACTTGTTAGGGAAAAAATGGTCAAATCAATTCTAATCTTCTAATTTAAGCTTCTTTCAGTTTCACAGAATTTTTTTTTTCCTTGAGTAAATGAACATGCCGTGATGTTGGTTTTTAAATGATAATGCATGTGGCTTGATGAACTGTCCAACTGCAGAACATAGGACTTCCTCTATCCTGAGGAATTTAGTTCTAGTATTACCTTTTTCATCAATTCTCCATTAATACTTCTTTTTATGAGGGAATTCATCTATATCTAGGATCTCTGATAGATGTTAATCAAGTAGATCCTCATTCACTATTCCTATTTTATTTGATGTAGAAAATATTGTTATTATTTCCTTTTTAATATTTTAGGTATTTATGATTCTTCACTCATATAACTCATTAATTTTTATACAATATTATATTTAATATTATTTAAAAATTGGTTCATGAAATATAAGGATAGAATGTCTTTGAATCTCTATTCAGCCTTAAAATTCCTATACCTATAAATCTTTACAAAAAATCTTAGTTCAATTTACTGCAAATGTATATTTATGGTAAAATAAAAATAATGCATTAAAATAAATAGTAGAAGTTTATTTTCTTGATCCCATTCACAGTTCCATTTCAGAATACTAACATATACTTACAGTTTGAATATTGAATCTGCCATGAGTTGATGCTCATAAGATTTGAGATGATATTTCAGTAACTAGCTTACAGAAATATTTTGTTCACACTACATTTTAATTTTATAAATATCACAGTGGCAATTTACTTAACCCTGCTGCTGCTACTGCTAAGTCACTTCAGTTGTGTCCGACTCTGTGTGACCTCATAGACAGAAGCCCACCAGGCTCCCCCATCCCTGGGATTCTCTGGGCAAGAGTACTGGAGTGGTTGCCATTTCCTTCTCCAATGCATGAAAGTGAAAAGTGAAAGTGAAATCGCTCAGTCGTGTCTGACTCTTAGCAATGCCATGGACTGCAGCTTACCAGGCTCCTCCATCCATGGGATTTTCCAGGCAAGAGTACTGGAGTGGGGTGCCATACTGTTGAATATATCCGGTTGGTTTTAAATACAATATCTTGCTTTAAAATTCTTGCTAACAAGTGAACACCACCAACTGAATTATCTTTTTGAAATGATTCTCAATTACTCTGTGTTGAACTGATTCTGTGTTGAACTGATTCTGTTTTGAACTGATTCTGCGTTGAACCTTAGGTGACAAAAGCAAGAGCCTTTGCCCAGTCTAATGTAGAAGCCCAACATGTCCCTAAATAAAGGCATGCCATCACACAACAGCCCTCAAAGAATAGCACAGACAGGCAGATACACTATACATCAATAAAATTAGGGTACATAAATGAAGGGATCAATGCTCACACTTTCATTATAGCTTTTTTTCAACTTTAAATGTTTTTTATTTTAGAAAAGAGGATGTAATTGACAGATTACATATGTAAGTTCATTCTATGCAAATTTATTATTCCATTTTTATAAGTTAGGGCAAATTACTTTTCAAAATTTGGGCAAACTACTTTTCAAAATCACTTGTGTTCTTTTTGACTATCCAGAAATTTATAATAAGCAACTCTTAACTAGATATGTAAAAAAAAGAAAACAAAATAACTAATGCACCAAGCACATGGAATATAATGTAGAGTACACTGAAAAAAATAGTAGTCATTACAGCACAAAGGCGGACTCACCCTAGAAATTCAAGACAAATCTGTGTATCAATTAGTGATATATAAAGGATACTCCGCCAGAGAAGGCAGCACATCATATAGCTTACTTGTAGAGATATATATGTATAGTAGAGGGTTTCCCACATGGCTCAGTAGTAAAGAATTCACCTGCAATGTAGAATCCTAGGTTCAAGCCCTGGGTCAGGAAGATCCCTTGGAGGAAGAAATGGCAACCCACTCCAGTATTCTTGTTTGGAAAGCTCATGAATAGAGGAGAATGGTGGGCTACAGTCCACGACGTCACAAAGAGCTGGACAAGACTGAACAACTGATCACACACACACACACATACATATAGTTGAAGCAAAATATTTTTACAATATACATTTCTATTAATTCTGTCTTGCTGGTAAGTGATATGTTGGTATTACCATGTCATCAGCACTAGAAACATAGGATTCACAAGAAAATCTCTTCCACTTTTCAAAAGCAGATGCAAAACTTGAAATTATTTTTTATAGTGATGTTATAATTTTACCTGCAGTACAAAATTGCTTGTTGTTAGAATATAGAATTCTAGGACTAATACTGAATTAATTTGATTTGTCTAAATTATCAGCAATCTTATCATTTTTGGAGCAATAGTAACTTGGTCAAAGGAATCCAAATGTGGTGTTTAACTCTGATTATAACATAATTTCTGATCAATGTTATGTGGCAGAGAATTGAATCATAAACAGTGTATGTTATCAAAGGATACTGTTTTACACAAAGATGTATTAATTCTTTATATCCCCCCTCTTCTTTGCATTTCTTCCTGGGTTAAGACAGAGCCCCATTCATCTGATGTCAGGTTATTGCTTATATTTTTATTTTATAAAATATTCACAAAAATAATAAGTTTGGGGGTTGTAAATATAACTAGTTCACATTCAATATTTATAGTTTTCACTGTTTTATTTCTTTGTTTGTTTGTTTGTTTGTCTTTTTTCCCATAGGTATAGTACACTTTCTCTTTAAAAGACATAAAAGCCAGGATCAAGGCTTCATTTTTTCAACTTTATAGAAGCATTTAGCAATACTTAGGAAAGCAACATACTTATAAGTAGAATATGAAACATTAATTATAGCATTATTAAATATTAAGACAAACAGAAAAGTACATATATGAAGTACAGAGTGAGTTTATTTCATAATATTATCAATAAACTTCATTTTATTTTATCTACCACTTTTGAAGCTATCTTTAAAAATATGAATAAAATCAGATCTCTTTTGCCTATGCATTCTTCAAATGTTATTGCTTGTGGTTTAACCCTCAATCACTAAACTTCCAAGAGCTTAAAATCTAATATTTTTGTTTAAATAATATCTTATTAATTGAAAGTTATTTATTGGATACAGAACAATGAAAAGTCTATAATCTATTATAAAGTATTTGACTATAATAACATGTTAAGCACAAAATACAGATGTTGGAACTGGGAAAGTTAGGGATTGGTAAAACACTACAGTCTCTTCCTACATACTGTTGGAAGAGGTAATCAAGGGGATGTAACCACTGGTTGATTCTTGAGGTGGACCAAGACAATGGGAGAGATCAACCTTCACCCTTTCCCCTATACTTGAAATGTACGCTCTACTATTCTCACACTGGGAGCTGTTTCAAGAACACATCCTTGAGAGAGTAAAGTATAGTTGAAACGATCTGAGTACCTTTACTAAGCCCAGGTAAAGCCTCTTCATAAACTTTAAAGATTTGGCAGGTGAATGCAGAGATCAACTATTATTGTGACCACTCAAGACAAACCTAGTAAGTTTCTGTTGATTTCTCCTTTTATAGCTGTTAGCATTCACCTTAAATATTGAGGTGCTTCTGTTAGTAGCATGTATATTTTCACTCGTTAAAACTTCTTCTTGTGTTGATCCATTGATCATTATATAGTGTCCTTCTTTGTCTCTTGTTATAGCCTTTATTTTAAAGCTTAATTTGTCTGAAATGAGTATTGCCACACCAGCTTTCTTTTGAATTCCATTAACATGGAATACCTTTTCCCGTTCCCTCACTTTCAGTCTGCACATATCCCTAAAGCTGAAGTCGATCTCTTGAATGAAACATATATAAGGATAAATTTTCTAGCTTATTTAACCTCCCTCCTACCAATCAGGAGTTATTTGCCTCTTTCTTGGGTCTCTCTCTATTCTTCATGTATAGGTGTAGATTTTATCCAGGAAGCTCTTGAGATGGCTAACCAATACTTCAGCAATACATGAACCATGAACTTCCAGATGTTCAAGTTGGTTTTTGAAAATACAGAGAAACCAGAGATCAAATTGCCAACGTCTGCTGGAACATTGGAAAATGCAAGAGAGTTTCAGAAAAACATATATTTCTGCTTTATTGACTATGTCAAAGCCTTTGACTGTGTGGATCGCCAAAAACTGTGGAAAATTCTGAAAGAGATGGGAATACCAGACCACCTGATCTGCCCCTTGAAAAATCTGTATGCAGGTCAGGAAGCAACAGTTAGAACTGGACATGGAACAACAGACTCCAAATTGAGAAAGGAGTACATCAAGGCTGTATATTGTCCCCCTGCTTATTTAACTTATATGCAGAGTACATCATGAGAAATGCTGTGTTGGATGAAGCACAAGCTGGAGTCAAGATTGCCTGGAGAAATATCAATAACCTCAGATATGCAGATAACACCACCCTTATGGCAGAAATGGAAGAGGAACTAAAGAGCTTCTGGATGAAAGTGAAAGAGGAGAGTGAAAAAGTTGGCTTATAGATCAACATTCAGAAAACAAAGATCATGGCATCTGGTCCCATCACTTCATGGCAAATAGAAGGGGCAACAATGAAAACAGTGGCTGACTTTATTTTGGGGGGCTCCAAAATCACTGCAGATAGTGACTGTAGCCTTGAAATTAAAAGACACTTGCTCCTCGGAAAGAAAGTTATGACCAACCTAGACAGCATATTAAAAAGCAGACACATTACTTTGCCAACAAAGGTCCGTTTAGTCAAGGCTATGGTTTTTCCAGTGGTCATGTATGGATGTGAGAGTTGGGCTGCAAAGAAAACTGAGGGTCAAAGAATTGATGCTTTTGAACTGTGGTGTTGGAGAAGACTCTTGAGAGTCCCTTGGACTGCAAGGAGATCCAATCAGTCCATTCTAAAGGAGATCAGCCCTGGATGTTCTTTGGAAGGAATTTCACTAAAGCTGAAACTCCAGTACTTTTGGCCACCTCATGCAAAGAGTTGACTCATTGGAAAAGTCTCTGATGCTGGGAGAGATTGGGGGCAGGAGGAGAAGGGGACAACCGAGGATGAGATGGCTGGATGTCATCATGGACTCGATGGACGTAAGTCTGAGTGAACTCTGGGAGATGGTGATGGACAGGGAGGCCTGGCTTGCTGAGATTCATGGGGTCGCAAAGAGTTGGACACAACTGAGCAACTGAACTGAACTGAATCTTCTATTAGGATGGCTTCATTGCTGATTAAGTATCTTCAGATACTTATTCAGATATGAAATGATAAATACTTTATTCAAATATAAAAATGAAGATTGACAAGAAAAATAAGCATTTAGTTATGTCAATATTTCAAATATAAAATTAATTGAAAAACAGCAGGTAACTATGTGCATGTGTGATATCTTATCAGTCAAAGAAATTTACTGAAATATATGGAAAAGAAAAGAGAAACAAAAGGTGGAACATTGATCATCCTATTCTCATGCTGTTGCCTTTGTGACATAAACTTATGACTAAATATTTATATTGAATTCTAATATTTTACATTTAAATAAATATGTGCTATCCTATACACTTTGTATTTTATCCTATTAATCAGAATCATTTTATATGTACATCCTACTAAAAGGCAAACAGATTAACTTGTTTCTTAACTTCAACATTTGCATTTGTTATGAAGATTTACTTTATTGTTTAAGTTAAAATTCAAAAATAAAGAAAAATAATACTAAGAAACATACAGAAATGAATAAGAGAGAAGGGACAGTTTTGACACCGATGATATTTCTATGGATAATTTAATGATAAACATCAAAAAATATTTTGCATTAGAAACCAAACAAGATCAATTTTAAGAAGGAAGGACAAAGTTGTTTCCAATATCTCTAACACTTTATATATTTCAGTAACAAATTAAATTGGAATATTTCCATGAGAGTAGCCCATAGTGACTAATAGCATAGACTGATAACATTAACAATTCTGAGAAAATGAAATTTTACAGAAACATATGGCTTTCACTTTTCATTATTCTTTCCATTTTGTATTAAGTAAAACAAGCTCAAATTATATAATTTACACACAATGATTTAATCTTGTTAATTAGT
This sequence comes from Capra hircus, assembly GCF_001704415.2. Lineage (NCBI taxonomy): Eukaryota > Metazoa > Chordata > Mammalia > Artiodactyla > Bovidae > Capra > Capra hircus. Next base: position 47,427,512 of record NC_030824.1, on the reverse strand, counting down.
TAGGCCAAGGATTTTATTTTATAAAATAGTGTTTAAGTAATATTAGATGGAAAGACATTCCTTACTTCTTTTCAAAATGTGCTCTTCTTGCTTAGCAGTCCCAGTGTTTCATACTTCTGCATCGGTTTTAACAGTAGTGTTAAGAAATTAAGAATTCTCATTGCCTTATAAAATTAGCTAAGCCAATGATACACAGTTAAATGCTGTTGGTTCATGACTGAATGAGCCTCTGGGGCTAACTTGTGGATACCAACTGTTTGCTTGCTTGTCCACTTTTTACTGGTGTTATGTGCTTGAAATATACCTGTTTTTCTGAGCAATATTTAGTGGCATATGAGAAATCAAAAACAAACAAAATGCAGTGAAAAATATACGCAGCTAATACTGATTACAAAATGGTCTCATCCACTTTGTGCTGCTACTTCAGTCAAACCGACTGTTTCACAATCACTGTACACTTCTTGTAACTTTCCTACTTGGATCATGTCATTTTTGGTCTTACAATATTTCTCTTGGAGGAACTGGTCCCTGTTTATCTAAATCTTCCCATACTGAATATATCATGGCAATTGTCACTGTTTATGAAGACTTCTTTATAAAAAACTTTTCCTTAGATCTGAAATTTTATGACATACATTCTATATTTCTCACCGTTCACTAACTACCATGTGGTAATTCTCCACTGTTCAAGCAAGCAGACTCTCATTTTGTGCCCATTTTCTACCAGCCTGTTTTTGAATCATCACCAGTAACAAGAGTATTTTGAACAGTCCTTAATGTTGTAGAATTTTTTTTGCAATCTTTAAGTATGTACTCCAAGCTACACAGAGAAAAGGAAAACCACTAAAATAGAACTTGCTATGGATCTACATATGCACCTGCATTCAAATTAATTTTCTCTGTCTTTTCAGACACATTTCTGATATGTTTCTCTAAATGTTTAACTATTTTTATTATTCAGTTCAGTTTAGTTCAGTTCAGTCGCTCAAATGTGTCCGACTCTTTGCAACCCTATGGATTCCAGCACGCCAGACCTCCTGTCCATCACCAACTCCCGGAGTTCACTCAGACTCACATCCATCGAGTCAATGATGCCATCCAGCCATCTCATCCTCTGTCGTCCCCTTCTCCTCCTGCCCCCAATCCCTCCCAGCATCAGAGTCTTTTCCAATGAGTCAACTCTTCGCATGAGGTGACCAAAGTACTGGAGTTTCAGCATTAGCATCATTCTTTCCAAAGAAATCCCAGGGCTGATCTCCTTCAGAATGGACCGGTTGGATCTCCTTGCAGTCCAAGGGACTCTCAAGAGTCTTCTCCAACACCACAGTTCAAACGCATCAATTCTTCGGTGCTCATCCTTCTTCACAGTCCAACTCTCACATCCATACATGACTACTGGAAAAACCATAGCCTTGACTAGATGGACCTTAGTCTGCAAAGTAATATCTCTGCTTTTGAATATGCTATCTAGGTTGGTCATAACTTTTCTTCCAAGGAGCAAGCGTCTTCTAATTTCACGGCTGCAGTCACCATCTGCAGTGATTTTGGAGCCCCCCAAAAATAAAGTCTCACATTGTTTCCACTGTTTCCCCATCTGAAACTTCAATTAATTTTTACCAAATTGTCATTATTTAGTCTCTAAGTCATGTCCTACTCTTTGTGACCCCATGGAAGGCAGCCCACCAGGCCTCTCTGTCCATGGGATTTATCAGGCAAGAATACTGGAGTGGGTTGCCATTCCGTTCTCCAGTGGATCTTCCTGACCCAGAGATCAAACCTGGGTCTCCTGCATGGCAAGCAGATTCTTTACCAACTGAGCCACCAGGGAAGCCCTTATCACTGAACTACCTACCAAATAAATTTTCCTTTTTCAATGCCTCTATATGCCCTAAATTTTCTCTTATTTGCTCTCATCTACGTTTTATTATTTATTAGTTACTTTTAACACTGTAGACACAGTTAAGAATATCTACTAAGCACAACTGAGAAAAGCAAAATAAACTAGAGAAAACTACATGTTATGAATATTTGTGGATCTTTCTTTCCAGTCTAATTTCTACACAAGCAGAATAATATGCAAACTTTTAAAATTAATATTTAGTGAAAACTTTACTTTTGTTGATTGTAAAAAAGGACAACAGGCCCAAAATGCAGTCACTTATTCTGAGCTCCCCATCAACAAATCAAAATTTAACTTAATTATACTTGGAGATCTTCCAGAAATGGAACATTAAGCCAGTCATTTGGAATCTCCTGACCAGAACTAGTTAGGTAATCTGCCTTAATCTCCTTCATGAAAGTAATCTTCTAATTACCTGCATTTTTGCCAGTACAATTTCCTTATTTCTACTTTCTTTTGCCTGTAAGTTTTTCATTTTGTATAGCTCCTGGGAGCTCCTTCCTATCTGCTAGATTGAGTCCTTCCCGATTGAAATCAAATTTACACTTAAATAAAATCTTAAGTTTTATAATATGATTCAGTTTATCTTTTATACTTTTTTGATACAAATTGTTGTATGTTAGCTGTCCTATGTGCATGCTCAGTTGCTAAAGTCTTTGTGACCCCCAAGGGTTCTTTGTAACCCCAAGAACTATAGCTTGCCAGGCTTCTATGTCTATGGGTTTATCCAGCAAGAATACTGGAGTGGGTTGCCTCATTTGGCAACTCCTTCTTCTCTTTTTCTAGCTTCTTTGTGGATCAATTTTAAAAAAAGTTATGCCCTTGATATCCTTTCCTTTACTGTTCCTTTCCTTGTGTTCAAACAATTTTTCAAAATAAAGCAAAACAAGTAAATGTCCTTTTCTTTTTGATTTTCTCTTACATCTCTATGATTTATTGCATAACTAAATTTCCTCCATGAGCTTTCTATCTTATGAATTCCCTTTTTCGTATGTCACAAACTCTTAGTAGACTTAAACATAAATTCTGTTAGCTATAGTTCCTGCAAAAGTGTTCTTTCAAATGTCACTATTGACTTCAGTTTGAAAATATAATTAAATTTTTATCCATTTTTACGCTTTTTAGTCGTATAGAGCATTCCATGAACTGGCTATTATTTTGCCCTTAATACTGTATCTTTAACCACTGTATTAGTCAGGATTCTCTGGAAAAACATAAATAGATGAAGATCTATCTATCTAAACAGAGAAATTTACTTTAAGCAAATGGTTCATGCTTAGAGGCAAACAAGTCTGATATATACAGTGTAAGCAGGCAGGCTAGAAATTCAGACAAGAGTTGATGTTGTGATCTTGACTTTGAGATCCAAAAGGTAGGTCAGCCAGGCTGGAAACTCAGATGTGTCTATGTTGCAGTACTGAGGAAGAATTCCTTTTTTAAGGTTTAAGAAAACTCTTTGTCTATTCTTAAAATTTTTCAACTGATTGGATGAGGTCAATGCATATTAAGGAGGGTAACCTGCTTTATTTAAAGTCTAGTGATTATAATAAATGTTCAGTTCAGTTCAGTCACTGGGTCGTGTCAGACTCTTTGTGACCCCATGGACTGCATAACGCCAGGCCTCCCTGTCCATCACCAACTCCTGGAGTTTACTTACACTCCTGTCTGTTGAGTCGGTGATGCCATTCAATCATCTCATCCTCTGTCATCCCCTTCTCCTCCAGCCTTCAATCTTTCCCAGCATCAGGGTCTTATAATAATAAATGTTAATCACATCTAAAAAATGCCATACAACAACATAGAGACTGAATTTGACCAGTCAACTGATCATCTGAGTCTAGCCAAGTTGACACATAAAAATTATCACAGTAACTAACAGATTTTTCTCCTGTGTCTCTATATGTCTCTTCTTCATTGGCTCTGTTCCTTTTTTCTCTTTAATACTTGTATCAATTGTCACTATTTATTCCTCTTTTTTTTTTAACCTAATTGTTATATCTAGAAAAATCTTCTACTTATTTTGTTTGAGATGTTACTCTGAAGGTAGCTCACACATCTCTTTTTCTAGCAATAATCATTTCTTTAAACTCTGTAATATTTAACTGAATATTTTGAAAGGTCTATGTGGATAACCCATGAATCCTCATAAGATAAACAGGTCTAAATTATGTAATAACCTGTTATTATTAGCAAGAGCCAATTTTTTTCTGGTTCTATTAACTAAAAGATAGATTTGAAAATATAACACTTTACAGAAAACTTTTCAGTCATTTTGCATAATAACCAGTGATTAGAGAATATTTACTACTCGTCTTTAGTCTATTTCTCAGCCACATTTTTATATCTCCTAAAAAGACGACTCATTACCAGAATTCACTGTATGATTCACAGTGTTATATGGGATATTGTTTCTTTACCCAAGCTACTGAGTATGTTACTTATCAAACAAAATATTATTTATCAAGTATCAAGTATTAGTTACTTTGTGTCTCCCTTACCATCTTGCTCACCAACGGGCACACAATCACACAATATAACATGCAGCCAGTGTAAATCAGAAACAAAGATCAACTAGAGATCAGTAAATGCTGAAATCAATAGCATTTAGATATCTTTTGAGATATGTTTATAATGTTAGATAATATTGTGTTGGACAGAAAGTTAATTCAGATTTTTATGCAATATCTGATGGAAAAGACCAACCATTTTGGCCAACCAAATACAAAGAGGTCAATAGTAAAGAAGTTGTGACTAAAGTTTGCAATATATATAAATATATTTGGTATAAAATATTAGTCTGCAAAATGCTGGTCTGAGATTTACTGAGGTGGACAGTAGCAAAATGTTTAGCTTACATGTCACACAAATTAATGGCTTTGTGTCCTTTTCTGAACATGAAATAAATTACACTCTGAATTCATCCACATGGGATCTCATCCTTTGAGTTGATCAAGATTAACCAGTTCTTGAAGATCAAAGGTCACAAGTCAGAATAATAAAATGCATTTTAAACAGTTGTGTCAGAAAATCTTCACCATGTATGTTAAATTAAGATTTTCAAATCAATTGAGTAAAAAAAAATTATAAAGTAAAAAAGTAAAAATGAGATAAAACTAATACCAACTTTCATGAAAACGTCTTTGAAATAGTGGCCTGCAAAATATAAGATTTTCACGAATTAACTGAGTAAACTGCTTTATAATATTTATGCTCAAATCTAATTAAGAAATCATGTTCTAGTTTTATCTTAATTGTCCATGCTTATTTCTGCATATAGAAAATTTTACATACATTTTAAACTATTGATAATTTCAGTATTTTCAATTTAATAATAATCTTTTGATAAGGCTCCTTAAAAATTAAGCTGAATTGATGTTTTAATACATTTTGTACAGTATGAAACCTATGACAAACCTATGACATATGGTATATTTCTCTTGTACATATAATCTTTGGTTCCATTAGTTTTATTTCTTTTAAGCAGAGAATAGATAAATGAGGAATACACTAATTTTAATTTAAATAGGGGATTCAAATTGGAATTACTTGATACAAAATTATAATCTTAAATACTCAAGTAAGCAGCTAATGATTCTAATAAATATGTGAACACTGATATCATGAATGAGAAAATGAATGTTTTACCCAATAATAAATTTAACACATAGTTTTTAACACTTTTGCCAGAAATTACTCAGTATGCATAATTCATTTGATTAATGTTGAAATAAAAGTTACTGCATTTTACATTTTCTTAAAAATTTCAACAAAAATTATGATAAATCTCTGGATTTGGGGACTTAGATTTTTGGGAATAAATTAAATTTTTTAAAAAAAATTTTATTGGTATATAATTGATTTACAATGTTGTGTTAGTTTCAAGTGAACAGCAAAGTGAATCATTTATGTTCTATGTTTAGTTGTTCAGTCCTGTCTGACCTCTGTGACCCCATGGATTGTAGTGTACCAGTCTCTTCTGTACATGGGGATTCTCCAGGCAAGAATACCGGAGTGGGTTGCCATGCCCTACTCTAGGGGATCTTCCCAACCCAGGGATCAAACCCAGTTCTCCTGCATTGCAGGCAGATTATGGAATCAGTTATACATATACATATATACACTCATTTTTACATTCTTTTCCCGTATAGGCTATTACAGAATATTGATTAGAGTTTCCTGTGCTGTACAGTAGATTCTGATTAGTTATCTGTTTTATGTATACTAATGTGTATATGTACATCACAATCTTCCAATTTATCCCTCTCTCCTCTTACCCCCTGGTAACCATACTGTTTATATTTGTAACTCTATTTCTTTCTTTCTTTTTTTTAATTTCCTCATTCAGCAATGTCTTTAGTTCAGTTCGGTTCAGTTCAGTTCAATCGCTCAGCCGTGTCTGACTCTTTGCGACCCCATGAATCGCAGCACACCAGGCCTCCCTGTTCATCACCATCTCTCTGGAGTTCACTCAGACTCACATCCATCGAGTCCCTGATGCCATATAGCCATCTCATCCTTGGTCGTCCCCTTCTCCTCCTGCCCCCAATTCCTCCCAGCATCGGAGTCTTTTCAAATGAGTCACTCTTCACATGAGGTAGCCAAAGTACTGGAGTTTCAGCTTTAGCATCATTCCTTCCAAAGAAATCCCAGGGCTGATCTCCTTCAGAATGGACTGGTTGGATCTCCTTGCAGTCCAAGGGACTCTCAAGAGTCTTCTCCAACACCACAGTTCAAAAGCATCAATTCTTCAGCTCTCAGCCTTTTTCACAGTCCAACTCTCATGTCCATACATGACCACAGGAAAAACCATAGCCTTGACTAGACGAACCTTAGTCAGCAAAGCAATGTCTCTGCTTTTGAATATACTAACTAGGTTGGTCATAACTTTTCTTCCAAGGAGTCAGCGTCTTTTAATTTCATGGCTGCAGTCAACATCTGGAGTGATTTTGGAGCCCAAAAGAATAAAGTCTGACACTGTTTCCACTGTTTCCCCATCTATTTCCCATGAAGTGATGGGACCAGATGCCATGATTTCATTTTCTGAATGTTGAGCTTTAAGCCAACTTTTTCACTCCCCTCTTTCACTTTCATCAAGAGGCTCTTTAGCTCCTCTTCACTTTCTGGCATAAGGGTAGTGTCATCTGCATATCTGAGGTTATTAATATTTGTCCTGGCAATCTTGATTCCAGCTTATGTTTCTTCCAGCCCAGCATTTCTCACAATGTACTCTGCATATAAGTTAAATAGGCAGGGTAAAAATATACAGCTTTGACAAACTCCTTTTCCTATTTGGAAGTGGCCTGATGTTCCATGTCCAGTTCTAACTGTTGCTTCCTGACCTGCATACAGATTTCTCAAGAGGCAGGTTAGGTGGTCTGGTATTCCCATCTATTTCAGAATTTTCCACAGTTTATTGTGATCCACACAGTCAAAGGTTTTGGCATAGTCAATAAAGCAGAAATAGATGTTTTTCTGGAACTCTCTTGCTTTTTCCATGATCCAGTGGATGTTGGCAATTTGATCTCTGGTTCCTCTGCCTTTTCTAAAACCCACTTGAACATCAGGGATTTCACGGTTCACATATTGCTGAAGCCTGGCTTGGAGAATTTGAGCATTACTTTACTAGCATGTGAGATGAGTGCAATTGTGCAGTAGTTTGATCATTCTTTGGCATTGCCTTTCTTTGGAATTGGAATGAAAACTGACCTTTCCAGTCCTGTGGCCACTGCTGACTTTTCCAAATTTGCTGGCATATTGAGAGCAGCACTTTCACAGCATCATCTTTCAGGATTTGAAAGAGCTCAACTGGAATTCCATCACTAGCTTTGTTCCTAGAGATGCTTTCTAAGGCCCACTTGACTTTGCATTCCTGGATGTCTGGCTCTAGGTGAGAGATCTCACCATTATGATTATCTGGGTCATGAAGATCTTTTTTGTACAGTTCTTCTGTGTATTCTTGCCACCTTTTCTTAATATCTTCTGCTTCTGTTAGGTCCAGACCATTTCTGTCCTTTATTGAGCCCATCTTTGCAGGAAATGTTCCCTTGGTATCTCTAATTTTCTTGAAGAGATCTCTAGTCTTTCCCATTCTGTTGTTTTCCTCGATTTCTTTGCATTGATCACTGAAGAACATCAATTTTAGGCTCCAATACTTCTAGATATGTCAAGCTATGTAAGGTCTTGTTGTTACACACTTTAATTCCTTCATTCCACCTCAAAAATGAGGTAGGATGATATGAATGTGTTTAGGAAATCATATTTTTATTGGTCATCACATAGTCTCTCTGTTGAGATCTCCCTCACACTTCTCTTTGGCTCTATTAGGATTCTTTTGTAGGCAATATCCTTATCTTTCTTCATGTCTAAATGATAATTTAAACTCTAGTATTTCTTCCTTGTATTAGGAAACTCATGTGAAAAATGAACATGGCAGAAAGAAGTGGTGCACAGTTACCTACACTAAACAAAAAGAGCTCTAAATTCCATATAGTGGTGTTCACAAAAAAACAGAATTTTCAGAGGTTTTAAAGCAAAACAATATGCAATGTGTATCTGAGTGTGTTCTTCTATGGGTATTTAATTTGTTGAGTGACTGAGTATAATGTATGTATTATACTTAAATATATTATCCCAGTTCTGGAGAAGAAATAAAAAGGTAATGAAATATTACATTTCTTTCAAGTCACCGCAAAAAAATCCAAATATTTTGTCATGCTAAATCATATCAAATTTTAGCCATGAAGCCATTAACATTATAATTGTAAAACTGCATGCCCTTGTGGCAGCTGGGTTTGTTTTATTATTTACCTGCTTTGAGTTGGAAAAAAAGACAATGAATTCTAAATTTCAATAATTTAGCCAAATAATTTATATTTATGAAATGATTACACTTCAAATTTGAACCTACTAGGCAAACAGGTGATTAATATTTGTTTTCTCATGAATCAACTATTCCCATCTTGAATACAAATCTATTCAGTGACTAACAAGTTGAAACGTTTATATGATACACATTTTTAAGTATGCTTCCCCTTCTCCAATTTATAAATACAATGAAACTGATGTCAGGTATATACCTAATCTAAAATTGACTAGTGCAGAGTCTAATCTTATGATTAGCTTTTGGCAGAATATGAACATTTTAATAGCACAAATAAATGATATAATGTAATCATTAAGAATTGCTTGCTGAAGATGAAATATTATTATCTTTTAAATGATGATTCTTTATCCTTTCTTCTCCAGAGTGGCATAATATTGGGAGCCGTGTTAGGCATTACTGACAAAATGGAGGCAGGGCCCCAGCCCCCTCTCCTCATTCCGCAGGCACAGACTGGGGATGAAGGAGTTAGTTCTTATGATTCTGACTTGTTTCTTCCTTTCTTCAGTTGAGTTGGCTGGAAAGAATGTTAAGGTGCTACCTGTTCTTGAGAGAAGCGTGAGAAAGCACAAAGCCTTCTGCATTTGTGCCCAGAAAATAACCTATAAAGTAACCATTGACATTTGTTCAAGGATTTTTGCAAAGAATGTCCCAGGATGAGCACATAGGCCACAGCTTGAGGCCATGGGAAAGATTGTTATCTGAGACCTGTTTGTGAGGGAAATGTTTATGGCAAAAGAGGTTTGCTGAGTTTAGGATTTAGGGATAATTAAGAATAGTTAGAAGCCTTTTTAGGAGATAGTGATCTTAGGATACTAGGGGCAAGCAGGATTTAGAAAAATAAGAAATAAACTGAAGAATGTGGTATGCAGCCCAGACATCAGCATGAGTTACAATGTAATCACAAGTAAACACAATTCTGAGAGAATTGCTGAAGCAGGAACTCTCTTTGAAGGGCAACAATGAGACAACAATCTGGGTGAGGGGGAACTGAAAATGTCAAACCTCTGACCTAATGCTTTTGAAAAAGTGTAAAAGAGAACCTGATGCTTGAAATAAACATGTAGTCCCATACCTCGAGTCAGAGGCCTCATCATTTCTCACCAACACCACTCATCATTCAGACTGATCCCCTGGCTGCTGGAGCTAAATAAAAAAGAGAATGAACAGTTTAATTAGATTTATTGCCTTTATGGTTGAGCTAGTTTGATGAATCTTCAATGATACTGTTCAGTAATGAGAAATTTAGATACTTTATTTCTAAGCATTCTGTTTTTCTCCTGGGAATATTTGCAAATATACTATATTGATAATATTTTCCTAGAAAGTGTTTGTACAGATTCACAGAGACTGATTATTCTTTTAAATATAATTTATTTTGCTTAACACTTATTCCTTTATTTAGACTGAAGTAGTTAATAATCTAACTATAAAATTCCTTTTGTTAAAGCATTAAAAGTATAGAAACTTCTGTCAGTGTTGAAAATTGAAAGTATTAGTCACTCAGTCATGTCAGACTCTTTGCAACCCCATGGACTATAGCCCATTTGGTTCCTCTCTCCATGAAATTCTCCAGGTGAGAATAATGGATTGGATTGCCCTTCCACTCTCCACAGGATCTTCCCAACCCAGGGATCAAATCTAGATCTTCTGCATTGCAGGCAGGTTCTTTACCATCTGAGTCACCCAGGAAGCTCAATGCTGAAGATTCTTTTAAAATCTTGTGTTAACGATTTTTACATCTATGTTCATTAGTGATACTGGCCTGTAGTTTTCCTTTTTTTGTGTGTGACATCTTTGTCTGGCTTTGGTATTAGGGTGATGGTGGCCTCATAGAATGAGTTTGGAAATTTACCTTCTCCTGAAATTTTCTGGAAGAGTTTGAGTAAGATAGGTGTTAGCTCTTCTTTAAATTTTTGGTAGAATTTAGCTGTGAAGCTGTCTGGTCCTAGCTTTTATTTGCTGGAAGATTTCTGATTACAGTTTTGATTTCTGTGCTTGTGATGGGTCTGTTAAGATTTTCTATTTCTTCCTGGTTCAGTTTTAGAAGGTTATATTTTTCTAAGAATTTGTCCATTTCTTCTAAGTTGTCTATTTTATTGCATTATAGTTGCTGATAGTAATCTCTTATGATCCTTTGTATTTCTGTGTTATCTGTTGTGATTTCTCCATTTTCATTTCTAATTTTGTTGATTTGCCTCTTCTCCCTTTGTTTCTTGATAAGTCTGGCTAAAGGTTTGTCTATTTAATTTATCTTCTCAAAGAACCAGCTTTTAGCTTTGTTGATTTTTGCTATGGTCTCTCTCTCTCTCTCTCTCTCTCTTTTTTTTTTTTTTTTTGCATTTATTTCTACCCTAATTGTTAAGATTTTTTTCCTTCTATTAACCCTGGAGTTCTTCATTTCTTCCTTTCTAGTTGCTTTAGGTGTAGAGTTAGGTTATTTATTTGACTTTTTTCTTGTTTCTTGAGGTAAGCCTGTATTGCTATGAACATTCTCCTTAGTACAAATTTTACAGTGTCCCATAGGTTTTGGGTTGTTGTGTTTTCATTTTCATTCATTTCTATGCATATTATGATTTCTTTTTTTATTTCTTCTGTGATTTGTTGATTATTCAGAAGCCAGTTGTTTAGCCTTCATATGTTGGAATTTTAAATAATTTTTTTTCCTGTAATTGACATCTAATCTTACTGCATTATGGTCAGAAAAGATGCTTGGAATGATTTCAAATTTTTTGAATTTACCAAGGCTTGATTTATGGCCCAGGATGTGATCTATCCTGGAGAAGGTTCCAGCACACTTGAGAAAAAGGTGAAATTCGTTGTTTTGGGGTGAAATACCCTATAGATATCAATTAGGTCTAACTGGTTCATTGTTTCATTTAAACTTGTGTTTCCTTGTTAATTTTCTGTTTAGTTGATCTATCAATAGTTGTGAGTGGGGCATTAAAGTCTCCCACTATTATTGTGTTATTGTTAATTTACCCTTTCATACTTGTTAGCATTTGCCTTACATATTGCAGTGCTCCTATGTTGGGTGCATATATATTTATAATTGTTATATCTTCTTCTTGGATTGATTCTTTGAACATTATGTAGTGTCTTTCTTTGTCTTTTTTATGAACATAGATGCAAAAATCCATAACAAAAATTCTAGCAAACAGAATCCAACAACATATTAAAAAGATCATACATCATGACTAAATGGGCTTTATCCCAGGGATGCAAGGATTCTTTAATATCCACAAATAAATCAATGTAATATACTGCATTACAAAATTGAAAGATAAAAACCATATGATTATCTCAATAGATGCAGAGAAAGCCTTTGACAAAATTCAACACCCATTTATGATAAAAACCAGAAAGCGGGAATAAAAGGAACATACCTCAACATAATAAAAGCTGTATATGACAAACTCACAGCAAACATTATCCTCAATGGTGAAAAATTGAAAGCATTTCCCCTAAAATCAGGAACAAGGCAAGGGTGCACACTCTCACCACTATTATTCAACATAGTTTAGGAAGTTTTGGCCACAGCAATTAGAGAAGAAAAAGAAATAAAAGGAATCCAGATTGGAAAAGAAGAATTAAAACTCTCACTCTTTGCAGATAGAAAACCCTAAAGACTCTACCAGAAAATTACTAGAGCTAATCATGAATATAATTTGCAGAATATAAAATTAACACACAGAAATCCCTTGCATTCCTATACACTAACAATGAGAAAACAGAAAGAGAGATTAAGGAAACAATTCCATTCACCATTGCAACAAAAAGAATAAAATACTTAGGAATATATCTACCTGAAGAAACAAAGACCTATATATGGAAAACTATAAAACACTGATGAAATAAATCAAAGAGGACACAAATAGATCGAGAAATATACCATGTTCATGGATTGGGAGAATCGATATACTGAAAATGAGTATACTGTCCAAAGCAATCTATAGATTCAATGCAATCCCTATCAAGCTATCAACAGTATTTTTCAGAGAACTAGAACAAATACTTTTTACAATTTGTATGGAAATACAAAAAACCTCAAATAGCCAAAGCAATCTTGAGAAAGAAGACTGGAACTGGAGGAATAAACCTGCCTGACTTAAGGCTATACTGCTGCTGCTGCTAAGTCACTTCAGTCGTGTCTGACTCTGTGCAACGCAGCCCACCAGGCTCCACCATCCCTGGGATTCTTCAGGCAAGAACACTGGAGTGGGTTGCCATTTCCTTCTCCAAGGCTATATTACAAAGCTACAATCATCAAGACAGTATGGTACTGGCATAAAGACAGAAATATAGATCATAGAACAAAAGAGAAAGCCCAGAAATAAATCCATGCACCTATGGACATCTTATCTTTGACAAAGGAGGCAAGAATATACAATGGAGAAAAGACAATCTCTTTAACATGAAGTGGGGGGAAAACTGGTCAACCACTTGTAAAAGAATGAAACTAGAACACTTTCTAATACCATACGCAAAAATAAATTCAAAATGGATTAAAGATCTAAATGTAAGACCAGAAAAAGTAAAACTCCTAGAGCAAAACATAGGCAAGACACTCTCTGACATAAATCATAGCAGGATCCTCTATGACCCACCTCCCAGAGTAATGGAAATAAAAGTAAAAATAAACAAATGGGACCTAATTAAACTTAAGAGCTTTTTCACGAAAGAAACTATAAGCAAAGAGAAAAGACAACCTTCAGAATGGGAGAAAATAATAGCAAATGAAGCAACTGACAAAGAATTAATCTCAAAAATATACAAGCAACTCCTACAGCTCAATTCCAGAAAAATAAACTACCCATTCAAAAAATGGGCCAAAGAACTAAACAGACACTTCTCCAAAGAAGACATACAGATGGCCAACAAACACATGAAAAAATGCTCAAGATCACTCATTATCAGAGAAATGCAAATCAAAACCACAATGAGGTACCGTCTCACGCAGGTCAGAATGGCTGTGATCCAAAAGTCTACAAACAATAAACGCTGGAGAGGGTGTGGAGAAAAGGGAACCCTCTTATACTGTTGGTGGGAATTCAAACTGAAACAGCCACTATGGAGAACAGTGTGGAGATTCCTTCAGTTCAGTCCAGTTCAGTTCAGTCGCTAAGCCATGTCCAAATCTTTGTGACCCCATGAATTGCAGCACGCCAGGCCTCCTGTCCATCACCAACTCCCAGAGTTCACTCAGACTCATGTCCATCGAGTTGGTGATAGCATCCAGCCATCTCATACTCTGTCATCCCCTTCTCCTGTTCCCAATCCCTTCCAGGGCATCAGGGTCTTTTCCAATGAGTCAGCTCTTCACATGAGGTGGCCAAAGTATTGGACTTTCAGTCTCAGCATCAGTCCTTCCAATGAACACCCAGGACTGATCTCCTTTAGATGGACTGGTTGGATCTCCTCGCAATCCAAGGGACTCTCAAGAGTCTTCTCCAACACCACAGTTCAAAAGCATCAATTCTTTGGTGCTCAGCTTTCTTCACAGTCAAACTCTCACATCCATACATGACCACTGGAAAAACCATTGCCTTGACTAGACGGACCTTTGTTGGCAAAGTAATGTCTCTGCTTTTGAATATGCTATCTAGGTTGGTCATAACTCCTTCCAAGGATTAAGCGTCTTTTAATTCCATGGCTGAAATCACCATCTGCAGTGATTTTAGAGCCCCCCAAAATAAAGTCTGACACTGTTTCCACTGTTTCCCCATCTATTTCCCATGAAGTGATGGGACCAGATGCCATGATCTTAGTATTATAAATGTCGAGTTTTAACCCAATTTTTTCTCTTTCCCCTTTCACTTTCATCAAGAGGCTTTTTAGTTCCTCTTCACTTTCTGCCATAAGGGTGGTGTCATCTGCATATCTGGGGTTATTGATATTTCTCCCAGCAATCTTGATTCCAGCTTGTGCTTCCTCCAGCCCAGCGTTTCTCATGGTGTACTCTCTATATAAGTTAAATAAGCAGGGTGACAATATCCAGCCTTGATATACTCCTTTTCCTATTTGGAACCAGTCTGTTTTTCCATGGCCAATTCTAACTGTTGCTTTGTGACCTGTATATAGATTTCTTAAGAGGCAGGTCAGGTGGTCTGGTATTCCCATCTCTTTCACCACAGTTTATTGTGATCCACAGAAAGGCTTTGGCATAGTCAATAAAGCAGAAATAGATGTTTCTCTGGAACTCTTTTGCTTTTTCCATGACCCAGCGGATGTTGGCAATTTGATCTCTGGTTCCTCTGCCTTTTCTAAAACCAGCTTGACATCAAGGAGTTCATGGTTCAAGTATTGCTGAAGCCTGGCTTGGAGAATTTTGAGCATTACTTAACTAGCATGTGAGGTGAGTGTAATTGCATGTTAATTTGTGCATTCTTTGGCATTGCCTTTCTTTGGGATTGGAATGAAAACTGACTTTTTCCAGTCCTGTGGCCACTGCTGATTTTCCAAATTTGTTAGCACATTGAGTGCAGCACTTTCTCTGCATCATCTTTCAGGATTTGAAACAGCTCAACTGGAATGCCATCACCTCCACTAGCTTTGTTCATAGTAATGCTTTCTAAGGCCCACTTGACTTCACATTCCAGGATGTCTGGCTCTAGGTGAGTGATCACACCATCATGATTATCTGAGTCGTGAAGATCTATTCTGTACAGTTCTTCCATGTATTCTTGCCACCTCTTCTTAATATCTTCTACTTCTGTTAGGTCCTTACCATTTCTGTCCTTTATCGAGCCCATCTTTTCATGAAATGCTCCATTGGTATCTCTAATTTTCTTGAAGAGATCTCTAGTCTTTGCCATTCTGTTCTTTCCCTCTAATTCTTTGCATTGATCACTGAGGAAGGCTGTCTTATCTCTCCTTGCTATTCTTTGGAGCTCTGCATTCAGATGCTATATCTTTCCTTTTCTCCTTTGCTTTTCACCTCTCTTCTTTTCACAGCTATTTGTTAGGCCTCCTCAGACAGCCATTTTGCTTTTTTGTATTTATTTTCCATGGGGATGGTCTTGATCCCGTCTCCTGTACAAAGTCACAAACATCTGTCCATATTTCATCAAGCACTCTGTCTATCAGATCTTGTCCCTTAAATCTATTTCTCACTTCCACTGTATAATCATAATGGATTTGATTTAGGTCATACCTGAATGGTCTAGTGGTTTTCCCTACTTCTCCAATTTAAGTCTGATTGCCAAATTCTGAACTGCCATATGACCCAGCAATCCCACTGCTGGCCATACACACTGAGGAAACCAGAATCAAAAGAGACACATATACCCCAATATTCGTCACACCACTGTTTATAATAGCCAGGACATGGAAGCAACTTAGATGTCCATCAGCAGATGAATGTATAAGAAAGCTATGGTACATATACACAATGGAACATTACTCAGCCATTAAAAAGAATACATTTGAATCAGTTCTAATTAGGTGGATGAAACTGGAGCCTATTATACAGAGTGAAGTAAGCCAGAAAGAAAAACACCAGTACAGTATACTAATGAATATATATGTAATTTAGAAGGATGATAATGATAACCCCATATGTGAGATAGCAAAAGAGACACAGATGTATAGAACAGTCTTTTTGACTCAGTGGGAGAAGGCGAGGGTGGGGTGATCTGAGAGAATATCATTGAAACATGTATATTATCAGAACAGATCACCAGTCGAGGTTTGAAGCATGCAACATGATATTCAGGGCTGGTGCACTGGGATGACCCAGAGGGATGGGATGGAGAGGCAGGTGGGAGGTGTTTTCAGGATGGGGAACACATATACACCCATGACTGATTCATGTTAATGTATGGCAAAACCCACTACAATACTGTAAAATAATTAGCCTCCAATTAAATAAATTAAAAACAATAAGGACAATGAACTACAAAATTTGTGTTTCCTCACCTCTTCACAAGATGAGTAAACTACTAGTACTTTCTGCCAGACAGAACAATTAATAAAGAAATCCTCTCTAGGTTTGGTATAGAGAAGCCTAAAGTGCTTTCTCTTGATAATTCAGTAACAAAATACAATTTATCTTGTAACATTGTGCTGTATCCTAAGAAATATATCTTAACCTCATCTGATCTTGGGTGAGCCTCTCAGCCAGCAAACTGTGTGATTCTTCTTTATATTTCCACTCTGGGGTTAGATGCACCATTTATGCTTCTTTAATTTTTATTTCCCTGTCTTTTCTCTTTTCAGTCCTTCCTGCCTGCTTCCAAAAAGTTATGTTATCAGTCATCTATGAATAAGCCATCCTTCATAGCTGTATTGTTTCATTTTTTATCATTTCCATTACTTTTAACCCCTCCCCTAAATGTCTTGTTCTCATATTTGATACTATTTTTATAATTCATGAACATATCAAGTTAAATTTTTATTCAAACTTGTTCTTTTCTTTTATTGTTTAATTTCTTAGAAGATGGTCATATTTCCTGCATTTCCCATTTTGATCGTAATTCTTAGCAATTTACTTCTGAATCCACTGTGCTAATAAAACTACACTTTCTTAGATTACACACATGTCATAAATATCTCATTTTGCTTGACATTCACAGTATTTGAGTGAAAAATCAATTATGTCTTCAACTTACATTCTTTTTTCCTCTTTTTGATTTCCTTAAAAGTAGACTCTAGATTATCCTCAATATGAGGATGCTTTGCTTTTTCCCTCACTTCCCTCTCTTCTTCCTCTTTTTCTTTAAAATTTATAGTCTCTTCCCCTAAAATTCCATTAGCCTATGGTCTTTTACCTTTATAAGGATAACTCCTACAACTACAGTCCAAAGCTGACTTATTGTCTGATCTCTAATCTCATAAATATCTACTCAAGATTTACTTTAGAAGCCTGATGTCATCTAAAAGGTCTATTAAATTTAAACTAATCATTTCTCCATCATGTATTTCCTCCTTTCCTGTATTTCCTTGTCACTCATTTCCCATTTCTCCCCTTGCTATTTTATTCCTCTTTATTCTTTT
Organism: Capra hircus; assembly: GCF_001704415.2. Taxonomy (NCBI): domain Eukaryota; kingdom Metazoa; phylum Chordata; class Mammalia; order Artiodactyla; family Bovidae; genus Capra; species Capra hircus. The sequence continues at coordinate 47,409,738 of NC_030824.1, read as the reverse complement.
TCCATGTCTTTCTCTTTCTTCTTTTTTCTCTTCTTAGTTTTCTTACTTCTTTTATTTTTCATTCTTTCCCTTTATCTGTAATGGCATCACATTTTTCTTTATCATTCAGATTTAAACTATTGGAGTTATTGTGATATTTTTTCTTGTGTGACTCCATAGGCATTAAATATTAAAATCAGTATTTAATTCCAAAGCTGCTATTCCATGTTTTATAATATGAGAATGGAGGCTCAGAGAGGTTTTTTGCTCTCAGTTTCTCCAAAACAGTCAATGAATTCATGTGATTTCACTACTGAAAAATCTTTAGTGGCTTTTCTGTAATAATAAAACCCATGCTTCTTATTCTGCTATTGAATGCTTTCTGCTGTGCAATCTCTACAACCTCCAAAGGAACTGTAATTTTTACCCAAACCTTTCTCCAACAAATGGAAAACACCATTATAAACAAAACAATAACTTTCATCTTTGCTCACAAATTGTTGTCTTTCTATAATGAATTGTTATTTTCCATTTGTTTAAGCTAAATGCTTTCCATAAGACTCAGGTCATCCTGTCTTTTCCAACAAGCCTGCCTCCACTTCCAGTCTTCCATGCAAAAAAATACTGAGAACACTGTCCTGGGTATTGTTATTTGCATTTTGTGTAAGTTAGGAACTGGAAGTATATGACATTCCTTTATAGATGGCCTGTGAGATTTTAGCCATGTACTTTTGGTACAGTGATTCATATTTGAGCATATACGATTAAGCAACTGAGTACACATACAACAACCCATTGTAGTGCCCTGCCATGCTAAGTTGCTTCACTTGTGTCCAACTCTTTGCAACACTATGGACTGTAGACCATCAGGCTCTTCTGACCATGGAATTTTCCAGACAGAATACTGGAGTGGGGTTCCATGCCCTACTCCAGCAGGTCTTCCTGAACCAGGGATTGAACCCCTGTCTCTTATGCCACCTGCATTGTCAGGCAGGTTGTTTATCACTAGAGCTTCCTGGGAAGCCCTGTAATTTGTTCAACCATTCACCTACATAAGATGTGACATTTGGGTTGCTTCCCAGTTTTGACAATTATGAATAAGGCTGTTGCAAACATCCATGTGCAGATTTTTGAGTGGGTGTAAGTTTCCAGTTCTTTCAGGTACATATCAAAAAAGCACTTGGTCAATCATATATTAAGAGTATGTTCAGTTTTCTAAGAAATTTTCAAATTGTCTTTCAAAGTGTTTGCAACAGTTTGCCTTACTAACAGCAAAAAATGAGATTTCCTATTGCTCATATTCTCACCAGTTTTCGATATGTCAGTGTTTAAATGTTGAGTGCCATGTAATGTTACCTCACTATTGTTTTTTAATTTCCGGATAACATAGGATGTTGAACACTTTTGTCATCTGTATATTTTCTTTGGTGGATTGTTTATTCAGATCTTTTACTCATTTTTAAGTTGAGCAGTCTGTTTTCATACTACTGACCTTTAAATAATGCTTTATATAGTTTTTTGAATTAACTTTTATTGGAGTATAGTTGATTTACAATGTTGTGCTCATTTTGCTGTACAGCAAAGTGAATTAGTTATACGTAGACATATATCTACTCCTACTCCTTTTTAGATTCTGTTACCATATAGGTCATTGCAGCATATTGAGTAGAGTTCCTTATGCTACATGGTAGGTTCTTATTAGTTACCTACTTTATATATAGTTGTGTGTATATGTCAATTCTAATCTTCTAATTTATATTCCCAACCTACTTTTTGCCCTTGGGTGAACCTTCAACTCTCTGATGTTCAACCTGGTTTTAGAAAAGGCAGAAGAACCAGAGATCAAATTGCCAACATCCGCTGGATCATGGAAAAAGCAAGAGAGTTCCAGAAAAACATCTATTTCTGCTTTATTGACTATGCCAAAGCCTTTGACTGCGTGGATCACAATAAAGTGTGGAAAATTCTGAAAGAGATGGGAATACCAGACCACCTAACCTGCCTCTTGAGAAATCTGTATGCAGGTCAGGAAGCAACACTTAGAACTGGACATGGAACAACAGACTGGTTCCAAATAGGAAAAGGAGTACGTCAAGGCTGTATATTGTCACCCTGCTTATTTAACTTCTATGCAGAGTACATCATGAGAAACGCTGGACTGGAAGAAACACAAGCTGGAATCAAGATTGCCGGGAGAAATATCAATAACCTCAGATATGCAGATGACACAACCCTTATGGCAGAAAGTGAAGAGGAGCTAAAAAGCCTCTTGATGAAAGTGAAAGAGGAGAGTGAAAAAGTTGGCTTAAAGCTCAACATTCAGAAAACGAAGATCATGGCATTTGGTCCCATCACTTCATGGGAAATAGACGGGAAAACAGTAGAAACAGTGTCAGACTTTATTTTGGGGGGCTCCAAAATCACTGCAGATGGTGACTGCAGCCATGAAATTAAAAGACGCTTACTCCTTGAAAGAAAAGTTATGACCAACCTAGAAAGTATATTCAAAAGCAGAGATTACTTTGCTGACTAAGGTCCATCTAGTCAAGGCTATGGTTTTTCCTGTGGTCATGTATGGATGTGAGAGTTGGACTGTGAAGAAGGCTAAGCACCAAAGAATTGATGCTTTTGAACTGTGGTGTTGGAGAAGACTCTTGAGAGTCCCTTGGACTGCAAGGAGATCCAACCAGTCCATTCTGAAGGAGATCAGCCCTGGGATTTCTTTGGAAGGAATGATGCTAAAGCTGAAGCTCCACTACTTTGGACACCTCATGCGAATAGTTGACTCACTGGAAAAGACTCTGATGCTGGGAGAGACTGGGGGCAGGAGGAGAAGGGGACGACCCAGGATGAGATGGCTAGATGGCATCATGGACTGGATAGATGTGAGTCTGTGTGAACTCTGGGAGATGGTGATGGACAGGGAGGCCTGGCGTGCGGTGATTCATGGGGTCACAAAGAGTCGGACACGACTGAGTGACTGAACTGAACTGAACTGAACGATTACTTTGATTTCTACATCTGTGATTCTATTTCTCTTTTGTAAATAATTCATTTGTACCATTTTTTAGATTCTGTACATAAGTGATATCATAAAATATTTGTCTTATGCATCCCACTTCTGAGCATATATACAGAAAAAATTCTGATTCAAAAATAGACATGTACCTCAGTGTTTATTGCATCACTATTTACAATAGAAAAAACATGGAAACAACCTAAATGTCCATTAACAGACAAATGGAAAAAAAGATGTGGTACATATGCACAATGGAATACTACTCAGCCATAAAAAAGAATGTAATAATGCCATTGCCGCAACATGGTTGGACCTAGACATTATCATACTCAGTGAAGTAAGCCAGAAAGAGAAAGATAAATACAATAAGATATCACTTCCACGTGGAATCTAAAATGTGACATAAATGAACTTATCTACAAAATAAAAACAGACTCTCAGTCATAGAGAACAAACGTGCTTGTCAAAGTTTATATATAATTGAATTCCTTTGATATACAGTAGAAACTAAGATAAAATTGTAAATCAATTACACCTCAGCAAAATAAAGTAAAAGATAATCTTTTAATTGTTTTAAATGTTTCATCAGATATGTCCTTTGCAAATATTTTCTACCAGTAGGCAGCATGTCTTATCTTTCTCTCTACATTGCTTTTTAACTAATAGAAGTTTTTAATTTTTATAAAATATAATTCATCAATTATTTCTGCTATGGACTGTATTTTTGGTGTTTGTATGTTAAAAAATCATTATATACAAGTTTGGGCTTCCCAGGTGGCTCAGTGGTAAATAATCTGCCTGCCAATGCAGAAGACATAGGAATTGTGGGGTTTTATCCCTGTGTTGGGAAGATTCCCTGTGGAAGGGAAGGACAACCCCTTGAAATATTCTTGCCTGGAAAATCCCACGGACAGAGGAGCCTGGTGGGCTACAGTCCCTGTGGTTGCAGGGTTGAACACGAGTGAGCACACACACATACACAAAGTCACCTAGATTTTCTCCTATGTTATCTTCTAGGAATTTTATACCTTTGCATTTTCCTTTTTTGGTTTCTGATCCAGTTTTACTAAGTTTTTATGAAGGGGGTAAGGTTTGTGTCTAGATTCACCTTTTTGCACATGGATCTCCAGTTGTTCCAGGACCATGTGCTGAATATCCTTTCTTCATTATATTGCCTTTGCTCTTTTGTCAAAGTTCAGTTGATCCCATTTGTGTGGATCTATGTCTGGACTATATTGTTTTCCATTTATCTCTTTGACTAGTCTTTCACCAATATCACACTGTCTTGATTAGTGTGACTTTATAGTAAACCTAGAAGTCAGGTAGTGTCAATTCTCTGACTTTGTTATTTTATTTCAATATTATGTTGGCTATTCTCAGTCTTCTGTCTCTCCATATAAATTTTTGAGTCAATCTGTCAATATCCACAAAATAACTTCCCTGGGATTTTAATAAAGATTGCTTTAAATTTTACATCAAGTCAGGAAAACTGACATCTTGACAGTATTAGCTTTGGCTATTCCTGAACATAGAACAGTTCTTCATTTATCCAGTCCTTTATTTCATCAAATTTGTAATTTTATCATATAGTCTTATAAATATTTTAATAGATTTACATCTTAGTGTTTTGGGTTTTGGGGAGATGGTAATATGAACAATAGTATTGTCTTTTAAATTTCAAATTCCACATATTCATTGCTGAATTCTGCACTTTTTAACTTCTAGGATTTCCAAATGTTTCTTCAGTTTCAAAACGTCCAGCAATATAATTATTTAAAGGTGTCTGAAGCCTCCTGTACCTAAATATCTTTTTAATCTGTTTTAATATGTGTTTATCTCCAGACCTTTAGTTAAATGTCATTCTCTCTGCTATCTGGTGAGTTTTAAAGATTCTATGTGCTGTGAATGAAAACTTTAAGCAAGAATGAAAGTAAGTTTCTTCAGACAGAGTGTAACTCAGCCTCTCACAACTTGTTGAAAGTAGAAGGAATCCAAGATCACCTTAATCTAGTTTTGATTATGGAGATAATTTTAAGATGTACTTCTTTTCTTATGAATACTACACTGCTTCCAATTTACCCTGATGCCAAAAGTGTAGCATCCTCTTGCCCTCAATCTAGGACTCTATTTTGTTCACTAGCTTCCATTCAAATTTCCATTTTTATCCCTCAGTTTGTCAGCCTTTCAGCAGCCTTTTCAAAATTACCACATACTCCAAGCAGAAGAATGGTCCTAATTGCAACATAATTCTTCACTGCCTTGTTATCTCTTGAATTTGTTCATGTAGATTTACTTTTAAAAGCATTTTGTTCATCTTCTATAGTTGTCCTTGTTGAGAAGATTGGCATGAATTACCTAGTATACCATTACTGTCAGAAGAAACAGGTAATGTTTTTTTTTTATTTTTTTAAATCCATTAGCCTGTGATATCTCAAAGGAAGAATCATTTATATTCTATTTATCTTTATATATTTTTATACTATAATTCTACACCATTCTCTTGAGTGCTGTGAAAACAAATCATGAGTTCTCTATAAATGACCTAAAGAATAAACTGTTTAAAACAGACATACCTACAATTTCATTTGCTATCCCCACATGTTTTTAAAAAATATGACCTTCACTTCTTTATAGAAGCATGTATCAGTTATGGAGAGGACAGAGATAAAATATGTTCTCCCAATGTTCCTTTTCCACTAAAATAATAAGTCAAATATAGTAAATTTGCTCTAAGATTTTCAAATACTATTAGAAAAAGATTATTCTTTTCTGAAGATAAAGGAAAAGATCATATTTTGACTATGAATGATTATCTTTTCTGTATTTGTGTTATTATACCTTCTATCACTTATTATTTAAACTCCAAGTTTCACACCAAAAATAAATGTGAAGTTATTTGATTTAATTAATCAAAGTGTGTGCATGCATGCGAGCTCAGTCGCTTCAGTCCTCTAGGACTCTTTGCGGCCCCATGGGCTGTAGCCCCCCAGGCTCCTCTGTCCACGGGATTCTCCAGGCAAGAACACTGGAGGGGGTTGCCATGCCTTCCTTCCAGGGGATCTTCCTGACCTGTGGCTCGAACTTGCATCTCCCTGCATCAGTCCATATGAAGGAAACTGAGATAGAAGGAAAGTATATGAAATATATATTAAAGTCACCAGAGTTTTAGGATTTCAATTCTAATTGATTAGGCAGCAGATTTTATTTATGTTTAATAAATCACAGCACTGGTCATTAGTAGAAGATAAATAAAATGTCTGGATTCATAAAATTACTTATTTATGTATTTGAATGTACACATAGACAATCTTCACATTTTATCCTCCAGTACACTACAATGGAACTAAACAAGAAAGATGTAATATCTCTTCATTTAGAAAAAAAATATCCTTATAGCTTACTTAACACATACTTATAACTCCATGAGTGCTGGCTAGATATCTTCTATATCTGTTTTCACATTATGAATTTTTAGGCAATTCAAAATTTATATGCAAGTAATAGGGGCTTCCCTGGTGGCTCAGAGGTTAAAGCGTCTGCCTATGATAAGGGAGACCTGGGTTCGATCCCTGGGTCGGGAAGATCCCCTGGAGAAGGAAATGGCAACCCACTCCAGTACTCTTGCCTGGAGAGTCCCATGGACGGAGAAACTTGGTGGGCTACAGTCCATGGGATCACAAAGAGTCGCACACGACTGAGCGACTTCACTTCACTTCAATGTCCAATTATTAACTACTGAATTTTGCAATTTTATCTCTGCTTATTGACTATAACATTCCAAAGAAGTTTTAAGTGTTGAGCTTTAAGATACTGAAACGTCTTCACACACGTATGCTTAATTTGTAAGTTTCAAATTAAATAAGAAATAAAGGAGATCACGTTAAGATGACATAGAAGATTTCTTTTAATAGTCTTTGTTCTTTAGAACAGTTTGAATTCAAAATAGAAATTCCAAAATTGGAATGTGCTTCCCATATTCCCTACATACAGTTTCCTTTATTCTTTTTTTTTAAATTTTTTATTTTTTTTAAATTTTAAATCTTTAATTCTTACATGCGTTCCCAAACATGAACCCACCTCCCTCCCCACAACATCTCTCTGGGTCATCCCCATGCACCAGCCCCAAGCAAGCTGCACCCTACGTCAGACATGGACTGGCGATTCAATTCTTACATGACAGTATACATGTTACAATTCCCATTCTCCAATCATCCCACCCTCTCCCTCTCCCTCTGAGTCCAAAGTCCGTTATACACGTCTGTGTCTTTTTTCCTGTCTTGCATACAGGTCGTCATTGCATCTTCCTAAATTCCATATATATGTGTTAGTATACTGTATTGGTGTTTTTCTTTCTGGCTTACTTCACTCTGTATAATTGGCTCCAGTTTCATCCATCTCATCAGAACTGATTCAAATGAATTCTTTTTAACAGCTGAGTAATACTCCATTGTGTATATGTACCACAGCTTTCTTATCCATTCCTCTGCTGATGGACATCTAGGTTGTTTCCTTTATTCTTAACATCTTACATTCATATGGCACATCTGTCACAGTTATTAAAGTAATATTGAGTCAGGACTTTGTTCAGATTTCCTTAGTTTTTATCTAGTACTATTTTTCTATCCCAAAATCTCACCCAGGATACTATGCTAATTTTAGCTTTTGGGTCTCCTTTAACTCTTTTCATTTTATTTTTTAACTGGAAGATAATTGCTTTATAATGTTATATTTGTTTCTGCCATATAACAATGAAAATCAGCCATTATTTGCCTCTTAAGCCTCCCTCTCCCCTCTACCATTCCATCCCTCTAGGTCATCACAAAGCATCAGGCTGTGAAACCTGTATTATACAGCACCTTCTCACTAGCTGTCTATTTTACACATAGTAGTGTATATATGTCAATGCTACTTTCTCAATTCATCCCACCTTCTCCTTCCCTCATTGGGTCCACAAGCCTCTTCTATACATCTGTGTCTCCTTTTCTTCCTTGCAAGTTGGTTCATTAGTATTCTAGATTCCATATATACACATTATATACAATATTTGGTTTCCTCTTTATGACGTATTTCACTCTGTATAGTAGGCTCTAGGGTCATCCACCTCACTACAACAGACTCAAATCCATTTTTTTTAATGGCTGAGCAATATTCCATTATATATTGTATCACATTTTCTTTATCCATTCATCTTGGTATGTAAGATTTCACTTTAAAATATTTTATGTTTTTAAAAAAGATATAATATTGGATCCAAATTTTAAAGAGATTAACCAACTGAATATACATCTCAATGTCTACTAGAAAAGAAAAAAATCAAACTGAGGAGTGGAAGTAAACTGTAATCTGGCAGTAGTGGGGCAGTGGTGGGTTTGTTGTGGTGTATGGTTCATCTCTGAAAAACAATAACTGCTGTGAGGTTAAGTCTTTCCTCTCACAAAGAAAGTAAAGGAAAACATCTGTTCAACTACTGGATGTCTGGGGATTATGACTTTGTAAAGTGGGAAAAAAAAGACACAGGACATGGTATGGTAGACAGGAAAGAAGTTACACTTATAACTAGCTAAATAACTAAAGTGACAAATTATCTAGTATTGCTGAGGAGTAAAAATCATAAATCATTATTATAGGGTCAGTGTATTAACTGGATATGAGGGAATCTAATGAAGTCAAGTAAACAATCTACTAAACATAAATAAATAATAAGAGAAAAAAATTTCAAGTCATATGAATAAGTTTTAGAATCATAAACACACACTTATCAGAGAATAGGGTCTTCCTATAAATATGATAGGGTCACTTACACTTTATGCATGTATCTGATATTGCAATCAGTATCATTAAGCAATACAAAAAAATATATTTGAATGCTTCAAGCAAAACTGACAGTAGAAGCAGACCATGGATGCTCCATATGTTAAAGTTAAAAGTGGTTTAAAATAACTGTAATTAATATGTTTAAGAAAATAGAGAAAAGATGGATAATGATAATGGAATGGATAATGTCAATCAAGAATTAGACTGGAAAAAGAATCAAGTTCATTCTAGAAATGAAAAATAAATACATTAACTAAAATTAAAATTTTGATACATGAGTTTAACAATAGATTCCATATAGTACAATATAGGAAAGTTAAACAAGAAAGCAGAGTAGCAAAAGTAATTTATATAAAATGTAGAACAGAGCATAAATGACCAAGGAGATGCCAAATAGTGAAACAATATCTAAGCAACAGTGACTACTTGGCTGTTATGCTGATTTGTTGCAATTCCATACATTCAACCCCTAAGGAAACAATGAGCCCGTATGTATTTATACAATTAACTACTTAAAAATATAACATATACAAAATCAGCATGTTATCAGCATGTTATTCTTATGTCCAACTCTATGTGACCCCATGGGCTGTATAGTCCATGGAATTCTGCAGGCCAGAATACTGGGGTGGGTAGCCTTTCCCTTCTCCAGGGGATTTTCCCAACCCAGAGATTGAATTTAGGTCTCCCACATTGCAGGCAGATTTTTTACCAGCTGAGCCATCAGGGAAACCCAAGAATACTGGAGTTGGTAGCCTATCCCTTCCCCAGGCGATCTTCCTGACCCATGAATCGAACTGGGGTCTCCTGCATTGCAGGTGCATTCTTCACCAACTGAGCTATCAGGGAAGCCCCCTTGTTCCACTAAATGACTCTAAAATGAATAAGCAAGATGACAGATGGCACAAACAATTGATTGCCTTGTAATAAAGAATACTTTCTAAACTTCAGGTAAGAGGCTTTATAGTCTACACCTTTATATCTAAATAGATATAAAATCTAAAAATTCAATGCCTCACTGAACCATGAAGGCAGATGATTAGCTGACAGCCCCCTGCAAGGTAGGGAGCCATCTGAAAATTAATAAGGCAGTTGAGAAATGGCCTTATGACAGCTCCTCACAAGACTTCCTATCATTTTATATTCCAGGAGAGGATCACATGGCATTCTGCCAAGATCACCTGCCAAAACTATGGTCGAACCTCCCTTCTGTATCTGGTACGAAACAAGCAAAATTTACAGAAAGCCACAATGGAGCTGTTTCGCCTCATAGCACACAAGGAAAAGTTTTTATATACATGCTAATGAAGTTCCACAGAGAGAGGATAGGAATAATAAAGAAACAATACAGTATGTGTTATTAATTGAGAAATTCCCAAAATTGTTGTAAGTCATCAGTCAATGTCAAAAGAAACTCTACATATTAAAATGGGAAAAGACACATAAGAAAGCACAACTAAGCTTATTAGAGATGAATTGATACAAAACCAAATACAGAGAAAAAACATTAATAGCAACCAGAGGAAGAGAAATATTTCTTTCAGAAAGTACTAATAAAACTGGCAGCCAATATCATAAAACAATGGAAGTCAGAAGACAATGGAATGGCACGATATTAGAAGATAATCATTGTTAATGTAGAATTCCATTCCAGATTTTTAAAAAGTAATACAATTATATGATAAAATAAATAGACAAAGAATTTACTACTCCACATCTGCAATAAAAAATTCTGTTTGAAACCCAATTGGGGTACTTTATGTAGTATACAGTATAATATGTAAAAAGCAGCATAAAAATACAGATAGGACAAAAGCAATCAAAAGGGCCCAACATGGGCCATCATGTTGGGTATACATTACATTATACTTCATGTTAGTTATCATGTAGTATGTAGAATCAAAATGCAGAATAACAATAATACAATAGGCCATCTAAGGTTCTAGTATTTTCAACAATACAATAGAGTAAGTATTTATACCATTGTAGTATATCAAAAATTATGTAACATTTATGGTGAAGTGAAGTGAAGTCACTCAGTCGTGTCCGGCTCTTTGTGACCCCGTGGACTGTAGCCCACCAGGCTCCTCCGTCCATGGGATTCTCCAGGCAAGAATACTGGAGTGGGTTTCCATTTCCTTCTCCAACCCATTTATGGTAGCCACTAAAAATAATAAAAAATATGAAATTAAAACATTAAGAAAAGATGAAATAACAAAAATGAGTATGCAATTATATATCAGGATCTATACAACAGAAAATGAATGATCTTGCTTAACCAATTACAGGGAAAACATTCAATTATAAATGCTGGAAATAAGTAATAAATATTGAAATAAAAAAGACTCAGTTGAGGGCATAATAACTTCACTGGATAGTGAAAAAATTTTGAAATGGAAGACAAATTCCAAAACACTGCACTGAGAAATGAATACGTAAAAGAGATGATAAAATGACTTGTCAGAGTATACAGCAGTTGCAAATGCTAAAATGAATGAATTGGCAAATAAATATTTGATTATTCAATATGTTAAAATTATTCAAAACTGAAAAACCTATGTCCATATATATATATATGTATATATGCATATATGTGTGTGTGTATGCCTACTGTACTAAGAAGTGTAAATAAATATAAAACTTTTGTAGACATGTAATAGTTGAAACTTCACCATATATATTATAAAATAAAATAAAACATAACCTTTACCAGAGAGAAATGAGATTGATTAAAATGAATGAATAATGTCTCATAGTCATCAATAAAAACTAGTAGAAATAAATGATATTCAACATGGTGAAGATAAAAATAACATTATTGACCATAATAAAAGAGAACAAAATACTGCCATTTTCTATTTTAAGATGTAATTGACTGTGATTTTACAGATATTAAATATGTAAAATATGTTAGAATGGTGACTTTCCTAGAGGCTCAGATGGTAAAGTGTCTGCCTACAATGCGGGACACCTGGGTTCAATCCCTGGGTCAGGAAGATCCCGGGAGAAGGAAATGGCAACCCACTCCAGTACCCTTGCTTGGAAAATCCTATGGCTGGAGGGGCCCAGTAGGCTACGGTCCACAGGGTCACTAAGAGTCGGACACAACTGAATGACTTCACTTCACTTCACTTCATGTTAGAATAAAGGAATGCAATATTCAATGTATATACTATACCTATAGTATAAATTTTTATTAATAGTAATATAAACCATGCACATGAATGTGTTGTGCTGAGTACTCAGTTGTGTCCGACTCTTTGTGACCCCATGGACTGTAGCTCGCCAGGCTCATCTGTCCATGGGGATTCTCTAGGCAAGAATACTACACTGGGTTACCATGCCCTTCTCCAGGGGCTCTACCCAATCCAGGCATTGAACCATGGTCACCTGCATTGGAAATGGATTCTTTACCACATGACTGGTACCTGTCAAATTTCAGAATTTTTCAAATTTCTTTTCTCATCTGTTACTCCTAATAGATGGAGAAAAGGAATTTGAAATAGGTCAGATGGATATATATAGAAAAACATTAAAATTTATCTTTTGTTTTTTGTTAGATGAAAATAAAATACTAGTACTGGGCATTTCTTATTCCTTAATTTTTTTTTAATGTAATAAACAGTTCTTGTGTGTGTTCTCAGCCACTTCAGTTGTGTCTATTTGTGACACTATGGACTGTCAGGCTCCTCTCAATGGAATTTTCCAGGTAAGGACACTCAACGGGATGCCATGCCCTTCTCCAGGAGAACTTCCCAACCCAGAAATTGAACTGACATCTTCTGTGTCTCTTGCAGGTGGATTCTTTATCACTGAGCCATCCAGGAAGCCCATAAATAGTTTAAAAATATTTTAAAATAAACAGTATTTCCATAGAATTTAATTTTTCCTATTGATTGTAAAGTTTATCAATTTAATGTCATCAATATCATCAACTAGTAAAATGAAATTACATTCTAAAATAAATATGCACACAAAAATGTTTGATATTCCAATTTCAGAAAGACTAAAATATGAAAAATAGATGGAGAAACAGTGGAAATAGTGTCAGACTTTATTTTGGGGGGCTCCAAAATCACTGCAGATGGTGACTGCAGCCATGAAATTAAAAGATGCTTACTCCTTGGAAGAAAAGTTATGACCAACCTAGATAGCATATTCAAAAGCAGAGATATTACTTTGCCGACTAAGGTCCATCTAGTCACGGCTATGGTTTTTCCAATAGTCATGTATGGATGTGAGAGTTGTACTGTGAAGAAGGCTGAGCACCGAAAAAATTGATGCTTTTGAACTGTGGTGTTGGAGAAGACTCTTGAGAGTCCCTTGGACTGCAAGGAGATCCAACCAGTCCATTCTGAAGGGGATCAACCCTGGGTGTTCTTTGGAAGGAATGATGCTAAAGCTGAAACTCCAGTACTTTGGCCACCTCATGCGAAGAGTTGACTCATTGGAAAAGTCTCTGATGCTGGGAGGGATTGGGGACAGGAGAAGAAGGGGACGACCGAGGATGAGATGGCTGGATGGCATCACTGACTCAATGGATATGAGTCTGAGTGAACTCCAGGAGTTGGTGATGGACAGGGAAGCCTGGCGTGCTGCAGTTCATGGGGTCGCAAAGATTCGGACAGACTGAGCGACTGAACTGAACAGAACTGAAAATATGAAAAAATAAATTTGCTTAGAATCTTAGAAATGTGACAGCTGACTAATTAGTTGGCATTTATAATAGTCCCAATGGGTGAGGTATTTCTTGCTCAACAGGAATTAAAGAATAATTTATAGCTTTTCATGTGAAGGTATTTTCCATTGAGGAATATTTATTTATTTAACTATTATGTCAGTTGTCTCAGAAGAAATATTTCTACTTATCTCCTGATAATAGCTTATATTTGCATAATGTAATCAACATCCTATGTCCTCATTTTGTTGTAGGGTTGAGAAAACTTTGCATTCTATATTTAATACTGTAATTTATTTATTTTAGCAAAAAAAATTCAATCACTGAACAACACCTTGGAGTCACCTATGGTTTTACAAGTAAACACTATTAACTGAGAAATGATTCCACAAGTGTACCAACAGACAGGGGGAGTCCTTGACCTGTTAAACATAGCCCTGGGATTCCTCAGATAATGTATTCCACTGGTAGCAGCCCCAGGTAAATTCAAGAGACTAATTCGGTTCCTCTTCAAACTGCATTCAATCAATGATTCAGTCCATTTGGAAAATCAATATCCACAACTATCACCTTTGAAGAACCACATTATTCAGCAAAACCTAATTATCATAAATACTTGCTTTATTACAACAGCTCTCTACTATTGTGTTAAAATTATGAAATAAGATTGTCTTGACATTTTAAATGAGTGAATCTGTAACAGCAACAGGAAATTAGCTTTCTGTACTATAATATGCTATCACTTTTTTTGTATTGTGATTCTTTTTCTAGTTTTAAAATTTGTTCAAAATTAATTGAGAACTATACTAATCATCAACTCTGTTAACTTTCTAAATTTATAAAAAAATAATTGAAAGAAAGACTGAAAATCTCCTTGCTGGTCATGAAAACTACTGAGAAACAGCTACAAATTAAAAACTAATTAGAAACAAAATTACATACACAGCTATTTATAAGATAAATACTTTCAAATCCAAATGGAATAAAGAATGTATCAAAGAATGGAATAAATTAGAAAGCAGAATTTATATGAAATAAAAAAAGAATCAATTACTCTTGTAAATAATCTGTTTATAATCGATTATTTACAGATCTATTTTCATCTGTAAATATTTCAACAGCCTCAGTGATATTCCTGGTTCAAGTAACTATGCCAGAGTGGATCAAAGGAACCCTAGATTCTCTGAAGCACAAAGGAGTTATTGTTTGACAGTGACTTCCTTCAGTATAGTCAGTGTAGTATAGAGATTGAGTCAGAAATGAGGAAACTGCCCTGGAGATGGCTAATGATAAAACACACCCTGACTGGAGAGTTCAATATATTTTACATAATAAGCATAATCCAGAAATGAGGTAGCAGCTGAAGAAGGACCATGAATCAAAGAGAATTTACATTCTTGTTCTTGCTGCTTTTAAATTTAATATTACATATCTTATATGGTATTTGTATGCTTATGGAAATGATCCCCAAACACAGAAGATAGATGATTCTGGAAGAAAAATAGTTTGTAGTAAAATGTCAACTTTGACCATAGAAAGGTTTGGCCCTTTGCCCCCAGTCCCTGGAAGGGAACCTCTTAACCCATGGAATGTTCTACCCCATAGGAGTGTTTTTGCTTACCTGGAGATTTGGGGCCATACTAGGTAATTTACGCTAACAATGTGATCTATGGTGGGAGCTTGGAACACATGATACCAGCCTGATCCCTGGAGAAGCTAGAGAGTAAGATCAGCCATGAGGGCACTGGTCATGTAACCAACTCCCAGTACACATTCTGAACACAAAACTCTGGTGAGATTCCCTGGTTGGCAGTACTCCATGTGTTATTGTTACACATCATTGCTGAGAGAAATAAGCACTGTCCACACAAGTCCACTGGGACAAGACAACTGGAAGCTTTGCAACTGATCTCTTCTGTACCTTGCTGTATATACCTCTTTTCTTTGTTGATTTACATCTGCATCCCTTTACTGTAATAAATCATAACCATGAATATGACACTTTCATCAGTTTTAAGAATTATATCACCTGACACCAGTCAAAATGGTCATCATCAAAAAATCTATAAACAATAAAAGCTGGAGAGGGTGTGGAGAAAAAGGAAGCCTCTTGCGCTATTGGTGGGAAGGTAAATTGATACAGGTACTGTGGAGAATAGTATGGAGATTCCTTTAAAAAACTAAAAATAAAACTACCATGTGACCCAGAAATCCCAGCACTGGGCATATACCCTGAGAAAACCATAATTCAAAAGGACACATGTACCCACCCCAGTGTTCATTGCAGCACCATTTACAATAGCCATGACATGGCAACCTAAATTTCCACAGACAGATGAATGGATTAAAAAGATATGGTACATATACACAACAGAATATTAATCAGACTTAAAAATGAATGAAATTGGGTCATTTGTAGAGGTGTGGATGGACCTAGAGTCTGTCATACAGAGTCAGGTAAGTCAGAAAGAGAACAAATGACATATATTAATCCATATTCATGGAATTTAGAAAAAATGGTACAGATGTATCTATTTCCAGGGCAGATATAAGAGATGCAGACAGAGACTGGACATGTGGATACAGCAGGGTAAGGAAAGAATGGGATGAAGCGGGAGACTGGGATATATATATGTATATATATACACACACAGACACTACCATCACCACCATGTATAAAATAGACAGCTAATGGGAACTTGTTATAAAGCACAGGAAATTCAGCTCAGTGTTCTGTGAAGATCTAGATGGGTGGGATGGGGGTGGGGAGGGAGGCCCACGAGGGAGGGGATCTATGTATGCATATGGCTGATTCACTTCATTGTATAGCAGAAACTAACAACATTTTAAAGCAATTATACTCAAAAAAAATTATTCTAGGAAATTGAGACTGAGAGCAGTCTTGAGGACCTCCAGAATGAGCAGTCCAGCTCCTGGCCAAAAATCCTTTGTGTGATTTTTCAGATTCAATCGTAGGCAAGTATAAAGTCTTTACCTGGCAGGCTTCATAGGGGATAACAGTTGTCTCTTCACTAGACATGATACATAGCCAATGCATTGCACTCTCTGCAAGGGGTTACAGTTAGGCTACAGCCAAGGCTCTCTGGATGACATTCTCTTTTGCGTATCTGCATTCCCAGCCCAGACACCTCCAGTTTGGAAGTATCTTTATAGGGAAATCTTGGAAACAGTTTTTATTACTCTGAGTCAGTACCTAGTTCTTTTCCACTCCTAGTCCTGTCCCTGTTGTCTCTGCTAGCCCCTGGGTTATTAAAATTACAATATCCTTTTATTCAAGTGTCCCTCAGCTTTGATATGACCACCATATCTGTGCTGATCCGGATCCTATCTGCCACTTCATTCCAAGGATGAAACTGGAAAAGGAGCGAATTAATGCTGTCTTCCATTTTAGCCTCTTACTTATACTATAATGTTGTTGTTTTAATCACTAAGTCATGTCCAACTCTTACCACCCCATGGACTGTAGCCTGCCAGGCTCCCCTGTTCATGAGATTTTCCAGGTAAAAATACTGGATTAGTTTGCCATTTCCTTCTGTAGGGGATTTTCCTGACCAAGGGATTAAACTTGTGTCTCCTGCACTGGCAAATGGAGTCTCTACCACTGAGCCACCTGGGAAGTCCCTAGCCTATCAGAGTAAGTGATTAGAGGCTTGATGATTACTTCCATTTTGGCACATTTCTTTAAGTTGCTATTCTGACACTTGGCAGCTCTCTTCCACTCTTGAGCTCTTCATGAAATTGCTCAGTTATGTCTGAGTCTTTGTGACCCCATGGACCGTAGCCCACCAAGCTCTTCCATCCATGGAATTTTCTAGGCAAGAGTACTGGAGTGGGTTGCCATTTCTTGACCCTCCTTAATTCATAGCTCTGATGGCTATAGAGAGAAAACTAACGGCTGAAATTAACCAGGTAGTTGGAGATTACAACATCTTAGAGCTCACTGTGATTAAACACTGTGAGGTGGCTGCTCTTTTCAAAAACCGGAGACAATATTGATCATTTTGACTGAATTAGTTTTTACTTTCTAAATGTTATCATCTTATTCTTTTTCCCTATGTTATCTAGGAATTACAGTACTATGTTAAGTAAAATAGAGCAGAAATATTTTAGTGAGGATACTTCTAAAACTTCATCATTAAGCATTGTTTATTATAGGTTTTTGACAGATTCTCAATAGAATCTATCAAAATTCTATGGAATTCTCCAGGCCAGAATACTGGAGTGGGTAGCCTTTCCCTTCTCCAGGGGATCTTCCCAACCCAGGGATCGAACCCAGGTCTCCCACACTGCAGGAGGATTCTTTACCAGCTGAGCCACCAGGGAAGATTTTTCTTTTACTGCCAGCTTCCTTAGGCATTTCTTCAGGGGGAAAATTTTTGAATTTTGTCTAATTCCCTCTTAGTTGATTAATAGATCCCATCAATTATATTCTCTACTTATCAATTATATTAACACATTTTCTAATTTGGAATCCTGCTTTCATTCTGTATTAATGATGCATTTTCCCTTATACTGCTAGATTGTCTTTGCTAATAATTTAATATTTCCTTTATATATTCATATTTAGCTTTTTCTATAGCTTCATTTTTCTGTTATTTCTGCCATGATTTTTGTATCAAAATTGGATTAACTCCTAAAATTAATATAAAAGCTTTCCTATTTTCATTCTGTACCAGAATTTATATAACATTGAAAGTATCTGTTAATAATGATTTACTGTAAATCAGCTAAAAATTCACTGAGACCTAGTTACTATTTTATGATTAGAATTTTAAATATATAGTTTCTTTTGATATTGGCTTTTTATATCTGATTATGTTAGGACATGATCCTTTATCTTTAGTTATTTTTTAAAATTACTGTGATAAAACTGAGCATAATAGTTCCATTGTTTTTTTCAAGCTAAATAAATCAAATCATTTCATGTTCATCCATTTCGATTAAGAAAAGTGAAGAGGAGACATTTTTAGTCCAAAGTTTTCTCTCATCACTTTCATCTTTGTTAATTGTGAGTTTAGTAAAATAATCAAATATCTATTTGTGGAAAGTTTGGGGAAAACTACTTCCATGTAAAATATATGTTAGGACTCATTACTATTAAGTGATACATCAGTCTTAAAAATAAAATTTATGTAAAATATCAAAATTAATGAATCTTAGATATGATACTTATGTTCAAAACATTTTAAATGTGATGATTTAGAAAGTTTTTGTATTCTTCCTTATCCTCTATGTCACAAAGAACTACTGAACCATCTTTTGCTAAGTCTGCAATGCTTCTCTGTGGGTGGAGAAACTATATTCCAGCACTTTGTTACCCATTCTGTTTCTCTGGTAGTTAATACAGTTAGCAGGTGGTGATAATTAAAATGCAGAAGTAAGCAGATGAATCTCTCTGCTGAGTCCAAGTCAAGAAGATAATGAAAGATCAAGAAAAAGTTTCTTGTCATTACCTGAATTATTCTCACTTCAAATTAAAGGCATTTTATTTTCTGTATCTTGGGTTTATACAGATATTTTAAAAAATTTTGTAACACATTAAAAATCATTTATTCTTCTTAAATCCTCATAAATTAGCTCCCTGAGGTAACCAATTCCAGTTTCTATATAAGCAAAGAATATATTGCACAATCCAAAAAAAAAAAAAAAAAAAAGAGAGAGACACATTTGGAAGGCAGAAAACAGTTTTTGTTTGTTTGTTTTGTTTTTATCTTGACTCTTTATAATAGCTGTGTGACTTAGGTTAAGTCAGATAATTTTTCTGCCTCTCATTTACCTCCTTTAAAAATTAATAGCAACATTTAACTCACAGTGTTGTTCCTAACTTACACTGCTGTAGGAAGTTTCTAGTGAGGTAACTTCAACTTATTTATTTAACAGATGCTGTTCTGAATGCCTATTGTGTGCTGCTTAGCTTCTAGGTAAATAGAACACATTCCCTGTTATCATGGAACATATTTCCATTCGGTAAGACAAAATAAATAAATGATAGCCTAGATCCTGCAGTTAGAAGCTGGGCATACACACAGAGGAAACCAGAACTGAAAGAGACACATGTACCCCAATGTTCATCGCAGCACTGTTTATAATAGGCAGGACATGGAAACAACCTAGATGTCCATCAGCAGATGAATGGATAAGAAAGCTGTGGTACATATACACAATGGAGTATTACTCAGCCATTAAAAAGAATACATTTGAATCAGTTCTAATGAGATGGATGAAACTGGAGCCGATTATACAAGTGAAGTAAGCCAGAAAGAAAAACACCAATACAGTATACTAATGCATATATATGGAATTTAGAAAGATGGTAATGATGACCCTGTATGCGAGACAGCAAAAGAGACACAGATGTGTAGAACAGACTTTTGGACTCTGAGGGAGAGGGAGAGGGTAGGGTGATTTGGGAGAATGGCATTGAAACATGTATACTATCATGTAAGAAATGAATCGCCAGTCTATGTTCGATGCAGGATACAGGATGCTAGGGGCTGGTGCACGGGATGATCCTGAGAGATGATATGGAGTGGGAAGTGGGAGAGGGGTTCATGATTGGGAACTCATGTACACCTATGGTGGACTCATGTCAATGTATGGCAAAACCAATACAGTAATGTAAAGTAAAATAAAGTTAAAAAAAAAAAAAGAAGAAGAAGAAGAAGAAGCTTTATAAATCTGCTACTGGAGATCAGTCGAGAAATAACTCCAGAAAGAATGAAGGGATGGAGCCAAAGCAAAAACAATACCCAGTTGTGGATGTGACTGGTGATAGAAACAAGATCCGATGCTGTAAAGAGCAATATTGCAATGGAACCTGGAATGTCAGGTCCATGAATAAAGGCAAATCGGAAGTGGTCAAACAAGAGATGGCAAGGGTGAACATCGACATTCTAGGAATCAGCGAACTAAAATGGACTCGAATGGGTGAATTTAACTCAGATGACCATTATATCTACTACTGCGGGCAGGAATCCCTCAGAAGAAATGGAGTAGCCATTATGGTCAACAAAAGAGTCCGAAATGCAGTACTTGGATGCAATCTCAAAAACAACAGAATGATCTCTGTTCATCTTCAAGGCAAACCATTCAATATCACAGTTATCCAAGTCTATGCCCCAACCAGCAATGCTGAAGAAAATGAAGTTGAAAAGTTTTATGAAGACCTACAAGACCTTTTACAACTAACAGCCAAAAAAAAAAAAAAAAAAAAAAAATGTCCTTTTCATTACAGGGGACTGGAATGCAAAAGTAGGAAGTCAAGAAACACCTGGAGTAATAGGCAAATTTGGCCTTGGAATGTGGAATGAAGCAGGGCAAAGACTAATAGAGTTTTGCCAAAAAAATGCACTGCTCATAGCAAACACCCTCCTCCAACAACACAAGAGAAGACTACACATGGACATCACCAGATGGTCAACACGGAAATCAGATTGATTATATTCTATGCAGCCAAAGATGAAGAAGCTCTATACAGTCAACAAAAACAAGACCAGGAGCTGGCTGTGGCTCAGATCATGAAATCCTTACTGCCAAATTCAGACTTAAATTGAAGAAAGTAGGGAAAACCGCTAGACCATTCAGGTATGACCTAAATCAAATCCCTTATGATTATACAGTGGAAGTGAGAAATAGATTTAAGGGCCTAGATCTGATACATAGAGTACCTGATGAACTATGGAATGAGGTTCTGGACATTGTACAGGAGACAGGGATCAAGACCATCTCCATGGAAAAGAAATGCAAAAAAGCAAAATGGCTGTCAGGGGAGGCCTTACAAATAGCTGTGAAAAGAAGAGAGGTGAAAAGCAAAGGAGGAAAGGAAAGATATAAGGATTTGAATGCAGAGTTCCAAAGAATAGCAAAAAGAGATAAGAAAGCCTTCTTCAGCGATCAATGCAAAGAATTAGAGGAAAACAACAGAATGGGAAAGACTAGAGATCTCTTCAAGAAAATTAGAGATACCAAGGGAACATTTCATGCAAAGATGGGCTTGAGAAAGACAGAAATGCTATGGACCTTAGAAGTAGAAGATATTAAGACGAGGTGGCAAGAATACATGGAAGAACTGTGAAAAAAAGATCTTCACAACCCAGATAATCATGATGATGTGATCACTAATCTAGAGCCAGACATCTTGGAAAGTGAAGTCAGATGGGCCTTGGAAAGCATCACTACGAACAAAGCTAGTGGAGGTAATGGAATTCCAGTTGAGCTGTTTCAAATCCTGAAAGATGATGCTGTGAAAGTGCTGCACTCAATATGCCAGCAAATTTGGAAAATTCAGCAGTGGCCACAGGACTGGAAAAGGTCACTTTTCATTCCAATCCCAAAGAAAGGCAATGCCAAAGAATGCTCAAACTACTGCACAATTGCACTCATCTCACATGCTAGTAAAGTAATGCTCAAATTCTCCAAGCCAGGCGTCAGCAATACGTGAACTGTGAACTCCCTGATTTTCAAGCTAATTTTAGAAAAGGCAGAGGAACCAGAGATCAAATTGTCAACATCCACGGGATCATGGAAAAAGCAAGAGAGTTCCAGGAAAATATCTATTTCTGTTTTATTGACTACACCAAAGCCTTTGACTGTGTGGATCACAATAAACTGTGGAAAATTCTGAAAGAGATGGGAATACCAGACCCCCTAACCTGCCTCTTGAGAAATCTGTATGCAGGTCAGGAAGCAACAGTTAGAACTGGACATGGAACAACAGACTGGTTCCAAATAGGAAAAGGAGTGCGTCAAAGCTGTATATTGTCATCCTGCTTATTTAACTTATATGCAGAGTACATCATGAGAAACGCTGGACTGGAAGAAACACAAGCTGGAATCAAGATTGCTGGGAGAAATATCATTAACCTCAGATATGCAGATGACACCACCCTTATGGCAGAGAGTGAAGAAGAGCTAAAAAGTCTCTTGATGAAAGTGAAAGAGGAGAGCAAAAAAGTTGGCTTAAAGCTCAACATTCAGAAAATGAAGAGCATGGCATCTTGTCCCATCACTTCAAGGGAAATAGATGGGGAAACAGTGGCTGACTTATTTTTTGGGGCTCCAAAATCCCTGCAGATGGTGACTGCAGCCATGAAATTAAAAGACGCTTACTCCTTGGAAGAAAAGTTATGACCAACCTAGATAGTATATTCAAAATCAGAGACATTACTTTGCCGACTAAGGTCTGTCTAGTCAAGGCTCTGGTTTTTCCTGTGGTCATGTATGGATGTGAGAGTTGGACTGTGAAGAAGGCTGAGCGCCGAAGAATTGATGCTTTTGAACTGTGGTGTTGGAGAAGACTCTTGAGAGTCCCTTGGACTGCAAGGAGATCCAACCAGTCCATTCTGAAGGAGATCAACCCTGGGGTTTCTTTGGAAGGAATGATGCTAAAGCTGAAACTCCAGTACTTTGGCCACCTCATGCGAAGAGTTGACTCATTGGAAAAGACTCTGATGCTGGGAGGGATTGGGGGCAGGAGGAGAAGGGGACAACCGAGGATGAGATGGCTGGATGGCATCACGGACCCAATGGACATTAGTCTGAGTGAACTCCGGGAGATGTTGTTGAACAGGGAGGCCTGGCGTGCTGCGATTCATGGGGTCGCAAAGAGTCGGACACGACTGAGCTACTGAACTGAACTGAACTGAACTGATACATATATATATTTTTAAAGGCTCAATTGAGGACTGAATTGAAAATAACTGATCCTTCTTGTGTTGTAGAAGTTTGTCCTCTGGTGTTTATTTTGGAACTGGCAGAGTTTTCTCTTCCCCTTTCATAAAATATGATAAACATTTAAAACACAAACATATATTTTCTCATAACATCATATTAAATTTCATCAGTTAGATAACTGGATATAGGATGGAAACTATTTTAATGGGTTATCTAACTCAAAAAATATATATTACATTACTAAAGTACTAAAGATTTTAATAGTCAGATTAGAGGGTTAATTTAGGACCAGAAGAAGAACTGACAGCTCTCATGAATGACATAAGAATGCTGCGTGTGTTTGGCAATGAGTAAATCTCACTTGTTTGGTCTTAAATCACTGACCTTCCTGTCCTTACACTCAGTAATTAACAATTTTTTTTTCCTGTGAAATATATATGAGTTATAGAAATAAAAGCTAAGCATGAGTAAAGAAAACAGCTAAAGATAACCATTTCACTCCCCTGCAAATCTCTAAACTGCTTATATATTAGTAAAGAAAACTGACAAAATATAGAGGTTGTGGAATAGGTACAGGGAATGAGTGAAACAACTAACAGTATTCTTCTTAAGGTTGTCACAATTGAACAAAATGGATGGGTTTGATTAGAGGTCAGCAAAATTTTTGTGAAGAAACAGTGAATATTTGGCCTTTGAGGGTTATCAAAGCTCTGTTGCAATTACCCAGCAGTACTAGCTCTATAGGGAGGAAGTAGCCAAAAACCTTAAGTAAAAAGGATTGAGTGTGGCTGCTTCCTAACAAAGCTTTATCAAAAAAAAAAAAAAAAAAGAAAGAAAGAAAAAGAAAAAAAAAAAGCAGCTGACTCTTGGCTATAGTTTGTTGAACTTTGATCCAGGTATGTCAGTTGACAAAAGATTGACCACTCAAAAGGAGAAGTGGCCTTTTGTTATTTAGTGACATATCTATATCCATATCTATCTATCTATACATCTTAGGAAGCATTTCTATGAACTATGGAAGTTATTGGAAGTGGTGGAATTCCAGCTGAGCTATTTAAAATTCTAAAATATGATGTTGTTAAAGTGTTGCACTCAATATGTCAGCAAATTTGGAAAACTCAGCAGTAGCCACAGAACTAGAAAATCATTCAAATCTCAAAGAAAGGCAATACCAAAGAATATTCAAACTACCATACAATTGTGCTCATTTCGCATGTTAGCAAGGTAATATTCAAAATCCTTTAAGCGAGGCTTCAGCAGTATGTGAACCAAGAGCATCCAGATGTACATGCTGGACTTAGAAAAGGCAGAGGAACTAGAGATCAAATTGCCAGTATTCATTGTATTATAGAGAAACCAAGGGGGTCCAGAAAAAAATTCTGCTTTGTTAATTATGCAAAAACCTTTGACTGTGGATCACAGCAAACTGTGGAAAAGTCTTAAAGAGATGGGTATACCACACCGCCTTACCTCTCTCCTGAGAAAACAGGGTCAAGGAGCAGCATTTAGAACCAAACATAGAACAGACTGGTTCAAAATTAGGAAAGTAGTACAAGGCTATACATTGGCCACCCTTATGCCAAGGATGACATCAACCTTATGGCAGAAAGGGAAGAACTAAAGAGCCCCTTGATGAAAATGAAAGAGAAGAGTGAAAAAGTTGGCTTAAAACTCAACATTCAGAAAAATAAGATCATGGCATCTGGTCCCATCACTTCATGGCAAATAGATGGAGAAACAATAAATACAGTGACAAACTTTATATTTTGGAATTCTAAAATCACTGCAAATGGTGACTGTGGCCAAGAAATTAAAAAAAAAAAAAAAGAAAAATGGCTTGCTCCCTGGAATAAAGGCTATGACCAACCTAGGTAGGATATTAAAAAGCAGAGATGTTACTTTGCCAACAAAGGCCCATCTAGTTAAAGCTACGGTTTTTCCAGTAGTCATGTATGGATGTGAAATTTGGACTATAAGAAACCTGAGCATCAAAGAATTGATACTTTTGAACTGTGGTGTTGGAGAAGATGCTTAGGAGTCCCTTGGACTGTAAGGAGATCAAACCAGTCAATCCTAAAGGAAATCAGTCCTGAACATTCCTTGGAAGGACTGATGTTGAAGCTGAAACTCCAATACTTAGGCCACCTGATGCAAACTGACTCGTTAGAAAAGACTCTGATGCTGGGAAATATTGACTAAAGTAGGAAGGAGAAGGGGACAACAGAAGATGAGGTTGGATGGCATCACCAACTCAATCGACATGAGTTTGAATAAACTCTGGGAGTTGGTTATGGACAGGGAAGCCTGGCATGCTGCAGTCCATGGGGTCACAAAGAGTCAGACATGACTGAGCGACTCAACTGAACTGAAGTAATATATTGGCATGCTGCTTACTTAACATCTATGCAGAGCCAGTAGGGGCTTCCCTAGTGTCTTAGTTGGTAAAGAATCTGCCTGCAATACAGGAGACCCGAGTTGGATCCTTGGGTTGGGAAGATCCGCTGAAGAAAGAAGCAGCAATCCACTCCAGTACTCTTGCCTGGAGAATTTCATGAACAGAGGAGCTGGGCAGGCTAGAGTCCATGGGGTGGCAGAGTCAGACATGACTGTGCAATTGACTTTCACTTTTTCAATTTCATACAGAGTACATCAGCAAAAGGCTGAGCTGGATGAATCAGAAGCTGAAATCAAGATTTCTGGGGAAAATATCAACAACCTCAGATATGGAGATAATACTGCTCTGCTGGGAGCCACCACAGGAGATCCCACCCGTGACAAGGTCATGTGGAAGAGAACTGTTAAGCAAGGCTTCAGGACTCAACAGGCTCCCAAGGCTTTCTTGAGCATCTACCCCAAAATCAGAATCGGTCTGTTTTACTATTTCATGACTTTCACCAACTCCTCTGACATTAACTGGGGGCTATTCCTGACCACCTTTCCCTGGAGAAAATTAACTTAGGGCTATAGCTAATAAGTCTCCTGGACATGAGAAGAATATTTCCAATTAAAATCCCTCTGTTAGCATTCTAGCTTGCTTGGCAGGTATATCCAGACTCTAGCAGCTACGCATATGATTATTTACAGCCTCCCAACTATGAGAAGCATGGAAAGCCTAATACATAGAGCCTTTTAAATAGTTAAAAGTTATTAGAGTAGTGCTGGCATAGGATTTCATTATTGGGCCAATGCTTGTTGCTAAGTTCCCATATCTTTTATCCACTGTGCACCTGGGAGTGCATTAGTTAACATAGTTGGAATGTAAGAAAAACAAGTGTAGCCTTGAAATTAACCACATCAAACTTTTGAGCTAATTGGTTCTTTCTTGTAGCTCACTGCACATTTGTTTCGTGAGAATGTAACTCTGTTTGATATTTTGTGAGGCTGACATAGATTAGAAATATAAAGAAAAAACACTTTGAGGGAAAATAAGTTTTCTGGTTGAGAAGCTTTTATCAAAAGAGAGTAATAAAATGTCCACAGGCCTCCAAGGCCAGAAGATAATGTACACAATATTGTTTATGGGAAAGATTTGCAGAAAAAATCCTGGTTTCGATAAAGACAAAACAGATGTAATGTTTGGGCTGACTCTGTATGACTTTGCTTCTTTCATTTTCCTCTATGTATAAGACAAGGTATAAAAGTACCTTTTAATAATAAAGCTATTGGGCCTCGCTCAAAGAAGCTTGGTCTCCCCGCGTCAATCATTTTCTCCCTCTCCCTCCCTCTTTCTTTCAGGCTGATCCCTTGGAGCATAGAGGCTCCCTGCATTCACTTATCTGCCTGGGTTTCTAAGACCTGAATGGGAAGACGTTCTGCGTCTTCACTCCCTTGGGAGACTGGGAAGGCACCTGTGGCCTGTGTGCACCTGTGAACAGGGCAAACTTCTTGTCTTGAAGTTTTATTGGCTTTCTATGTAAACCAAGGAATATCAGCCTCTTTCTCTATTTTCGTATCTTCAACATTCTTTCCTTATCTCTCTCTAAATCATCCGCCGACGCCATTTTTCCTTCAGGTTCCCCTGGATCCTGCAGGGGGGGACCCCGGCACTGCTCTAATGGCAGAAAGTGAAGAGGAACTAAAGAGTGTCTTGATGGGGATGAAAGAGGAGAGTGAAAAAACGCCTTAAAACTCTACATTCAAAAAACTAAGATCATGGCACCTGGTCCTATCACTTCATGGCAAATTGAAGGGAAATGAGTGGAAGAAGTGACAGATACTATTTTCTTGAGCTCCAAAATCATAGCAGATTGAGACTGCAGCCATGAATTTATTACACTTGTTCATTTGAAGGAAAGCTATGAAAAACCTAGACAGCATGTTAAAAAGTAGAGGCATCACTTTTCCAGCAAAGATACATATAGTCAAAGCTATAGTTTTTCCAGTTGTTGTGCAAAGATGTGAGAGTTGGACCATAAAGAAGGCTGAATGTGTGCTAAGTTGCTTCAGTTATTTCTGACTCCTTGTGACTATTGACTACTATTGACTGCAACCTTCCAGGCTCCACTGTCCATAGGATTCTCCAGGCAAGAATACTGGAGTGGGTTGCATGCCCCCCTTCAGGGAATCTTCCCAACCCAGTGATCTAAACTGCACCTCTTCTCTCTCCAGCATTGGCAGGCCGGTTTTTTACCAATAGTGGCCACCTGGGAAGCCCAAAGAAGGTTGAGTGCAGAAATGGTGTTTTCAAATTGTGGTGCTGGAAAAGACTCCTGAGAGTTCCTTGGGCTGTAAGGAGATCAAATCAATCAGTCCTAGAGGAAATCAACCAGAGGAGCCTGGTGAGATAGGGTCCATGAAATCATTGAGAGTCAGAAAAAAGTGAACCACAACAGCAATTTATATATATATATATATATCAAATAAGCAAGAATATGGCAAAAAAGGATCAAAATGAGGCCAGGTTGACATTTCTAAATGCTCATTTTTTAGTTTAATTTAGAATTGCAAAACAACAACAACAGCAATAAAAGAAATATGTTCTGGAATAAAATATAAAATTGTGTTAATAAGATCCTTTATATTTATAATTAATTATTACAGCTTCTATTGCACCTCATTGTTATTGCTCATGCAGTTGTGTCTGACTTTGTGATCCCATGGACTGCAGCAGGCCAGGCTTCCCTGTCCTTCACTATTTCCTGGAGTTTGTTCAAACTCATATCCATTTAGTCAATGATGCCATCCAAACATCTCACCTCTGTTGCCCTCTTCTCCTCTTGCCCTCAATCTTTCCTAGCATCAGAGTCTTTTTCAGTGAGTCAGCTCTTTCTATCAGGTGGCCTATTGGAGCTTCAGCTTCAGCATCAGTCCTTCCAATGAATATTTAGGGTTGATTTCCTTTAGGATTGACTGATTTAATCTCCTTGCTGTCCAAGGGACTTCTCCAAGAGTCTTCTCCAGCACCACAGTTTGAAAGCATCGTTTCTTCAGCACTCAGTCAATCCATAAATGACTACTAGAAAAACCATAGCTTTGACTAGATGGACTTTTGTCAGCAAAGTGATGTCTCAGCTTTTTAACATGCTGTCTAGGTTGGTCATAACTTTTCTTCCAAGGAGCAAGTGTCTTTTAATTTCATGGCTGCTGTTGCTGTCTGCAGTGATTTTGAAGCCCAGGCAAATAAAGTATGTCACTGTTTCCATTGTTTCCCCATCTATTTGTCATGAAGTGATGGGTCTTGATGGCCATCACTGGATCTTAGTTTTTTGAATGTTGAGTTTTAAGCCAACTTTTTCACTCTCCTCTTTCAAAGTCAGTAAGAGGCTCTTTAGTTCTCTTTGCTTTCTATTATTAGGGTTGTGTTATATGCATATCTGAGGTTACTGTTATTTCTCCCAGCAATCTTGATTTAGCTTGAACTTCATCCAGCCTGGCATTTCACATGATGTACTCTGAATATATGTTAAATAAGCAGGGTGACAATGTACAGCCTTGATGTACTCTTTTCATAAAATATGAATATTGTACTTCATATTTTATATCATGAAAGTTGAAAAGAAGAAATTATCAGGTAAGAAACCAGCAAGAATATCTTCAAGGCAGAAGGCAGAATATAAACAAAGTTAACAATAGCACAGTGTGAAGGTAGCTAAAGGGACTGAGTGTTAATGAAGCTTCAAAAGAAATGGAAGATGACAGATGAGATATGCCACAGAAGGTCAAGGAACTTGGATTTTATCCTGAAGTCAGACTTTAAGGAAAGTGACACAATCTGATTTACATTATACATGGATCCCCTAGGCAAGAAATGAAGTGTGAATTTTAATTGAATAAGTCTGGAGACAGGTAGAATAGCAAAGAGGAAAAAACAGATTTAAAGGAAAGATAATACAGATTTGAACTAGGATTTGAGGAGGAGTGATTAAAATAATACAGAATCAATGACAAAACAAGGAAGCTGGGATAAAGAAGGACATCCTGGATTCTAATAGCAGACCAAAAGAAATGAGAGCAAATCATTATCAGTGAATTATTCTGAATACATATTTAGGGAATTCTAAGTAAATTAGAGATATCAAGGGAACATTTCATGCAAAGATGGGCTCGATAAAGGACAGAAATGGTATGGACTTAACAGAAGCAGAAGATATTAAGAAGAGGTGGCAAGAATACACAGAAGAACTGTACAAAAAAGATCTTCACGATTAAGGTAATCACGATGGTGTGATCACTCACCTAGAGCCAGACATCCTGGAAGGTGAAGTCAAGTGGGCCTTAGAAAGCATCACTACGAACAAAGCTAGTGGAGGTGATGGAATTCCAGTGGAGCTATTTGAAAACCTGAAAGATGATACTGTGAAAGTACAAAACTCAATATGCCAACAAATTTGGAAAACTCAGCAGTGGCCACAAGACTGGAAAAGGTCACTTTTCATTCCAATCCCAAAGAAAGGCAATGACAAAGAATGCTCAAACTACTGCACAATTGCACTCATCTCACATGCTAGTAAAGTAATGCTCAAAATTCTCCAAGCCAGGCTTCAGAAATACATGAACCGTGAACTTCCAGATCAAGCTGGTTTTAGAAAAGGCAGAGGGAACAGAGATCACATTGCCAACATCTGCTGGATCATGGAAAAAGCAAGAGAATTCCAGAAAAAAATCTAGTTCTGTTTTATTGAATACGCCAAAGCCTTTGACTGTGTGGATCACAATTAAGTGTGGAAAATTCTGAAAGAGGTGGGAATACCAGACCACCTGACCTGCCTCTTCAGAAACCTCTATGCAGGTCACGAAGCAACAGTTTGAACTGGCCATGGAACAAAAGATTGGTTTCAAATAGAAAAAGTAATATGTCAAGGCTGTACATGGTCACCCTGCTTATTTAACTTATATGCAGAGTACATCATGAGAAACGCTGGGCTGGAAGAAGCACAAGCTGGAATCAAGATTGCTGGGAGAAAATAGATGGGGAAACAGTGGAAACAGTGGCTGACTTAATTTTTGGGGTGCTCCCAAATCATTGCAGATGCTGATTACAGCCATGAAATTAAAAGATGTTTACTCTTTGGAAGGAAAGTTATGACCAACCTAGATAGCATATTCAAAAGCAGAGACATTACTTTGCCAACAAAGTTCCATCTAGTCAAGGCTATGGTTTTTCCAGTAGTCATGTATGGATGTGAGAGGTGGACTGTGAAGAAAAAGAACTGATTCTTTTGAACTGTGGTGTTGGAGAAGACTCTTGAGAGTCCCTTGGACTGCAAGGAGATCCAGCCAGTCCATCCTAAAGGAGATCAGTCCTGGCTGTTCTTTGGAAGGAACAATGCTAAAGCTGAAACTCCAGTACTTTGGCCACCTCATGTGAAGAGTTGACTCACTGGAAAAGACTCTGATGCTGGGAGGGGTTGGGGGCAGGAAGAGAAGGGTACGACAGAGGATGAGATGGCTGGATGGCATCACCAACTCGATGGACATCAATCTGATTGAACTTCCGGAGTTGGTGATGGATAAGGAGGCCTGGCGTGCTGTAATTCATGGGGTCACAAAGAGTCAGACACGACTAAATGAGTGATCTGAACTGAAGTGACTGAAACTTTTGTATATGTAAACTTTTTAATTATTTTCATTATTTTTCTAGGAATAAGTCACATATGTAGCATTGCCATGACAGAAATATGAATGTGCTCAAAGGTACTATTTAATGGGAAATTGCTTTCTAGTTTCTATTTTGATACCAACAATATATCACAGTGTCCATTTTTTACACTATTTCTTATAACTTAAAAAATACAAGAACCTTTTGTTAAGAATGTGTCTATCAGTTTAAAGTATTATTTTGTATTTTATGGTGAAAAAGTTATACTTATTTAAACATTTTGATTATGTGAATTACTAGAGCATTTTCTTTAATGTTTAGCTGTTGCTGCTGCTGCTAAGTCGCTTCAATCGTGTCCGGCTCTGTGCGACCCCACAGACGGCAGCCCACCAGGCTCCCCTGTCCCTGGGATTCTCCAGGCAAGAACACTGGAGTGGGTTGTCATTTCCTTCTCCAATGCATGAAAGTGAAAAGTGAAAGTGAAGTTGCTTAGTTGCGTCTGACTCCTAGCAACCCCATGGACTGCAACCCACCAGGCCCCTCCGTCCATGGGATTTTCCAGGCAAGAGGACTGGAGTGGGTTGCCATTGCCTTCTCCAGCTGTTAGGCATTATTAGTTTCTCACTTGTAGGAAGTCTTTATTTTTTATAAAATTTAAAGTTTATTTTAGAAAATCTGAAAAATACAGATTAATAAGTAGAAAAGAAAAAATCACCAATAATTCCACCACCCAGAGATAATCATGGTTAAATCATGGATGTATTTCCTTTCTATGCCTATAGTGTGTGTCTCTGTGTGTGTGTGTGTGTATATATATATATAATAATTTTAACAGAATTATGCTGTACTATACATAGTTTCAGGAGAAGGCAATGGCACCCCACTCCAGTACTCTTGCCTGGAAAATCCCATGGACGGAGGAGCCTGGTAGGCTGCAATCCGTGGGGTCGCTGAGAGTTGGACACGACTCAGTGACTTCGCTTTCACTTTTCACTTTCCTGCATTGGAGAAGGAAATGGCAACCCGCTCCAGTGTTCGTGCCTGGAGAATCCCAGGGACGGGGGAGCCTGATGGGCTGCCGTCCATGGGGTCACACAGAGTCAGCCATGACTGAAGCGACTTAGCAGCAGCAACATACATAGTTTCATAGTCTTAATTACCCATGAAACAATATGTGTATATTTCCCCATGTTGGCAAATGTTCTTTTTGGGAAGGAGATTTAAACATATTTTTAACTACTACTTCAAATTTTCTGACAAAACAGCTTTATATAGTTTCTTTATTGAAACATGTTTGATTTATAGTTTTATATTAGTTGCAAGTATACAACAGTTATTCAATATTTCTTATAGATTATACTCCTTTTAAAATTATTACAAAATAATGACTATATTTCCCTGTGCCACACAATATGTCTTTGCTGCTTGTAGGAATTTTTAAATTAATAATAATGAACATGATTGTTATATTTGTCATGTGCCTTTTCTTTTTCTTCATAATGTCCTTTTAATATACAGTAATTTTAGTAGCAATAACTTGATATAAATTCTTGGAAGAAAGCAGATGGAAGGATCCTTGAATAAGGTAAGCTGAAAAATCTAATAGAATATTTAAATTTTGCATTTGGAAATAAAAATATTATAAATAAATGGAAGGAATAAAGGAACAAATGCCAGTCAGAATGAAGCACATCAAATGTTGTGGATGAATATGACATGTTAATAGAATCAAAGCATGAATAGTAAATTCAAGGGAATATATTTAAACTGGAAGAAGGCCTCATTATAGCAGCCTTGTGAGTAAATTCAAAAGAGGATATAATTAAAAGGTTCTAATGAAATAAGGAATTCATACAAATTTTTGAAATAGAAATAATTTGAAAAAATTTTTATAAAAATGTAAGTCTTCAGATAATAAAGGCAAGTAAATACATCAAATAATCTTAAATATTTAATATGTGGGCAGTCATAATTCCCTTTAATATGCTTTACTACTGACTAATCCTGACTTACTTCTATTTGTAGGGTCATCCAAACTTTAACATGCCTTTAAAATAGTCTTTTGTATTTTTAAGATCTGTAGAGAAGATATCTTAACAAATTAGCAAACCTACCTCTAGTTTTCACTCTTACAGATGGGTGAATAGGAACACGTTGTTGATCTGAAGTTGTTGAGTGAGGTAATCTACATACATAATGCAGAAAGGATGACATTTTGCTAGGCACAACTAACAGATCATTTTAATGTCAACCAAGAATGCACAGAATACAATTATACTTTCACAATATGGTTAAAGAGCTAACAAGATGGATTATCTGCTTTTGTAAAATTGCACAAAAAACTCTGCCATAATAGCATTCACAAAAACTTAGAGAATTTTAAGGTTAATGATATTTTTCTCTTTTTTTTCCTCATTTATTTTTTATTTATTTATTTATTTTTTAAACTTTTTATTTTACTTTATTTTACTTTACAATACTGTATTGGTTTTGCCATACATTGACATGAATCCACCACGGGTGTACATGCGATCCCAAACATGAACCCCCCTCCCACCTCCCTCCCCACAACATCCTTCTAGGTCATCCCCGTGCACCAGCCCCAAGCATGCTGTATCCTGCATCGGACATAGACTGGTGCTTCGATTCTTACATGATAGTATACATGTTTCAGTGCCATTCTGCCAAATCATCCCACCCTCTCCCTCTCCCTCTCCCTCTGAGTCCAAAAGTCCGCTATACACATCTGTGTCTCTTTTGAAGTCTTGCATACAGGGTCATCATTGCCATCTTTCTAAATTCCATATATATGTGTTAGTATACTGTATTGGTGTTTTTCTTTCTGGCTTACTTCACTCTGTATAATCGGCTCCAGTTTCATCCATCTCATCAGAACTGATTCAAATGAATTCTTTTTAATGGCTGAGTAATACTCCATTGTGTATATGTACCACCGCTTTCTTATCCATTCATCTGCTGATGGACATCTAGGTTGTTTCCATGTCCTAGCTATCATAAACAGTGCTGCGATGAACATTGGGGTACATGTGTCTCTTTCAGTTCTGGTTTTCTCGGTGTGTATGCCCAGCAGTGGGATTGCTGGGTCATAAGGCAGTTCTATTTGCAATTTTTTAAGGAATCTCCACACTGTTCTCCATAGTGGTTGTACTAGTTTGCATTCCCACCAACAGTGTAGGAGGGTTCCCTTTTCTCCACACCTTCTCCAGCATTTATTGCTTGCAGATTTTTGGATCACAGACATTCTGACTGGTGTGAAGTGATACCTCATTGTGGTTTTGATTTGCATTTCTCTAATAATGAGTGATGTTGAGCATCTTTTCATGTGTTTGTTAGCCATCCGTATGTCTTCTTTGGAGAAATGTCTATTTAGTTCTTTGGCCCATTTTTTGATTGGGTCGTTTATTTTTCTGGAATTGAGCTGCAGAAGTTGCTTGTATATTTTTGAGATTAGTTGTTTGTCAATTGTTTCATTTGGTATTATTTTCTCCCATTCAGAAGGCTGTCTTTTCACCTTGCTTATATTTTCCTTTGTTGTGCAGAAGCTTTTAATTTTAATTAGATCCCATTTGTTTATGTTTGCTTTTATTTCCAGAATTCTGGGAGGTGGGTCATAGAGGATTCTGCTGTGATTTATGTCGGAGAATGTTTTGCCTATGTTCTCCTCTAGGAGTTTTATAGTTTCTGGTCTTACATTTAGATCTTTAATCCATTTTGAGTTTATTTTCGTGTGCGGTGTTAGAAAGTGATCTAGTTTCATTCTTTTACAAGTGGTTGACCAGTTTTCCCAGCACCACTTGTTAAAGAGATTGTCTTTACTCCATTGTATATTCTTGCCTCCTTTGTCAAAGATAAGGTGTCCATATGTGTGTGGATTTATCTCTGGGCTTTCTATTTTGTTCCATTGATCTATATTTCTGTCTTTGTGCCAGTACCATACTGTCTTGATG
Source organism: Capra hircus (assembly GCF_001704415.2). Taxonomy (NCBI): domain Eukaryota; kingdom Metazoa; phylum Chordata; class Mammalia; order Artiodactyla; family Bovidae; genus Capra; species Capra hircus. Next base: position 47,374,549 of record NC_030824.1, on the reverse strand, counting down.
ACTGTGGCTTTGTAGTAGAGCCTAAAGTCAGGCAAGTTAATTCCTCCAGTTCCATTCTTCTTTCTCAAGATTGCTTTGGCTATTTGAGGTTTTTTGATATTTTTCAATTTATTACTAGTATCAAAAAAATATGATACTCTCTGATCTTTTTATCAGGAATTAAAGATGTTTAATTTTACATGAAATAAAGTTAGAAGAAATATTTACCTGTGGAGAAATAAAAGGAGGAAGACCTTCTCCTTTTCGTTATTCTTTAACTTATACCAACAATATATGTGATTAAATTTTCTCATTAACATTGAATTAATATATTGTTACACATATCGCTTCAACATGTGCACGGGCTTCTCTGGTGGCTCAGTGGTAAAGCAACTGGCTGCAATGCAGGAGACCCGGGTTTGATCCCAGGGTCTGGAAGATCCCCTGGAGAATGGAATGGCTATCCACTTCAGTATTCTTGCCTGGAGAATTCCATGGACAGAAGAGCCTGGCAGGCTATAGTCCATGGGGTCTCAAAGAGTCAGATAGGACTGAGCGACTAACATTTTCAGTTTCACACATATAGCTTATATATGTGCTATATCACAATATATCTTCCATAGAATTATAAAAATCTCTTTACTGATAACATTTTGCTTGAAATTTTGAATATACATGTATTACACAGGTGAACATATAGCGTTTTAAAAACATTTTTTATTATTGGTGTGTAATTGGTTTACAATGTTGTGTTAGTTTCTGCTGTACAACAAAGTGAGTCAGCTATATGTACAAATGTTTCCCCTCCTTCTTGAGCTTTCCTCCCACTCTCCTCATCCCTCTCCTTTGAGTTATCACAGAGCACTGAGATGAGATCCCTCTGCTATAAAACAGCTTCCCACTAGCTATTTTATACATGGTAGTATATATATTTGTCAAAGCTACTCTTCCAATTCGTCCCACCCTTCCCTTCTTCCCGCTGCATCTACATGTCTGTTCTCTATGTCTACGTCTCTATTCCTGTCCTAAAAATAGGTTCATCTGTACCATTTTTTTGGATTCCATATATATGTGTTAATATGATATTTGTTTTTCTCTTTGTGATTAATTCATTCACTTACATATATACAATTGTTAAATCTGATGAAATAAGAACAATGTAATGAAAGGACACAAAATCTTGTAAACTAGACAAAGGTATTTGATGATCACAAACACTACATTTCACTTGTAGCTTTTAAAAATTGAGATATAATTGACATGTAACATTATATGTTACATTGTCATACAGTCAAGTGTATGACAAAATTGATATTTGTATACATTGCAAAATTATCATAAAAATTCAGTTTAGCATTCATCATCACATATAGTTTGGAAGTGTTTTTCTTATAATGAGAACTTTTAAGATGTAGTCACTTAGCAACTTTCAAATACTCAACACAATACTAGTAAATATAGTCACCATGCTGTATATCCCATGACTTATTTGAATTATTTATTTTATAGCTGGAAGTTTCTACCTTTTTACTACTTTCATTCACCATGACTGCCTACCTCTGTTATTGTTGTTTAGCCCCTAGGTAATATCTGACTCTCTGTGATCCCAGTGACTGCAGCACACCAGGCTTCCCTGTTCTTCCCTGTTATCTCCCTGAGTTTGCTCAAACTCATGTCTATTGAGTAGATGATGCCATTCCACCATCTCATCCTCTGTCACCCCTTTTCTTCCTGCCCTAAGTCTTTCCCAGCATCAGGGATTTTTTTCAGAGGGTTGGCTCTTCACATCATGTGGACAAAGTTTTGGAGCTTCAGCTCAGTCTATCCAATGAATACTCAGGGTTGATTTCCTTTTATGATCAACTGGTTTGATGTCCTCGTTGTTCAAGGGACTCTCAAGAGTTATCCCCAGCATCACACTTTGAAATCATTAACTATTTGGTGCTCAGCCTTCTTTATGGTCCAACTCTCACATCCATTTATGACTACTGGAAAAACCACAGCTTTGACTACACGGACTTCTGTTGGCAAAGTGATGTCTCTGCCTTTTTTTATTTTTATTTTTTAATACGTTGCATTGTCTAAGTTTATCATAGCTTCTCTTCCAAGGAGCAAGCATCTTTTAATTCATGGCTGCAGCCACTGTCCACAGTGATTTTGGAGCCCAAGAAAATAAAATCTGTCACTATTTTCACTTTTTCCTCATTCCTTTGCCATGAAGTGATGGGACCAGTATGCCAGGAGCTTAGTTTTTGGGATGTTGAATTTTAAGCCAGCTTTTCCTTTCTCCTGTTTTACCCTCAAAGAGGCTCTTTAGTTCCTATTCTCTTTCCACTATTAGAGTGGTATAATCCGCCTATCTGAGGTTATTAGTATTTCTCTCAGAAATCTTGATTCCAGCCTGTAATTCATCCAGCCTGGCATTTCACATCATGTACTCTGTGTGAGTGTGTGCTCAGTGGCATCAGTCATGTCTGGTTCTTTGTGACCCTATGGACTGCAGCCTGCCGGCTCCTCTGTCCATAAGATTCTCCAGGCAAGAATACTGCAATGGGTTGCCATGCCCTTCTCCAAGGGATCTGTTACCAACCCAGGAATAGAACCCATATCTCCTAAATTGCAGCAAATTCTTTACCCTCTGACCCACCTGGGAAACCTGATGTACTCTGCATATAAGTTAAACAAGCAGGGTGACAATATACAGCCTTGACATACTCCTTTCTCAATTTTGGACCAGACCATTGTTCCATGTCCAGTTGCAATTGTTGCTTCTTGACCAGTATACAGGCTTCTCCGGAAAAAGGTAGGGTAGTCTAGTAGTCACATCTCTTTAACAATTTTCCATAGTTTGTTGTGATCCACATAGTCAAAGGCTTTAGTGTAGTCAATGAAGCAAAAATAGATGTTTTACTGGAATTTCCTTCTTTTACTATGATCCAAAGGATGTTGACACTTTGATCTCTGGTTCCTCTGCCTTGTCTAAATCTAACTTGTACATCTGGAAGTTCTCAGTTCACGTACTGTTGAAGCCTAGCTTGAAGCATTACCCTACTAGCATGTGAAATGAACTCATTTGTACAGTAGTTTGAACGTTCTTTGGCATTGTATTTCTTTGAGATCAGAATGAAAACAACTTTCCCAGGTCTATGACCACTAATGAGTTTTCCAAATTTACTGACATATTGAGCTCAGCATTTTAACAACATCATCTTTCAGGATTTTCAATAGCTCAGGTGGAATTAATCACCTCCACTAGCTTTGTTCATAGTAATGCTTCCTAAAGCCCACTTGACTTCACACTCCAGGATGCCGGGCTCTAGGTGAGGGACTACTCCATCATGGTTATCCCAGTCATTAAGACTATTTTGTACAGTTCTTCTGTCTATTCTTGGCACCTTTTCTTTATCTCTTGTTTCTGGTAGATCTGGCAAACGCAAATCTGCCCTTGGTATCTACGAGTTCAGTTGTTTTGTTGTTATTGTTAGATTCCACATCATGCAATATTTGTCTTTCCCTATCTGACATTTGCTATGATTCATGGGGTTGCAAAGAGTCGGACACGACTGAGAGACTGAACTGAACTGAACTGATCTGACAATTTGCTTTGCATAAATTCCCTCAAGAACAAAGTTCCAAGATCAAGATCTATGTTGTCACAAAGAGCAAGGTTTCATTTTTTGTGTGGATGAATAATATTCTGTTGCTTACATATGTGTTTATGTATGTATCCCATATTTTTAAAAATCTATTGATCTATCTATATATACTTAGGCTCTTTCCATATCTTGGTTATTGTAAACAATGTTGCCATGAACATAAGGGTGCATATATCTTTTCTAGTTTATGTGTTTTTTTTTTGTTGGATAAAGATCTGTAAGTGGAATCACTGGATAATATGGTAGCTCTATTCTGAATTTTTTGAGAAACCACATACTGTTTTCCATACTGGCTTCACTGGCTTATATTCTACCTAGACTGAACAAAAATTCCCTTTCTCCACATTCTCGTCAATTTCTGTTATTTCCTGACTTTTTGATTACAGTCATTCTGAATAACTTGAGGTGATAGTTCACTGTGGTTTTGATCCACCTTTCCTTGATAATTAATGATGTGGAGCACTTTTGCATATACCTACTAGATATGTTTACCCTGGAAAAATGTCTATTCAGATCCTCTGCCCATTTTTTAATCAAATTATTTGTTTGATATTGAGTTTTATGAGTTATTTATACATTTTTGATATTAATTCATTGTAAGATATGTGATTTGAAAATATGTCCTCCCATTCCATATGTTGCCTCTTCTTTCTTTCTTTCTTTTTTTTTTTTTTTTGCCTTTTCATTTTGTTAGTGGTTTCCCTTGCTATGGAGGAGATTTTTAAAGTACTACCATTTGTTTATTTTTGCTTTTCATTGCTTTTTCATTTGCTTTTGTGTCAAATTCAAAAAAATAATTTCTAAGACCCACGGCATGAATTTGCCACCTATGGTTTCTTCTACGAGTTTAATGGTTTCAGGTCTGTAATCTAGTCTTTGATTTATTTGGAGTTAAATATTTGTAGCTTCTGATGCCTCATAAAGTTTGCTAATTCAGTGGCAAAATGGTTGACTATCTAAGCCACTGAACAGACTTCTAATTTCTTTGCTTTTATCTAGTAGAAAATTTCACTAAAAGATGTCAAAATCTCTTGATTCAAGGGAATTCCACATTATACAATCAATGTTACTTACAGTGGTTTGTCTCATTTCTAATCTCTTCTTTCCTCTCCTCCACACTGCCATCTCATCTTCTAAGTATTTTTTTCTGGCATTTTTGCAGTATTTGCTATATATATATGTGTGTGTGTGTGTGTGTGTGTGTGTGTGTGTGTGTGTCTGCTTAGTCACTAAGTTGTGTCCAACTCTTTCGCAACCCCATGGACTGTAGCCTGCCAGGCTCCTCTGTCCATGGGATTTTCCAGGGAAGAACACTGGAGTCTGTAGCCATTTCCTTCTCCAGGAGATATTCCTGACCTAGGGATTGAACCTGTGTCTCCTGCATTGGCAGGCAGACTTTTTACCCCTGAGCTACCAGGGAAGCCCAATATGTACATATATATAATATATATTTCTTATAAATATGCCATTTGAACTTTCCTAATAAATCTTTTTCTTGATTTTTATATTTAATATTGTGTAAATATATTTAATACTGTATAAACATCATTTGAAATAAGCGGCTCTCAATAAATCTGTGGGCTTCCTTGGTGGCTTAATGGTAAAGAATCCTTCTGCCAGTGCAAAAGATGCAGGTTCAATCCCAGTTTTGGGAAGGTCCCTTGGAGAAGGAAATGACAACCCAATGAGGTATTCTTTCCTTGGAAATCCCATAGACAGAGGACCCTACCAGTCTATATTTCACAGGGTTGTTAAGAGTTGGACATGACTTAGTGACTGAACAACAAGTATAAAGTTGTAATTGTAAAACTGTAAAAATTTTGAAATAAAGTTCTTTTAAGTGATTCTCTTCTAAAAATCAAAACTTTCTCATCCTCACTAACAGATTTAAATTTGTTGCTCAAGAAATGACACTAAAAGTGTAATGATCATATCACAAACATATTATGGTTTATCTCCCTTTAAACTAGATGCCAAAATAAGTAAATTCCTTTCCTGGGTAGTCCTGCCATGTTGTCAAATAGGTTCCGACTTGGTGAAAAAAAAAAAAACACAACTAAAGTGAACAATTCTCTTTGACTTGTCATGTAGATCAAGAGCAGAAAATATTCCACAGATTTCCAATGATGACATTAGAACAAGCATCCCCTTGGGTCTCCACAACATTTTCAAGAGCATGTGCCCCTTTAAGACATTTTTCCTCGAACTTTAATATATTATTCACCTATCATATAATATTTTATTTATTTCAATAATAGAAAAGAGTTTGCTTCATACATTCAGTTCAGTTCAGTTCAGTTGCTCAGTCATGTTCAACTTTGTGACCCCATAAATTGCAGCACTCCAGGCCTCCCTATCCATCACCAACTCCTGGAGTTCACTCAAACTCATGTCCATCGAGTTGGTGATGCCATCGAGCCAACTCATCCTCTTTCGTCCCCTTCTCCTCCTGCCACCAATCCCTCCCAGCATCAGAGTCTTTTCCAATGAGTCAACTCTTCACATGAGGCGGCCAAAGTATTGGAGTTTCATCTTTAACATCAGTCATTCCAAAGAACACCCAGGGCTGATGTCCTTTAGAATGCAATGGTTGGATCTCCGTGCAGTCCAAGAGAATCTCAGGAGTCTTCTCCAACACCACAGTTCAAAAGCATCAATTCTTCGGTGCTCAGCTTTCTTAACAGTGAAGCCCTCACATTCATACATGACCAATGGAAAAATGATAGCCTTCACCAGACAGACCTTTGTTGGCTAAGTAATGTCTCTGTTTTTGAATATGCTATCTAGGTTGGTCATAACTTTCCTTCCAAGGAGTAAGCATCTTTTAATTTCATGGCTGCAATCACCATCTGCAGTGATTTTGGAGCCCAAAAAATAAAGTCTGACACTGTTTCCATTGTTTCCCCATCTATTTCCCATGAAGTGATGGGACCGGATGCCATGATCTTCGTTTTCTGAATGTTGAGCTTTAAGCCAACTTTTTCACTTTCCTCTTTCCGTTTCATCAAGAGGCTTTTTAGTTCCTCTTCACTTTCTGCCATAAGGGTGGTGTCATCTGCATATCTGAGGTTATTGATATTTCTCCCAGCAATCTTGATTCCAGTTTGTGCTTCTTCCAGCCCAGCGTTTCTCATGATGTACTCTGAATATAAGTTAAATAAGCAGGGTGATCACATACAGCCCTGATGTACTCCTTTTCCTGTTTAGAGCCAGTCTGTTTTTCCATGTCCAGTTCTAAGTGTTGCTTCCTGACCTGCATATAGGTTTCTCAAGAGGCAGGTCAGGTGGTCTGGTATTCCCACCTCTTTCAGAATTATCCACAGTTTATTGTGATCCACACAGTCAAAGGCTTTGGCATAGTCAATAAAGCAGAAATAGATGTTTTTCTGGAACTCTCTTGCTTTTTCCATGATCCAGCAGAGGTTGGCAATTTGATCTCTGGTTCCTCTGCCTTTTCTAAAACCAGCTTGAACATATGGAAGTTCACGATTCACATATTGCTGAAGCCTGGCTTGGAGAATTTTGAGCATTACTTTACTAGCATGTGAGATGAGTGCAATTGTGCAGTAGTATGAGCATTCTTTGGCATTGCCTTTCTTTAGGATTGAAATGAAAAGTGACCTTTTCCAGTCTTGTGGCCACTGCTGAGTTTTCCAAATTTGCTGGCATATTGAGTGCAACACTTTCACAGCATCATCTTTCAGGATTTGAAATAGCTCCACTGGAATTCCATCACCTCCACTAGCTTTGTTCATAGTGATGCTTTCCAAGGACCACTTGACTTCAAATTCCAGGATGTCTGGCTCTAGGTGAGTGATCATACCGTCATGATTATCTTGATCATGAAGATCTTTTTGGTACAGTTCTTCTGTGTATTCTTGCCACCTCTTCTTAATATCTTCTGCTTCTGTTAGGTCCATACCACTTCTGTCCTTTATCGAGCCCATCTTTGCATGAAATGTTCCCTTGGTATCTCTCATTTTCTTGAAGAGATCTCTAGTCTTTTTCCCATTCTGTTGTTTTCCTCTATTTCTTTGCATTGATCACTGAGGAAGGCTTTCTTATCTCTCCTTGCTATTCTTTGGAACTCTGCATTCAGATGCTTATATCTTTCCTTTTCTCCTTTGCTTTTCACCTCTCTTCTTTTCACAGCTGTTTGTAAGCCTTCCATAGACAGCCATTTTGCTTTTTTGCATTTCTTTTCCATGGGGATGGTCTTGATCCCTGTCTCCTGTACAATGTCATGAACCTCTGTCCATAGTTCATCAGGCACTCTATCAGATCCAGTCCCTTAAATCTATTTCTCACTTCCCTGTAAAATCATAAGGAATTTGATTTAGGTCATAGCTGAATGGTCTAGTGGTTTTCCCAGTTTCTTCAATTTCCATCTGAATTTGGCAATAAGGAGTTCATGATATGAGCCACAGTGAGCTCCCGGTCTTTTTTTCCTGACTGTATATAACTTCTCCAGCTTTGGCTGCAAAGACTATAATCAATCTGATTTCAGTGTTGACTATCTGGTTATGTCCATGTGTAAAGTCTTCGTTTGTGTTATTGGAAGGGGTGTTTGCTATGACCAGTGCATTCTCTTGGCAAAACTCTATTAGCCTTTGCCCTGCTCCTTTTCACATTCCAAGGCCAAATTTTCTGTTATCCCTGGCCTTTCTTGACTTCCTACTTTGCATTCCAGTCCCCTATAATGAAAAGGACATCATTTTGGGGTGTTAGTTCTGAAAGGTCTTGTAGGTCTTCATAGAACTGTTCAACTTCAGCTTCTTCAGCATTACTGGTTGGGGCATAGACTTGGATTACCGTGATATTGAATGCTTTGCCTTGGAACTGAACAGAGCTCATTTTGTTGTTTTTGACATTGCATCCAAGTACTGCATTTTGGACTCTTATGTTGACTTCTGAGGGATTCCTGCCCACAGTAGTAGATATAATGGTCATCTGAGTTAAGTTCACCCATTCCAGTCCGTTTTAGTTCACTGATTCCTAGAATGTCAATGTTTACTCTTGCCATCTCTTGTTTGACCACTTCCATTTTGCCCTGATTCATGGACCTAACATTCCAGGTTCCTATGTAATATTGCTCTTTACAGCATTGGACCTTGTTTCTATCACCAGCCACATCCACAACTGGGTATTGGTTTTGCTTTTGCTCCATCCCTTCATTCTTCCTGGAGTTATTTCTTTACTGACCTCCAGTATCATATTGGGCACCTACCGACCTGGGTAGTTCTTCTTTCAGTATCCTATCATTTTGCCTTTTCATACTGTTCATTGGGTTCTCAAGGCAAAAATACTGAAGTGGTTTGCCATTTTCTTCTCCAGTGCACCACATTCTGTCAGACCTCTCCACCATGGCCTGCCCATCTTGGGTGGCCTCACATGGCATAGCTTAGTTTCATTGAGTTAGAGAAAGCTGTGGTCTGTGTGATTAGACTGACTAGTTTTCTGTGATTATGGTTTTGGTGTGTCTGCCCTCTGATGCCCTCTCACAACACCTACCATCTTACTTGGGTTTCTCTTACCTTGGACATGGGGTATCTCTTCATGGCTGCTCCAGCTCAGCACAGCCGCTGCTCCTCACCTTGGATGAGGGGTATCTCCTCACGGCTGCCCCTCCTGACCTCAAACATTAGGAACATTGTATTTCATTTTGGTGCTTGTGTCTTATATTTATTTTTGAGTTATTATTTATGTCATTTTTTTTCTTTCAATGGTTTCATTGTTTTCACTTTCTCATATTTCTCATATATTAACTAGGCTGAAACTAGCTACTCAAGTCATTTTCTTCTTTTCAGAACAATAATTTGGATAACTGAATACTACAACCAAAGAGGAGGTAAACCATTATGTATTTGTATAGTTGTTTATTTGCTAAGTCATGTCCAACTGTTTTGCAACCCCATGGACTGTAGCCCACTAGACTTCTCTGTCCATGGGATTTCCCAGGCAAGAATACTGGAGTGGGTTGTCACTTCCTTCTCTAGGGATCTTCCTGACTCAGGGATCGAACCTGTATTCATGCCTTGGCAGATGGATTCTTTACCACTGAGCTATCAGGAAAGCCCCTACTATATATGCATCTCTATCTATATATGGCATGCATATCTCTAGCTGTATCTGCAAATGGGTATCCATACATGTATCTGTATATGAGATCTCTCTATATATCTATATATACACATTTACATAAATTATTTTACATACATCATTGACAAAGGAATTGTTACTTTTATCTCATTCAAATCACACTGGAGCATTTCTTTAAAAATCGTTTGTTGACAGAGAGATTCAAATAAAGGAAATAGAAATAACTGAATGTAATATAATATGACTATATTGCCATTATGCAGATTGTATGACAGCTCATAATAATGTTTTATTTCTACCATGCTGTAATTGGCACTTATGCATTCCTTTCTCTGAGAGGCCATTAGAAATGCAATTATGCCAAAGCATGCTGATATATTTCAGCACATGGAATTGAACCTCTGCCTTTGGCAACAGTCCCATGAGGTAAACACAAGCTCTGTGAGCAAAACATTTGTTAAAGAAAAAAGAAGTAAAAGCTCATTTTCCTATTGTAATGTATAGTATTTTCTTCTCAACTTAAGACCAGTTTAAAAAAGTTAAATAAAGGGGCACAGGCTGATACCTCTCCCAAGAGAAAGTGATCAGTCAGTGACTGATAAGATCATATAAGCAACAGGGCCAGGCTGTGATATTAACCAGCTTGTGATCTTATCTGCTCCAGATAATTATTTTGCACTGGAAAGCAAGCAGTAAGCAATACCATCAGTTGCTCATGATAGGAAAGAGGTTGGGTATTCTGCACTCACATTGATAAGCCATTCTCCTTGCAATGTTTTAGTGTCAAAGACAATCCCGATCTCACTGGTTCTGAAACTCTCCATTATACCAACTGATTCATTTATCCCAGTCACAACCAAAATAATTTACAAACATGAAAAGCAGATATTGGAAAAATGTTTAGTGACTTTAGTTTCTAAAATCAAATGTTTATAAAAGTCAATATCATTTTTCTGAGAATTCTAGAATTCTTATGTCTGCCCTACAGTATTTTTACTATAATAATTCCTTAAACTTAAAATATGCTAAGAAACTTATAGACTTAAATTGTATTTAAGAAAAAGACAGAGACTCTTATTTTATTTTAATATAAAGATATTGAAATGTGAAAAGGCTCTGGAGTGTTGGAGGGACAAATGGCTAAACTAGAACCCAGGATTTAACACCACATGAAGAATAAATTCTACCTAACCAAATTGTCTATATAAACAGCTTACATTAGAAATACACAATTTGGACATTTTCCTGTTATGTGTTAATAATAATGGAGGAAATTGGGGAACACAGCATTTGGAAAAAAGAATCAAAGGACGTTAGACAATGCAAGAACTCTATAAAAGATTACTACGTTCTGTGAAAAGGTTGTTAGCAGTGATATAAAAGATGATTTACTATGTCTACAATAAACAATTTTTTTTCCTCATTCCCTAGGATAGGACCTCAAATTTTGTTAGTAATAATTCAAGATAAATGTAGAGAAGCTCTTTCTGACTATGGGTTGGATTTTCATGTAGCAGATATTCAAGGTGAGGTGAGTAATGCTTAAGCAAATCTTTAATTAATTTATTTCTAGTTAGTGTGTGTTATATTATTGAAAATAGAAAATTACAATGTAAAGAAATGGGTATCAAAACTTCTTTTGGGCCTGCTGGAAAACAGATTAAAAAAAAACAAACAAACACACACACATCTTGTATTGATAAGAAATGGAAATAAAAGTAAATGTAGACTTTAAGGCTGGTCTTTTTATGACTAATTTGTAGTGAATTAATACACATGGAAAGTTGATATTGAAAATGTATTAATAGTTAGATTAAAACAATATACAATTTTAATAATAGCTTATAGACAGTCCTGTTATACTATGTATAATTTTTCCTTGAAATTACTCTTTTCTCTGTCTTAAATAGAAACAGGCTATTTGCATTAATTTTAATGGTTCAACTGCTTGATTTTTCCCTGCATGAAACTGCATGCTTCAGTACCTCATACCTGCTGATATAATAATTTATATAATCTCAAGAGGTGTCAAGAAGAGATTTAAAGTAGAAGTAAAAAAAGCATGAACTGAAATTAATGATGATCTCCCAGTATTTACTGACGAATAGTAAAACAAAGTCGTTTCAACACAGAGTGTCTGTCTTTTTTTCTCTTAGTCTTTTCTGATGCCTATGGGTGTGGGTGTGTGATTATAAGCTCCTTTGACACTTCTGGGCAGCACTAAGTAGAATAATGCTAAATCCACCCATTAAGAAATAACAAACCCATTCTGTTAAATAAAATAATAACAGTACCCAAATACATTGAATATATATGAAATAAATCATGCAGCATTCAAGAACATACTTTATAGAAAAATGTATATTGATTGTTTAGGAACACATTTACAAATATCAGAAAAGACATACCAACCTACACATAGAACTAAAATTTTAGCATACTTTCAAATTTTCAAGGATTTAGCCATTGCTTTTGTTTCTCCTCACTGAACCTTTCTCCACCAAAATAATCCACCTAACAATGAATGTAGATGTGTGAAATGACTTCTCTTCATAATTTTAGAACAAGAGGTTTCCTTCAATATCATAGAACAGTTCTGCTTATAAGTCTTACATGCTTCTAATTACTTATGGAAATACGTAAAAAAAAAACTACAAATACCATCTCCTGAATTGGCTGCTCCATTCCATTTCCCTAGGGGAAACTGCATGGGTAACAGGATCCATCCTCACATTTCCATGATTGCTGCTTTTGTAAGTAATCTCAACAATAACAGTAATGACTGTAGAATATTCACTGTGAAACTTACATCTGCTGGCCATTTTGTGATATCCAAAAAATAAAAGACATTCACTAGTTGATACAATATTCACTGTACTTATTTCGAGTATTTGCATTTTTGAAGGGGCTAGCTGTCAAATTTGTGAGCATTAAAATCACTTAAAAATTGAAAAGTAAGAAGAGCCATTATTTAAATGTTAGAGAAATACTTCAGTTGACCAAGGATTGGGCATTATGCCATCATGACAAATAGATGAGTGTCAGCTCTCCCAAGTGATATGTGCAGGTTAAGTAAGAATTCTAATGTCAGGATCAAAGAGAAACCCACTTCACTAGCGTCTCGTTATCAGGTGACTCCATACCAGGCTCAAACATGCCACAGACTATTATCAACCTATCTAATTGGGTTTTAAATATTAAATATACATTTAAATTATGCAAATGAAAGGATAATTATGTGTCTGATTATTTGACATAACTATATAACATGAAATAGTATATTTTAAAATATATGCTTTTCATTTTAAAACTCTAGAAACTCCCATTTTGACAGTTGTCTCATTCTCAATTATTTTATAAGTCACACTAATTAAATCTTTGAGACTTTAAACAAAAATGTCTACTTACCAGCTTTCTCATTAAGTGGACTCAATCTGGGATTAAGGATGTTATTTTTCATTTTTGATATAAGCACAATTCAACTAGCTACATGATTGCAATTCACATTATTCTTTCCTTCATCTCATGTAAATGTATTCATTATACATTTTTGTGAAGTGAAAAAGGACAGAATGACATATCATTGTCAGTATAATAAAATGGATTTCCTTAGCCAATTAATATTTTCTTTTGCTTCACATCACAAATATAATTTTAGTTGGCATCTATGTTTGAACATATGTGTGTGTGTGTGTGTGTGTGTTGTGTGTCTCACTACTGAATCATGACAGGTTTCACTGTTCAACTAACTCAGAAACCTATCATAAGTCCTTTTCAAGTCAGTTTCTATGTGGTCATTTTTATAGTTGTATCTCATAGTTGAAATCTCATGGGTCTCGCACATTTCCAAAGCTGGTAGATGACAACTAAACTTAGTTTTAAGCTCTAGTGTAGGAACTATTTTTAAATCACTAATCATCCCTTACGTTCACCATGGTATCTACCCATCAGGTCCATAGGTTCAACATAACTCATCAATCCACTGGAGAGAAATTGTACTAACTTCCAGAACCTTTATTTCCCTGTCCAATGTCAGTACAGCTTTCTGAAGAAATACTGATGGACACACTAAGAGACTTGGAAATTGTTAATAACTCTATAAGGATTTCTTCATTTCTATTTTATCTGTGCTTTCCCTCATAAAATTCATCATTCAAAATACCAAAACTTTGCTAAAATATTTCTTAATATTTATTCTGATTTGATAATTATCTTTTGCATTAAAATTGATGCAAAATGTATTGTTGATACAAAGTGAATTACAGAAGTCTTAATGAGAGTTTTCCACCTGAAGCTGTAGGAGTTGGCCTTGTGCTAGAACAGGCCAGTGTTGGAGTTTACAGCAAAGTCAGCTGCTCATTTCACTCTCCTTTTCCCATAGGTCTGTTTCTCAGTGCTGAGCTACCTGGGCTGAAGTCTGAGCTTAATAATGGGGATAATGTGGATATATCTTTCTTATACTCTTCAGTGACTATTTCTGTTCTTCATTCAGGTGCTATAAATCCTCACTTGGAATCCTTAACTCTTTGTGAAAGTAATTTTGTATGTGTGTGTGCAGATAGTTATTGAAATTAATGTTTTGGGGAGGGGACAGGGCTAGAAATTAAAATTTCTATAGGAATTCTTTACCACCATCTTTCTGATGTGAATACATATATTCTTATTGACTACAACATTTTACCCAGCAGTTTTTCTTAAGATGAGAAGATTTTCTAAATGTTTTATCATCTTTGAAAGCATTTTCCTTTTGTTATTATATTTAAATGTGGTTTCACGCAGTTCAAAATTCTTTGTTCTCTCTTTCCCAAAGACCTTTCAGTCATTGCTAATTTTCTTCTAGCTTTGAATTTGCAATTTTAATATGTAAACTCAGCTTTGTTGTTGTTGTTGTTAAGCTAGAGGATCATTTTTACTCCCTGTACTTTCAAAGGATTTACTCCTTACCTTATAAACATGACACAGTTTTTATTGCTTTTTAACATTTCTTATTTGGAATAGTATATGATATATTGTGGTATATATTTTTTAATTGAAGTATAGTTAGTTTACAATGTTGTGCTAGCTTGAGGTGTACAGAAAGATGATTTATATACATATATATGTTTGTTCCATGTCCAGTTCTAACTGTTGCTTCCTGACCTGCATATAGGTTTCTCAAGAGGCAGGTCAGGTGGTCTGGTATTCCCACCACTTTCAGAATTTTCCACAGTTTATTGTGATCCACACAGTCAAAGGCTTTGGCATAGTCAATAAAGCAGAGATAGATGTTTTTCTGGAACTCTTTTGCTTTTTTGATGATCCAGCGGATGTTGGCAATTTGATCTCTGGTTCCTTTGCCTTTCCTAAAACCAGCTTGAACATCTGGAAGTTCACGGTTCATGTATTGCTGAAGCCTGGCTTGGAGAATTTTGAGCATTACTTTACTAGCATGTGAAATGAGTGCAATTGTGCCGTAGTTTAAGCATTCTTTGGCATTGCCTTTTTTGGGGATCAGAATGAAAAATGACCTTATCAAGTCCTGTGGCCGCTGCTGAGTTTTTCAAATTTGCTGGCATATTGAGTGCAGCACTTTCACAGCATCATTTTTCAGGATTTGAAATGGCTCAACTGGAATTCTATCACCTCCACTAGCTTTGTTCGTAGTGATGCTTTCTAAGGCCCACTTGACTTCACATTCCAGGATGTCTGGCTCTAGGTGAGTGATCACACCATTGTGATTATCTAGAACTGGACATAGAACAACAGACTGGTTCCAAATATGAAAAGGAGTATGTCAAGTCTGTGTATTGTCATCCTGCTTATTTAACTTGTATGCAGAGTACATCATGAGAAACACTGGGCTGGAAGAAGCGCAAACTGGTATCAAGATTGCTGGGAGAAATATCAATAACCTCAGATAGGCAGATGACACCACCCTTATGGCAGAAAGTGAAGCGGAACTAAAAAGCTTCTTGATGAAAGTGAAAAAGTTGGCTTAAGGCTCAACATTTAGAAAACAAAGATCATTGGCATCTGGTCCCATCACTGCACGGGAAATAGATGGGAAAACAGTGGAAACAGTGTGAGACTTAACTTTTGGGGGGCTCCAAAATCACTGCAGAGGGTGATTCCAGCCATGAAATTAAAAGACACTTACTCCTTGGAAGGAAAGTTATGGCCAACCAAGATAGCATATTCAAAAGCAGAGACATAGACATTATTTTGCCAACAAAGGTCCGTCTAGTCAAGGCTATGGTTTTTCCAGTGGTCATGTATGGATGTGAGAGTTGGACTGTGAAGAAAGCTGAGCGCCAAAGAATTGATGCTTTCAAACTGTGGTGCTCAAGAAGACTCTTGCGAGTCCCTTGGACTGCAAAGAGATCCAACCAGTCCATCCTAAAGGAGACCAGTCCTGGGTGTTCACTGGAAGTACTCATGCTGAGGCTGAAACTCCAGTACTTTGGCCACCTGATGCGAAGAGTTGACTCATTGGAAAAGACCCTAATGCTAGGAGGGATTGGGAGAAGTAGGAGAAGGGGACAACAGAGGATGAGACAGCTGGATGGCATTACCGACTCAATGCACATGAGTTTGGGTGAACTCCGGAAGTTGGTGATGGACAGAGAGGCCTGGCGTGCTGTGATTCATGGGGTCGCAAAGAGTCGGACACGACTGAGAGACTGAACTGAACTGAACTGAACTGAACTGATATGTTTGTTATATTATGAAATCTTTGTTTTATTATGAATTCATTTATGTTTGGGAAATTTTTAATTTTTTTCTTTCTTTAAAACCACCTTATTTGGAATATATTAATGGAAATATAGAATATACTCTACTATCATGTGCATATATGAAATATCTAATAAACAACTTTTGCTATTACTCTTTATTTTGCTCAGTTGCACTTGGCTGATGTTTATTTTCATTAACTGTATTAAGTAAGGGCTTCCTGATAACTCAGTTGGTAAGGAATCCATCTGCAATGCAGGGGACCCCAGTTTGATTCCTGGGTTGTAAGTAAAGTTCATTCTCTTTTTGGAGGACTTAAAAGAATTCTTTATTTCTATAATACCTTTGTATTATCTTCCTCTTCTGAATTTTTGTAGTTTATATTCCATATTTTATAGGATTCTAAATTTTTTCTAAGAACTTTAAAATGTGTTTATAGTTTTATTTGCTTATGCAATTTTTAAAAGGAATCTATGAACATGAATTTAACTGAAGGCATCACAAAAATTCTCTGTGTATATTTCTCTCTGTGCTGTCTTACTGATCATATATTATCTCTGTAGGATTTTTTACACCTGATATGATGGGTCCATTTCTATTACCACTCATTTTAAATGGAAATAATTCTTCCCGAAATCAACCAAATGTCTTTATAATTGTGTTCTAATCTGTGAGAAAATTTTCCTGACTCAAGGTAAATGCATGAATAGTGAAGGGGTAGGAGTGCTCTTTTTTGCGTATGTATGTATGTGTTTGGGTTTGTGATACAGAAAGAGAGAGAGAGAGATCATTGAAATTATTAGATAAGCAATTGCATAGATGCTTATATAATTGAAACCTTCGGAGTGGGATATGCATTAAGGACTATACTATTGCACTGATGGGGAAAGTCACTCCACCGAAAAAAGATCAAGTTGCCCCTGAAAATTCAAATTGTATATTCAGTATCAAAAAAATAATATAATCATTACAGTAGGTGTTCTAAGTCGCTTCACTCATGTTCAACTCTTTGTGACTCTATGGACTATAGCCTGTCAGGCTCCTCTGTCCACGGGATACTCCAGGCAAGAATACTGGAGTTGGTTGCCAGGCCCTTCTCTGGGGAATCTTCCCAACTCAGGGATCAAACCTGCATCTCTTACAATTCCTGCATTGGCTTCTTACCTGGGTTCTTTACCACTAGTGCCACCTGGGAAGCCCCAATTATAGTAAGACAAAGCCCAAAGGATACAATCAGGAAGTTAAAACTTCCAGGTTTGATTAATATACTTGCAACTTAAAATTATATGAAATGTGAAATCAAAAAAAATTAGAAATCATGAAAATCATTGCACATGAATCAACCTTGAAATACTACCTCTTCTATACTCCTATTTTATTCTACTTCCTTGATGAAATATCATACAATTGCCATTGAATAGTAAATAGCATAGGTAGAGAGAAAGAAGGATGCAAGGACAAAGAAGAGACTTACTAGAACAAGTTGAGAATTACCTCTTCTGAATCCAATTGAGTTAAACAGGCACACAGTAGGCTCATGCTATGTATTCACTTTTCCAAGTGCTAAGTATTCAAAATGAAAATACTGATCCTATCATCATGTTCAGGAGCATTAGAGGTGAGATTCAGACAACATCAACTGAGCAGACAGAAAGAGAAATCTGTAAATGGTTAAGCATCTTGAATTTTTATAGTAACTGCTTCCAAATCATTAAATTTGCCTTAAATCTGTATACATTTGATGTATTTATCAGTAACGATATCTAATTACAACCTATCCACTGCTACCTCTTTCTATTGTGACCATTAGAGTCAATCTTCTTCCCTATACTCAAAAAAATAATAAATAAAATTAACAAGGAGCATGCATGAGAAGTTTTCAGAGAACAGAGACAAAAAGTTCAGAATATTATTTTTTGTTCACTTGCTTATCAGAGCACATGTAAATTATATCTTAAAAGAGAGTGGCCATAACTCTATAGGACCAGGCTCTGGAAATAGTGGAGGCAGGTTATTCACCCAACTCTTTCCAGGTAAGATTAGAATTAAGTAAGTGAAAGTCACTCAGTTGTGTCTGACTCTTTGTGACCCCATGGAATATAGTCCATGGAATTCTCCAGGCCACAGTACTGGAGTGGGTAGCTATTCCCTTCTCCAGGGGATCTTCCATGGAAAATATCCAAAAGTCCATTTGGCTATCAAGATGATTATTCAAGATTTCCAAAGGAAGACTGTACAGAGGCTTGTGATATTACATGAATAATACACATGGAATGCTCTTAGGAAAAGACCTAGTACATAGTAAATACTGAATAAAATATTACTTATATCAATGATAAATTCCATTATTAAATCCCCAGGTTGTATTATTCTTTTTTCACTCCAACATTTTATGTTGCAGTGTCAGCCAGAATAGTTTGAAGTATGTGCAAAGGAGTTTGTCAGCCAGAGGAGTTTCCAAATCCTGAATTTGGAATTCAGGATTACTTTTTCTGGGGCTGCAACCCAAGCTTTCTAATATGTTCTTCTACTACTACTAAGTATTATAAAATAACAAGAAGTTAATGCATCCACATGGAGAAGGCAATGGCACCCCAGTCCAGTATTCTTGCCTAGAGAATCCCAGGGATGGAGGAGACTGGTGGGCTGCGGTCTATGGGGTCGCACAGAGTCGGACACGACTGAAGCAACTTAGCAGCAGCAACACATCCAAAGTTAAATTTTCAAGCAGCAGTCTTAAAGGACAATTCACATATAATAAGTTATACATAGAGTATACAATTTAAGTTTTGACATTTGTAAACACTCATGAAGCCCTCACTGTAAAAAGACACTGAACATATTCATTGCTCCCTACATTTTCTAATGCTCCCTTGTATTTCTTTCCCTCCTCCCTCATCTCTCAGCTTCCTCTGATCTGATTTTCATATCTATTCATTTTGCACATTCCAAAATTTTATAAAAATAGAATTGTATGAGTGCTGTAGCACGTATTTATTTTTATTCTTGAGTAATAGTCCAATGCATTGATATACCAGTTTGTTTATGTATTGAAACTAATGATGAACATTTGAATTAGTTCCAGATCTGAGTTATTACAAGAAATGCTTTTATTAGTATGCATGCAAAAAGTATGGGCATGTATGGGCATACAAAAAGTATTAGAACATATCTCATAGGTGTGTACTGGGGAGTAAAATGACTAGATCATATCATAGTTAGGTATATCATTAAATTTAACAAAATTGTCAAACTATTTTTCTAGGTGATTCAGTGAATGAAAATTCTAGTTTCTTCACATCTTCACTAATCTTTGGTATGTTTGGACTTTTAATTGCTAGTCTATGTGTTGTGCAGTATTATTTAATTTGATTTTTTAATGATATCTTTGACTATTTTTCATGTGCTTATTTATCATGTATTTATCACTTTAGTGACTATTTAAATCTCTTGTCCAGCCTAATTTTTTTTAATTGAATTGAAAGGTCTTTACATATTCTGGATAAAAATAATTTATTACATGTGTGATTTGCCAGTATTTTCCCTAGTTTTTGTACTGCCTTTTCATTTCCCTAGCAGTATCTTTGTAGAGCAGATTTTTAATTTTGATGAAGTTCAATTTATAAACTGATTTTATTAAGCATCTTTTTAGTGTCGTATCCAATAAATCTGTGTCTAATTCATAGAAACAAAGATTTTCTTCTATGTTTTCTTTCAGAACGTTTATATGTTGGGATTTACATTTATATCTCCAGTTTATATTGACTTAATTTTTGTATGGTGTGAGGTATGGGTCCGAGGACATTTTTTTGCGTGTGTATGGATATCCAACTGTCATAGCACTGCTTTTTTAAGTCTATCATTTCCCAATTGTCTTCCAACAATATCGCTATTCACTGTCTTGTTCTATTGTCTGTTTGTTTGAATTTATGCCATTAACACACATCTTGATTATTGAATCCTTATACTACCTTGCAAAAGGTAGTGTCAACTTTACAAATTTATTCTTCTGTCTCAAAGCTTTTTTGAGTATTATATAAATTTGCATTTTTATATAAATTTGAAAATCAATTTTTCAGTTTCTGTAAAGCACCTGTTTGGATTTTGATTAGAATTTCTTATATCTGTATATCAATTTGGACAGAAATTTTCTCCAAAAAATATAAAGTCTTTGAACTCATAAAAGTGGTATACTGTTTATTTATTTCAGTCTCTTTAATTTTTCACACTAGTGTATTATAATTGCACAGGTCTTTCTTATATTTTTGGTAGATTTTTCTCTAAGTATGTTACATGCTTTGACACTATTATATATGGTATTGGTTATAAATTTAACTCCTGATTATTCCTTGTTCTTATATAAGATACAATTAATTTTTATATACAGACATTTTTCCTTCACTCATTTATTAGGTTTTGTGTTCAATTCACTTATTTGTTTCAGTGAGTTTACATATTCCATCAAAATGTTAATCAAACTATTTGCAAAGAAAATTAGAAGATCATCAGATGAAAATATTCCTTTTTAATTTGGATGATTTTTATTCTTTTTTCTCACATCATTATATTGACAAGAATCTCAAGGACAATGACAGACAGAAGTGATGGAAATAGATGACCTTGTTTTCTGCCATATCTCCAGAACAAACGATTAAATTTTTTGCCATTAGATATGATGCTAGCTCTGGAAGAGTGCATGGCAACCCACTCCAGTATTCTTGCCTGGAGAATCTCATGGACAGAGGAATCTGTCAAGCTATGGTCCATGGGGTCGCAAAGAGTTGGAAATGACTGAAGTGACCGAGCAGCACATATGAATGATGCTAGTTATAGATTCTGTATACATCTTTTATTAAATTTAGAAAGTCTCTATCATAATGTTTTGTAATTTCTATCACTAATGGATGTGGTGTTCTGCATTTATTGAGACAGTAATATGTTTTCTAAAATTTTTAAAATTCAATATGATGAACTAATTAAAAAGCAGAGACATCACTTTACCAACAGAGGTCTGTATAATCAAAGCTATGGATTTACCAGTTGTCATGTATGGATATGAGAATTGGACCATAAAGAAGGCAGAACACTAAAAAATTAATGCTTTTGAACTGTGCTGCTGGAGAAGACCCTTGAGTCCCTTGGACTGCAAGGAGATCAAACCTGTCAATCCTAAGAAAAATTAAACCTAAATATTTCTTGGAAGGACTGTTGCCAAAGCTCCAAAACATTGGTCACCTGATGTAAACAGTCAACTCAATGGAAAAGACCCTGATGCTGGGAAAGATTGAAGGCAAAAGAAGAAGGGGCCAGCAGAGAATGAGGTGGTTAAATAGCATCACTGACTAGATGGACATGAACCTTAGCAAACTCCAGGAGATAGTGAAGTACAGGGGAGCCTGGTGTGCTGCAGTCCATGTGGAAGCAGAGTCAGATGTGGCTTAGTGACTGAAAAACAATAGGTTGTAGATTTTGAAAAATCAGCAAAGATGATCTGAAATACTGGCCAGGCTGAAAACAAAAATATTTTCTTTTTCTGTTGTGTTTTATTTGCCACCTCTTTTCTCCAGATAACATACATTTCCTATTGTTATTTTCCTTGCCTAACTATATCAATGTTTGGGTCTTGGCCATATTATGCATTGGGTGGCACAAAGAAAACAGAGAGAGGAAATTTGTGTCTACTTTTTTAATGTTTGAATATTGAGGTTAATTAATGTCTAATAAAGCTTACAGCATGAAAGTAGTTTATAGCAAGATATGGGAAGGAGTATGGATGTGAATTACTCTACTGTTTATTAACATGCCATCAGAGAAACTAGGTCAGATTATTGTCCTTGAGGCCAAACTACAGTGGAGGTAATGAAAATAATGGCGACCTTCTTCTAAAGGTCCCATGCACGCACTCTTTCACTCAGTGCCCCTGACCCTGCAGCAGGCCACCACAAACCCATGACTCTGCCGGAGACACATAGACACTCATGGCCATGTCTGAGTCAGTCTCTTGTGGGGTTGCTGCTCCTTTCTCCTGGGTCCTGGTGCACACAAGGTTCTGTTTGTGCTCTCCAAGAGTCTGTTTCCCCAGTCTTGTGTAACTTCTGGTGGTTCTGTGGTGGGGTTAATGGCGACCTCCTCCAAGATGGCTTATGCCATATCCAGGTCTGCTGCACCCAGAACCCCCACCCCTGTGGCAGGCCACTGCTGACCCGGACCTCAGCAGGAGAAGACACTCAGACACAGTTCTGGCTCAGTCACTGTGGGCTGGGCATGCGTTTTGTACCCTTCCCAGGTCTGAGCAGCTCAGGCGACCAGGTGCTTGGCAAGCACAGTGACCCAGGTAGGCCATGTATACTAATCACCTCCCCAGTCCTGGATGCTCGGTTTCCCAGGTGCACTGCAAGAGCACTGTCTCAGATGTGCCATATGTCTCCTCTGGAGAGCTGACCTCAGGCTGCAACCCTTCTGGTGGATATCAACCATCCACGATCTCAGGGATACATGGTTAGCAGCTGGAGCCTGCTCATAGTTTGTTGGAAGATGCCATCTCTGAGGCTGAGATAGCAGCAGCATCACGCCTTCTGGCTTTGGCTGTGGCAAGCCTGACTCTGCCTCAATGTGGAGAAGAGATGGTAAGGAGATTGCTAGCTCTCCTTTGGTATTTGCTCAATGCTTTGTTCTGTGAGTGATGAACAGTATGAAAAGGCAAAAACGAATGACACTGAAAGATAAACTGCCCAGGTCGGTAGGTGCCCAATATGCTACTAGAGAAGAGTGGAGAAATAACTCCAGAAAGAATGAAGAGACTGAACCAAAGCAAAAACAATACCCAGTTTTGGATATGACAGGTGATGAATGTAAAGTCCAATGCTGTAAAGAGCAATATTGCATAGGAATCTGGAATGTTAGGTCCATGAATCAAGGCAAATTGGAAGTGGTCAAACAGGAGATGGCAAGAGTGAACCTTGGCATCTTAGGAATCAGTGAACTAAAAGGGGCTGGAATGGGTGAATTTGACTCAGATGAACATTATATCTACTACTGTGGGCAAGAATCCCTTAGAAGAAATGAAATGGCCATGATAGTCAACAAAAGAATCCAAAATGCAGCATTTGGATGTAATCTCAAAAATGACAGAATGATCTCTGTTCATTTCCAAGGAAAACCATTCAGTATCATAGTAATTCAAGTCTATGTCCCAACCAGGAATGCTGAAGAACCTGAAGTTGAACAGTTCTATGAAGACCTACAAGACCTTCTAGAACTAACACCCCAAAAAAGATGTCCTCTTCATTATAGGGGACTGGAATGAAAAAGTAGGAAGGCAAGAGCAAATTTGGCTTTGGAGCACAAAACAAAGCAGGGCAAAGACTAACAGAGTTTTGCCAAGAGAACACACTGGTCATAGCAGACCCTCTTCCAACAACACAAGAGAACATTCCACACATGACATCAACAGATGGTAAATATCGAAATCAGTTTTCATATGATAGATGGAATACCTGAAGAACTATGGACAGAGGTTCATGACATTGTACAGGAGGCAGTGATCAAGACCATCCCCCCCCCCAAAAAAAAAAAGAAATGCAAAAAGGCAAAAAATGGTTGTCTGAGGAGGACTTACAAATAGCTGTGAAAAGAAGGGTAGCAAAAGGCAAAGGAGAAAAGGAAAGATATACCCATTTGGATGCAGAGTTCCAAAGAATAGCAAGGAGATGTAAGAAAGGCTTCCTCCATGATCAGTGTAAAGAAATAGAGGAAAACAACAGAATGGGAATGACTAGAGATCTCTTCAAGAAAATTACAGATGCCAAGGGAATATTTCATGCAAATATGAGCACAAAAATGGACAAAAATGGTACGGACCTAATAGAAGAAGGATATATTAAGAAGAGATGGCATGAATACACAGAAGAATTATACAAAAAAGATCTTCATGACCCAGATAACCACAATGGTGTGATCACTCACCTAGAGCCAGACATCCTGGAATGTGAAGTCAAGTGGGCCTTAGGAAGCATCACTACGAACAAAGCTAGTGGAGGTGATGGAATTGAAGTTGAGCTATTTCAAATCCTAAAAGATGATGCTGTGAAAGGGCTGCACTCAATATACCAAGAAATCTGGAAAACTCAGCAGTGGCCACAGGACTCGAAAAAGTCAGTTTTCATTCCAATCCCAAAGAAAGGCAATGCCAAAGAATGTTCAAACTACTGCACAATTGTATTCATTTCACATTTTAGAAAAGTAATGCTCAAAATTCTCCAAATCAGACTTCAGGATGTTCAAGCTGGATTTAAAAAAGGCAGAGGATCCAGAGATCAAATTGCCAACATGTACTGGATCATTGAAAAAGCAAGAGAGTTCCAGAAAAACATAGCCTTTTGCTTTATTGACTATGTCAAAGCATTTGACTGTATGGATCACAATAAACTGTGGAAAATTCTGAAAGAGATGGGCATACCTGACCACCTGACCTGCTTCCTGAGAAATCTGTATGCAGGTCAGGAAGTTAGAACTGGACATGGAACAACAGACTGGCTCCAAATCGGGAAACGAGCATGTCAAGGGTGCATATGGGCACCCTACTTATTTAACCTATATGCAGAGTACATCATGTGAAATGCTGGGCTGGACGAAGCAGAAGCTGGAATAAAGATTGCCAGGAGAAATATCAAATACGTCAGATACTCAGATAACACCACCCTTATGGAAGAAAGCAAAGAAGAACTAAATAGCCATTTGATGAAAGTGAAAGAGGAGAGTGAAAAAGTTGGCTGAAAACTCAACATTCAGAAAAATAAGATCATGGCATGCAGTCCCATCACCTCATGGCAAATAGAATGGAAACAGTGGAAACAGTGAGATACTTTATTTGGGGGGGCGGGGGATGGGGCTTCAAAATCATTGCAGATGGTGACTGCCACCATGAAATTCAAAGATGCTTGCTCCTTGGACGAAAAGCTATGGCCAACCTAGACAGCATATTCAATAGCAGAGACATTGCTTTGCCAACTAAGGTCCATCTAGTCAAAGTTATAGTCCTTCCAGTAGTCATGTACAGACCTCAGAGCTGGACCATAAAGAGAAACTGAGCGCCGGAGAATTGATGCTTTTGAACTGTAGTGGAGATGATTCTTGACAGTCTCTTGGACTGCACCGAGATCCAACCAGTCCGTCTTAAAGTAAATCACCCCTGAATATTCCTTGGAAGGACTGATGCTGAAGCTGAAATGCAAATACTATGACCACCTGATGCAAAGAACTGACTCATTTGAAAAGACTCTGATACTGGGAAAGATTGAAGGTGGAAGGAGAGGGACGACAGAAGATGAGATGGTTGGATGGCATCATCGGCTCAATGGACACAAGTTTGAATAAACTCGGTGAGTTGGTGATAGACAGGAAGTCCTGGTGTGCTGCAGTCCATGCGGTCTCAAAGTGTTGGACATGACTGAGTGCCTGAACTGAACTGTTTTAACATGAGTAAACTGAGATACCAGGGAAATTAAGTAAATTTTTAGGATCACAAGCTGGTCTGTTGTGGCTTCAGTATTGCAACCTCTTTGGTGCCTTGAGCTTTCACTAAGTTATATTTGATAAATGTATTTCTCTGCACTGATAGTTTGACAAAACACTGGTATAAATACAATTTGCTCTAAGATGATGAAGAGATTCGAATATATATTCGTTCTCTAACAAAAACTAGAAAATAAATTTTAAACCATTTAAAGTATCATTAAGATAACCAGAATGATGCATATGGTTGAGTGAATAATTTCTTATCATCCCTTATTTTCTCACTTATATATCTAAATACTACACTCAAGACTTTAAAATTCAGATCAGTGATAGTAAAATGTACCTTAGTTGTTTATTACATTAATATAAGAAAAAATAATTTAAAATAAAAGTTATTCAAGCAAGCTGGTAACTTTTTAAAGATGAATTTATGCAGAGATAATTATCAAATTTCTTTTTCCAAAAATATTATTTGAGATGTTATAAAGAACCAAAAAGAAATTTTTTTTAAAATCTGCTTAGATTTATAAAGAGATAAAGTGAATGTTTTCACTGGTGCAGTATTTTTAGTCTTTGCAAAATAGAAAATCAATATTCACATGTTTTAAAAAAGTTCATAGATATAAATATATATTTATAATTTTCCAATGATTTGTGATTATCAAAAAATACTCTCTTGGAGGATAACAAGATGGCAGAGGAGTAGGTAGATGTGGAGAACATCTCTCTCCATGGATACATCAGGAATACACCTTCAGACACAGACGTGCATGCAGAACACCAGCTGAGACTGGACAAGAATACCTGACTAGTGGAAAAGAATACATAGAAACATGAAAACTCAGTAGGATGAGGAACTAGGGGGAAAACCAGGAGTGTGAGTAGGACTGGACCTGCCCTCAGCGGGTGGGGGAACTGAAGCAGGGGTCCAATTCCCACAGCAGGGCAACTGTCTGAGTCAGAGGAGAAGCATTTAAAGCTGAGAGGGAAACAGCTGATCTGTGGCAGCCTAAATGGAATGAAAATCAGACAGGCCTTGCCACAGCCATACACAGCCCAGACAGGTATGCTGGCCACCTGGAAGGTACAGCAGCTGGGAGCTGGAATTTAGGGATTGTGGAGCAATGCCAGGGTGAGGGCTGCTGTTGAAGGCATAGAGATGGATTGAGGAGATGTGAAGGAGGAGATCATGGTGGCAAATGCCGGTGGAGGAAAGCCAGGCAGCCATGGAAGCAAGGCAATACTGCTGAGCCACATGTAGGGGGTGGCGTCATCACCACAGCCTCTCTCTCCCCACGCACCAGCATTGGCAGCTGAATAACAGAGAGGCTGGCCCATCAAACATCTGACACACGGAACTACAGAGTAGAACCCCACCAAGGGTGTTCCTTTCAGTGACTGATGTGCAGAACTACAGAGTAGGACCCCTCCCAGGCTGCCCTTTAAGTGCCTGATGGGCAGATGTACAGAGTAGGACCCCAGCCAGGGGTGCCCCCTCTATATGCCTGACACACTGACCAACAGAGAAGTACCCCAGGCAAGGGAGCCATTTAATTGCCTGAACAGATGGAACTATGGAGAAAGACTGGCCAAAGAGGCCTTCTGATTGCCAGCTATAAGAGGCTCAGATAAAGGATCTGATAGGACCATAACTCCTGTGGCTGAGTCAGTCCATGTCTCTGCACACAGGGTGCTGCCAGGGTCCCCGCAAGCCAAGCAGTTGTGGCATCTTCATGCTCAACTATCACTGTGGCAAAGCTGCCACAGCAAAAGAAGTCTTGTGTCTATGCATGCAGGGTTGCTTCAGCCATGTCTGACTCTTTGCAACCCTATAGACTGTGGCCTGCCAGGCTTCTCTGTCAAGGGGGTTCTCCAGGAAAGAATAATGGAGTGTACTGGCAAATACTGGTTGCCGTACCCTTCTAGAGCACTATATATTTCCTGCTGCACTAGTCACCAACCCCCCTGAGTATCTGGTGCTGCCAGAACCCCTACATCCCAAAAGGCTGCACCACCTCAACACTTGGCCTGCACAAGCGGCAAACCTAAGCTCTTCAGGGCAGCCTCAGGAGCTAAATCCCAGTGGATGGCCCACATGTAGAGGTGGAAATAAAACCACAATTGAAACTCAGGGCAGTGTGGCCAAGGAAGAAGACCCAAAATCTTCCCACCAGCTGTAAAAGCTGCCGATTAAATCCACATGATCAACTAATCAGACTCTGTCTACGGAATATATATATAAAGGCACTGAGAGCTCCAACAAAGGAAAACACACTAGCTCTGATAGCTGTGGACATTGGAGGCAAGAACACACAGAATTAGGACCAGATTAGAATCTGAGCTGCCCCCACAGCAGGTCCAGAGATTAGCACAATGTTGGAGGGCATTCCAGGGAGGTAAGGTGGACTGTGACTTCCAGTGAGGCAAAGGACTCTGACAGCAGTGACTCAAGAAAAACATTTATTATTATTTTTTGACTTGTTCTGAAGATTTTTCTGGATTTTTAAATATTTTTTCCCCTTTTTGTCCCCCTCTGTTGTAGTTGTCGATTTTACCATCTGAGCTAGAAGGGAAGCCCTATTGACACTAAGAAATCCAATTAAACATTTGAGCTTTTTTTTTTTTCTCAGTCACATTTTGTTGTTGTCATAAACCTCTGCCTCTGTGTTGGGCTTTTGCAGTTCTGTGGAGTTTGCCTATTTTTTTTTAATCTTTTTTTTTTAAATTTTAATTCTTAAAACCTATTATTATTTTTCTAAATTTATTCCATTGTTTGCTTTTAATACTGTTCTTTACCCCTCGCGGTTAATCTTTAATGTATATAAATCTTCTTTATCTACCTCTATTGAACTTTGTATGTCTATTCTTTCTTTCTTTTCTTTTTTCTGTCAACATATCCATTAGTTTTATTTTCATTGCTTTATTCCCCAGTTGGCACCTTGATTCAGTTTTGTTTTCCAGTTTGTGCTTTAATTAGTTTTGTTCAGAAAGATACAATTTTTGGTTTCCTTTGTTCACAGGGTCAATCTATTGTACTTTATTTTTGTTGGACTGTTCTGATTTTGTGTGTGTTTGTGTGTGTATTCTTTCACACTTTTTATTGTTGTTATAAACTTCTGCCTCTCCACTGAGTTTTTGCAGTTCTGTGGAGTTTTCCCTTTCATGCCTTTTTTCTTTCTTCTTTTTTTTTCTTTGCCCTTTTATATATTTTAAATTTTTACTTTTTAAAAACCCATTATATTTTTTCTACATTTATTCCTTTGTTTGCCTTTCTTACTGTTCTTTTCCCCTTGAAGTTAATATTTAATGTATATAAATCTTCTTCATCTACCTTTATTTAACTTTACATATCTATTCTTTCTTTCTTTCCTTCCTCTCAACATATTTGTTAGTTTTGTTTTCATTGCTTTATTCCACACTTGGCACCTTGCTTTAATTTTGTTTTTCAGGTTGTGCTTAAGTAAGTTTTTTTTTTTTTTCTTAACTGGTAAACATAATTTTTTATTTCCTTTGTTTGCCCGGTAAATCTACTGTACCTTATTTCTGTTGGACTGTTTTCACTTCGCTCATGGGTGTATATGTGTATGCATATATTACATATTTTAATTATTATTTGCCTGATTTGGTAACCCAGTTGTCTGGGGTTTTGTTTCTCTTTTTGGTTATTTGTTTTGATTTCACTTAATGCCATAACAAACCATTTGTGGAATCTTCATTCCTGACCAGAGATCAGTCCCCGAGCCTTTGGAGTGGAGGCCCTGACTCCGCTAGTTATCAGAGAACTAACACTAGGGAGTATCAAATAGTGAGAACTAACACAAAAGAAACCACTTGAATAAAAGATCCAGCATCACCCAACCACCAGTAACACCCTGTGCAGGACACCTCATCTAAACAATAAGCAAAACAAAAATACGAACCCAATCATCAGCAGACAGGATTGCCACCTCACTCAGCCTTGCCCATCAATGGACAAACAAACAAAAATTCAACACAATTCTCACCCTATAGGAAGCTCACACAAAGGAGGGCAGAAACCAAAAGGAAGAAAGAATTCAACCTTCTTCAAGGAAAGAAGTCAACTTTCCTTGAAGCCTGGGAAAAAGAGACCGCAAACAAAATAACTTAAAAAATAATAATAACGAAAAGGCAGAGAAATAGTGCAAAAATGAAGGAACAAACTAGAAACAAAGAAGTCTAATAAATGAAGAGGAAATGGGTAAACTATCTGAAAAAGAAGTCAGAATAATGGTAATAAAGATTATCAAAAACCTTGAAAACAAAATGGAGAAAATGCAAGAATCATTTAACAAAGACCCAGAAGAATTAAAGAATAAACATACAGAGACAAACAACACAATTACTGAAATTATAAATATGCTAAAAGGAATCAATAGCAGAATATCTGAAGCAGAAGAATGAATCAGTGAGCTGGAATATAAAATGGTGGAAATAACTTTTGAAGAGCAGAATAAAGTAAAAAGAATGAAAAGAGCTGAGGACAGTATCAGAGACCACATATCAAACACATTCAAATTATAGGGGTTCCAGAAGAAGAGAAAAAAGGTATGAGAAAACTTTTGAAGAGATTATAGTTGAAAATTTCCCCAACATAGAAAAGGAAACAGTCAATCAAGTCCAAGAGGCACAAAGAGTTCCATACAGGATAAACCCAAAGAGAAATATACCAAGACATGCATTAATCAAACTAACAAAGACTAAACAGAAAGAATATTAAAAGCAGCAAGGGAGAAGCAACAAGAAACATACAAGGAAAACCCCATATGCCTAACAGCTGATTTTTGAGGAGAAATTCTGCAGTCCAGAACAAATAGCAAGACATATATAAAGTACTGAAAGGGAAAATCTACAACCAAGATTACTGTACTCAGCAAGGGTCTCATTCAGAATTGATGGAGAAATAAAAAACTTTTCAGACAAGCAAAAGTTAAGAGAATTCAATACCACCAAGCCAGTTTTACAACAAACGTTAAAGGGACTTACATAGTCAAGAAATACAACAGGAGAAAAGAGATCTACAAAATCAACACCAAACAATTAAGACAATGTCAATAGGAACATCTATATCAATAATTAATTTAAATGTAAATGGATTAAATGCTCCAACCAAAAGACACAGACTGGCTGAATGGATACAAAAACAAGATCCTTAAATATGCTTTCTACAAGAAACCCACTTCATACCTCAAGACATATATAGACTGAAAGTGAGAGGATAGAAAAAATATATTCCATGTAAATGGGAAGCAAAAGAAAGCTGGAGTAGAAATCCTCATATCAGACAAAATAGACCTTAAAATAAAGAAGATTACAAGAGATAAGGAAGGACACGACATAATGATCAAGGGATCAACCCACGAGGAAGACATAACAATTGTAAATATCTATGCACATAACATAGGAGAACCTCAATACATAAGACAAACACTAAAGGATATAAAAGGAAAAATTTACAGTAACACTATAATAGTAGGAGACTTTAACATCCCTTCTCACACCAATGGACAGATCATCAAAACAGAAAATCCATAAAGAAATACAAGTCTTAAATGATACTTTAGATGAGATGAATCTCACTGATATCTTCAGGACATTCCATCCAAATGCAGAAGAATACACCTTCTTCTCAAGTGTACAGGGAACACTCTCCAGTATAGACCACATCTTGGGTCACATATCAAACTTCAGTAAATTTAAGAAAATTGAAATCATATAAGCATCTTTCTGACCACAATGCTATGAGACTAGATATCAATTACAAGAAAAAAAGCATAAGAACACATGGAGACTAAACAACACTTTCTAAATAAACATCAGGTTACTGAAGCATTCAAAAGGAAAGTCAAAAAAAATTCTAGCAACAAATGACAATGAAAACATGACAACTCAAAACCTATGGGATGCAACAAAGCAGTTCTAAGAGGGAAATTTATAGCAATACAATCCTACCTCAAGAAACAAAAACATCAAATAGACAAGCTAATTTTACACCTAAAACAACTGGAAAAAGAAAAAAAAATCCAAAAGTTAGTAGAAGGATAGAAATCATAAAGATCCAAGCAGAAATAAATGAAAAATAAATGAAATAAACAATAGTAAAGATTAATAAATCTAAAAGTTGGTTCTTTGAGAAATAAACAAAATTGACAAACCTTTAGCCAGACTCATCAGGAAAAAAAGAGAGGATTAAATCAACAAAATTGGAAATGAAAAAGGAGAGGTTACAACAGACAATGCAGAAATATAAAGGACTATAAGAGGCTATTATGAACAACTATATGGAAATAAAATAGATAACTTGGAAGAAATGGACAGATTCTTAGAAAAATTCAATCTTCCAAGACTAAACCAGGAAAATAGAAATTATGAACAAACCAATTACAGGAACTGAAATTGAAGCTGTGAATTAAAAAAAAAAAAAAATCTCCCCTCAAAAAAAAAAAAAAAAAAAGCCCAGGACCAGATGGCTTCACAGAATTCTATCAAACATTTAGAGAAGAGCTAATGCCTATCCTTCTAAAACTCTTTCAAAAAATTGCAGGGGAAGGAACACTTCCAAATTCATTCTACAAGGCCACCATCACCCTGATATGAAAACCAGACAAAGACAACACAATAAAAGGAAACTACGGGCCAATATCACTGATGAATATAGATGCAAAAATCATCAAAAAAATTTTAACAAACAGAGTTCAGTAACACATCAAAAAACCACATACACCATGATAAAGTTGGGTTTATTCTCGGGATGCAAGGATTCTTCAGTATATGCAAATCAGTCAATGTGATATACCATATTAACAAATTGAAAGATAAAAACCATATGATCATCTCAATAGATGCAGAAAAAGCCTTTGACAAAATCAGTGCCTATTTATGATTAAAATTCTTCAAAAACTGGACAAGGAAGTAACCTACCTCAATGTAGTAAAGGCCATATATGATAAGCCTACAGCATACATTATCGTCAATGGTGAAAAACGGAAAGCGTTCCCCCTAAGATCACGAAGAAAAGTTGTCCACTTTCACCACTATTATTCAAGAGAATTCTGGAAGTCCTAGCTACGGTGATTAAAGAAGAAAAAGAAAGAAAAAGAATCCAGATTGGAAAAGAAGAAGTACAGTTCTCACTGTTTGCAGATGACATGATACTGTATACAAAAACCCTAAATATAGTATCAGAAAATTACTAGAGTGCATCAGTGAATTTAGAATAGTTTCAGGATACAAAATCAATACACAGAAATCACTTACATTTCCATATCCTAACAATGAAAAATCAGAAAGAAAAATTAAGGAATCAATCCCATTCACCATTTCAGAAAAATAATTAAATATCTAGGAATAAACTTACCTAAAAAGGAACTAAAAAGCCTCTTGATGAAAGTGAAAGAGGAGAGTGAAAAAGTTGGCTTAAAGTTCAACATTCAGAAAACGAAGATCATGGCATCTGATCCCATCACTTCATGAGAAATAGATGGGGAAACAGTGGAACCAGTGTCAGATTTTATTTTGGGGGGCTCCAAAATCACTGCAGATGGTGATTGCAGCAATGAAATTTAAAAAAGACACTTACTCCTTGGAAGGAAAGTTATGACCAACCTAGATAACATATTCAAAAGCAGAGATATTACTTTACCAACAAAGGTCCATCTAGTCAAGGCTATGGTTTTTCCAGTGGTCATGTATGGATGTAAGAAAGCTGAGCACTGAAGAATTGATGCTTTCGAACTGTGGTGTTGGAGAAGACTCTTGAGAGTCCCTTGGACTGCAAGGAGATCCAACCAGTCCATCCTAAAGGAGACCAGTCCTGGGTGTTCATTGGAAGGACTGATGCTGAAGCTGAAACTCCAGTACTTTGGCCACCTCATGGGAAAAGAGTTGACTCATTGGAAAAGATTCTGATGCTGGGAGGGATTGGGGGCAGGAGGAGAAGGGGACAACAGAGGATGAGATGGCTGTATGTCATCACCAACTCGATGGACGTGAGTTTGAGTGAACTCCAGGAGTTGGTGATGGACAGGGAGGCCTGGCTGCTGCGATTCATGGGGTTGCAAAGAGTCGGACACGACTGAGCGACTGAACTGAACTGACCTGAACTGAAGGAAACAAAAGAACTGTACACAGAAAATTATAAGACTCTAATGAAAGGAATTAAAGATGACATAAACAGATGGAAAGATACTCCATGTTCCTAGGTAGGAAGAGTCAATATTGTGAAAATGACTATACTACCAAATGCAATCTACAGATTGAATGTGATCCCTATCAAATTACCAATGGCATTTTTAACAGAACTAGAACAAAAAAATTCACAATTCGTATGGAAACACAAAAGACCCCAAATAGCCAATGCAACCTTGAGAAAGAAGAATGGAGCTGGAGGAATCAACCTTCCTGACTTCAGATTATACTACAAACCTATAGTCATCAAGACAGTATGGTTCTGGCACAAACAGAATATAGACCAGTGAAACAAAATAGAAAGCCCAGAGATAAATCCATGCACCTATGTGTACCTGGTTTTTGACAAAGGAGACAAGTATACAATGGGGCAAAGACAGCCTCTTCAAAAAGTGGTGCTGGGAAAACTAGACAGCTGCATGTAAAAGAATGAAATTAGAACATCTCCTAACACCATACACAAAGATAAACTTAAAATGGGTTAAAGACCTAAATGTAAGACCAGAAACTATAAATGTAAATTGATAAAGCCACTATGGAAGAAGACGGTATGGAGATTCCTTAAAAACTAGGAATAAAACCACCATATGCCTAGGAATGGGACCCAGCAATCTCATTCCTAGGCATATACCCTGAGGAAACCAAAACTGAGAGACACATGTACCTCATCATTCATTGTAGCACTATTTACAATAGCTAGAATGTGGAAACAGCATAGATGTCCATCAACAGATGAATGGATAAAGAAGTTGTGGTACATATACACAATGGAATATTGCTTGGCCATAAAAAGGAAGGCACGTGAGTCAGTTCTAATGAGGTGGGTGAACCTAGAACCTATTTTACAGAGTGAAGTGAGTCAGAAAGATAAATACCATATTCTAACGCATAGATATGGAATCTAAAAAAATGGTACTGAAAAATGTATTTGCAGGGCCGCAATGGAGAAACAGACATAGAGAATAGACTTATGGACATGGGGAGACGGAAGGAGAGGGTGAGATGTATGGAAAGAGTAACATGGAAACTTACATTACCGTATGTAAAATAGATAGCCAATGGGAATTTGTGTATGGCTCAGGAATCTCAAACAAGGGCTCTGTATCAACCTGGAGGGGTGGAATGGGGAGGGACATGGGAGGGAGGTTCAAAAGGGAGGGGACATACGTATACCTATGGCTGATTCATGTTGAGGTTTGGCAGAAAACAGCAAAGTTCAGTAAAGCAATTGTTCAATAAAAAATAGATAAATTTTAAAAAAATGCTCTCGAATCTTTTTCCTGTTTACCTATCCCATATTTTCCCCTATATATACAGTGTATATACATTACTCTATACTTTTCTCCATACTAATGAATAATATAAAAATATGCATGGAAGATATTTTACTGTTTAGGAAAATTGTTTCATTTTATATGTTTTCTCTTCCCATTTGTCACTGCATGTAATTATGTTTTTAACATTTTAATTAATTCTTTATACTAACTTAAGATTTATTTTATCAGTTGTATGGTCAAAACTTCCTCAGAAATTCAAATGGGTTGGGCATTCAACAAATTTGTGGATAGTTTTGATACTATAAGCAACTCTACAGTAAATATTGAAAGTGAAAGTCACTCAGTCACGTTCCAATCTTTGCAAATCTTGGAAGTCCATGGAAATCTTCAGGCCAGAATACTGGAGTGAGTAGCCTTTCCCTTCCCCAGGGGATCTTCCCAACCCAGGGAATGAATCCAGGTCTTCCACATTGCAGGCTGATTCTTTACCAGCTGAGCCACAAGGGAAGCCCAAGAATACTGGAGTGGGTAGCCTATCCCTTCTCTAGCGGCTCTTCCCAACCCAGGAATTGAACTAGGGTCTCTTGCACTGCAGGCGTATTCTTTACCAACTGAGCTATCAGGGAAGTTATATTTTTTCCATATATATATGGTAAATATTACCAAATATAGTAAATATTATCTACTACAAAGTTTTCAAAATATGATATCTATTTTTTTTATTTTAATTTTAAAATCTTTAAGTCTTACATGCATTCCCAAACATGAACCCCCCTCCCACCTCCCTCCCCATAACATCTCTGTGGGTCATCCCCATGCACCAGCCCCAAGCATGCTGTATCCTGCGTCAGACATAGATGATATCTATTTTTATCTAGTAGAGTAACAGTACTGAAAATATTTCTAAGAGCATGAGCATTTTCACTTTAATAGATGTTGACATACTTGATTTCTCAACAAGGTAGGAATTTCTACCATACAGTGCATTAGAATACAACTTTGTCAGAATTAGGTTTTATCATTTCCCTTCCAGCTTTATTTTATATTATCATTTGTTAAAGTCATATTTTTTCACTTTTTTACCATATATGGAATAAATATGTCATTTACAATGTATGATATATTAAATTTAATTTTCAAGGTGTTTTTCTTGATAGTGTACAAAACAATGCTTTGTCTTAGATTTCAATTGAAATATGGTTAGTTTGCAAAAGCTTATTCAGGAGGTATAAAATGATTCTAGACTGCGTGATATGAAAATGCTATGTAGTAGTTTAACTGACGATTTAATTTTACTTTTTGGTAACATAAAAAACCAGCTTCCTACTATGTATAGCTGAATCATTTTGCTATTCACAAGAAGCCAACACAATATTGTGCGTCAACTGTATTTCAATAATAAATAAATATATTAAATAATGAAAATATAAGCTTCATGTAAATAGTGATATTTTCAGTTCAATGGATTAAGCAATATAGCACTATGTTTTGCTGTGTAATTAATATCTCTAAAACATGGGATTAGAAGAAATGCTGAAATAAAAACGGCTCCTCTCACTGTCATTACTGATAATCTACATGCATGATAATAAATTATTCATCCTATGCTGAAAACTAGATTAAGGATCCTAGCCCATGGGGAGCAGAGAGGAGTTATTTCTGCCAAGGGACACAGCATAAAGTCCACTGAATTGGAGCTGCCACTTCCCACTGGTCACTTAGGCTATGGATCAGCTGGTAAAGGATCAAATTAATTTGCTGTCAGTGAAAATATAGCCTGATTACCATGAGAAGCTGTAATTGCTACTATACAATCGCAACAGAAAGAAAAGTATTTGGAACCTATCGGTTCACTGGACATTGATTATCATGGTGAATATATATTCTGTGATAATGGAAAAAACAATTGTGATAAGAAAGGTAAAACAACTAAGACTCCATTGCCTGAAGCATAGATCTGTTTAGTCTCTAAGTTAGCATGTTTGCACAGCTATAAAAAATTATCACAGACTGCATAATTTATGCACAATTTAAGTTCATCTCTCACAGTTCTAGACACTGGTAAGTCCGTGATCAAGGCACCAGCAGATTAGATGTCTAGTGAGAGACCACCTCCTGGTTCATAAGATATGTCTTTTCACTGTATTTTCACAAGGTAAAAGAAGCAAGGGAGCTTTCAAGGGCCTCTTTTATAAAGGCATTATTTCCATTGATCAAGACTCCATCCTCATAAACCAATCACTTCCTAAAGACCCCAACTCCGAAACCATTTCATTGGTCATTGGGCTTCAACATCTGAATTTCAGGGGAACAAAACTTTCAGACCATAGTAATCATTTCACCATACAAGCATAGCTGCCTCACCAAAGTGCTGCCCAAGGATAAGAGAAGTCTAGAATATGTGAAGGGAGATGGTGGGAAAATTCTCAGCTATAAGAGCAGTTGGAGCAGCAGGACCGGAACTTGTTTCTTAAAGACACTTGAAAAGGATTGTGATGACTGAATCTTCTCTCTCAGATAAGAAATGAGAGCACCTTGTTTACAGACGTGTTCCCTCTTGTAGTGCTGGGAGATGGTAATAGTGAAGGCATGAGTAAATGTGAGTGGCACAGTAGATTGAACCAGAGATCTCTGATTAACGATTTCAACCGCAGCCTTCTCTTTCTTTTATTGTATCTGTTGCCTAGGCTCCATTATTGTAGTCCTAGATCCAGATAATACTAGGACCTCATAGTAATTGGATCTGAAAAATGATTTAGTTTTCCAAGTATATTCATTTCTGAATTGACATTAATATACATCCTTTTCTAGGCATGAATTGTATCATGATTTAATTATATCAATAAACATTAATTTGAAAACATTTATAAAATATGATGTATATCAGTACTTAAAAAAGCATTTAAATATATTTGAGTAATTTGTCAATGTCATGCATTTAAATAGCAGAATTGAGGGATAAATTGACATTGAGGTTAACTATACATACTACTATTAATATATATAAAATAGATAATTAATAAAGACCAAATGTATAGCACAGAGGGCTTTATTCAATACCCTGTAATTTACTCGATACTCAGTAATGAGTGATATAGGAAAAGAATCTAAAAAAGAGTAGATATATGTATACATATAATGGACTCACTTTGATGTACAGCAGGAATTAACACAAAATTGTAAGTCAACTATTCTCCAGTAAAAATTTAAAAAAAAATAAGTAGCAAAGTTGATATTTGAACTCACACTAATCTGATAACAACTTGTAAACTTTTCATTATTACTACATCCTATCTCTTAGTTTAAATATCTATAAAATAGTACTGTGAAAATTAATCATTCTCATTAGAGATAACAAAAGCATAGTAAAATATAATTTGTCTAAATTCAAAGAATAGGCATTTTTTGGAATCTTTGTGATTCTTAAATTATTGAGAAGAAATAATACATATGCAAAACAGTTTTTAGATAGACAATAATATGAACTTTTCTCTACCATATATTGAAATTCTAATAATATCAACTATAGTCTACACTTATGAAATGGACAAAGAAAATAGAATATTGAGTTGAATTCTATTGCATAACTGTTTGTAACAAATGGATTTGCCATCTTAATAACTATTCAAAACCTGTATCCATCAGTAATGGTCTCTGTAATCCAGTATATCAATTAACACAAGCAGACTTATGGATTCTAAATGAATATATTGTTAGGAAATCCCATTTAACTTTGTCTTAACTCTAGGTTTAGGCCTGGAGCTCAAATGGTAAAGAATCTGCCTGCAATGTAGGAGACCAGCGCTCCATCCCTGGTTGGGAAGATCCTCTGGAGAAGGGAATGGGAATCCACTCCAGTATTCTTGCCTGGAGACTTTCACGGACAGAGAAGCCTGGTGGTACAGTCTGTGGGGTCTCAAAGAGTAAGACACGACTGAGCGACTAACACACACAAAAAAACTAAATTGGGAAGCAAGGTCATGGTATTTTATAGTGTTATTTTCCTGCCTTTTTATGTGTTACATTTGGTTGTTTCACTCAGAAGCAAATTCATATATGGCATTTTGTTTTGTGAAGTTGATATTATTAATTCACTTGATTATTCTGAATAAATAAATAACATTTTGAAGAAATTTAAAATGTGTGTCAGGTTGATTTTTTTCAAATTGATGTTTCAAGACTATGTGTTATCTACTTGGGTAAATATAAAAGTGTATTCAATGTAACTACTCATATGTCAAATTCATCTACTGCTTGTGTATAGATGAATAAAAATAAAATACAAAATGAAAATATTTTTAATATAATAGATAAAAATCAGCATACAATATTCTCAACTTCTCAATCAACAAAATACTGTGTAAGAAGAAGCTCTTCTGTTTGTTGTTAGTATGAAAGCAGAACTATTTTGCGTTTTAGAGGTTAACCATTTTTGCATAATCATTTTTATAGAAGCCACTGTATTTTTTTCTTTTCCTCTTTTTTTCCTTCCCTCCTTCAATCCTCCCTTTCTTTCTTTTTTCCTTTCTTTGCCTGACTCCTTCCTCTTTCTCTTCTTGCCACTTTCTCTTGCTCTTCCCCCTTCTCTCTTCCTCTTTTCTTCTTTCCTTCTTGTTCTTTCCTTTTTTCAACTGAATACATGTACTTTCCCATCACTGTTTAATTTTATCCTTATAAAATCAATTAATAATTATATTTAAAAAACCCTTTTACTTGTCCAAGGGAATCACATCCCTAATATAAAGCAGACCCCTGTTTTCATGTCTGGAAAAAGAGCTCATATTTAACTAAGTAGGCAATATATTTAGGTTTCACTCTTTTCTC
Source organism: Capra hircus (assembly GCF_001704415.2). Classification (NCBI taxonomy): domain Eukaryota; kingdom Metazoa; phylum Chordata; class Mammalia; order Artiodactyla; family Bovidae; genus Capra; species Capra hircus. Next base: position 47,334,282 of record NC_030824.1, on the reverse strand, counting down.
CTTTCTTTGTATTTCCCTCAAGTAATTAGGAAGAACAGGGGTACTCTTTTCACAAAGCGCCTGTATTTAATTGTAGGTTATTGCTTGTCCCACAGGAAGACATGAACAGCTGGATTAAAATAAACTGTAATGAAACAAGAAGAAAAAAGAGAGAGAACATTCTCATTTAGAGAATAATTTACGTTGCTTGAGGAGAAAATCCAACAAAATTAAATAGTAGCTCTGAGGCTAAATTATTTAGGTGTTTTGGTTTTGTCAATTTTTTAAAAATTTGTACCTCTGTCTTCCTCTGACTCCATCATGTTAACACTCTGAAGTAAAGATATTATTATCTGAAAGTCAATATCCTGAAATATATCAAAGCCTCACCTTAGAGAAAAAAACAAACTACTGTAGCTGACTGAGCTTTCAGTCTCCTGTTTATTAGTGGAAAGATTTCCCACACAGCCTTGGCTGCTATTCAGAGTCTACATTTAAATGTGTATAATTCAATAAGATCAAAGCACTTTGTCTTTTAGGAGAGGTTTACTTAGATGATAAATTTTAACTTAAATTAAGGTGATTTTTTTTTTTTTCTTTTTCATCTTACTGTCTATATAAGGTTTTCATTGGCTCTTTGTGAAAGGTTATGAAATCCAGCCGGGCAAAAGGATAGGAAAAGTATGTACCTTTTAAATTTCACTGTAACTGCTTTCTATCTTTAAAAGAGTGTTTTATGGAATATAAATTTTAACTAGAATGTTACAAACACTGTTCCAAAAATGCTTTTCTGCAATACTTGTATTGAGTGTTCTCCCCAGTGGCTCAGCCAGTAAAGAATCTGCCTGCAATGGGGGAGATCTGGGTTGGATCCCTGGGTCAGAAAGATCCCTTGGAGAAGGAAATGCCTACCCACTCCAGTATTCTTGCCTGCAGAACTCTATGGAAGAGGAGCCTGAAGAGCTACAGTTCATGGGATTGTAAAAAGCTAGACAAGACTAAGGGACTAACACTTTCATTTTCACTTTCTTTTCTGACTATACAACTACAGGTAGAGAAAAAATAATAAAACTAGAAATGAAGCCTAAATATAAACATGCAGTGTTTGGTAATATATAGACACACACACATATAAAATTTCTGGAAAGTTCATTGCAGTTCCATAGTAACATAACATGAATTTATAATACAGAACTTCAAAATCTGAAGTTGACTCCCTTGCTGTATCACACTTATATTTGGAAATATGCATATTGCCAATCTGAAAATATTGAATTTTATAACTTGTATTCACAATATAAAATAATATAAAATACCTAAATTGTAAAATTTAGATATTATGAAATATCCAATATAAAGAACAATCATTGTAAGCTGGCCTGTGATCATTTGAGCCCTGGCAAGGCAGAGAGAATTTTGTCTTTATCTTATGTGGCACTTTGAGGGCAGGCTCCTGTGCCTTCATGCAAAAGGTGCTAGGATTTGGCACCCTTTCAAATCAGTATTACAATGTGACAATCTCTGCCTTTTCAGGATATGAAGAAATTAAAGCAATCTATCAATAATGGATGTCTTCTGGATAGTAAGGAAATTTGATGGACTTAATGGAAATGAATTTTTAAAATTGACATGACTAAAGGTAAATTATTGACCATTAATTTAATTTTTCTCAGCTATAGTTTTTATTTACCTTTTCCATGATTTCTATAATCCATATGCTGCAGAAATGACTATTGTTTTATAAATTAGCTTTATGCATTGTAGTTAGCCAGTAAATAATTATCTATTAATTTTTCTCTGGATATTATTTCTATAAAATCCATCTATATCTGCTATATGATATCTATAATTTTTATTCCTCTCTATTCTGTTATTCTTGATTTTGCTTTGTCCAGGCTTAAGTTTTTTATAAAGTATATATTTCCCTCATTAGTGTGCACCAGTATGCATATGATATGTATGCAATCATTTTCTAAAATCCATTTATTTTAGGTGTACTTTTTAAGTGCTTTTAAATTCAATCCATTACCTTTGGTTTACTTATTGATACTACTAGGCATATTTATATACTAAGTTTCTTATTTCTTAAAATTAATTCAACACATAAGCATCTTACTAATATTGGGCACTATTCAATCATTGTATAAATTCAAAAGTATATTTATTTAAAGTATTTAAATGCATAAATATATCCATAAATTAAATTAAAGAGCTTGTATTTATGTCAAGAAAATAAGAATTGCAACAAAAAACAGAAAGCACATGTTAAAGTTTTGACAAAGAAAGAAAAAGTTAAATCAGTTTTATTGACTTTAGAACTGAGTTATTTCCCTTAAGCTTGAAATGGAAAATAAAATCAAAGATGAGTTGGTTCAAAAGGAAAAATTTGTGGGTTTCTTGTTTTTGAAATTATCTCAGGATAGGAGATTTAGGAGTCCAATAAGTGATGTAGTAAAGTTTGGAGCCAAGCTGTTGGGTTTGAAACAAGTCTTTGCCAAATACTAGTTTTGAAGTCATAGAGAAAATAATAGCACCTAACTGAGAAGGATGATACACCTAAAATTATATATATAATATTTTATAAATTGCATATACAACTTATAATATTATACATAATATGTTTATTATGTATATATATATATATAATATGTTTATAATAGTGACTTACACATGTGTTCAAGCCAAAATTATCATAGTCTTACCATTGATTTTATTAAGTGCTGAACTACTTGAGAAATTAGATAAAGCTCTAAGGCTTAGTAGAGATAAGTGTGTCTTTGTTGCAGAACAAGCTGACCTCAGAGGTTTCAGTTCATATTTGAAACAATTAAGTTTCCAAAAATTTAGTCTGGGAGTGAGACAGACTTCCCATCTTCTCATTGTCAGTGATGCATTAGGACAGATGTCTCTGTCACAGTTACAGGATTTACAGTTTAAAAAAAAATAGGAATAAAGGTAGAGACAGGAACAGGAGAGCAATGAGCAGTGAGAAGAAAAGAAAGAGCTGTGCTTCATATTCTCTAGTCTCTTTTCTACATCCTAAAACAGCAAAATCACTCCAGCAACACTATCGCATAGGGAACTGAAGGGAATAAAAATGGAAAAGAACTTTACACTAAAAGAGCTCCCTTTTTAAAAATGAAATTTCTACAAGAAGGAAATAAGCCTCCTGACCTGCTCCAAAAAGCAATGAATCATTATATCCATTATATCCATTACATGACAAATCAGGTAACAATTGTATTGTAAAACAGACTTCCAATACACGGAACCTAATTCCAGACAGTCTTTGGGTTCTTTTTGATAGTTTTATGGAAGATTGAAAATTTGATTGAGATAGGGAAAATTTAGTAGAGATAAGGAATCAACTAATCCCCTCCATATTCATTGAACAGATATGTAAGTACTACCATTGAGGATATAGAAACAATGGAAATATTGAGTATGATGCTGAAGATTTTCAGTAGGCATAGGAATATGAAGAGATATAATTAACAAGTGTAGGTACAGATAATAAGAGAGGTATTGTGTAGTCCACTTCAGTATTCTTGCCTGGAAAATCACATGGATAGAGTAACCTGGCGGGCTACATACAGTCCATGGAGTTGCAAAGAGTCAGACACGACTGAGCACACACATACAAAAGTAATTCAGGATTGAAAGCACTCTGTGCTTGGGGGGAAAATTGGTAGGATAGGTCTTAAAACAGTTAGATATTTTCAGGACCTGATTTTATGAGCCCAATTCTTGAATCTCCTCATATCTAGTAAAAGCACTAAAATCCTTCATGGTGACAACTATTCCTCAATAGATTAGCAGAAACGCCTGGAAAAATATGTGCTTTATTGCATGTACTCTCCCTTCACCAAAATCATATACACTGACCGTCCCCCATCCCCCCACACTCCCTCCCGTCTCTTTGGAGCAGTTTCTCAGAACTATATGAAGTGCTTTTTCCTGGGCTGCAGTTCTCATTTTGCTCAAATAAAACTTAATTCTCAACACGTCTGGCATTTTTTTTAAGTCTGCAGAAGTCACTAGTAAAGCTAAAGCTTTACTCATTATCTTAAAAATGCACATTTCATAGCTTAATTCAAAGGTCATAACATGTCTTAAATCACATAAATCATTGATGACAATTACAATAAAATGTGGTTCCTTTATTTACTATTCATGGTCAAAATTTTTAGGTTATTTCTTTAGTTAGAATATATTTAAGGATATGCAATATCTAATTTTTAAATTTTATTTTGTTTTACATTACATATTTAAATTCATATTTTAATATTTTGAAACTGTTGCTATTAAGTGCAATTATTTAAATTTTAATATAAATATAATTTTCATATGTATATATCTTTAGATGACAAAATGCACATTTGTAATAAATTTGTGTGTATTCAAGAATATTTTAGATTTAGAGATTGATAAAGTTGAAGAAATTTTGAAAATTTATGCTTTTATCAGTCACTGCTTTTTGATTCAGTAGATATCAACTGTAATAGATATAACTTTGGATCTCATTATTCCTTAGTTTCCTGATCAGTGAAATGGGGATAATAATATTATCGATTTCATAGAGTTGATCTGAGCCTTAAATTAAGTCATATATGTAAGTACTTAAATAGTGCCTGACACAAAATTAACAATCTAGAAATTATAACTACTATGTGCACTTAACTGTAATTATTCTGAGAAGGAAATGGCAACCCACTCCTGTACTCTTGCCTGGAGATTCCCATGGAAGGAGGAGCCTGGAAGGCTACAGTCCATGTGGTTGCTGAGAGTGTGGACACGACTGAGCGACTTCACTTTCACTTTTCAGTTTCATGCATTGGAGAAGGAAATGGTAACCCACTCCAGTATTCCTGCCTGGAGAATCTCAAGGACAGAGGAGACTGTTGGGCTGCCATCTATGGGGTCGCACAGAGTCAGACACAACTGACGCGACTTGGCAGCAGCAGCAACTATAATTATTACTATATTATTCTATTATAAACTAATTTGAAAACATAAGAAACATACTATAAGGAACCTAACCCAGGTGCTCTGATTTTAAAAACCAAGGCTAAAAAGGCTAAGCAATGCATCTACTCCCACAAAAGAATCTAAAGTTTAACTTAGAACTAAGACAAGGTTTCTACAGCAAAATTTGATCTCTTCCACCACACTTTCTGACTTCAATGTATACTAAGGATTTTTAACCCATATTAAGAATGATTGTAAAGAAAGAGTACATTGTTGCTGAAGGTTTACTCTTGTTTTGCATTTCCATTTTAACAAACCAGAGACAAATAAATAAATCCATAGCCTCTCCCCAAATTATACTTTTACTTTTAATACACATTAATCTAAATATAATAATAATAAAAAGTTTAACTTGAATAATCTTGACATAGAAAATGGACATATATATGTATAATATGCATATTAACATGTTTAAAATCATACTTTGTGTAGGTATATGTGTACAGTTTGTGTGGGTATTAATACAGTACAGAATGACACATAGTATGATATAGAATCCCTTAAAATGTTGAAAATTACATCAATTAACAGTAAAAATATTTATTAGTATGTATTTTTAAGATTTTACTTGCAAGTCTCCAAAGTTTACTTTCTCAACCTTAATTTATGGATAAATAGCTTTTATCTTCCCATAAAGTACTTAGTCATTGCTTTGCTAAAAAACGTTAAAAATAGTGTCATAAAATCACCTCAGGAAAAAAATGAGTCATATTTTTTTGTATTATATAACTAAAACCATACACTTATGTTTCTTTTAGTTTGCTGCTATATATCACAGAATATATATATATATATACTTAATTTAGAAAGAAATTGATATGCTGACAAATTAAAAAGGATAAGATAAATATTTTAAAAATCATCATGCCATTTACTGGAATCAAATTTAATCTCCGTTTACCTTGCCTACACCATTCTACTTAGAGAAGGAATTAAAAAGTTTAGAGGGTGATGACATACCTTATGTGACCCCAAAATAATGAAGGCATTAACAAAAGCTTTTCCAATTGCAGTTTAGATCTCACCATTCACAAAAGGCATATTTTATATTTTTTTGGAAATAGGAAGAATTCCTACTTCACATAACAGAAGAATTCTTAGTACATATTCAGTGCCTCCCCTATGTCATATGATTATAAAAGGGAGAGACTGTGTAAAATTAGTAACTGGTAGAACTACAGATGCTTGGATCTATTGGTATTACTACCAAAATTATTCCAAGACAAAATTATATGATTAATAGTAAAGGTTACTGTCAGTCCTTATCTAAGAAAAGTATCTGCTGGTAATTTTTGTTTTCGCTCTCTTAATCCTACTGGATCAACATTCCCAAAATATTGTGTTAGCCTAATTCTATTCAGTAAAAGGTATGAAATTCTGTTATGGATCTAAAGTTATTAATGGTTTTATTTTCAAAGAGTGTCATGAACGTTCAATTTTCCATTCACAAGGAATTGCAATTGGTTTCTTGCCATTCTCTAAACATTTATGAAATTCCATTTTATTTCATTCAAAAGAAATTTCATTACAGATAAGTTCACAAAAATAAAATACCACCTTAATTTAGAAATAACTTAATATATCTTCTCCTCGCAAAAATACATATGCTAAATTCCTCACAATGGTGAAGAAATTTTCTAAACACCAAGCCTTCTACCTCTTCATATAAAGAATGTCTGTTACTTAATGCTGTCATATCAAAATGCTGCAATGAAAAACTATGTAAAATATTACCCTGGAATTTAGTTTTGTAGATACATAAGTATTTTAAACATTGAGGGTCTGTTTCCTAAGACCTGTAGGTGGTGAACTACTGTGTATAAAAATGACTTTCTTCAAATTTTTTAAAATTGGAAACATACAGTATGAAAAAATCAAAAACTTTACATTTGTTAATCTTTCATCATTTGTCTTTTCCTCAGATGATCTCTCAAACAGGAGGCTTTTTCTTCAAAAAGCTGTTATGTTTTATTTGTCCAGTAAACCGCCTGGTCAATGCAGAAGGGAAAAATAGGAAGGTTAAAGCAGAAGAATGTTAATGGCACAGTTACATCATCTGATTTACTTTGTGTCATCTGTTGTCCCTTTGAATAACCTAAGCATGTGTTGACCTTGTCCTTGAAAGGGAAGGCTGCACAGTGCAGAATAGTTTCCTTAGTTCAGATCTTCTTTCACAGGAAAATTTGCAAACCAATAAAATGAGGTGGTTAGGAACACACATTTGACAACAGACTGAAATATGCTCAAATTCAGGCTCTGTCACCTTTTAGATGTAAGATCCTGACAATTTTCTTAATTCCCAAGACCTGAATTTTTATCTCAAAAAATATACTAATAACATCTATCTCAAAAGTTTTCATGAGAATCAAAATTGAATATGAAAGTACATGAGGCCTAACGTCCCTCGCATATTAAGAGTATAAAATATGGTCATAAAGACACAAATTTGAGTGAAGGATACACACTTACTATAGAAATGGATTTCTTTTTTTAAATTTCAATTTATTTGTTTTAATTGGAGGCTAATTACTTTACAACTGTAAAGTAATTGTATTGGTTTTGCCATACATCAACATGAGGCTAATTACAACTGTAAAGTAATTGTATTGGTTTTGCCATACATCAACATGAATCCACCACAGGTGTACACGTGTTCCCCATGCTGAATGCCCCTCCCACCTCCCTCCCCGTACCATCCCTCTGGGTGATCCCAGTGCACCAGCCCCAAGCATCCTGTATCCTGCATCAAACCTGGACTGGCGATTCATTTCTTATATGATATTATACATGTTTCAATGCCATTCTCCCAAATCATCCCACCCTCGCCCTCTCCTACAGAGTCCAAAACACTGTTCTATACATCTGTGTCTCTTTTGCTGTCTTGCATACAGGGTTATCATTACCATCTTCCTAAATTCCATATGTATTCATTAGTATACTGTATACACAATGGAGTATTACTCAGCCATTAAAAAGAATGCATTTGAATCAGTTCTAATGAGGTGGATGAAATGAGCCTATCATACAGAGTGAAGTAAGCCAGAAAAAAATGGATTTCTTGTCCCTTACTGCAAGAGTGTTTTTTGTTTTGTTTTGTTTTGTTTCAAATATCTCACCTCTCTTCAACAGTTTGGCAGTATATATTCAGAGAAGAGATGTTTACAAATAAACCTGAGGTACCCACTGAATGGACTGATTCAAAATTAGGAAAGGAGCATATGTCAAGGCTATATATTGTCACCCTGCTTATTTAACTTATATGCAGAGTATATCATGCAAAATGCCAGGCTGAATGAAGCTCATGCTGGAATAAAGATCTGGGAGAACTATCAAACACCCTCAGATATGCAGGAAGTATATCTAGTGGTAGAAAGCGAAAAGGATGAACTTCTTCATGAAAGTGAAAGGGGAGAGTGAAAAAGCTGGCTTAAAACCCAACATTCAAAACACTAAGATTATGGCACTTGGTCCCATCACTGCATGGCAATTAGATGGGGAAACAATGGAAACAGTGACAGACTTTATTTTCTTGGGCTCCAAAATCATTGCAGATGGTGACTGCAGCCATTAAAAGACACTTGCTCCTTGGAAGAAAAGCTATGACAAACCTAGACAGCATACTCAAAAGCAGAGACATCACTTCGCCAACAATGGTCTATTTAGGCAAAGCTATAGTTTTTCCAGCAGTCATGTGTGGATATGAGAGTTGGACCATAAAGAAGGCTGAGCACCAATTAATTGAGGCTTTCAAACTGTAGTGCTGGAGAAAACTCTTGAGAGTCCCTTGGACAGCAAGGAGACCCAGCTAGTCAATCCTAAAGAAAATCAACCGTAACATTCATTGGAAGGACTGACACTGAAGCTGAAGCTAGTATACACTGGCCACCTGATGAGAGGAGCTGACTCATTAGAAAAGACCCTGATGCTGGGAAAGATTGAAGGCTGGAGGAGAAGGGGGCAACAGAGGATGACATCATTGACTCAATGGACCTGAGTTTGAGGAAACTCTGAGAGACAGTGAAGGACAGGGAAGCCTGGTGTGCTGCATCCATGGGGTCACAAAGAGTTGAACAAGACTGAGCGACTGAACTGAACTGAACTTACACAACGTTGCACACCTTGCATTACTGCTCAGTGGAACGCTAGTCACGATCCTTCAAACAAATATGTCAGGCATTTACACTCTTAGTTTTGCATCTCTTATTATGTAGGGGCTTTTATGAAGAATATCTTTCTGGGTCAGAACTTCCTCCCAATAATACTGTTTAAATCAATTTATTTTAAAACAGATAAACAGTAATGTAGAATTGTTTACAGTATAAACAATATATGCTCTTTTACCTGGCAGCATAAATAATATATAAATTATCTTTTTCATTCAATATTTGACTTGGCCACAGATTGTATGCTATTTTTATATTGTTATTCATTTAGCATTCTTGTTCAAAACCTGTATTATTCTATGTACAAAACCTGTATCATTTTTATAAACATATTTCTGAAAAGTATGCAAACTTAAAAATTAATGATATGAAGGTCTCTATCTTTAAAAAGTATAGGTTATTCCTATTTGGATAAGTATGGTTATGTTTGGCCTCTACTCAATGTTATATTTTATATGCATTTTATTTGCTAAGCTCTCTTGTGATCTTTTGTTTCTTTTCCCTTTATGCTTCAGAACTGATTGAAATTTCATATTTTATATTACTAGTATAAGGGAATTACACACTACTTGTATTCTTTCAGAACTTAACTTTAATTTTCAAATGGCATTTAAATATTTCTGTCTTATATAATTGAGAATAGCTAACATTTACAATTCCCACCAAATGAGAAGCTAGATATAACCATTTATTCAAGTTTAATTATCACACATCACATATATATTAATTATGTTCATATTTTTCAAGAATGCTTCTTGTTCTCCTATTACGCTATTTTTCATTTGTGACTGATCTTACTTGATATTTCAACACCAGCTCAAACACTTTGTAGACTCTCCTGAGGAAATAAATCAGGTTTTTTTTTCTTTTTATGTAATTTCTGCTTCTCCTCAGGTCAATTGTTTTATTCCCATGATTTTTCACTTGCTCTTTGTTTTTCTAAATGATTAATGATTTTTAACTAGTCACATAAACACAAATAAAACATTGTTTTTTGATTGCAAGCAAGGTATTTATATCCCGTTTTGAAAGTCTGTTCCAAAGCTATTTCTCCATTTTGTGTACAACCTGGCTGTAGCCGTGTGGGTAAGGGGCAGGGGCCAGGGGAATTTAAACAGAGCCTCCAATTGAAATGCTCTTATAGAAAATAGCCATTAGCCATGAGAATAAAAGAGTAAGAAAGATTTAATCTGGGTTTGTAAACTATACTATATTTTATTTTTAAATTTTCTCTCTTCCTTTGTATGTTTTCTAGGTAATTTTTGATAAGGTTCAAAGCAGCCTCTTCCTGTTTTTCTCTCATGCCAATGCATATTAAGAAGATGTAAAGGAGCTTCACCACTTTATTTATGAGGTTCATGAGGTTACACTTGGGACTACAGAGTGACACGATGAAGGCTTTGAAGGAATCCTGGGCCCAAACGTTCCATATCCATCCAATTAATTACTCTACATTTGGTCCCTCCCTTTCTCCTATACTCAGTCCTGGCCACCTCAGTCAGTTCAGTCGCTCAGTTGTGTCTGATTCTTTGCAACCCCAAAAATCAAAGCATGCCAGGCCTCCCTGTCCATCACCAACTCCTGGAGTTAACTCAAACTCATGTCCATTGAGTCGGTGATGCAATCCAGCCATCTCATCCTCCATCGTCCCCTTCTCCTCCTGCCCCCAATACCTCCCAGCATAAGGATATTTTCCAGTGAGTCAACTCTGCATGATGTGGCCAAATTATTGGAGTTTCAGCTTCAGCATCAATCCTTCCAACGAACACCCAGGACTGGTCTCCTTTAGGATAGGCTGGTTGGATATCCTTGTAGTCCAAGGGACTCTCAAGAGTCTTCTCCAACAACACAGTTCAAAAGCATCAGTTCTTCAGCACTCACCTTTCTTCACAGTCCAACTCTCACATCCATATACGGTCACTGGAAAAACCATAACCTTGACTAGATGGACCTTTGTTGGCAAAGTAATATCTTTGCTTTTCAATATGCTATCTAGGTTGGTCATAACTTTCCTTCCAAGGAGTAAGTATCTTTTAATTTCATCCCTGCAATCACCATCTGCAGTGATTTTGGAACCCATAAAAATAAAGTCAGCCACTATTTCCACTGTTTCCCCATCTATTTCCCATGAAGTGATGGGACCAGATGTCATGATCTTAGTTTTTTTAATGTTGAGCTTTAAGCCAACTTATTCATTCTCCTCTTTCACATCAAGAGGCTTTTTAGTTCCTCTTCACTTTCAGCTATAAGGGTGGTGTCATCTGCATATCTGGGGTTATTGAGATTTCTCCCAGCAATCTTGATTCCAGCTTGTGCTTCTCCCAGCCCAGTGTTTCTCATGATGTACTCTGCATAGAAGTTAAATAAGCAGGGTGACAATATACAGCCTTGATCTACTCCTTTTCCTATTTGGAACCAGTCTGTTGTTCCATGTCCAGTTCAAACTGTTGCTTCCTGACCTGCATATAGGTTTCTCAAGAGGCAGGTCAGGTGGTCTGTTATGGCCATCTCTTTCAGAATTTTCCACAGTTTATTGTGGTCCACACAATCAAAGGATTTGGCATAGTCAATAAAACAGAGATAGATGTTTTTCTGGAACTCTCTTACTTTTTCCATGATCCAGCAGATGTTGGCAATTTGATCTCTGGTTCCTCTGCCTTTTCTAATACCAGCGTGAACATCTGGAAGCTCATGGTTCACATACTGCTGAAGCTTGGCTTGCAGAATTTTGAGCATTACTTTACTAGCATGTGAGATGAGAGCAACTGTGCAGTAGTTTGAACATTCTTTGGCATTGCCTTTCTTTGGGATTGGAATGAAAAGTGACCTTTTCCAGTCCTGTGGCCATTGCTGAGTTTTCCAAATTTGTTGACATATTGAGTGCAGCACTTTGACAGCATCATCTTCCAGGACTTGAAATAGCTCAACTGGAATTCCATCACTTCCACTACGTTTGTTCCTAATGATGCTTTCTAAGGCCCACTTGCCTTTACATTCTAGGCTGTCTGGCTCTAGGTGAGTGATCAAACCATCGTGATTATCTGGGTTATGAAGATCTTTTGTGTACAGTTCTGCTGTGTATGCTTGCCACCTCTTTTTAATATTTTCTGCTTCTGTTAGGTCCATATCATTTCTGTCCTTTATCGAGCCCATCTTTGCATGAAATATGCCCTTGGTATCTCTAATTTTCCTGAAGAGCTCTCTGGTCTTTCCCATTCTATTGTTTTCCTCTATTTCCTTGCAATGATCGCTGGGGAAGGCTTTCTTATCTCTCCTTGCTATTCTTTGAAACTCTGCATTCAGATGCTTTTATCTTTCCTTTTCTCCTTTGCTTTTCACTTCTCTTCTTTTCACAGCTATTTGTAAGGACTCCCCAGACAGCCACTTTGCTTTTTTTTTTTTTTTTTGCATTTCTTTTCCATGGGGATGGTCTTGATCCTTGTCTCCTGTACAATGTCCAGAACCTCATTTCATAGTTAATCAAGCACTCCGTCTATCAGATCAAGGCCCTTAAATCTATGTCTCACTTTTGATTTAGGTCATACCTGAATGATCTAGTGGTTTTCCCCACTTTCTTCAATTTAAGTCTGAATTTGGAAATAAGGAGTTCATGATCTGAGCCACAGTCAGCTCCTGGTCTTGTTTTGCTGACTGTATAGAGCTTCTCCATATTTGGCTGCAAACAATATAATCAATCTGATTTCGAGGTTGACCATCTGGTGATGTCCATGTGTAGTCTTCTCTTGTGTTGTTGAAGAGGGTATTTGCTATGACCAGTGCATTCTCTTGGCAAAACTCTATTAGCCTTTACCCTGCTTCATTCCGTACTCCAAGGCCAAATTTGCGTGTCACTCCAGGCGTTTCTTGACTTCCTACTTTTGCATTCCAGTCCCCTATAATGAAAAGGACATCTTTTTGGGGTGTTAGTTCTAAAAGGTCTTGTAGGTCTTCATAGAACTGTTCAACTTCAGCTTCTTTAGCATTACTGGTTGGGGCATAGGCTTGGATTACCATGATATTGAATGGTTTGCCTCGGAAACGAACAGAACTCATTCTGTCGTTTTCGAGATTGCATCCGAGTACTGCACTTCGGACTCTTTTGTTGACCCTGATGGCTAATTCATTTATTCTAAGGGATTCCTGCCCCCAGTAGTAGATCAAGGGCCACAGCCAAGATGAGCTATCACACCCCCAAGGTCAGGGCAGCGACCAGGAGGAGCTACCACACTCCTGAGTTCAGGGGTGGAGGCTGAGAGGAGCTACTCCACGTTCAAGGTCAGGAGGGGTGGTTGTGAGGAGATACCCTTCATCCAAATTAAGGAGCAGGGGCTGCGCTTTGCTGGAGCAGCCGTGAAGTGATACGCCACATCCAAGGTAAGAGAAACCCAAGTAAGATGATAGGTGTTGTGAGAGGGCATCACAGGGCAGACACACTGAAACTGTAATCACAGAAAACTAGCTAATCTGATCACATGGACCATAGCCTTGTCTAACTCAATGAAACTAAGCCATGCCATGTGGGGCCACCCAAGACAGGTGGGTCATGATGGAGGGATCTGACAGAATGTGGTCTACTGGAGAAGGGAATGGCAAACCACTTCAGTTTTCTTGCCCTGAGAACCCCATAAACAATATGAAAAGGCAAAATGATAGGATAGTGAAAGGGGAACTCCCTGGGTTGGTAGGTTCCCAATATGCTACTGGAGATCAGTGGAGAAATAACTCCAGAAAGAATGAAGGGATGGAGCCAAAGCTAAAACAGTACACAGCTGTGGATGTGACTGGTGATAGAAGCAAGATCCGATGCTGTAAAGAGCAATATTGCATAGGAATCTGGAATGTCAGGTCCATGAATCAAGGCAAATTGGAAGTGGTCAAACAGGAGATGGCAAGAATGAACGTTGACATTCTAGGAATCAGCAAACTAAAATGGACTGGAATGGGTGAATTTAACCCAGATGACCTGGCCATCTGCAATGCCATATTTCCTGTGTGCCATTTGAGGATAGGAGCCCTCTTTGCCGCATTCATCCTCTTCTGCGCTGCTATGGTTTTTAGACTTCACCAGGATGAATTCTGGCTCAAGCTTTATAGGCGTGTCCCATTTAAAGATAGGCTGTTGGCAATATACTTTCCTAATTCCATTACCTTTATCGGTTTCCCACTCTTCTTTTGTTCATTCAGCTAAATTGCATTTTGGGAGGGCAGGAAAGTGAAAGCTTACATTTAATATACAATTTTGAAGCAGAAGTTAGAAATGCTGTCTTGAAGAGGGTTTGAACTTACACTGAATTCTGTGTCTATTGTTATTAAATGGGAAATCTGCTTGGATTATATGCTCTGGTGAAAAAAATTTTGCACAATTTAAATAATAAGAATTGTCTATACACATATAATCAAGATACTCAACCATTTGGGTATTTTCATATTCCAATAACTGCTTTACTTTTAAGGAAAATTAAATGCTTATTAAAATTCACTGAAATGAAATAGCGCTTTACCCTCTTACAAACTGTATTTTCTCTATTTACTCAAATCAGTTGCCCTTATAACATGAATAGTTGGACTTATGTGGAAGTCTACTAATTTCTACAAGACTATCACCAAAAGGAACTGTTTTCTTTAGAAAGCAAGCATTTTTCAGAATTCCTGTTTTTTGCCATTTCTTTTACATATCTTATGCTCTTTGTGTGAGTCCTTTAATTGATTTACGTAAAAAGAAATACCCTGGCTAGTACTTATTACAGAATCTTGTTACTTACTTTCATCTATTTGTCTTGTGATGTTTGAGTCTCTTCTCTGTGTATCTTATCTCTATGTGTGTATCTCTTCTCTTATCTCTCCTTCAGAAAAGGGGAAATAAAGCTGATTGACTAAGAACCACTGTTCAGAGATGTAGGATTTTTAGCTACTAATTAGGACTCAGCTATTTCTATTAATTGCCCTTATTTTATAGTGCTGAAAGTCTGCATCAGCAGGATTCCAAAGAATAAATAATGAATCACAGGAACTTTTAGAGGGTGTTATGTATGGATGTGAGAGATGGACTGTGAAGTAGGCTGAGTGCTGAAGAATGCTTTTGAACTGCAGTATTGGAGAAGACTCTGAGAGTCCCTTGGACTGCAAGGAGATCCAACCAGTCCGTTCTGAAGGAGATCAGCCCTGGGATTTCTTTGGAAGGAATGATGCTAAAACAAACTCCAGTACTTTGGCCACCTCATGCGAAGAGTTGACTCATTGGAAAAGACTCTGATGCTGGGAGGGACTGGGGACAGGAGGAGAAGGGGACGACAGAAGATGAGATGACTGGATGACATCACTGACTCAATAGACGTGAGTCTGAGTGAACTCTGGGAGTTGTTGATGGACAGGGAGGCCTGGCGTGCTGCAATTCATGGGGTCGCAAGGAGTCTGACACGACTGAGTGACTGAAATGAACTGAACTGATGACCTGAATATGTCTCCCCCTAAATTCTACTTTCCAAGGATAAGTTTAGATGAAGTCATGATGATGAGCCCCTGGTGATGTAATCAGTGTCCCTGAAAGAAGAAACATCAGAGAATTTATTTTCTCTCCAACCATGCACAACTAGAAAAAGCCATGGAAGGCTACAGCAAGAATTGGCAAACCATGAAGTGGGTCTTCCCAGAACTTGACCATACTGTCACCCTGATAGACCTCCACTTTCCGGCATTGTGAGAAAATAAGGGTCTACTGTTTAAGCCAGGTCTATGGTATTTTGTTAAGACAGCCCAGGCTGACTAAGACAGAGGGGCAAATCTACTGCCACTCTCTTGATTCCTGCAATCAAATCCTTGTTACTGGGGACCTAGCAACTCATCCAGTAAGACAGTACATCAAACTTGAAGCATGTTGTTCTGAGATGCTACCACTGCTGGGCCTTTAACAGGAAAACCCATGTGTTTTTGTTTGTTTGTTTAAACATGATGGTTCCTGAATCATATCAGCCTCTATGTTTTATCCACTTAATGCAAAACTCCATTATTATCACATAGAATTTGTGCCTGAAACAACTCTAATTATAAAGACTTTAGTATAATAATTTCCCTAATATTGTCATTTTCCATTCTTACTGTAATATAGCATGCCTTCTCATGAGATAGAGAGAGGAAACAAAGAAGGAAAATAAGAAAGGGAATGAAGGAAGAAAAGAGAGAGGAGGCAGGGAAATGATTTTAAAAAATAAAACAGCATATGGCTTCTTTACTGGTTCCATTTTATGTATCTAAACTTGTTCCCAAACTTTCACATACATTATAAATTTACACAAAACTATTGAAGAAATTAGAGCACATTTATTGGGTGAACCCCTGTCAAGATATAAAAATAATACATAAATCGTGGTATACAAATTCCAGGCCAAGAGGAAGCTAATTAGCAACTATTTTGGCTGCTTTCATATTGAATCTTTCTCTAGTATTTTCATAAAGAATATTAGTACCTCTTTCCTTCACTCACCCTGAAGTGAGTGAATCAAGCCAATTTTGAGTCTATTTCTTTAATATGTGTTGATATATATATATATAAATAAGGAATAAATTACTTTTGTTTCCACCTGGCTTCCTATTGGTAACTAAATGTAAGTTTTCCAAGTACTACTAGTGCACTGATGGATGGTTACTTGCTTTATGGCTGCATTTAAGTTGCTGAGGTGCAATCTGTAACAAAACATTAATCAGTCAGCATGAGGGTAAACATAAATATCGATTCTGGTGGTGAAAATCCTCAGGAGATGGTTTTTCGAAAGCCACATATTAAGACTAAGTCTATGCAGAAATATCATTGAGCATTTATTGATCTTTGGCTAAATAAGTATACAAATAATGGGACAGAACTTTTCACTATTGCCAGTGGACATAAATTACATGTTTTAGATCTAAAATCTTAAATATTTCTAATATACAAGTAGATAATTATATGTTTTGATAAAACAGAAGTCATTGTTGCCGTACATGAAATCACTGATTTCTTTGTAAAATCTCAGTGGCCGAAAAAGAAGACATGAAAAATAACTGCCTTGTAAGGATATAGACAATCACAAAATAAATAAATAAATAAATAAATAAATAAATAAGAGAGAAGTACTGTTTTGGTTGGTTCACAATGGGTGAATCAGAAGTATGAACTGATAAAGATTTCTTTTTGTCTAGCTTATTTGCCAAGAGAGGTAAGAAATTTACAGGAACATTGATAGTAAAATTTGAAAAATCACATAGAAATGTTGTTATCACTTCTATCACAGTTTTGGCTGCTGTCCCTGCAGCTGTTACTAAAAGTAGAAATTTTATTACAGGAAAAAGTATGAAACAGAGGAGACACATGCTAAATGAACAAATAAAACTTACTTTACTCTTCATGAGAAGATGTTTTATACTGTGGCATTCACCCTAATTTATTTTACATAAAAGGAATGAATGTCAAATATATAGTATTTTAAAAGATGATAGTGATACAATGTCACTGAACACTTAGGGACCACGTCTGCCCTTTCCTCTCTTCAGCCTTTTCTCAGTAAAGCTCCTGGAGTGAATCTCAAAATGTGCGCCAGATGGTGCCTTTCCCCAAAGCCTTCTAGTAGCTGCCCATGGCCCTCAGTGGAACCGTGTTCCTGAGAGTAACCAGTAAGGTTGACATTCTCTAATCCCATGGTGGCTCTCTCCTCATCCCCTGCCCTCTCCTTTGCTCTCCATATCCCAGCCCTTTCCCTCATTGTTGATTACTGAGTATGCTATTCACTCTCTTCTCTTTGGGTTTTTATGCTTCATCAAAATACACCTCATAATTAAAGTATTCCCTAAACACTCCACATAAAATAGGATCAGCTACTTACAAGCACACATAACAGTTTGGGAGACGCCTGTGCCCATTTCCTTTATCAAACTTTATTTTTGTTCATTGTACTTACTGTCATTGGGTTTACTGTGCATTTGATTGTTTATTTGCTTGATTTTAGCCCTAAGTCTCCCCAGGAATTGAAAGTTCCTCAAGGGCAGAGATTTTGACTCTTTTGTTTATTGCTGTAAATCCTGTTCCTGGAATAAAGAGACTCAATAAATACTGTTAAAAGCCTAATACTATAAATTACCAACATTTCCCACACTTGCCTAATTTAATCTTTATATTATTATGAACCACATCTTACAGATAACTTAAATTACATAAATTCCCAAAGATTACCACCTTGCAATTTTTAGATAAGGTCTTCTGCACACTTTGTTTGATTTGTTGCTCAGTATAGTGGTTTCTCTACTCTCTGCATTGCACTTTTGAGGTTGCCAATCATTTAGCAATTCAGAAGCCAATTTAATGGTCAGCCTAAAAATGTAAAATGAAATAATATTCACTATATATCATCTGTCTTAGTCACCAATCCCAGGGCCAGAAAAAATAAAGCAACAAACAGAACTGAAGTTATTTGTAGTTCAAGCCTCAAATAGTGCCATTTATTTTGGTTTTCTCTTTTATGTAAAGGAAGTATGTTGCCCTACATTTAATTCAGGGAACTACATGCAGCATTGCTATAAGGAAAAACCAATAAATACCATGTTTTACTCATCCCTGTCATCCCTAAAATTCTGTGCCTCCTGCTGTTTTCAAACTGTGCGTCAGTAGTTCAGAAAAGGTGTGAGATTCTCCCCACCAATTACCCAACACACAATATGTCAATTCCCATGAATTCCTTACACTAATACTGCCATGTAAATGGATGACTATATTTTTCATAACTTCCCTTATCTTTTCTATTCATGAAGGTGAGATACATCCAATATGTGTTAAAAATACATCATTCAAATGGTGTTCTAGTGATTCCAATTGCTGTATCTTATACCAAGCCTTACATTTTCTTTTTAATAATTAAATGTGATCATCTATGCTGAAAGGATGCTTTAAGCGATTATCACAATAGGCTATTATTTCTGTGTTATTTCAAGAATGGAAACATTAAGACATCTAATCAACACTTAGCATCAAGTATAAGACAAAAGTGTAAGAAAGACATTTATAAGAATTTAGATATCCACAGTTTCCCATAACTATCTTCCATAAAAATTCTTAACTGCATATAGATTGCCATTTTACCTAATATGGCAATATCATTACAAATATCCAGAACCAATAAATTTATTCAAGTTGTTATCTTTCTTGACTGTGCAATATTTAAAAATAACTCCACCAAATTTTATCATAAACATTTCTGAACTAAAAGGGATGGCACTACATAGCTTATATAAGAAGAGATTTTATAGTTTATTTAAAGTTTGTGGTACAGCAACTTAGGTAAGTGATTGTATTAAAACGTAGGCAATAATGATTCCTTATTACCTAAGCAGAGTTAGGTCATCTTTCTTTTAAAGCTTTACAAAATTTTTAAGAACTTACAAAGCATCTTGTGTGAAATGAAAGAAAAGATGGATTTAACTGTCAAAAAATGGATAAAAAGAATTAAGACATATCACAGAATGTTGCGCTTATTTTTCCCCCTTTTGGGGCAATCAATGAATACACTGGTTGTTTACTTGTATAGTCACAAATATACAAATGTACTTGTAATGGTTAATTCTATGTGACAACTTGTCGAGGCCATGATAACCAGTTCAGTTCAGATCAGTTAGCTGCTCAGTCATGTCCAACTCTTTGTGACCCCACAGACTGCAGCACTCCAGGGTTCCCTGTCCATCACCAACTCCCGGAGCTTGCTCAAACTCATGTCCATCTAGTCAATAATATCATCCAAGCATCTCATCCTCTGTCATCTCCTTCTCCTGCCTTCAATCTTTCTGAGCATCGGGGCCTTTTCCAGTGAGTCAGTTCTTCACATCAGGTGGCCAAAGTATGGGAGCTTCAGCTTTAGCATCAGTCCTTCCAAAGAATACTCAGGACATGATGATCAGATATTTCATCAAATATTATTCTTCATGTTTCTATGAGGGTGTTTTTGGTGAGATTTATTCTTAAATCAATGGACTTCGAGTGAAGCAGAATGCTCACAATAATGTGTGGGGGTGGAGTTCATCTACCCAGTTGAGTATCTGAAAAGAACAAAGGACTGTCCTCTCCTCCCCTCAACCCCAGCAAAAGGAAATCTGCAGCAGATTGCTTCTAGTCTTCAACTTCAGTTCTCCAACATGTCTGCCTACACTGCAGGTTTCAGACTTGCCATCTTCTATAAATACACAAGGCAATTCTATTACATATATATAAAAGCAACTTAGGTAAGTGGTTGCATTAAAACATAGACAACATTGGTTCTTTACTATTTAAGTAAAATTTAGCTAATTTTTTTAATACTTTATATTATTTTGAGAACACCCACATGCATGCACACATATTCTATTTCTCTATTTCTCAAAAAAAAAAATCTGACTACATTATTTATCCAGAGAAGAGATGAAAGAAGTGGGAAAAGAGCATGGGAAAATATCTAAGCTATTTATTTAATACAAACCATTATAAAATATTAAATTTCTATGATCATACTATATTTCAAAGACTATCAGTTCAAAGTTTTAATGCATTTTCAACCTCTCTTTTCTGTAACAAAGTACAGAGATAATGATTAGTATTGGAATGTTGCCATAGAAATGGTCAGCTCCTATCTTACATAAATATTGATATGTTTAACAATACAGTATGAAACCATATGACACCAAATCAGCCTTAAAGTATAATTTGTTTTTCTGTAATAATTATCCTATTTTTTTTAGACAATGATATATTTTTCTGGCAATCTATTATCTTATGAAACTAAATATTTCCTAAGCGTCTTTATGGAACTGATAGGTTAACAAATTAAAAATAAGTGTTATATGAGGCAATGGGAAATGTAACTTACTGTGTGTGAAACTGCAATGTGTACACATGATGAATTAATTGCAGTCAGTATTAAGTAGAAATAGATTCCTAAACTTTCTAATATTTATACCTTCAGTCTCTTTTCATTCAAATAAGAAACATAAACTAATATCTGAATAGCTTACTGTTTATTCATATGGTTGACCTATGAAAGTTAAGAATTTGAAAATATGCAACTTTATGACAAAATAATCTTAACTTTTTTCTTATTTAAATTTTACCTAACTTGTAAATCAGGGATTTGATATGTATGCTTGTTTCCCTTTATGTTATTAATATACAAGTTAATATTAACAAATTAAAACCAATATTTTTATAAATATATTCTATGTATATACTGTAAGGCACTATAACCACATACATTATTATTCTTGCTGACTGTATTTTTTTTATTTGGTCATCGTGCACTAATAGAAATCCTTGCAGTAAATAGAGATCCTTTTATAAAAGCTTTCTACTTTTCTGGAGTCAGACTGTCTGGTACTTAGTATCCAATTCATGACCCATGGAGACACTCACCAACAAAAAAAGAATATTGAGTGTGACAATTCACCACAAAATACATCGTGAAAAACAATGACTAAACTAAATGACATCATATACAAAGATACTTATGAGAAGCAGAGATCACCAGCCAGTACATGTCATCCAACTATTCCACCATATCTCAGGAAGGGAATTTTTTAAAACGTTTACTTAGAATACTTGGACAAAAAAAAAACAAAAACCAGAATACAGATGTGAACGTTAGAACTTATGATGTTTTGGAGTAAAGTACAAGATTGTCTTTTCAAACTTGCTGATTGGAAAATACATAAGGGAAAAAGAGAATGGCAATAAAAATAAACTTGGGCCAAATGTATTTTGGGTTACATAGAGAAGCACTTTTAATTTAGTGCTGCCTTAGTGAAAGAGTAAATCATCTCCAATTTAATATGTAGTCTTTTACATCCAAACCATTCTTTTAAATTACGGAAGCCAAGTTGTTTTTAATGATCTTTACTTTATGTTCCACGGAGGAAAGCATGTTCCAAGCTGGAAATTTCAAAGGCAGAAAAGAGATAAACCACAAACACCTGAGCACTCAAAGGATAAAATGTTTACTGGTTACTATTTTGTTACTTAGAATTACAGACATTAGATTATTCCTGGAACATCTTGCTTAGAAGAGTTGTGGTAGATACACAGAATACCATCTCTATTTCTGCATATCTTTGTGACAGATATACATTCAAAGAAAGTAAAATCCTGAAGTCTAATCATTAATCTCTTGTGTAAACATTATCTCACCTTCTATTTTTAACAAATTTAATAAAGCCAGCACTTTATTACAGCACTTTATTTATTATTTTGTTCTACCATTTTGGAACAACACTTTTTGATTATCTGAATAATAAAAATTGACCTCTGTAATATGAATGGTATAAATATACTAACTAAAGACAGATTGCTAGAGTGGATGAATAAAAAGACCCCATTATATCTTATTTATAAGAAAAATTCACTTTAAGTATAAAATCTCACAATGGTTAAAAGTATAGGAATGGGAAAATATTTACCTTGCTAACAGTAATAAAATGAAATCTGGAATTGCTATATTAATTTCAGATTACACAAATTTGAGACCAAAAAATGACAGATGATTAAGAAGAGTGTTGCATGATGATAAAATAGTCAGTTTGTTAATTCTCCAAAAAAGATGTAATAATCTCAAATGTGCTTCCACATAACAATACAGAATTAAAATGTGTGTGGCAAAAACTGATAGAATGATGCAAGGAGAAATAGGCCAACCTACCACTGTAGTTCAATTCGTCAGCTTTTCTCTTTCAGTAATTCACAGATCAAAAAGGTAGAAAATCAGAAAAGATAGCTGACCTAAACAGCACTAAATAATCTAATCAACATTTATAGAATACTCCACTCAATAATAGGAAAATATATTCTGGGCTATAAAATATACCTTAAAATATTAAAAGAATAGAAATCAAAGTATGTTCTCATCCACATGGAATTAAATTAGGAATCAATAATAGAAGATAGTTGGAAATTCCAAATATTTGGAAATTAAATAACATAATTCTAAATAATACATGGGTCAAAGAAGAATTCTCAAGTAAAAAGTTTAAAAAATATATTTGAACTTACAGAACATAAAAGATTAAGCTTTATAGAAAATTAGTTCTAAGGATTTAGAAATAACTGCATACATTGGAAAAATAGGAAGATTTGAAGTTAATTATTAAAGCATTTATCTTAGGAAATTTTGGAAAGAAGACCATTTTAAGTTAAAGAAAATAAATAATTTAAAAAGAGCAGAAATTAATGAATTTGAAATCAGGAAATTGATAACAGAAAATGAATGAAAGTAAAAGTTGATTCTTTGAAAAGACTTTTGAAAAGATTAATAAAACTAATAAACCTCTACTGATGCAACCCAATAAAATAAAGAAGTCATAAATTAATACTAGAAATGAAAGAAGTCCATTACCACTAATATTATGGACATAAAGAGTGATAAAGGAATACTATCAACAACTCTGTGTTCACAAATATGCCAAATTTGAAAAATAGAATAACTCCCTGAAAGACATAATCAACTAAAACTTATTCAAGGATAAACAAAAAATCTAAATAGACCATTGTGTGTGTTAAGTCACTTCAGTTGTGTCTGGCTCTCTGTGACCCTATGGCAGCCCGCCAGCCTCCTCTGTTTATGGGATTTGCCAGGCAAGAATACTGGAGCGGAGTGTCATGCTCTTCTCAAGGGGATCTTCCTGACCCAGGAATCCAACCCACATTTCCTGTGTCTCCTGCACTGACAGGCAGGTTCTTTACCACTAGCGCCACCTGGGGAGCCCCAACAGACCTATATGAGTTCAGGAAATTGAACCAATAATTACAAAAAAGAAATCCTCAAACTCGGAAGCTCTCCCTGGCAAACTATATCAAGCATTTAAGGAAGAAATGATACTAACTTCTCACAATCTTTCCCAAAATATAAAAACAAAGTGACCCATTATTAACTCATTGCTCTAATACCAAACTGAAAGCCAGTATCTTTCATGAAAATAAATGCAAAAATCTTCCAGACAATATTGTAACTGAATTTAACTCTAGATTAAAAGAATCATATACCATGACCAGATGGAATTTATGCCACCTATAAAAGGCTAATTCAATACTATAGCAATAATAATCATTCAATATAATTCACTGCATTAATAATATATAAAAAATAAACATCACTCACTGATGATTTTATAAAGCTCAGAAAACTAGAAATAGAAGAGAATTTCCTCCATTTGAAGTAAAACATTTACAGCTCTACAGCTAACATCAAACATCAAGCATATGGCAAGATAACAGATGCTTTATCACAAATATCAGAAACAATATAAGGATTTCATCTCTTTCACCACTCCTATACAACATTTTACTGGAAGACCTAGTTAGCCTATTAACAAGAAAAGTAAGCAAAATGTATAAAGATTGGAAATAAAGAAATAAGACTTTTCCTGTTCATAGACAATATGTTTTTTAAAAATCCAAAATAGTTGACAAAAAATAGCCTGGAACTAAAAAGTAAGTATTACACGGTTGTCAGATATAAGGTTAATATTCTAAAAATTGATAGCTTTTCTATATTCAAGCAATATACAATTGGAATCTGAAAAAAATAGCACCGAGAATAATGAAATGCATAGATATAAATCTAAAAAAATACATACAGAATTTAAAAATTCTAGTAAAAGAAAAACAGAAGGTCTAAAGAGCTGAAATTTCATGGTAATCAGATGGAAGATTTGAAGATATTATTATATTACCAACTTCATCTATAATTTCAGCACCATCTCAATCAAAATCACAGCCATCCTTTATCTGTGGATAAGACAAAGAACCAAAAATAATCAAGAAGATACTAAACAAGAATAAAATAATAAGGTTAAGGAATTTTGAATTAAAACAGTAATGAAATATCACTATACAACTATTATAATAACTATAGTTTAAAATATATTCATATTACAAGTTTCTGGCAAGGATGCAGAGCAACAGGAATGCTAATCTATTAGTAGAGAAAACATAAAATGCATAACTTTGGAAGGTAATTTGAATGTTTCTTACAAATCTAAATGCAACCTTGCCATATGATCTTTCAGCCAAATCTAGATACTTAACTGATCTGAAATGTTATGTCCACACAAAAGCCTACATATAAATATTTATAGCAGATTTATCCTTATTCTCTGAAAAGGAAGACACCAGTAGCCCCATTAATAGGTAAATGTATAAACAAGTTGTGGCACAATATAGTGTAGTATTATTAAATAATTAAAATGAGTTATTAAGCCACATCAAGGGCTTCCCTGATAGCTCAGTTGGTAAAAAATCCACTTGCAGTGCAGGAGATCCTGGTTCAATTCCTGGGTCAGGAAGATCCACTGGAGAAGGCATAGGCAACCCACTCCAGTTTTCTTGAGATTTCCTGGTAGCTCAGTTGGTAAAGAATCTACCCGCAATGCAGGAGACCTGGGTTTGATCCCTGACTTGGGAAGATCCCTCGGAGAAGGGAAAGGCTACCCATTCCAGTATTCTGGCCTGGAGAATTTGATTGGCCATATAGTCCATGCGGTCACAAAGAGTCAGACATGACTGAGCAACTTTCACTTTCACTTTCACTAAGTCACAAAAGGTATGAATCAACTGTTAAGTGCATATCGCTAAACGAAAGAAGCCAATCTGAAAAGCTTATGTATTTATGATTCCAGTTATAGAGAAACCTAGAAAAGTCAAAACTACAGAGACAGAAAAAAAATTGATAATTCCCAGGGATTTGTGGTGTCAGAGTATGTTTGAATAGGTTAAATACAGGGCATGTTTTAAAGTGGTGACTGTATCCTATATGTAATTGCATTTGTGGGTACATGATGTTATCCATTTGTTAAAATGAATACAACCTTATAGTTCAAAGAGTAAATCTTAATGTATGCAAACTTAAAAAAATAATTTAGTAGGTTGAAGAATCCCAGGAAGGAATGAAAAATAGGGCAAAACAATTTAATTGTATTTAAAATGTCTGAAATGACCTTTCTGAAGAGAATAGGGGTAATGTGTTGACCACAGGCACTTTGGAAATGAAAGACATAAGTAAATTTAGAAACAAAAGAAATTTTTAATCAGCACCATATTCTAGCCAATGATAATGTGTTCCCATGAAGTTATAGATTAAGAATTCTGATATTGCTATACACGTATGCTGGTATTGAAAACTGATGACTGATGGTAGGTGAAAGCCACATTTCTCACTATTGCAGTGAGAATTTACAAAGAAGTTGAAGGGGAAACCAGTGTAATCCATGCAGGAATTATATAGAGCTGAAGACCACAGTATGAACTCCTATTTAACTGAGACATATACATATGGAAATATTTATGGATTGAAGTGTATAGATAGGTTGTATTCACACATATACTTCCTTGTTCTGCTAGTTGACAGGGTCTAGAAACAACGCAGGCCTCACTGCAGCAAGCAGACCAAGCACCCAGATGTTGGCTTATGATTTCACTCATTAATAAAATGAAACAGGGCTCCTATGAGAAAGGACAAATTTTAGGCCCAGGGCAGGAGATACATAAATGAGCCTTGAGTAGTTTAAAGTGATGGAAAGTAATGAAATGCTCAAAAACAAAAAGAGAGAGAAAAAAACCTACACAAAATGATGTAATGTGCTCAGTTGCTCAGTCAAGAACAATTCTTTGTGACCCAATGGACAGTGGCCTGCCAGGCCCCTCTATCCATGAGATTTTTCAGGCAAGAATATTAGAAGGGGTTACTATTTCCTCCTTCAGGGAATCTTTCCAGTCTAGGAATTGAACCCAGGCCTCCTGCATCTCCTGCGTGTGGATTCTTTACCACTGAGCCATCTGTAGAGGTATGTAAATGTTATACAGAATTTAACAGAAATTCCACAGAAGGGGCCCCCAAAACAAAGCAGGAAAATAATTTGATCATATAAATCAATACAGAAGAATTGGATTATAACCCATTCATAAAATAGCCATTCAAGATTCCATGCTGATATAAATAAAAGTTTAAATAAATAAATAAATAATGAAAGAATAGTGATAAATCTCTCATGCAGCAAAATTCCAAATACATATACAGATATTATGACCTTAGGACGGGAGCACATACATCTCCACTCCATAAGGTTGACTTCTTTCAAAAGAGTACACCATGAAATGGGGGAAGGAGTAGAATAATTTTACAGTGAAGAACCTGACAAACTATTTCAGTCCAGTTGCCAATAATAGTTACCAGTTAGCATCAATCATGATAAGGCTTATTGATAGCATATAATCTTGATATGAGGTAAAGAAATGGCACATTTCCTCTTTGCCCTTCCTCCCTCAAGTTCACAACTCCAGTGTAATCATGAGAAAAATCACATTAGACAAATCCCAATTGAAGAGCATTATATAAAATTGTACCTGCTCTCAAAAATGCCAAGGTCATTAAAAACCAGGAGTGCCTGAGAAACTATCACAGATAAAAGAAGTCTTCAGAGACCTGACAATTAAATGTCATGCTGTATCTTGAATGGGAAGTGCTGTAATAGTAAAGGACATTGGATAAAACTAAGGAACTATGACAAAAGTAGAACTTTAATCAATGTTAATAACTCAATTGATTCCTTATCAGTAATAGGGGAAATTTGGTGCAGAGAATATGAGACCTGATTGAAATATCTTGCAATGTTTCTATAAATCTCAAAAAAGTATTCTAAAAATTTCAAAACTTAAACTTCATTTAAAATATCTGATAGTGTTCTTTTACTAATGTTACCTATCAATTTATTTTCAATTGGCCTTATAAGTCAATATTGCTCAGTCATGTCCGACTCTTGGCGACCACATGGACTGCAGCACGACAGGCCTCCCTGTCCATCACCAAATCTCAGAGTTCACCCAAACTCATGTCCATTGAATCGGTGATGACATCCAACCATCTCATCCTCTGTCATCCCTTTCTCCTCCCACCTTCAATCTTTCCCAGCATCAGGGTCTTTTCAAATTAGTCAGCTGTTTGCATCAGGTGTCCAAAGTATTGGAGTTTCAGCTTCAACATCAGTCCTTCCAATGAACACCCAAGACTGATCTCCTTTAGGATGGACTGGTTGGATTTCCTTGCAGTCCAAGGGACTCTCAAGAGTCTTCTCCAACACCACAGTTCAAAAGCATCAATCCTTCAGCACTCAGCTTTCTTTATAGTCCAACTCTCACATCCATACATGACTACTGGAAAAACCATAGCCTTGATTAGATGGACATTTGTTGGCAAAGTAATTTCTCTGCTTTTTAATATGCTGTCTAGGTTGGTCATAACATTTCTTCCAAGGAGTAAGTGTCTTTTAAAATCATGGCTGCAGTTCCCATCTGCAGTGATTTTGGAGCCCTCCAAAAATAAAGTCAGCCACTCCTTCCACTGTTTCCCCCTCTATTTGCCATGAAGTGATGAACCAGAGATCAAATTGACATCTGCTGGATCATCAAAAAAGCAAGAGAGTTCCAGAAAAACATCTATTTCTGCTTTACCGACTACGCTAAAGCCTTTGACTGTGTGGATCACAATAAACTGTGGAAAATTCTGAAATAGATGGGAATACCAGACCACCTGACCTGCCTTTTGAGAAAACTGTATGCAGGTCAGGAAGCAACAGAGAGAACTGGACATGGAACAACAGACTGGTTCCAAATAGAAAAACACTGAGCTGGTGAAGGGTTAATAGGGTATCAGAGATGTGCCTGCAAACGGGTCTCTCTGCTCAGGCTGAGCGTCCTTCCATACGAGGCGTTCTGCCAAAGAGTCTGGACACAGCCTTGAGTTTAATGGTCCCTTGCAAATGAGGGAGCATTCCCTTCTTGAGATAAGAAGGAGATGAGGGCTTTGGGCAGACTCTTCAGTAGACAGAGATTTCACTCCCCTTTGCTATACGATAACATGTATGCACCTGCACTGTACTGAAAAGGCTTATTCTTACAATCTGGAATTCTGCCTAAGGATGGCTTTATAATAATAAACGGCAATTAGTTTGCCCAGTTGTTCCTCTAGCCAGAGTGGTGTCCTGTCTGTCTTTTGTATGTCTTGTATGTTCTGTGTCATTTCACTCATAGTAACCAATAAGCTGGAGGAAGCACAAGCTGGAAACCAGATTGCCAGGAGAAATATCAATAACCTCAGATATGCAGATGATACCACCCTTATGGCAGAAACTGAAGAAGAACTAGAGCCTCATGATGAAAGTGAAAGAGGACAGTGCAAAAGTTGGCTTAAAGCTCAACATTCAGAAAGCTAAGATCAGGGCATCCAATCCCATCACTTCATGGCAAATAGATTGGGAAACAGTGGCTGACTATTTTTCTGGGCTCCAAATCACTGCAGATGGTAATTGCAGCCATGAAATTAAAAGACACTTACTCCTTGGAAGAAAAGTTATGGCCAACATAGACAGCATATTAAAAAGCAGAGACTTTACTTTGCCAACAAAGATCCGTCTAGCAAGGCTATGGTTTTTCCAGTAGTCATGTATGGATGTGAGAGTTGGACTATAAAGGAAGCTGAGTGCCGAGGAATTGATAGTTTTGAACTGTGGTGTTGGAGAAGACTCTTGAGAGTCCCTTGGACTGCAAGGAAATCCAACCAGTCCATCCTAAAGGAGATCAGTCCTGGGTGTTCATTGGAAGGACTTATGTTGAAGCTGAAACTGCAGTACTCTGGCCACCTGATGTGAAGAGCTGACTAACTTGAAAAGACCCTGATGTTGGGAAAGATTGAGGGCAGGAGGAGAAGGGGATGACGGAGGATGAGATGGTTGGATGGCATCACCGACTCGATAGAAGTGGGTTTGGGTGAACTCCGGGATTTGGTGATGGACAGGGAGGCCTGGCATGCTGTGGTTCATAGGTTCACGAAGAGTTGGACACGACTGAGCAACTGAACTGAACTGATGGGCCCAGAAGCCATGATCTTGGCCTCACAGAGGTAACAGAAAATGTGTGGGTGTATTAGTAGCTCAATCGTTCCAACTCTTTGTCACCCCAAGGACTGTCGCCCACCAGGCTCCTTTGTCTATGGAATTTTCCAGGCAAGAATACTGGAGTGAGTTGCCATTTCCCTCTCCAGGGGAATCTTCCCAACCCAGCACTGCAGGCAGAGTCTTTATTGTCTGAGCCACCAGGGTAGCCTTAATAAAAAAAATCTGCTCTCAAATGTCTTGATCTTTAAAAATCAAACATTCAATCATTGTCAGAATTTCATATGAAATATTTAATATTTGAGGAAAATTCATTAAAATATGTTTATCATGCTTCATGTATATTGTTATTTATCTAAAAAATATCTATTAAAGCACTGCTACTTTCCTAGCTTTATAGTCATCATTACTGATACTGTGTATAAAACTATTATGCTCTGTACACATAACATCTAGTCCCAGAATCTAGTTAAATTTTCAGTAATATAGTGGAAGATAATAACCAGAACTATATTACTTTGGATTTATTGAAATATTTGAAAATATTATTTATAATCTTAATAAAATATTTATTAACAATTAAGATTCATGCTCATTAATATTTCTTTCAAAGAGAATTCTGTTTAACAAAACAAATATATTATTTTAATGATCTATATAACTACATATAGCTTCATCTTTTTAATAAATAGAAATTAAGTAATTAACAATAGTTACTTTTGTGTTTCAACTATCAGGATGTTTGGAAGAGATTTTCTTCTCAGACAATTATATTTAATATATTCATGCATGCTAATTTGCTTCAGTCATGTCCAACTCTTTGTGACCCTATGGACTGTAGCACACCAGGCCTCTCTGTTCATGGGATTCTTCAGGAAAAATTACTGAAGTGGGTTGCCATCCATCCTTTAGGGATGTCCCAACCCAGGGATCAAAACAGCATCACCCATGACTCCTGCACTGCTGGCAGATTCTTTATCACTAAGCCACCAGGGAAGCCCATTTAATGTATATATCATATTTAGTCAGACTTCTTTTACTCACCTCATTTTTATTAGCATTATTTCAATTATTTTAGTTTGTTGACTGAAGGAGTTTTGTTGAAACATTTAACCAAAACTTTGTTTTTAAAATAAGGATAAAATCATGATGTGAAAGGAAATGAGTATGTTTCACATGGAGAAGTATACAGCCTTCTTTTATGTTGGGAGTGGCTTGTTACTTTTGTAAAATGAAAGTGAAAATGTCAGTTGCTCAGTCAGTCCTGTCTGAATCTTTGCAGCCCCATGGACTGTAGCCCACCAGGCTCCTCTGTCCATGGGATTTCATAGGGAAAAATACTGGAGTGTGTGCCATGCCCTTCTCCAGGGGATCTTCCCAACCCAGGGATGAACACAACAAATTTCAGATACATTCTTTACTGCCTAAGCCACTAGGGAGACTGTTATTCTTGCAACTCTATATCAAAATACATCTCTCCTCAGGCTGTTAAACTTGAATTCTGTCATATTGAGAGCTCAAAGGACAAATACGATCACCTCTGAGTTAAGCTATACCGATAGATAGAGTGCCTGATGAACTATGGACGGAGGTTCATGATATTGTACAGGAGAGAGGGATCAAGACTATGCCCATGGAAAAGAAATGAAAACAGGAAAATGGCTGTCTGGGGAGGCCTTACAAATAGCTGTGAAAGAAGAGAAGTGAAAAGTAAAGGAGAAAAGGAACTATATAAGCATCTGAATGCAGAGTTCCAAAGAATAGCAAGGAGAGAGAAGAAAGACACCCTCAGCGATCAACACAAACAAACAAATAGAGGAAAATGACAGAATGGGAAAGACTAGAGATATTTTCAAGAAAATTGGAGATACCAAGGGAACATTTCATGCAAAGATGGGCTCGATAAAGGACAGAAATGGTATGGACTTAACAGAAGCAGAAGATATTAAGAAGAAGTGGCAAGAATACACAGAACTGTACAAAAAAGAACTTCATGACCCAGATAATCACAAAGGTGTGATCACTCACCTAGAGCCAGACATCCTGGAAGGTGAAGTCAAGTGGGCCTTAGAAAGCATCACTACGAACAAAGCTAGTGGAGGTGATGGAATTCCAGTGGAGCTCTTTCAAATCCTGAAAGATGATGCTGAGAAAGTGCTGCACTCAATATGCGAGCAAATTTGGAAAACTCAGCAGTGGCCACACGACTGGAAAAGGTCAGTTTTCATTCCAATCCCAAAGAAAGGCAATGCCAAAGAATGCTCAAACTACTGCACAACTGCACTCATTTCACACGCTAGTAAAGTAATGCTCAAAATTCTCCAAGCAGGGTTCAGCAATACGTGAACCGTGAACTTCCTGACGTTCAAGCTGGTTTTAGAAAAGGCAGAAGAACCAGAGATCAAATTGTCAACATCTGCTGGATCATTGAAAAAGAAAGAGAGTTCCAGAAAAACATCTATTTCTGCTTTATTGACCATCCCAAAGCCTTTGACTGTTTGGGCCTCAATAAACTGTGGAAAATTCTGAAAGAGACAGGAATACCAGATCACCTGACCTGCCTCTTGAGAAACCTATATGCAGGTCAGGAAGCAACAGTTTGAACTGGACATGGAACATCAGGCTGCTTCCAAATAGGAAAAGGAGTATGTCAAAGCTGTATATTTTTACCCTGCTTATTTAACTTATATGCAGAGTACATCATGAGAAATGCTGGGCTGGAAGAAGCACAAGCTGGAATCAAGATTGCCAGGAGAAATATCAATAACCTCAGATATGCAGATGACACCACCCTTATGGCAGAAAGTGAAGAGGAACTAAAAAGCCTCTTGATGAAAGTGAAAGAGGAGAGAGAAAAAAGTGGCTTAAAGCTCAACATTCAGAATACTAAGATCATGGCATCAGGTCCCATCATTTCATGGGATATAGATGGGGAAACAGTGGCTGACTTTATTTGGAGGGGCTCAAAATCACTGCAGATGGTGATTGCAGCCATGAAATTAAAAGATGCTTACTCCTTGAAATGAAAGTTATGACCAACCTAGACAGCATATTAAAAAGCAGAGACATTACTTTGCCAACAAAGGTCCATCTAGTCAAAGCTATTGTTTTTCCAGTGGTTATATATGGATGTGAGAGTTGGACTGTGAAGAAGGCTGTGCACTGAAGAATTGATGCTTTTGAACTGTGGTGTTGGAGAAGACTCTTGAGAATCCCTTGGACTGCACGGAGATCCAACCAGTCTATTCTAAAGGAGACCAGTCCTGGGTGTTCATTGGAAGGACTGATATTGAAGCTGAAACTCCAATACTTTGGCCACCTGATGTGAAGAGTTGACTCATTGGAAAAGATTCTGATGCTGGGAGGGATTGGGGGCAGGAGGAGAAGGGAACAACAGAGGATGAGATGGCTGGATGGCATCATAGACTCAATGGACATGAGTTTGAGTGAACTCCGGGAGTTGGTGATGGCCAGGGAGGTCTGGCGTGCTATGATTCATGGGGTCAAAAAGAGTTGGACATGACTGAGCGACTGAACTGAACTGAACTGAGAACTTCTTGGGCTTCCTAGGTGGTGCTAGTAGTAAAGAACCTGCCTGCAAATGCAGGAAACACAAGAGACACAGTCTCAATCCCTAGGTTCAGAAGATCCCCTGCAGAAGGGCATGGCAACCCACTCCAGTATTTTTCCCTGGGAAATCCATGAACAGAGGAGCCTGATGGGCTACAATCCATAGGGTCCTGAAGAGTGGGACACAACTGAAGTGACTTAGCACACATGAGAATATCCTTTTGAAACCCATTGTTCCCATGTCACATACTGATAGAATATTGCTCTCCTATGAAATATAGTAAGGATTTTCTATTGGAGAATGATTAATCTGGAGGAATTCATTGCTCTTAAGGGCTTCTTCGGTGGCTCAGAAAGTAAAGAATGAGCCTGCAATGTAGGAGATCCAGGTTCGATCCCTGGGTTAGAAAGATTCCCCTGGAAGAGGGAATGGCAACCCACTCCAGTATCCTTTCCTTGAAAATTCTATGGATAGAGGAGCCAGGCAGGCTAATTCCATGGAGTCTCAAGGAATCAAACACGACAGAGCAACTAACACATACACACACCACACCGGTCTTAAAGAACAACACCAAATCTGCATGCAGGTGGATTCTTTACCACCTGAGCCACCGGGGAAACCAAATTTATACCAAAAGCTTCTAAACTGTACAGGTAACAGTTAACCCATTCAACCTCTAGCCATTTCAAATTAACTTTTCCATGGTGTTGTTTGATCATTTTATTAAATGAAATTGTTTCCTCTCCTGTTCCATATACCTAGGAAATTATCTCAGTACAGTGCAAACACAAAACACAGTATAAAGAGAGGCCCCTAAGAGATCACATGGCCTGGTGTAACCAGGTGTGGATGCAGGGAGGAAACTAAATAATACAAGACACTTAAATAGAGGTGATTTTGGAAACAATGATTTGGGTTTGGATGATCGATGAATTCAGTATCTATATAGTTCAACTAAAGATGGTTAAATTGGGGACTTTCTGGTGGTCCAGTGGCTAAGATTCCATGCTCTGATTGCAAGGGGCCTGGGTTTGGTCCCTAGTCAGGGAACTAGATCCCACATTCTACCACTAAAGAACCACAGTTAAGAAAAACCCTGCATGACAGAGCTAAGATATGGTGTAGCCAAATAAATTTATATTTCAGTTCAGTTCAGTCGCACATTCGTGTCCAACTCTTTGTGGCCTCATGAATTGCAGCACACTAGGCCTCAAGATGATTAAATTTGGCATTTTTAATTTTGCATAAAAACATATAAATTAATTGGACTTCAAAATTCTGGAGAGGACTACAAAAATCAGTCAACAGATTTTTCCTGGAGAAAAGGTTGTTGAAGACTATGTGTCTTTTCTAAGGCAAGAGAGTAATTTTCTCTTGCTCAGGGACTTTATGAACATGGCACCTGGATGGGCCCACAACGTAACAGTGTATGTGGCAGACTCAGGATAGACTCTGTGAAATGAGGCGTTCAATAATATTAGTAGTTCTCTCTATTATGATTACAGATGGTTTAAAACTGAGACAAATTCTGAGACCTGAGAGAAGAGTTTAACAGGAAAATGCAGTTTGAGTTTCATGTGTTTTGCTGTCCTCTAAATGATGAGGATTATCGGAAATTAGCAGTTTGAGTCTTCAAAAAACAGGAACTTCAAAAGATCTGTGAGAGTAAGATTTTTTACAGTGAAAGCATACAGTGATCATCTACAAGATACATAAAAGAAATTTCTTTAGTGAAAACAAAGCTAACAAAATGTTAATCATTATATTTTAATGAAAATTTGAAAGAAGAGAAGAACTCACAAGAATCTAGTTTCCTTTGTAATCCAGAGTGTTTTTTAATGAAAAGTTTCCAGCACAATTGAAATCTGATGGTTTTGTAACTAGTGACTCTCTTGTAGGCACAATGCATCCTCACTGCACACCCCAGGCCTTGGAATAACTTCCAGAGAGGAAGATATCCAGTTTCAGCCCACTAAACAAAAGGCTGTAAGTGGTAGTCCCTTGTCTGGGCAAACCGATTTTTTTCTTTGTTTTTCCTGATCTTGATCATTCTCTGTGCAGTCTGGTTAGTTTTATCTTTGGCATTGCCTACAAAAAATCTTAAAATCATCTTTCTGTAATTTTATCCTACACTGTACCAAATTAATATAGTTGTTTGTTTCCTAAGTCTCTTAATTTATGCAATTCTCTTTTTTTTTTTTTTTCCTATTACCTTGACTGCTAAAGACTAACAAGTTTAACACACATAGCTACACACATGGACAAGGACATTATAAAGTTTATCAGCAGTCTTTTTTGAATAGCCCTACTAAATCCCTCAGTAGTAACTTTAACAGTCATATTAATACATGAGCACTTTGATTTCCAAGGCATAAAATTAGTTTAATATATATTAAAGTAAATTTACTTTCTTTGACAGCTATTGATAATTTTCATTCCATCATAGTATCATCATGATATATCACGTAGTTGACGTTGTCTCATTGCTTACAATTCCTAAAAATGTGTTAAAGTGTGTGCAATATACATTTCCTCTAACTTATGTTATTAGATGGGGAGAGAAATATTTTCATGATTAACATTAAATCAACCATATTCATGAATACTCAGGTGTTCAGTCATGGCTAACCATTTTGTAACCCCAAGGACTGTAGCATCCCAGGCAAGAATATTTCAGTGGGTTGCCATTTCCTTCTCCAGTGGATCTTTCCAACCTAGAAAGATCTGTGTCTCTTGCACCACAGGCAGATTCTTTACCACTGATCCATCTTGGAAGCCCATTGATTGTTTACAAATTATAGATAAAATAAAATTGAAATATGAGACTAGAACCAAACACTGAATTTTTCCCTCTCCCTTATTTCCTTTTCAATTGCACCAAACATAACTGTGAGAAGAGGAAAAAAGTTGCACTCTAGATTCAAGTTACTGGGAAAGTACATGACTGGAATTTCTGAAATATTAAACCACATTAGCTAACCACATTTTTTAAAAGAATAAAAATAGATGAATACTGTGAAATTGGTTTCCCATATAAAATTGAAATAAGCAGATATATTGTACCCATTTAAAGAGGTATATTTATGGCTTCCATGCTCTGCTGTAGCTGCACAGTGTTAAGCTGTTAGCTTATACTCTAGTTGAAAGATAACAGCTGCAAATCTGGCAGAATTTAAGCTGCCAGTCATTTTGAGAGTTGCATTTGTCTGAATTAAACAGGAACCAGTTATTAAAACTAGACCTTGACATCCAGGAGAGCTTATGATTATGTTTAGATGGCAAATGAGGTCTGACTTCCCCAGAATGACGCAGCAGCCTTGAAGGTATCGGTTGCACTCAGAGGCCACTGAAAGAGAAACAATATTCCAAGTTGTTAATAAAGACATTACTATTTTTGGTCAAACGAAGTTTATTGACTGATGAAAGTTTGCATTTGTCACCTAGAAAGGGTACTGTAAGTGCCTTAAGAGAAGATATGAGTATCATTACACATGTTAGCCACTCATTTAAAAGACATTTTAGTTAGAATGTTGTGATTGTACTGTAGCTAAAA
Source organism: Capra hircus (assembly GCF_001704415.2). Lineage (NCBI taxonomy): Eukaryota > Metazoa > Chordata > Mammalia > Artiodactyla > Bovidae > Capra > Capra hircus. Next base: position 47,297,075 of record NC_030824.1, on the reverse strand, counting down.
TTGAATATATCCAATTCCCTGAGAATGAATAATAATTATGAGATATGATGATATATTCTCAAATATTTTGTCTAGTTAAAACAGTGTTTTCTACCAAAATGGGATAGATAATCTATGCCAATTGAAGAATTTCTGCTTGTCTAAATTAATTTATATATTTGTCTCTTGTGTATCATATCTTATGTGATAGATTTCTAAACAATGTGATGATTTAAAATCATAATGTGGTCTTCATCTCTAGATGTTGCTCAGTAGTAATGGTTTGAATCATAGTATTCTACTAAAAACACATCATAAATTATGATAGGACTGTGGTTATTCATGTGATTTTCCAATGAAATATTGAAATATTCCAATGAATATCATTATCAAAAGTATAGACAGGTATGTATCTATCTTATCAAAGACAGGGAAGACAATTGAAGAAAGGAAAATGAAAGTTAACAGTTTTGGGGCTCAGACTATAAGGAATCTGTCTGCAATGTGGGAGACCCAGGTTCGATCCCTGGGTTGGGAAGTTCCCCTGGAGAAAGGAATGGCACCCCAATCCAGTATTCTTGCCTGGAGGATTCCATGGACAGAGGAGCCTAGCAGGCTACAGTCCATGGGTTCACAAAGAGTCGGACACGACTGAGTGACTAACACTTGTTATGTCTTAGTCAGAAGGAAGGTAGATTATCATAAGCACTTTTTTCATTATTTGAAGTACTCAAAAAAAAAAAAAAAAAGACACAATGGAGCATATCAAAGCAGCAGTTTAGATTACTACTAACAGGTAAATTTAGCTAATAACTTTAGTCCATACCACTCAATGTCTTTGAGAACTGTGGAACCAAATATTTCACAGAGCTGAATTATACTATTAAAACATTCTAACTCTGTGCCTATTTCTGTTCCTCTGCAAATCAGGTTTATTCCATCATCTAGGCAATATGTATTGTGAGAGATATTATCAACATTTAAATCAAGTTTCAAAAATTTTGCTTACTCTTTTAAAGCTGTTAGTGTGCATAGATGAAGATGAATTCAATTATACAGATAATTAATTAAATTCAAACAAGAATTTTTCCTGAAAAATTCAAATTATTTAAACTAATTTGAATTAATTAACTAGATATCTCTTCAAGAAAATTAGAGACACCAAGGGAACATTTCATGCAAAGATTGGCACAATAATGGACAGAAATGGTATGGACCCAGCAGAAGCAGAAGATATTAAAAAGAGGTGGCAAGAATACACAGAAGAACTATACAAAAAAGATCTTAATGACCCAGATAGCCACGATGGTGTGATCACTAACCTAGAGCCAGACATCTTGGGGTCTGAAATCAAGTGGACCTTAAGAACCATCACTATGAACAAAGCTAGTGGAGGTGATGGAATTCCAGCTGAGCTATATCCAACCCAAAAACATGATGCTGTGAAAGTGCTGCACTCAGTATGCCAGCAAATTTGGAAAACTCAGCAGTGGCCACAGGACTGGAAAAAGTCAGTTTTTATTCCAATCCCAAAGAAGGGAAGTGCCAAAGAATGTACAAACTACCACACAATTACACTCATTTCACATGCTAGCAAAGTAATCCTCAAAATTCTCCAAGTTAGTCTTCAACAGTACGTGAACCGAGAACTCCCAGATGTTCAAGCTAGATTTAGAAAATGCAGAGGAACCAGAGGTCAAATTGGAACATCTGTTGGATCATAGAAAAAGCAAGAGAATTCAAGAAAAGTATCTATTTCTGCTTCATTGACTATGCTAAATATTTTGACTGTGTGGATCACAACAAACTAGAAAATTCTTCAAGAGACGGGAATATCAGACCACATTGCTTGCCTCCTGAGAAACCTGTATGCAGGTCGAGAAGCAACAGTTACAACCAGACATGAAACAACAGACTGATTCCAAATTGGGAAAGGGGTACATCAAGGATGTATGTTGTCACCCTGCTTATTTAACTCATATGCATAGTGCATCATGCAAAATGTCAGGATGGATGAAGCACAAGCTGGAATCAAGATGGCTGGGAGAAATATCAATAACCTCAGATATGCAGATAACACCACCCTTATGGCAGAAAGTGAAGAGAAACTAAAGAGCCTCTTGATGAAGGTGAAAGAGGAGAGTGAAAAAGCAGGCTTAAAACTCAGCATCCAAATAACGAAGATCATAGTATCTGATCCCATTGCTTCATGCTAAATAGATGGGGAAACAATATCAACAGTGACAGATTTCACTTCTTGGGCTTCAAAATCACTGCATATGGTGACTTTTCAGCCACAAAATTAAAAGACACTTGCTCTGTGGAAGAAAAGATATGACAAGTTTAGACAGCATATTAAAAAGCAGAGACATTAGTTTGCCAACAAAGTCCATTTAGTCAAGCTGGTTTTTCCAGGAGAGCCAACCCATTAGAAAAGACCCTGATGCTGGGAAAGATCAAAGGCAGAAGGAGAAGGGGATGGCAGAGGACGAGATGGTTGGAGGCATCACTGACTCAATGGACATGACTCTGAGCAAGCTCTGGGAGATGGTGAAGGACAGGGAAGCCTGGTCTGCTGCAGTCCATGGGCTCTCAGACACAACTGAACAACAACATGCTTTTTTCCCAAGTTAACTCAGTAACTTTACATGCAGATACAAATCAGAGTCTAAATCCTTTCATAATAATATGAGTAAACTTACTCCAGTACTTTGGCCACCTCATGAGAAGAGTTGACTCATTGGAAAAGACTCTGATGCTGGGAGGGATTGGGGGCAGGAGGAGAAGGGGACAACCGAGGATGAGATGGCTGGATGGCATCAATGACTCGATGGACATGAGTCTGAGTGAACTCCAGGAGATGGTGATGAACAGGGAGGCCTGATGTGCTGCGATTCATGGGGTCACAAAGAGTCGGACAACTGAGCGACTGAACTGAACTGAACTGAACTGAAACATATCTTATCCTTCTCATTTCACTATGTCTTTCAATCTAAACTATATCCAGTTTCAATTAAAACTTTATACAAAGTAGTGACATCTAAATATTATACATTACAGTTTGGGGAACAATTTCTGAAATTGCATTGTATTTATTAATATATTTTTAAGCATGTAACAACAGGGGGCTGTATAACAATAGTAAAGCTACATAAAGCTATATTGATGACTGTGAATCAGGCATTAAATTTAGATTAAATTGTATACGTAAATACATTCACATAGTATTTGTTTGAATGAACTAAATAAATGGTGAAGTTTAAAATTTTTACTCATTCTAAACAAAGCACTTTATATATGTATTTTGTAATGCAATTCTAAACATGGTAATTAAAATTTCATAAAATATAATACTTCAAATTATAAAGAGAAATTTTATGTCTGATGCCTGAATATTTTATTCTTTTAAATTATAAAATCTTGATATTGTTTGCAATGAAAATTGATTGTCATCTAAATATATTCATATTTTTAAATGCTTATGAAAGAAAATAAGACTACATGTCAGAACAATGTAAATGTTATTGACAAATATTAAATACATATGAAGTTATGAAATGACACAATCTCTTGAGAGACAATGCAATCTATATAATTTAATTTTGGGAAATACTTGCTAAACTTCAGCAGTAAATTGAAAACATTTGAAAAAAGGAACACAATAGTTCAACAAGGTTTATGTTGAAGATTTTTCAAAATTTTATGATTTTTATCATATGTCTACACTAAAGAAATGTTTAAAGTGAAAACAAATGCTTTTCAGTAAACATAGTGTTTATTTGCATGTTTTTGTATATTTATTCCACTAGGATTTACAGATATACAATTTTATTATTCCTATCTTTTTGTATTAACTAATATGCTCATGGTGAAAACACACTTCTGTAGTATGCATGGCATACTTAAGTACAGCCACTTGGGAGAACAGTATGGAGATTCCTTAAAAAATTGCAAATAGAACTACCTTATGACCCAGCAATCCCACTGCTGGGCATATACATTGAGGAAACCAGAAGTGAAAGAGACACGTGTACCCCAATGTACAGGACATGGAAACAACCTAGATGTCCATCAGCAGATGAATGGATAAGAAAGCTGTGGTACATATACACAATGGAGTATTACTCAGCCGTTAAGAAGAATTCATTTGAATCAGTTCTGATGAGATGGATGAAACTGGAGCCGATTATACAGAGTGAAGTAAGCCAGAAAGAAAAACACCAATACAGTATACTAACACATATATATGGAATTTAGAAAGATGGCAATGATGACCCTGTATGCAAAACAGCAAAAAAGACACAGATGTGTATAACGGACTTTTGGACTCTGAGGGAGAGGGAGAGGGTGGGATGATTTGGGAGAATGGAATTGTAACATGTATACTATCATGTAAGAATCGAATCGCCAGTCTATGTCCGACGCAGGATACAGCATGCTTGGGGCTGGTGCGTGGTGATGACCCAGAGAGATGTTATGGGGAGGGAGGTGGGAGGGGGGTTCATGTTTGGGAACGCATGTACACCCATGGGGATTCATGTCAATGTATGGCAAAACCATACAGTATTGTAAAGTAAAATAAAATAAAAATGAAAGACAAAAAAAATAAATAAAATTAGGAATTGTTGATTGTTTTTGTTTTTTAGTCGCTAAGTCATGCCCTACTCTTCCAACCCAGGGTCCTCAGTCTGTGGCATGTTCTAGGCAAGAATACTGGAGTGGGTTGCATTTCCTTCTCCAAGGGATCTTCCCAACCCAGGGATCAAACACATGTCTCCTGCACTGCAGATGATTCTTTACCACTGAGACATTAGGGAAACCAAAATTAGAATAGACATTGGCAAGTTGCCTTTCAGAAGACTATCAATTTACACTCTTATTAACAGTATAAAATAACCCCTGAATTCCTAAACTTTGAAAACTCTAAGATGGTATTTCATTATTGCTTTACTTTGCAGTGTTTTAAAATATAATTTCTATCAACTCAGTTCAGCCGCTCAGTCGTGTCCGACTCTTTGCAACCCCATGACCCACAGCACGCCAGGCTTCCCTGTCCATCACCAACTCCCGGAGTCCAGGAATACACTCAAACCCATGTCCATTGTGTCAGTGATGCCATTCAACCATCTCATCTTCTGTCGTCCCCTTCTCCTCCAGCCCTCAATCTTTCCCAGGGTGTTTTCAAATGAGTCAGCTCTCCGCATCAAGTGACCCAAGTATTGGAGTCTCAGCTTCAACATCAGCCCCTCCAGTGAACACCCAGGACTGATCGCCCTTAGGATGGACTGGTTGGATCTCCTTGCAGTCCAAGGGACTCTCAAAAGTCTTCTCCGACACCACAGTTTTCAAAAGCATCAATTCTTCATCTCTCAGCTTTCTTTCAGAGAAGGCAATGGCAACCCACTCCAGTTATCTTGCTGGAAAAATCCCACGGACAGAGGAGCCTGGTAGGTTGCAGTCCATGGGGTTGTGAAGAGTCTAACATGACTGAGTGACTTCACTTTCACTTTTCACTTTCATGCATCGGAGAAGGAAATGGCAACCCACTCCAGTACTCTTGCCTGGAAAATCCCAGGGACAGGGGAGCCTAATGGGCTGCCATCTACGGGGTCGCACAGAGTCGGACATGACTAAAGCGACTTAGCAGCAGCAGCAGCTTTCTTTATAGTTCAACTCTTACATCCATACATGATTACTGGAAAAACCATAGCCTTGACTAGACGGATCTTTTTTGGCAAAGTAACGTCTCTGCTTTTTAATATGCTGTCTAGGTTGGTCGTAACTTTCCTTCCAAGGAGCAAGCATCTTTTAATTTCATGGCTGCAATCACCATCTGCAGTGATTTTGGAGACCCTCAAAATAGTCTGTCACTGTTTTCACCGTTTCCCCATCTATATCCCATGAAATAATGGGACTTGAAGCCATGATCTTCATTTTCTGAATGTTGAGCTTTAAGCCACCTTTTTCACTCTCCTCTTTCACTTTCATCAAGAGGTTTTTTAGTTCCTCTTCACTTTCTGCCATAAGGGTGGTGTCATCTGCATATCTAAGGTTATTGATATTTCTCCTGGCAATCCTGATTCCAGCTTGTGCTTCCTCCAGCCCAGTGTTTCTCATGATGTACTCTGCATAGAAGTTAAATAAGCAGGGTGACAATATTCAGCCTTGATGTACTCCTTTTCTTATTTGGAACCAGTCTGTTGTTCCATATCCAGTTTTAACTGTTGTTTCCTGACCTGTACACAGGTTTCTCAAGAGGCAGGTTAGGTGGTCTGGTATTCCTCTCTTTCAGCATTTTCCACAGTTTATTATGATCCACACAGTCAAAGGCTTTGGCATAGTCAATAAAGCAGAAATAGATTTTCTTTTTCTGGAACTTTCTTGCTTTTTCCTTGATCCAGTGGATGTCAGCAATTTGATCTCTGGTTCCTCTGCCTTTTCTAAAATCAGCCTGGACATCTGGAAGTTCACAGTTGACATATTGCTGAAGCCAGGCTTGAAGAATTTTGAGCGTTACTTTACTAGTGTATGAGATGAGTGCAATTGTGCGATAATTTGAGCATTCTTTGGCATTACCTTTCTTTGGAATTGGAATGAAAACTGACATTTTCCAGTTTCTTTGGTTAGGGCTAATTTTAACTAATCTTTCCCTGAAACCAAGTTTCTTTCCATCATAGAATGTTTAAATTTTCTTTATTTTTATGATATTTTTAAACATACAATTAACAGTTTATGGACACATTTTGATCTCATACTTCATGGTATCTATGTATCTTGCTCAAAAGGCTTCTTAACCCTATGCTTACAGAAGGAGTGCTGATATTTTTAATTTTATGTTTTAGAAAAGCAAGGTCCGTCTAGTCAAGGCTATGGTTTCTCCTGTGGTCATGTATGGATGTGAGAGTTGGGCTGTGAACAAGGCTGACTGCTGAAGAATTGATGCTTTTGAACTGTGGTGTTAGAGAAGACTCGAGGGTCCTTTGGACTGCAAGGAGATCCAACCAGTCCATTCTGAAGGAGATCAACCCTGGGATTTCTTTGAAGGAATGATGCTAAAGCTTAAGCTCCAGTACTTTGGCCACCTCATGCGAAGAGTTGACTCATTGGAAAAGACTCTGATGCTGGGAGGGATTGTGGGCAGGAGGAGAAGGGGACGACAGAGGATGAGATGGCTGGATGGCATCACGGACTTGATGGACATAAGTCTGAGTGAACTCCGGGAGACGGTGATGGACAGGGAGGCCTGGCGTGCTGCGATTCATGACTGAGCGACTGACCTGAGCTGAACTGAAAGCTTGATATATAAAAAATATACTTTGGAAGCCACATGTTCTTAAGACAGCAGTAAATTCAAAGAAAATAAAATGTCCTGTATATTTCTTAAATTTATCAAAGTTTTCATGTTGAAACAATAATTCATTAATCCAAAAATTAGCCTGCTTTTATTCATTGTTTCCTCACTTCTTCTGTCCTTCCTCCATTCCAATATTGTTTCTGAACAATGACAACATTTTAAAAAATATTGGTTTCAAAGTTATTTTTTAAGATTTGGAGAGCCATAAGCATGTAATCAAAATTCAATTTTTTAAGAAGTTTTTATCATGTCTCATATCTGGTTCTGTTTTATGAGTATTTTTCAACTGAGAGGCAAAGAAAACATTCCCATACTTCCATTTTTACTTAATAAAAGCCTAAACCATACCAAAATCAGATATTATAAGGTCGATTATTTTAGAAAGTACCTCATTTATCCAATGACATGTGTTAGATTGACTAATTATATATCTGTTGTTAAAGATTGATATGTATTAAATATTGAAGAAGTTCGAGTCAATAATGCAATGTTCCTTTGTATTAATTCTGCACAGTAGATCCAACCTAGTTTTAGATAAATGTTTGTAAATGAGTGTGATTTAAAAAGATCTAAAATATTTTAGAAGTAACAAACTATTCTATGTCAAATAGGAAATAAAAGCTTTTTCTTACTAAGTTATTTAAAATCTCTAGTGTTTATTTCAAAAATTTTCTAATTATAAACTCAAATGTAGGTCTAAATGTCATTTGATTATTAGACTGAAATTTGTAAATTATTATATTACTAAACAGTGCATCTCAAAGTGCAAAAGTAGATTATTTGAGCTGTTTCTGTGCTTACAACTAGTTTGTGATTTCCAGTGTCCTGGAATTATTTGCTTTAACAGGTTGCCAGTAATTCTCAGATACTTAAAAGACATTCTACTTTATGTCACTTAGTCATTTTCACCTGGGAGAAATAAATAAATTAGATAAGTATGCTTATGTAATTTGGCATCTATTTTTACCCAGAGGGCAGGAGGAAAAGAAGGAAATAAAGAGGAAAAGAAAGAAATATTTCAACTTACATGAGAAATACTATATGTAGTATTACTTCTGCTATACAAATAATGAGAATATGGTTTTAGAGAGGTTATTTTTTTTTCTTATTTTCTAATAACCTCAAAATATTTTTCTTTGGAATTCTTGCACACTGTTGATAGGAGGTAGCTTGCCATCATTAAAAAAAAAAAAAAAAAGAATGGCACTATAAAAAATCCTGAAATAGTGAACCTAATTTTACTATTATAACAACTCCACTCTTCAGTATTTTCCCAGAGAACTAGAAATGTGTACATACATACAATTGCATTAGAATATTTAAAATAACTTTACTCATGCTAAAAATTTGGAAATATTGTAACTGTCCACCAGCAAGAGTAGGACTAAAAACATGGTTGTATATTTGTGCAAATATATTTCTAGCCAGTAACAGACAGAAACAAACAACTGATATGTGCAATGACATGGATGAATCAAAACCACTGCACTAATCAAAAGTCATATCGTACATGCACCTGTACATAGAATCCATGTATATAAATGTCTAAATCAGGTAAACCAGCAAGAACAAAATAAACCACTGGATGCCTCTATGGCATGGGGAGCAGAGGGAAAGAAATGAACTGGAAAGAAGTGCAACCTTAGGAGGTGACAGAAATTATCTATATCTTAATCTGCATAGTGGCTTCATGTTTGTATACACAGTTTAATGTTGATCAGGTTGTAACACTTAATACTGATAGATGTGAATTTCACTGTGTATAAACTAAACCCCAAATAACAAAAACGGCCTTCTAAAAATGCTTTTTCTAAGCACATATTATCAAATATTATTTTGCATCTAAAATAGGCTAATTTTTTCATTCTTTATGGATACATTCCCATTTTTTGTTTACGGATTCATTCCCATTTTAAAGATTTCCTTAGCTTCCTTTTTCACTGAAATTTTAGAAAAAATAGCTTTCAAATACATGAATGAGATTACAAATTACAGAGTAACATAATCTTTGTAAACTTGTCTTTTAGCCATTTATCCATTTTTAAATGCATCAATTGTTAGCAGTTTCTTCATTTCTAGGGACAAAGTTTGTATATAGAAACATATGCATATATAATATGCATTCCCTCTTCAAACATAAGGGATATTGTACTATAAGTTTTTTACCTTGCTCTTTTCATTTAAGGAAGGTAGGAGAGATTTCCATTTCATTACATAAAGTATGTGACAATTTAAAAACATGTCTGCAAATGTTTTAAACTCCTTTCTGACTTTAGTGATATATATATAACTTATCTCTGTATTTAAGATCAGAAAAGGTCATTCAGTATCCAGTTGGCTTACTACAAGGCCAGAGGAAAGATACCCCAAGCACACAGCCTAGCAAATCTTTTCTAAATACTTAAACCCAAACATATGGGAGCAAAATACAGTTGCTATTTTAAACCATGAATAATCCCTTGTAGCTCAGTCGGTAAAGAATTTGCCTGCAGTGCAGGAGACCCGGGTTCAGCCCCTGGGTTGGGAAGATTCTCTGGAGAAGGAAATGGCAACCCACTCCAGTATCCTTGCCTGGAAAATCTCATGGACAGAGGAACCTGGTGGATTGCAGTCTGTGGGGTCGCAGAGAGTCAGGCACGACTGAGCGACTAACACACATAACACACATTAACTACCATGCTGATACTTTCTTGTGGTTCAGTCAGTCATGTCTGACTCTGCGACCCCATGGACTGCAGCATGCCAGGCCTCCCTGTCCTTCACCATCTCCAGGAGCGTGCTCAAACTCATCTACATTGACTCTATCATGCCATTCAACCATATCGTCCACTATTGTCCCCTTCTCCCCTGCCCTCAGTCTTTCCCTGCATCAGGATATTTTTCAATGAGTCCATTCTTCATATCAGGTGGCCCAAGTATTGGAGCTTCAGTTTCAGCATCAGTCCTTCCACTGAATATTCAGGATTGATTTCCTTTAGGATTGACTGGTTTGATCTCCTTGCAGTCCAAAGGGCTCTCAAGAGTCTTCTCCAGCACCACAGTTCAAAAGCATCAATTCTTCGGTGATCAGCCTTCTTTAAGGCGTACATGACTATGTACATGTCACGTACACATCTGTACATGACTACTGTAAAGACCATAGCTTTGACTGTATGAACAATTGTTGGCAAAGTGATGTTTCTGCATTTTAATATGATGTCTAGGTTTGTTATAGCTTTTCTTCCAAGGAACAAGCACCTTTTAATTTCATGGCTGCAATTACCATTTGCAGTGATTTTCGAGCACAAGAAAATTAAATCTGTCACTGTTTCCATTTTTTCACCATCTTTTTGCCATGAAATAATGGGACTGGATGCCATGATCTTAGTTTTTTGAATGTTGAGTTTTAAGCCAGGTTTTTCACTCTCCTCTTTCACCCTCATCAAGTGGTTCTTTAGTTCCTCTTTGCTTTCTGCCATTAGGGTGGTATTATCTGCATATCTGAGGTTATTGATATTTCTCCTAGCAATCTTGATTCCAGCTTGTGATTCATCCAGCCCGGCATTTCACATGATGTACTGTGTGTATAAGTTAAATAAGCAGAATAACAAAATACAGCCTCGATGTACTCCTTTCCGATTTGGAACTAGTCCATTGTTCCACATCCAGTTCTAACTGTTGCATCTTGTCCTGCATACAGGTTTCTTAGGAGGCAGGTAAGGTGGGCTGGTATTCCCATCTCTTGAAGAATTTTCCAGTTTGTTGTCATCCACACAGTCAAAGGCTTTAATGTAGTCAATGAAGCAGAAGTAGCTATTACTATGTTGTTATATTGTGTATGTATATGTAATACATTTAAAATATTTTTAAAGTATGTTATCGTTCTTTCCAACCTATTTTTAAAGCCTTTGTACATAACATATGACCATTGTGTCTCCCTATTAATGGCGATTAGTTTTAATATTTCGTGATCATTAAAAATGTTACTGAGTGAATAAACTTCTACATTGCTCCTCTGAATCATCAACAATATATAGGATTAATTCAGAAGAAAATTACTTCAAAATTAGAGAGCATATGCATTTTAAATTTTTGAAAATTATTTAAAACTTGCCCTTTTTAAGTATTTTGTCAATTTTACATTTACCTACAGTTTTTAAGAGCATGTGTTTACCTAATAACATTAACAACACAATTATCAGCTAGGTTGAATTTTTGCCTATCTTCTGTTGATGTAGTACTTATGTGAAATCTTTAACAATTTTGAGAGAAGTTTAGCTTTTTTATCCTTAAGATACTTGTTCATTCATCTGCACATTGTTTAAAATATCATTGTGGGTCTTCTTATCCATTACTAGAGACATACTAAATAATCAACCACTGTCTTTCAGATGAGTTGCAACATATTTTCACAAGAAGTAAGTTGTTCTTTTTTACTTTATTGAAGATTTTTCATAATTTTTATTTTGTATATAAATCAGTTATTTCCTTTAAAACGTCTATTTTAGTTTCATACTGCAACATACTTTTCCCTACTTCATGTTGTGAGTTAAGTTTTCCAAGTGTTCCTCCACCATTTATATAGCTTCATAAATTTTAATTTTTTTAAATTTATTTGGAGTGTATCACATTCTGTTATAACTTTGAATAAAAGCTCCAAACTGATGCTTTCCCTATGCAGTTACCCAGATGTCCAACCTTATTCATTAAATAAACCATCTCCACAAATAAGTTGAGATGTCATTTTTAATTATATATTTATCATGCTATTTCCTTCAATATCCATTGTTTTAATAATATACATGCTTATTAGTACATCAATATTAACTATCTTTATTTTGTACTATGATTTAATATCAAGTAAAGCTAGTCTTCTGTCATTTCTCCTCTTTAAAAAATGTTCATGGTTGCTGTTACTTAGTTATCTTTCCACATGAATCTGGAATTAGATCATCTGTTCCCTATCAAAAAAACAAAAATCTCCTACTTTTATTTTTATTAACATCATGTTAAATATATGAATTTACTTAAATAAAAATTATATTTTGAATGCCCATCAAATGCCTTTGCATTTCTTTACAGGTACTTGTGTATGCTCTTTAAGAATCTATTCTGGTTGACCTTAATATTTATTTTTATTTTATTCTGTGATATATAATACTCAGACTTCCTAGGTGGCTCAGTGCATAAAGAATCTACCAGTAATACAGGAGATGCAGGAAACATGGGTTTGATCCTTGTGATGGGAAGATCCCCTGGAAGAGGGCATGGCAACCCATTTCAATATTCTTGCCAGGTTAATCCCATGGATAGCGGTAGGATCACAAAGAGTCAGACATGACAGAAATGAATGAGCACTGCATACATATAATATTTCTGTTGCTTTTGAAATAAAATTTTTCTTCTGTTACTGCTGTTGTACATATGAAGTTAGTGATTGTCTAATTTTTGTCCCATTGCTTTCTATACTATTTTGTATTAGAAATTGGTGTGATTCCTTCATTTTCCTAGATATATTATATCTTCTGCAGAATTTAAACAAATATTTTTTCTATCCATATTTCATATTTTTCATTCTATCTCAGCTATAAACATATTGGCTATAATTTCAGAATAATATTACTTGATTGGCTAAAAGTATAAATTCTATTTCTAATTGATTGAGGATGTGCATGTGTATGTGTGTACATGCAGGTATATTGACTTGATCTAGAATCCTTCCCCCTAGACCAAGAATTTTTCTAATTATATATTCCAAACAGCATTCTTGTAGGTTCCCCATCTGTTCCAATCTTGAAGGCCCTGTAATCAATTAGCCTTCTCCACAATTCTCTGCTGATCAAAACACTCTGATTACTAATCTGTCCTTGTGGCCTGGTTATGGTAATTTCTCCCACTGTTTAGTCTATTGGACTCTCTAAAGGTCAAAGGCTACCAACTGACTCCTCCTGTTCAGAATACTTATTATTCCCAATGAAAGCAAGGAATCTAATTCCATTTTAAATGCCTCCCATAATCATCCCTTGCATGTAAAGAGTAAAAATATATTCAGAGATTTTCAGAGATGATGATGCATTTCTCTCTCCCTTTGGTGGTTTAGTTACCAAGTCGTATCCTACTCTTGCAACCCCATGGACTGTAGCCTGTCAGGCTCCTCTGTCCATGGCATTCTCTGGGCAGGAATACTGGAGTGGGTTGCCATTTCCTTCTCCAGGGGATTTTCCCAACAAAGGAATCAAACCCAGGTCTCCTGCACTGCAGCAGATTCTTTACCAACTTGTATTTCTTAGTTTCTTCACTATTTCTACTGAGGTAGAGAAGGTATTCCTACTGTAGAATACAGTTTTAAATATAAGATTGTGGAGCACAAATTGTACCATTTTGTTGAATCCAGATTCAGTTAACCAAGTTAATTAGTCTAGACACTATTAATGTCACTTGCAACGTTTTACGCCAACACATTAAATGCCACATCATTAAGATAAGACATTGCTTCTTCATTGTTAGTCTAATGATCTTAACATCTACCCTTCTATATGATTTCCAGTTCCCTGCCACCGAAATCATTAAGATTTTGCAACTCTTTCAAAATATAGACATCTTATTCTGTGACAGGTCCATTTTTCTCTATCCAGACTATGGTGAAATTTGATTCCTGAAATTTGTTCCTGAAAGACAATGCATATGCATTAAGGGCAACTGATGTTCTTTGTGAGACCACTCTAGTTAAAGTCATTAAAATGCATTTATGTACTGAAAAATTCAGATGGGACACAGGACATGATTTTCTCAACAAGCAGTATTGAGAGATAACGGGATTCTCAGTCCCATCTGGTCCACCCCAGTATTTAAATCTCATTTTTCAAGATTCAAATCTCAAGTATGTGAGTATCTCAATTCTAAATCCCTTTTTAGGATCTATGTTCAAAACTATTTCTGGTATTAAATTATAGAATCATTGAAGATTTAATAGGAAAAGATGGAATAGGTATTAAAAATATTTATAAGGATGTGGATCCCAGGGATGGGGGAGTCTGCTGGGCTGCCGTTTATGGGGTCGCACAGAGTCGGACATGACTGAAGCGACTTAGCAGTAGCAGCAGCCATTGTATAGGGGAATGAAGATGAGTAGCTAAGGCAACTTAGGGCTAGCAAAAGCACCTTTGCACCAAAAACCCCAATGCAGATATGATCTGAAATTCTCTGAAGTGTTTCAATATTGGATAAAAATTTAGTACAATTTCATCTTGGGATCTGAATATAAATCAAGTATAAATTATTTATTTTTAATTGAAATCAACTATTTATTTTTAATTGGAATTACATGTTGTGTGTGTGTGTGTGTTTTTTTACTCTTAATAGGCTACACTTTGTTAAACATTACACATATTTTAAATGTCAGATATTTCAAAATATCAATATTGTGGGTATAAATCACTTAAACTTTTCTAAATTTAATTTCTTTTCAGTTGAAAGTCATTATCCACTAAAGAAGCAGTTATACCCTTAAAAATAAACAGGTTTACCACCTCTGTTGGCCAAATTTTCAAGACTAGTATAGGTCTATCCATAATAATGACTGCTTTCTTGTCTGTTACAGTGATGGACACAGAGAGTCCATTTGTAGGTCTTAGCCAATGACTCTGTAAACCAATGATGATTATATAATTTTTGACTCTATATTATACTTAATGATATTTGCAACCTCTTAATGAAGTGATTGAGCTACTTGAATGTATTTTTACATACAGACTTTTGGCTCTTAAAATATATAAATATATTCTCTCATATTAGAAATTAATATGAAAATTATTACTATCTTTTAAGGTTTTATCTGACTATGGAATCACAACTTCTAAAGTCATTCTAATAACAGTACTAACTTGTTTTATTTTCCTGTGCTCAATCTGAGAACAGGAGCATGTCATTAGCTTTTGACATCTTTCATAACAACAAAGAGTCATAAACTCGCCCTACACACAAGTAAAGTTTGCTCTTCAATTATTAGATTTCTTCAATATAAGTAATATATTATATAATATATATAATAATTTATTATATCCAATAATCAATTCCTATATTACTAGCAACTTTTTAATTTACTTGTATAAGATCATACAATTTAAATGAATTTTAAGTTGTGTTTCACAATGAGAGGTATGCCCTATGTCTGTAGCAGGATTGATTCTAATGAAATAAATAGCATGTATTTTTAAAGCTTGCCTTCTGGCATTTGTGAAATATGGTCTTGGATTCTTTAGCTGTACACTACATTAGTCATCCCTATTACAATCAGCCATCTATTCATGTGCTCTGAGACTCTTTATCACACTAAAGAAAGCATGTTATGTTTTATGATGATGAATATTTCAGTGATAAAGATTGGTTTTCATTGTCACTGTCATTGAAAAGATGTTTTACTCTAGTTTACCTCAATTCTAGGAATAATTAGAGAATTCAAGGAAAATCATATATATTTAAAACTTTTAGGTATAAATGTAAATGCCTTTATCTTAAAATTAGTAACATATTTTTAATATTATCCTCCCTCAATTCTGGAACACATATTGTTTTGAAGGTTTATTCTCCCAAACCTTGTTTTTATTCACTATTTATCTTTCTATTTGTTTATTTATTTCTTTTCTGAGAAGAGCATATTTGCCTCCAAATATTAATGATTTCTGTTTTTACCTCCCTAATAAATACTAAAAACTAGAACACAACTTTTATCTACACGAGGGTTACCTGTGCAATCTCAAAAATGAGTTGATAAGATGGCAGTAAAACTTGATAAAATATTGCACTCGGGTCAATTGGACAGTTTCTACTATTTCTGAACTAGAGAAAGATTTGGTTTTTTATCCACGCTTTCCTAATCATCATTTTAATTATGCAATAAGCCAGATTGTAGATTATTCAATATCATTCACAATTTTCCAATCAAAAGAAAAATAATTAAATAAAGAGGAGAATAATTCAGATAATATTATGCAAACTACCTGTTTGGAGGATAGTGGGACAGTGTCTTCCTCTACATGAAAAAGAAAAATGCATCTCAATATGTATTGAGTCAACAAACGGAGGAAATTTACTCTGTGGGAAGCAATGAATGACCTCAATGTGGAAAGAAATTCAGTAGATTGTTCATGCATCAGTAACCCAGTAAATATGTGTTGCATGAATGAAGGAACATGAGAACAAAAAATCAAAATAATCATAGACTTAAACTACGGAATGTAGCATAATGCCTACTGAAATAGATTAAGCTAACTATTTGAATGTGCTTCCCTGGTAGCTCAGTTGGTAAAGAATCTACCTGCAATGCAGAAGACCCTGGCTCAATCCTTGGGTCAGGAAATCCCCTGGAGGTGGAAATGGCAAAACACTCCAGTATCCTTGCCTGGAAAATCCCATGAACAGAGGAGCCTGGTGGGCTGCAGTCCATAGGATCACAATGAGTTGGGCACAGCTGAGCGACTAACACTTCACTTTCTTTCTCTTAGAAGAGACCTGTCACTTTCTATTAAACTGACAATAACTGGAAAACAGAAGAATGCCAGAAATATTTATATCTGATGAATTTTAAATATTAAAATAAGTAATGTGGGTATATCAAGATTTGGTGTATGAAGTTATATTTACTTGGAATGGTAAGTATTTCTGATAAGAAGTAGTATTTCTGGTAAGAAGCATGTTTTTACCTGCAGGCATATTTTGTACACAGAATGTATTTTATCACTTGACATAAAAAGTGATGGGTAACAGCTATCATTTATTAACTGGCCATTTTATGCCAGGAAGTGTGAAAAGTGCTTACACAATATGTTAATTACTTAGGATAGACTTTCTGCCATAAAAAATATGTAAAAATATCCTGCCTTATCATAAATGTTACGGCTCATTCACATTATAGAGTAATGGTTCTGGGAGGAGAGATAACAGGAAAGGGGTTTCTATTTTGCATGCCCATTCAGAGATCTAAGTTCTTTCTACCTTATGGTATTTCATCATCTTTACCATGAAATCTCTAATTTTTTTGCTATCAGCAGAGAAGAAAGTGAAGAAAACATTTTTTTTGTTGTTCAGTTGGAAAGTAGTGTCTGACTCTCTTGTGACCCCATGGACTGTCACTGGCCAGCTCCTCTGTCCATGGGATTTCCGAGGCAAGAATATTGGAGTAGGTTGCCATTCCCTTGCCATTTCCCTCTCCAGTGTTTCTTCCCAATCCAGGCATCGAACCTGCAACTCCAGCATTGGCAGGCAGGTTCTTCACTGCTGCACCACCAGGGAAGACATTAGAGAATAAAAGATACCCTCTCTTAAATATCTGGGCCCGGGAGCAGTATACCTCACTTCTGTACATGTTTCATGGCAAGAACTAATCACAGAACTACCTATATGCAAAGAATCAAATAAATATATTAAAAAGTTGATCCAAAAAGGAGAGCCTGTTTAGCATCTATCTAATATCTGCCACACAAGTGAGTGACTTCATGTAACACCTTAAAATATTCTTATGGTCAATGTTACGCACAGAGAGTAGATTTTCTTTTTCCCCAAAAGCTGAAAAAAAGAAGCAGCAAAGACTATAATGCTTAGAAACTTATGATAGAACTATATTATGCAAGGATAAAGTAACTACAGAGCAAAATGTCTAATAACAGAAACACTGACTAGTCAGTTCAAAACAATTGTGAAAAAATATATATTAAATGTTTGAGTGGGTCTAGGGTTTGTTTCACCAAAGACATTTATGAAATTTAGAGAGCATTGAAAAGAACTATCTAAGTACATTTCCAAAAATTTATCAACCTAATATAATAATATCTCAGCAGGTCTTAATCTTCATAGATCCAACTCCCTCTTCTTACAATAAATATTTTATAAAACCCCTTTAACTATGCTGAAATATAATCAATAAACAATCTAAACTGCATATATGTGCCTATATTTTAAGTTAATAGAATTATATAATGAAAAAAATTTAAATGTAATGTATAATAAAATACTATAAAATTCAACATGAAAAATCTTGCCAGAACTATAATAAACCATAAGAAGTTATTATATCTTTCCATCCACATATAAAAAACTTTGCATATAAATATGTATTTTTCATTTAAATAAAATTGCCAATTCACTCTTTTTCTACTTGTCATTACCTAATAAAAGTTGAGTAAGTATTTTTTAAATCAACGGACAGTGTTGTCATTTGTGATTGTTAATTTGTGTGTCATTGCCTGGGCCCTAATAGCCATGGATATTTAGTCAAGCATAATTTTGACTTTTTGTAGGAAGGAGTTTTTGGATGAGATGATATTTAAATTGGTGGACATGGAATAAAACAGACTTCTCTCCATGAGGGGGCTAAGGGTCATTAAGTCAGTTTAAGGCCAGAATAGAATAAAAAGACTGGCCAGCCCAGAGCAAGACAGAACTCTCCAGCAGATTGCTTTCAGATTTCTTCTGCAACACTGGTCCTTCCTGGCCTGGTTCTATCACATGAGACCTCTGAACTGAAACAGAAGCATCACTGCTTTGGACTGAAACAGAAACATCACTAGACTGGGTCTCTAGTCCGCAGACTTACACTGTATATGTGTGTGTATGTGTGTGTGTACATCCTGTTGGTTTTATTTTCCAGAGAACTCTGAGTAAAACACCATTGATGATGTATTTTTCATAATTGCAAACTACTCTTAATAGCATGTGAAAGTGAAAGTTGCTCAGTTGTGTCCAACACTGCCACCCCATGGACTATACAGTTCATGGAATTCTCCAGGCCAGAATACTGGAGTGGATAGCCTTTTCCTTCTCCAGGGGATCTCCCCAAACCAGAGATCGAACCCAGGTCTCCAGCATTGCAGGTAGATTTTTTTTTTTTTTTTAACCACCTGAGCTATTAGGGAAGCCCTTTGAGCAGGAAACCCAGGCAGAAAAAGAAAGAGGCATGTAATCTAGGTTCCCTGTGAGGATAGCTAAGGATCCCATAAGTGCACCTTGGGAGTCTGCTCTTTCCCAGCATTCTCACTACCTATAAATAGGAAAATGTAATCTTCTCTTTTTGTTAAATTACTATACAGGCTCATTCTCCATAAGGATTGGATTAATTTTCTAAATCTACAAGTAAATTACATAGTTTCTTGAACACAGGATCAGGATTATTGAAATAATCTAGTCAGAGCATGAATTAACTATGTATGTAGCAGGAGAGGTATTATTCCCACACCTGATTACATTCCTTAACTTTTAAGACTCCTACTCTTACCTTCCACTCTATAGTTCTTAAGAGATGTGTGGGGTGGGATGGGGGGAAGGATATATATATATATATATATATTTTTTTTTTAATCAAGCACTAAAAAGAATATGGAGGTAAAGAATACAAGGTATTCTTATAAGAATTCTTGCCCATTGAATTTGGAGAATAAACTTCAATAGAAAAAAAAATATTAAAGTAATCAAAATACTCCTCTGTCTAGCTACATAGTTATTATATTTGGAATTTTGATGCAAGCACAGTGTCTATAACTAAAGACATTCATGAGAATAGTGTAAAATGTAGCTTCTATCTTGTAGAATTATGCAGTGGCAACAGTAGGAACAGGTTGAGAATATAGCCTCTGAACGGAGCTGTCTAGAGTCAAATTTCAGTTCTGAGTGATCTAGTGCAAGGTATTTAAACTCTTCTCTGTGTTCAGTTCAGTTCAGTTCAGTTCAGTCACTTAGTTGTGTCCGACTCTTTGCGACCCCATGAATCTACCTTAAATCTAAATTGACTCACAGTACAACTTACATCATAGAATTATGAAAATTTATGCAAGTCAATTGTTACATTGCTTAGAAGAAAACATAATAATAGTATTTAAGAAATATCAGTCATATAGTTCTTCTTATTAAACAATATACACAGGTGATGACTTTAATAATTGGAGTAAAAAATGTAAAGATCATCAGCATTAAATGTAAAGATCATTTAGCAGCATATTTTGACTTACTATAGAAATAAAAAAAAATAACTTACTGGAAGGTTACAAAAGATTTCTCATGTTGTGAAGAGTTATAACCTGGTTTACTTTAAAATATTTTATTGAGATACAGTATTATAGGAAAAAAAAACTCACTTCATTTATACACTAATATCTTACCCAGATGATTTTATGATTACTGTTAAAGTGATTCATTTACCTCTAAAGAATCAAATAAAAGATAAGTGGGAAATTTTTGCACCTCCCACTATTAAATCAGAAACTGTGCCCTTGAATGTTTCAATGAATTTAAAAGTGAAAACAAAGTTTTGAATAGAGATTTTTTTAAATGGCAACTTTCTAACTAATGTGAGGTCAAAAGTATCAATTATTTGGTTCTGAGAGTGAATACAAACAATATTATCACTGCATTTTATGGACCAAAAAAGGCAAAGACGTAGGAGGTCATCTGTTTTCCTTTTCTAAAAGTTTCCTTCCATCAGATTTTTTTCCCCATCCATTTTCAAACATCCACCTCGCATTTCTAAAATTTCCCAGGGGAAATAATATGGACCTAAATTAAAGGCATATGACAGTTCTCATATACAATAACTTTTTGGAAAACACAGTAGAACAGGTAATATGGTATCATAAAATGCCTTGGGATAAAGAAAATGAAAAAAAAAATGTATTTCCTTCTTTAACCATTAACATTCTAGATAAAAATCACACAGTCCAATGAAAGCCAAAATCCTGCATCATGACTGAAGCTACAATGTCTCCTTCTTTCACTACATTATTTTTTAGATCATCAGTTCAGTTCAGTCGCTCTGTCCTGTCCAACTCTTTGAGACCCCATGAATCGCAGCACGCCAGGCTCCCTGTCCATCACCAACTCCCAGAGTTCACTCAGACTCACGTCCATCGAGTCAGTGATGCCATCCAGCCATCTCATCCTCTGTTGTCCCCTTCTCCTCTTGCCCCCAGTCCTTCCCAGCATCAGGGTCTTTTCCAATGAGTTAGCTCTTTCCATGAGGTGGCCACAGTATTGGACTTTCAGCTTTAGCATCATTCCTTCCAAAGAACACTCAGGACTGATCTCCTTTAGAATGAACTGGTTGGATCTCCTTGCAGTCCAAGGGACTCTCAAGAGTCTTCTCCGACACCACAGTTCAAAATGAAATACAATAATACATTTGAAGGCGCTGTTGGAGAAAGCTGTTTCCATTCACAGATTTCCATTTGATAGAGACCTATGCTGTGTTTCAGGAAAGAGTGGGGCATCTGTATATTAACATAGTTGGACCTTACACAGTTATCCTGTTCTAAACTGTACCCCAGAAAGGTAAAAAGAACACTATTTCCTAGTACCAATAGACTTACTATCTTTGTGTTTCTTTATCAGATGGAGCTGACTTGCACAGGAATAGCTGAGACCTACCTCTGCAATTTTAAAATTTAGTGTCCAATAATCCTGAGGAGGAAGAATCAATTTCATTATTTTTTTAATTGTCTAGTGCATTCCAAACAACAATTCCCTGACCTTACAAATGTACATTCTGTTAGGTAGTTCAAATAGGAAAAAGGAGTTCAGAATGGTGGTGGCTAAAAGACAAAGAAGGGAAAAGCCTGCGAAAATAGAACAAAGGAAGGTGAGAGGACAGGAGTAAGGACCTGGGTAGAAGAAACAGCACTCCTGGCTAGCCCAGTTTACATAGGGCAGGCCCAGGAGGAGGAGAAAAAACACATAAAAAGAGGAGCCAAAGGGCCATGGGTCACTCTCCCTCTCTCTCTCGCTCTCTCTCTCTCTCTACTCTTCACGTCTTTTGGGTCGGCATGCCCTCATGCCTCGAGGATGTCTTTTTCTTTATTTTCTAAATAAAACTGAGCTGTTTCACGGAGCTGTGACACTGGTCTGGCTGAAAGTTGTTAACACTGGCCCATCGCTTCAACGTTTTGTTGTGACAGGACAGAACCAAGGAAATTACACACTCCACACTCCCCTGATATCTATGGTGCTGTGACTCCAATTTAACCTGGCTGAAACAACCTTGGCACAGCCCCTTCAAGGAGGAGGCCAAGCACAGCAGGAGCCCAACTTGGCAAAAGCTCCCACAGTGGAAGCTAAACACTAAGAAAACCCAACACAGGGGAAGTGACAAGAAGCTCAGCATGCTGGAAACTGGGGTAGCAAAAAACCAACTCAGCAGAAAGCTCATGCGGCTCAGTCTCAAATTCCAGAAAACCTCTGGTTAAGGTAGGAGGTCCTCTCTCCTATGGCTGAAGGGACATATGCCTAACAAAATCTTAATTCTGTTACAAACTCTCGTATCCTTTTTCCTTGAACCCCCCCGCGAACAGGCGAGTGGCAGTGGGGGCAATTGAAGGATTTTGGAGAGGCTACTCCTCAGTCCCAAAGGCTCCTCTATCTGCTGGTCCTAGTAGCTGCTACCCAAGCCAGTGGGAGTTCTTCTGTCCTTAATCTTCTTTTGTCAAGGATCAGGCCAATGAAAACTGTGAGCACAGGTCAGGTATTTAGCAGGTTATATGGCAGATTATGAAGGGGTTTTTATGATGGAGAAGGAAATGGCAATCCACTCCAGCCCTCTTGCCTGGAAAATCTCATGGACGGAGAAGCCTGGTAGACTACAGTCCACGGGGTCGCAAAGAGTTGGACACGACTGAGCGACTTCAGTTTCAGTTTTCATGAAGGGGTTTCCTTGGCACGTTTTTCCCACTGCTTTTCCTTCCTTTCCTTCAGCTCCTCTCTCCCAGGATTTGAGCCCCATCAAAACCCATGGTGCCTGGCTTCAGGACCTAATGAAGACCAGGCTCTGATGTCTCATTGCAAAAATTCAGTGAGAGACACAGAGATAGGTAAGAGGTGGATTTGTTCAGATTCAGAGAGAAGCACATTCTGCAGGATGTGGGCCATTACAGAGGGCAAGCGCTTCTGCCATGGAATGTGGTGTGGCTAGGTCTGGCGAGCTGGGTGAATTCATATGCTAATGAGTGGGAGGATCATCCTAACCATTGGGGAACCACCCACTCCTCTGTCTTTTGACAGTGCCTTGGAACTGTCCTGCCACCTGGATATGGTATTTAGCTTGCAGATTGGGGATCAAGGTTTAGTTGAATTTGACTTGTCATCTTGGACCCAGTTGATTTTAACTGGTTTATGTTATGCCCTTGTGCTATGTCATTCTTTCAAAACTTGTGCCCTGCCCCCTTCCCTCCTGCTTCACGCTCTTTTCCTGAGCCCTGTCCAGGCCCACAATGTTGCCTCTACAATCCTCTGGAGGGACAACCAGAAAATAGGTGGCCCTTGGGAGGGAAATACTGTAGAATATCCAATCCCTCTGGATAGTCAGGCATTCATCTTCCATGTTTCCTACAACATGAGCAACAATAGCATCTCTCAGTTAACCTGCTAGGGTGGGAGACAGGCACACAATGCCTGCTAGAAGTCCATCTGTTGACATCCCTTCAAAAGCAATTGGGCTTCCAGGGATAATGTTTGCCACTTTGGGAGTTAGCCCTGCAGGCCGTTTGGGCCCAAACCCTTACCACCATTCTGCTAAAGTTACAAACATACCCCAGGAGCAAATCTCCATTCCACTTTTATGGAACATCTGGCCTGCTGCCTCTTACCAATTTGTTTTTAAGCCAATTACTAACTCCTACAACCAGGACCCTGCCCCCTTGTAAGCAACATTGCTCCACCCCGCTTATTATTAAAATACTCTCAATGCCCCTAACAGGGTCAGATAACCCACTCTTTTGTCATTACTTCTGTTATTACCTAAAGTGGGTCTATGACAATGAAATGTTTACCGTTGGAAACACCCTAAGCTGCTCTTATGGAGGACTAGGGGAGGAAATCAGTGAGTTACAATCCCATAGAGCAGTAAAAGGATAAGGCTTATGGCTGTTTCACCAGGTTCCCAGCATCAGGGCACAGGCTTGGATTGCTGTTCATCATAATATCTATTCCCATCTGAGGTGAACAAACTGGCAATGAGTTAAAATTAGAGCCCCTTAATCCTACCTGGCACTGGTCAAGCTGGAGACCTTTAGGGCACCCAACTCCAATCCTGGGGTCCCAGGAGGTCAACCTGCCTCGACCTGCCTAGGGATCTGGTCCTCAAAAGGTTGTCATGTCTCAACCTGCTCGGGGATCCGCCAATCCAGGGGTCCCAGGAGGCTGACATGCTGTGACCTGTCTGGGGATTCGCTTTCCAGGAGGCTGTCATGCCTCAGCTTTTCTGGAGATCTGCACCCTGACGCGGGTATGCCTGGCTCTCGGGTTGCAACAGTACTGGATAGGATAAGTTTCAGAAAGGCTTACCTCTATGGAAGTCCACCCAGGGGAATAGAAGGAAGCCTATTACTTGTGGGACTGTGCCCAGTCTCAGCAATAACTCAGGAGCCCAGTGAGAATCCCATTGCCTTTCTGGAAAGGCTAAAAGAGGTCCTTTAAAAGTTTACCAATCTGGACTTAGACTCTTATTAGGGACAGGTGATTTTAAAGGACAAATTCCTGTCCCAGTGTGCATCAGACATTAAGATAAAGTTACAACAGCTACAGCAGCAGGACCCTGCTGCCTCTTTAGATGAGATGGTCCAGACAGCCACCAATACCTTTTATAACAGAGAACAGGATAGGGAGGCCAAGGAAAGGGAGAAAAGGAAAGAGAAAAGGCGTGCCAAGATGCTGGCCGCTCACCAGGGAACCCCTATGGCAAATCCTGAGTCCTTGAAGGACAAGGCAAATGCCTAATCTGCAGTCAGGCTGGGCATTGGGCCAAAGAGTGTCCAAACCATGACAAATCTCCTAAAACAGCTGGCTACAAATGCCATTAATTGGGACATTAGCCGGCACTCTGCACTGGGGACCCAAGAGCCTCAAGGTCAAGCGCCAAGCCTTCCCTCACAATGGTTCAACAGGACTGAAGTGGCCCACTCCAGCCAGCCCACCGGTCACAGATAATCATCACAGGGCTGGAGCCAAGGGTGCAACCGGACGCAGCAGGTAGTTCTGAGAGTTTCTTGGTTAACACAGGGGCTACCTACTCTGTCCTTACCTCTTACTCCAGAGCCTTCTCCTCCCAAACCTGTACCATTTTGGGTGGTACAGGAAAAACAAATGCAAGAGATTCACCTGAGCATTCTGTTGCTTGGATGGACAAATATTTTCCCACCAGTTTCTAGTGGTCCTCTTCCCTTATTGGAAGAAATCTCTTCCTACCTTTGACACCTTGCAGCTATTACAGTCCTAAAAGAGGATGCTTTTAAACTCTCCTTTGGAGGCAAACTATTTTTACCAGCCACCAAGTGAAAAAAACTCCTAAATGGGAGAGGCCATTTATGGATGTCTGATCAAAGAATCCTCAGATATCAATTAGTTCTGATGGACAATCCAGGACTGACTATATCCCCTTGTGAGGTTCTTAACCCAGCCACCCTCCTGCCTACCCCCAAGGGCTCTCTCCCATTTCACTCTTGCCTAGAAACCTTGGACCACTGGACAAAACCCTGAGAGGGATTGTCAGAAGATCCTCTGACCAATCCTGGGGAAATCTGGTACACTGATGGAAGCAGCTTTTTCTTGCATGGGAAGAGAAGAGCTGGATATGCAGTAGTTTCAAATTTGAGACCATAGAGCCTAAACCTTTTTCCACCAGGTACTTCAGCCCAATTAGCTGAGCTCATAGCCCTGATTCAAGCTTTAGACCTGGGAAAAGGAAAAAGAGTAGCCATT
Organism: Capra hircus; assembly: GCF_001704415.2. Lineage (NCBI taxonomy): Eukaryota > Metazoa > Chordata > Mammalia > Artiodactyla > Bovidae > Capra > Capra hircus. Next base: position 47,271,034 of record NC_030824.1, on the reverse strand, counting down.
TACACTGACTCCAAGTATGCCTTTCTGGTGCTACATGCACATGCGGCTATTTGGAAGGAAAGAGGCCACTTAACCACCCACGGGGCCCCAATCAAATATGGTGACAAAATCCTTAGGCTTTTGGAGGCAGTCCATCTGCCCAGTGGGAGGTTTGAGTCTCCCACTGTTCAGTTCAGTTCAGTTCAGTTCAGTCACTTAGTCGTGTCCGACTCTTTGCGACCCCATGAATCGCAGCACGCCAGGCCTCCCTGTCCATCACCAACTCCCGGAGTTCACTCAGACTCACGTCCATTGAGTCAGTGATGCCATCCAGCCATCTCATCCTATGTCGTCCCCTTCTTCTCCTGCCCTCAATCCCTACCAGCATCAGAGTCTTTTCCAATGAGTCAACTCTTCACATGAGGTGGCCAAAGTCCTGGGGTTTCAGCTTTAGCATCATTCCTTCCAATGAAATCCCAGGGCTGATCTTCAGAATGGACTGGTTGGATCTTGCAGTCCAAGGGACTCTCAACAGTCTTCTCCAACACCACAGTTCAAAAGCATCAATTCTTCGGTGCTCAGCTTTCTTGACAGTCCAACTCTCACATCCATACATGACCACTGGAAAAACCATAGCCTTGACTAGACGGATCTTTGTTGGCAAATTAATGTCTCTGCTTTTCAATATGCTATCTAGGTTGGTCATAACTTTTCTCCCAAGAAGTAAGCGTCTTTCAGTTTTATGGTTGCAGTAACCATCTGCAGTGACTTTGGAGCCCAGAGTCTCCCACTGTAAAGGACACCAAAAAAGAGAGCACAGAAGTGGCAACAAGGGAACCAAGCAGCCAATCAGGCAGCAAAGAGAGCAGCATTACAGAACAATGACCTAAAAGTGGTTGCCACCTTATTTCCACAGACTAATTTGCCAGGAACTCCTTCATATACTGAAGGTAAGACTCTTAAAGCTAAGAGTGAGGGCTATCAAGATGGGGTGATTCCAAAAGGAGGGACTGCTTTTTCTTCCTGAGAACCTCCAATGGAAGTTGGTTACTCCTTACATGCCACCACTCATTTAGGTGAAAAGGCCCTCCAAAGATTACTAGAAAGGTCCTTCAGAGGAACAGGCCTCCAAATTATAATCAGGCCTCCTGATTATAAGGCAAGTGGTCTCCTCTGTCTCACTTGCCAATTAAACAACCCTTAAGGAGCTCAAAGATCCCAGCTGGCCCAGCCTGTCAAATGATGTGGGACCTACCCAGGAGAGGACTGGCAGATGGACTTCACCCAGATGCCAGTTTCTCAAGGGTATAAATACCTATTAGTCATCATAGATACATTCACAGGGTGGATTGAAGGCTTTCCCCCAGTCTGAGAAACCTGAGGAGGTGCTAAAAATACTGCTCCATGAAATCATTCTGAGATTTGGTCTGCCCAGGTCATTACAACTTGACAATGGGACATTATTTACTTCTAAGGTCACCCAAGGGGTCTCTAAAGCATTGGGCATTATTATCTCCATTGTGCCTGGAAGCCTCAGTCTTCAGGAAAAGGAGAAAGAGACAACCAATTCTTAAAATCAGTGATAAAAAAAGATAACCCAAGAGACCTCCCTGGGATGGAAGGAGGCTTTACCGATAGCTCTCCTCTGCACTCGCATTGCCCCTAAGGGACAGGCTGGTCTTAATGTTTGTGAGATGCTATATGGGAGACCTTTTGTTTATGTCAATGATCTCTTCCTAGATCCAAAGTCTCAGACCCTCCTATCTTATACCATGACCACTGGGCAATTCCAACTGGATATACACTTGTGGGGTGTCAACCAGGACCCAAAAGATTCTAAGGAGTCACCACTATATGCTCCGGGAACTCAAGTCCTAGTTAAAGTCTGGAAAGATGGGTCCCCAAAGGCTCAACTCCAGCCTGCATGGAAGCGCTTCTACCCTGTAATAATTTCTACCCCCACAGCAGTCAAGGTACCAGGACACGTCTCTTTGTTTCACTACTCACAAGTCAAGCTGTGGAAGAAAACAGAAAAGGACACTCAATACATCTGTGAGCCCCTGGGAGATCTCAGATACCTGTTCAGAACTACAAATGAGTGCCATTCTAATGAACACCCTCAGAATCTAGTTTCTGGGGATAAGATTTCTCAGGATAGCTCTAAAGAGCCAACACAGCTTGGCAGGGGTTGAACTCCAAAACTGACAGGAGATAGATCTTCTGATCTCTGAACAAGGAAGGACTGGAGCCATCCCAGTGATGGTAATTTGGAGTTGGCTAATGTCCCTGCTAGTTCTTGTTATACCATATTGATGCTGCTTATGATTGCTCCATGTATTATCAATAGTCTAATCCATTTTGTCTCTGCCCAGATCAACAAGCTGTGACATGCAGTGCCAGTTCAACAAGAATATATTAAACTACAGCCAACCACAGAAAATATCACTCACCCCTGATGGACACCAGTATAAGGACTCTGAGGCCTGAGACTAGCAAGAGGGGGAGGCCCAATGCCCCTCACAGCCCCAGGTCAGGAGGAAGTAGCCAGAGAGATCTCAAAGCCCCTATTCCCAAAGACTTGGGCCTCCCATCTCTTGGGGGAATGTTTGGTAGTTAGAATAGGGAAAAGGAGTCCAGAATGGCGGTGGCTAAAATACAAGGAAGGGAAAAGTCCATGAAAATACAACAAAGGAAGATCCAAGGACCTCAGGTAGAACACCAGGCTAGACCAATTTACATAGGGCAGGGCCGGGGTTGGTGGGGGGGGGGGGCGGTGCGGTGGGTGGAGTGGGGCACAGAACATATAAAAAGAGGAGCCAAAGGGCCAGGGATCTCTCTCCCACGTGCATGCTCTCTCTCTTCTCTTTGTGTCTTTGAGTTATGCCCTCATGCCTCGAGGATGTATTTTCCTTTATTTTCTAAACAAAACTGAGCTATAACACGGAGCTGTGACACTGGTCTGTCTGAGAGCTGTAATGCTGGTCCGTCGCTTCAACGTTTTGTTGTGTCAAGACAGAACTGAGGAAATTAAACACTTCCCAGACAATTCCAAACAATAATTACAAATATTATTGCAAACAATGTTATTCAGCAAAGCTGCAGAATGAAATTCCTTTGCTCGCCCTCTCATCTATCAATGCTGCCATTAATTTATTCATTGCATTTATACTTCTTGGAACTCTAATTTGTCTAGACCATTTTGTTAGTCTTGTGCTAAAAAAATGAATAGAGAATTCTCAGTTAGTACATATTTATGCAGGATTTTTAAATAGCATACTTTGATTTATAATGAAGGCCATAGAAAACATCTTTTAAAATGAAAAGATAAAACAGTCTTTTCAATATTTGGAGTATTTGAATGAATGGCTACACTGAACTTGAGGCTAAAATTATTTCTTATTGTGCCTGATAAAAATGGACCAGAAACTGCTTCTTTCCCTAATTCACAAGATTGCTGTAAGGATCAAAATTTGTAATATATGTAAAATGCACTTTGGAAATCATAAAACACTTTTGGTAGAGAAGGCAGAGTCATTATAATTAATAAACTTATGATCATTCTAGACAACAGTAAAAATGAGAAAAGCAAAGGCTAAAATTAAATGCAATGAATATCTACATCTACCATCCAGAATGAACAATAATGTACTCTGCAGCCTGTCTCTATAGTGAGAAGAAAATTTTTCTCTCTGTTGATGGCACTTTCTTCTGCATCTCACTATATTTAGCACCACTTGTGTGTGCAATCATGTCTTTCTTTTTGGACTTACTCTATGAGGCATCATTTATAACTTAGTGATATACAAATGTCTCAGAATTGAGGCTGTGTGTGTGTGCTAAGTTCCTTCTGTCATGTCAGACTCTGTGTGACACTATAGAATATACCCCACCAGGATCCTCTCCATGGGATCATCTAGGTATGAATATTGGAGTGGGTTGCCATGCCTTCCTCCAGGGGATCTTGCTGACCCACTGATCAAACCCACATCTCTTATGTCTCCTACACTGGCAAGCAGTCTTTACTGCTAGCAACATCTAGGAAGCCCAGAACTGAGGCTGTTTCTCTGTTTAGTTGCTCAGTCGTGTCTGACTCTTTGTGACTCCATAGACTGTAGCCTGCCAGGTTCCTCTGTCCATGGGGTTTTTCAGGAAAGAATACTGGAGTGGGTTGACATTTCCTCCTCCAGGGGATCTTCTCGACCCAGGGATCAAACCTGTGTCTCTGATGTCTCATACATTGCAGGCAGTTTCTTTTTCACTGAGCCACCAGGGAAGCCCTAAAATTGAGGCTATCAATGTGCTAATATACATTAAAGCCAATAAGCAATATATACAAATAACATAATACAGGAAAATATTTTTAATTTGTTAAATTTTGTTGTATTAGAGAAGGAAAAACTTGAGCTAAACCTGGAAATAAATGGAAGTATGTTTTAAGGGAGAGGATGCACATAAAGAACTTCTAAGTGAAGGATACTGCATAGAGGTAGGAATTTGCAGTCCCCATTCAAAAAATGGTGAAGTTTGTACTTCCTGGAGTAAAGGTATTACAATGGAAGTCAGAAAACCAGGCTATGGGGTATGTGTCACGTACATAAAAATATTCCAAAACCATCTCCTGTGCTATGGCACGCTCAAGCAGACAAACATGTCACTGTATTTCTGAAAGTGTTTCTCTAAAACTAATTCTTCTCTTCCTAAAAGTCACTAGGGAATTCTTAAAGCAGGTTATAAAATGCAGCACAATAGGCATGTCCTCATTTTCCTATAAACTCCATCCCCAAAAGATGAATCATAAGAATGTATGATCTACCACATGAAATATTCTAGGCAAGCTTTTAACATTGCATGATTTGATTTACAGCTAAGGAACGGGAAATTGAAGAGGGAGATAAATGGCTGACAGGAGTTTTAAATTACCTTAGTCTAAAAACAACAACAAAAAAGGAAGCCACCTTCATAGAAAATTTTGGATATATATTCTAGACATTTGATGCATAGTTTCACCTTAATGAAGGGTTGGTTTCATACTTACAAAGATGAAACATTTTAAAGAGAATTTTACTAATTTCAGCAAATACATAATAAAGAAATTACTTTTGTAAATGTTCTTAACTGATATTAATTTCCTATAAAATTTCCCTAGTAGTGCACTTTGCTTTCTCTATTTTTCTATTTGATTTCTGATATACTGTTTTAGAGTGAGCAATCTTTATAAAAACTTCATATAATATTTTATTCATTTAAATTCAATTTTGAGAACATAAAATATAGTGTTAAATTCTTTTTCATTAAGGCTAATGATTATCTAAAATAATTTTATAAAGGCTATTGATTCTATAAAGTACAATTAATTTTAATTGGTAAATTTTTGCATTTACTGTTTTTTAAGAAACATTTTATCAAGTTTTTGTTATTAGTTTATATGTTTAACTGACTTCAGTTTCATTTTTTCTTATTAATTCAGTAAGCAATGGTCACCATTCCTTCACAAGTGTAAAACAGAAGAGTTAAAATTTTAATGTTAAAATGCCTTGGTTTGGGAGAGCAGTAATAATCAGCTTTGTATTGCAACATTACACTACAAGATTAATAGAAAAATTGCATTGAATTCATCATAATTACTTTTAAAGATTTATGGAAATAAAAACACAAAAAGCAAAAGAAAAACCTTTATGAGAACATAAAAATGATAATTAGCTTCTCAAATCAACATAGATTTAAAATAGTAGTTTAAGATGTTATGCACAGGGTGGGATAGTAGAAGGGAGGCTCAAGAGGAAGGGGATATATGGCTAATTATGTCTCATTTATGTTGCTGTACAGCAGAAACCAACAGAACATTGTAAAGCTATTATCCTTTAACTAAAAATAATAATTAAAAAAAATAATATGAAGCATCTCCTGTGGTCATCACAATAAAAGGATATAAAAACTATGACGGCAAAACAAAATCCATCTAATTTGGTTTTTGAAAAAAAAATCTAAAGTTAAGTTATATAAAGTATAATACCACTATTTCATGTCCTTAATATTAGGAAAGAAAGCAGAAAAGGCTGTTGTCATTAGCTTTAACATTTTAAAAGACAATTTCCTTATAAATTTTGAAACAAAGAAATAAAATATATTTGTATTGATATTAGAAATATATGTATTTATATTTTAAATATTTTATATTTATAAATATTATCTTACATAAACATGAAAAAATGCTATTAGTATACAAGAGAATTTGGTAAGAGTACTTGATAAAAGAAAAATACATAAAAATCAGTATCATATCTAAATAAATTATTGATAGTGTGGTTAAGATGTGAAGAAAAAAAAAGTAACTTTTACTTAGTAATAGACACTATACTAAATAGTTTGTAGGGCACAAGCACAGAAACACACATACACACATATACAGACATTAGATTTTTATGTAAGTCTATATGGAGTTTCATAAAAAATAATATGTGTACATCAGATTATACAGTAATAGATGAAAAATATTATTTAATTTTATTGAATAATAATAGCTGGTAAAATCACAATTCCAGACAAATAAAACTATAAAATAGAATTTAACTCTTTTTTATAAACATGAAGTAAACTTTCAAAGCAATGTCAGAAACAAAGAAGTTATGGTGTAAGAGAAAGATACATTTTATAGTATAATACTTAATTGGTTAAGATATATACTTTGTGCTACAATTTTTAATTTCTTTTTAAGTAAAAAACTCAATGAAAACCTGGAAAATATTTGCAGCATATGTAACAGTTAATCCATTAACTTTACTGTAAAAAAATTTCTACAATTGTCTAACAAAACATTAAGGATTGATAGAAAATCGAATTTAATTTACAAGTACTATCCAGAGAAACCAACCAATTAACCATTACTGGAACATAAAGATATACAAATTAATTGATGAATGATAGTCCTTTTCCATATTTGACTGAGTGAAATTTAAAAGAGTGATAATACATCAACAGGGAACTCATAAAGGGAAGATTAAAAGACCAGCCTGTTTTTGTAAAATTGTGAATTGCTATAGACTTCTGAGAAAACAATCTGTTAATATCTGTACAAATGGAAACGATTCTGGAACCTTGTATTCCTTCTCCAGGAATCAAGCCAGTGGAAGTAAAAGTACCACTACTTAAATTAGGTGTAAAATAATGCATTCTGCCAAAATTTTGTATTTGGGAAGTGCTGGAAACCTCTTGAAGGTTTAGCAATACTAGGATATTTGACTAGGCCTTGAAATATTATACAAATATTGAATAAAATGGATTACATTTGCAATTATTATCTTTAATCAGTATACATTATGCAATACTATTTGGAGTAATGAAGCAAACAGATGAATATGCATACAGATTTCAGTGTACATATAATATTTTCTTTTTTTCTCCCTCTTGATAATGCACACAAACAAAACCCTATATTCCTAAAATTTGTGAAAATAATCACTTGAATATGGAAAAATGGGAAAAATATGTATCAGTTATTATTATTAATATAATTGAGGAATTATAAAAAGGAGAAATAGGTGTCTGGCTATGTTTAGAAAAGCTCTGTAGCAAAGTAGAAATAAACTGAATGTAGGAAACATAAATATTCTCTTTAAAACAATATGAAATACACATGGAACTTAAATATGTGTATGCACAAGAATTAAAACTATAAGGGGAACTGAAAACACTGATGCAATTCAAACATGGGAGATACATTCTAAGACGGAGTAGCAGAAGGACATGGGCTCAAGAACAGCAAAACTGCAAATAGCTGTTGAACAACCATCAACAAGAGGATGCTGCTGCTCCTGCTAAGTCACTTCAGTCATGTCCGACTCTGTGCGACCCTATAGATGGCAGCCCACCAGGCTCCCCCCTCCCTGGGATTTTCCAGGCAAGAGTACTGGAGTGGGGTGTCATTGCCTTCTCCATAGAGGATGCTGGAACCCACCAAGAAAAGATATCCCCACTTCAAAGTCAAAGAAGAAGCCACAATGAGATGGTAGGAGAGGCTCAATCATGATCAAATCAAATCCCATTTCTGCCAGATGTGTGATCCACAAACTAGAGAACCATAATACCAAAGAATTTCTCCCACTGTTGTGAAGGCTCTGAACCCCACTTCAGGCTTCCCAGCCTTGCGATCTGACAAAGGGACTGGGAATCTGCTGGGAATTTGGCCTTGAAGGCCAGTGGGATTTGATTATAGGACTTACACAAGACTGGGGAAACAGAGACTCCAGTCTTGGAGGGCACAAACAAAATCTTGTGTTCACCAAGACCCAAAGGAAAGGAGCAGAGACGACTGAACCAAAACTACCTGCTAGTGTTGAAGGGTCTCTTGTGGAGGTACAGGCCTGCAGGGGCTCACCACAGGGATGGGGGCACTGGCAGCATCAGGCTAGGAATGTCCCCCTTTGCATAAACACTCTTGGACTTGCCATTAATCCCCTCATAGAGCCTGTAGACCTCAGGCCAAACAACTATCAGGGGGCAATGTGCAACCCCATCCATGAGCAGATAGATAATTGGATTAAAGCTATGCTGAGCAAGGCCCTGCCCACCAGAGCAAGACACAGTTTTTCCCATTACCAGACCCTCCCATCAGGAATCTGACCTCATTTATCACAGGGAAGACACATGAAGCAATAAGAGGCACAGTCCCATAGCAGCTAAGATAAAAAACATATTATAAAAAGTTAATCACAGTGAAATTCAGAAAGTTAAGTGCCAAATGAGGGGCTTCCCTTGTAGCTCAGTCAGTAAAGAATCCACCTGCAATTCAGGAAGTCATCTGCAATGCAGGAGACCTGAGTTTGATTCCTGGGTCTGGAAGATCCTCTGGAGAAGACATGGCAACCCACTCCAGTATTCTTGCTTGGAGAATCCCATGGACAGAGGAACCAGGCAGGCTACAGTCCATGGGGTTGCAAAAGTCAGACATGCACTTAGCAACTAAACCACCACCACCAAGTCCCAGATGAAGGAACAAGATGAAACCCCAGAAAAACAACCGAATGAAGTGGAGATAGGGGACCTTTCAGAAAAAAGAATTTAGAATAACGATGGTAAAGATAATCCAGGACCTTGGGAAAGCAGTGGAGAAGATGCAAGAAATGTTTACTAAAGACCTACAAGAACTAAGAACAGAGATGCCTAATACACTAGAAGGAATCGCAGCAGGATAACTGAGGTGGAAGAACAGATAAGGACCTGAAAAAATATTTGTAGAGATAATAGCTGAAAACTTCCCAAACATGGGGGAGAAAATAGTCAACCAAGTCCAGGAAACACAGAGTCCCTGGAACGATAAACCCAAAGAGGAATACACCAAGACACATAGTAATCAAATTGGCAAAAATTAAAAACAAATATAAAATATAAAAAACAACAAAGGAAAAACAACAAATAGCATGCAAAGGAATTCCCATCAGGGTATCAGTTGATTTCTCAACAGAATCTCTACAAGCCAGAAGGCAATGGCAGGATATGTTTTAAGCAATGGAAGAAAAGAACCTACAAACCAAGAACTCTACCCAGCAAGATTCTCCTTCAGATATGACAGAAAAATCAAAAGCTTTCCAGACAAGCAAAAGTTAAGAGAATTCAGCACCACCAAACCAGCTGTACAACACATGCTAAAGGAAATTCTCTAGTCAGGAAACACAACAGAAGGAAAAGACCTACAGAAAATAAACCCAAAACAATTAAGAAAACAGTAACAAGATCATACATATTGATAATTACCTTAAATGTAATAGATTAAATGACCAAACCAAAAGACATAGACTGGCTGGGTAGATGAAAACATGTGCCTAAATGCACTTCCACTTACCACATCACTCGGCCTGACCCCTCAAATTGTATGTAATTATTTTCTATTGTTAAGTTAATCATGTTCCCATTATGGCTTGCAATTGTAATTATATTTTACTTCTTGTCTGGCTACTGATTGTGAAAACTGATAAACATCTTTTACTATTGTGACTATGTAACTATTACTCATTTAATACCATTGAATTATGATTGTTCAACAGAAAAAGAAGAGAACCATACACCACCAAAACTATAATTTAGTTAAAAAAAAAAAACCCTGTGATCATTTTTTAAAATCAAGATGCATATCAGAATTATTATAATTTTTTTGGAAAATGCAAATGCCCAGGTTTGCTTTTTTTTTCCTCCAGACATCTAGATATGTTTCTAACAAGCAGCCATGTTTAAAAACAACTGGATTATATCATGATCTTTTACTTTTATCTAGCTTGTTTCACTTTTTCTATTTCACATTCAGTGCTCCCATTTCATTTAGTTTATGTTTTCCAACTTCTATAACTCTTCTTTTTGAGGTCTTTTCTCAAAACTTTATAAAAATAGTAGAAAAATATTTGCATACATATATAAAGAATATATAATATTATTAATTTAAATTAATATATATTACTTTGTATGCAAATTTATGATATTTTCATTCTACTTGTTTGACTTAGTATGAATAGAGTGCTAGATTTTTAATTAAAAAATAGATATTCAACAAGCAACAAAGTTTTAAGGTATAGCACAGGGAAATATACACAGTATCTTGTAACCTATAATGGAAAATAATTTCAAAAATACCATATATGTATATGTATAACTGAATCACCTGCTGTGCACCTGAGAGATTGTAAATCAACTGTATTTCAATAAAATATACATACATATATATTAAGGAAAACAAAAATACAGTCATGGGAAATTGAATAATCAGGGTTTAGGTTTCTCTCACTGTCAAAAATATACTCTTTAACAAGTACAAATTCATTTTGTTACTATCTGTTTGAGCAACCTGAATAGGATATATCTACCCTTAATGTCAGTTTTCATTTTCCTTTTTCCATATTTTATATTTTAACAGTTTTAAAATACACATATAAGAGCTTACTGTATTTTCAAAAATTACTGTTACATTCAAGTATATATAACACTTCTTTAGGAAAAATTAAAAATCATAATAATTTAAAATAATGACACTTGGTGACTTAGTCACTCAATACTGTCCAGCTCTTGTGACCCTATGGACTGTAGCCCACCAGGCTTCTCTGTTCATAGGATTTTCCAGGCAAGAATATTGGAGTGGGTTGCCATTTCCTTTTCCAAAATAATGGCACAAATTTGAATAATTAATACATATATAATACTTTAGAGTATCTCTTAAGGCAAATATTTTTTCAGCATATCTAAAACTTATATGGAATATTGCCCTACAGTAAAGTTCAGTGGCTAAAACAGTTTAGTTGTCTTTCAGAATACATTTTAGTATTCATGTTTGGTAAGAGCAGAGACATTACTTTGCCAACTAAGGTCTGTCTAGTCAAGGCTATGGTTTTTCCTGTGGTCATGTGTGGATGTGAGAGTTGGACTGTGAAGAAGGCTGAGCACCGAAGAATTGATGCGTTTGAACTGTGGTGTTGGAGAAGACTCTTGAGAGTTCCTTGGACTGCAAGGAGATCCAACCAGTCCATTCTGAAAGAGATCAGCCTTGGGATTTCTTTGGAAGGAATGATGCTAAAGCTGAAACTCCAGTACTTTGGCCACCTCATGTGAAGAGTTGACTCATTGGAAAAGACTCTGATGCTGGGAGGGATTGTGGGCAGGAGGAGAAGGGGACGACAGAGGATGAGATGGCTGGATGGCATCACTGACTCGATGGACGTTGAGTCTGAGTGAACTCCGGGAGTTGGTGATGGACAGGGAGGCCTGGTGTGCTGCGATTCATGGGGTCGCAAAGAGTCGGACACAACTGAGCAACTGAACTGAACTTGGTAAGAGCTTTATAAATTACTGTGTAGATTGTAGCTTCTAGAGAGTACACAATTCACTAGGAAGTCCTTATTTTAAATTAAGGTTGAATCTATGCATGACAAATTATAATTTGTTAACTACAGTTCAAAGATGCAGACAAATGGATACTTTTCAGGACACAATACTCATTTATACCCCTGATGTTCGAACTGCCTCTTTCATCACTGGAAATCTGTTTTGTTTTGTACTATTTATTAATAGCAACACTTCCACTTTCCTTGAAGGAATAGATTTTTTTTTTTTTAAGATAAAGGAAAAAAAAAAAAAAAAAAGCTTTGAACTAGTATTTCCCTGGAGTCTACCATATCACTTTTCCTCTCACAGAGGAAACTCAACTCATGGAGTTTCTGATTAGAAAAAAATTCTGTGAGATTTCCCTGTAGAGAAAGACCATGCCTTGGGGAAAAGTCCCCAGTCAATGTGAAAAGCCACAAGGAAAACAATGTTCTCTCTGGAAATTTAAATCAGCTTTCATGGGGGAAAAATTGAAAGACTTACTCTATTTGACACAGAAATTCATAAAGAAAGAGGAAAGCTGATATTCTGAACATATTTTCAAATTTATAGTTTCATTTCTAGCACTTCTAAGGACTTATTTTATAAGGAGAAATAGAGCAATAATTGATTTTAATTGTTCGTTTTAGAAATTATGACTAAAGATAAAGAAATACACTGAGATTACACTTTTATCCTTAAAAATTAAGTTGAAAAACAATCAAATAATAAAATTAGAATACTCCAATTTATTACAATTGAATACACTATGGAATGTATATTTTTAAAGTTCTATTCACTTTTTTAACAACTTTGATTGCTATAGTCTATTAACATAATTAATAATTCCGTTACTCTTAGAGTCTAGTGCCATGATCTAGATAATGAATCATTTAAAAAGAAAAGAACCCCAGGGAAGCAAGTGTAAATTGTTTCTCTACTCCATGCCTAAGACGATTTCAACATTTTAGATTAGTATATATTCCTAGTAGGTTACATAAATTCCTGTGGGAATATTAGCCTCCAACTAGACTGACTGAGTTTAAAGCATATTTGAAATGTTATGAGAAATAGAAATATTCCTCAAGAAGGTAATTTCATTGTTCTGTTCCACAAATAGGGAAATCAGGATACAATGAACAAGCTCACTGAAGGGTGGTAATGAAGATTTAAAATGAGAATTAGAGACAGAACCTGTGTTTTCAGGCCTGAAGCTTACTCACCTTGAAAGATTAGCTTAAATAACCTGCTTTAGGAACACAGTATTACACATTAAAATCAAGTATGAAAGTAAATTTTCAATTGGATTGAGAAAATATAGCAATGTTTAAATTTTATAAAGCAGGACACTACTACATGATTGAAAACATCTAGAAAATATATTTGTCTATATAAACCTTGATAGTTTCTTTATACGGCAATGGAAATATCAGACTTTGCTCTACACTGGTTTATTTAGAAGGATGTAAGTGGGAAGGTACTATGACCAGGATGGCCAAAGTTTATAGGAATGTTACCATGTTTCTACTGTGCACAACACGAAAGTGTGTGAGAATTAGGAAGATGCATAAGCAACTGTGAACCGTACAAATTTAGCCCCAAAATTCCACACCAGGAATATGCACTCAACCATCCCTTAATCCCTGACACTATCACCTAATCCCATTCTATCAGACAGTAGGGAGAGTGTGATGGACCAGAAATTAGAGTGGAAAGAAACATCATTCTTACTCATTTACTCTTAAAATTATCTTACTTTTGCAAGTTATACCCAAAAATGTAACCATATGAACATATTACAAGTGAGGAGCAGGAAACCTTAACTTTCATTAACTTGAAAGAAACCTGGAATATTACTATTGGTTATATTAATTAGACTATCTTGAAAAAATCCCTAACATGTGAGAATTTGAGCCAACTCCAGAAGATAATGAAGGACAGGGAAGCCTGGCGTGCTGCCTTCCATGGTGTTGTAAAGATTTGGACACGACTTAGTGACTGAACAACATGCTATAAAATAAATAATAGTTACAGGAAACAGTCATCCTAGAAAATATACAATAAACCTGATAGTCAAATATTCTCTCTTTATATGTCCCTTCATGCTTGTCTATTAGCTAAAGTCTTAAGCTGTTGTTTAGAAAAGATTTGTTACTTTTTGTTAGATAGGAAGTTCGTTAGTTTACATAATAATATCAGTTATACAGGAACAGAAAAATGTGAGTTTGAGTGTTCTTTCAACCATTTCCCACACATCTGTGGACTTAGGTAAAGCTGAAAATCACTGTAGATAAACATGAAAGTCTGAAAGTGAAGTTTCTCAGTCATGTCTGACACTTTGTGACACCATGGACTTTAGCCTACCAGGCTCCTCCATCCATGGACTTTTCCAGGTAAGAGTACTGGAATGGATTGCCATTTCCTTCTCCAGGGTATCTTCCCGACCTAGGGGATCGAACCCAGGTCTCCCACATTGCAGGCAGACTACTTTACCATCTGAGCCGCCAGGGAAGCCCATGTATGTTTATGTAGGTAAACATAAAGATACAGTAATTGACAAAGGTACAGACACAATTATAATAAAGATAGACAGTGGTAATAATAACAATAGGGGGATAAACAAACTATAGATATAAAGTTTTAAAAATTGCCATAATATGATCTTTGCTTTTACCCAGAATCATTATTTCAAAGGGTTATTTCTCTTCCTCCATTTTGGAGAAAGAAATGGCAACCCACTCCAGTATTCTTGCCTAGAGAATCCCAGGGAGCCTGGTGGGTTGTTGTCTATGGGGTCGCACAGAGTTGTACCGACTGAAGTGACTCATCAGCAGCAGCAGCCATTTTGTTTTTACTGATGTGATCCTTAAGTCACATGACTACAACTACCAAAAATACTGCCAATTATAAAAGTGATTACATTGCCTACAATCTCTACTCCAGCAGGTAGATAGTGTTGAAAAATCAAAATACATTTTTGAATGAATGAATACATTTTGGGGGATTTTATAAACTTAGTATCATTTTTAAGAGCCATAAATTGATTTTTTGTTCAAGTTTCAATTCTCAGCAAAGATGGAGTTAATGGGCTACTCAGACACTTACCCTGTAATTATCTCAAATTCACATTAATGTCATTCTTGTCAAATACAACTCTTCTAAATATATTTTTAATTCAAATATATCACTATATTTCTTTCCCACAAATTATAATCACTTTTAGTGTTATTTAAAAATTAAATATCAGTTGTTTTCGTTATACAGATAATATTACATATAGTATTAAATTTATAAATATAAGAATTCATAAAGTGAAAATATTCTCTTCTGGAACATTTTCACTCCTCAGAAGTAACTATTGTTAATAGTATCTTGTTTATTATTCCTATATCTCCTGTACTTTGAAAAAAAGGAATGAAGCTACATGAATTTTTGGCACCTTGATTTGTTTCATTTATATTGAGAACTTATCTCAGTAACAGTTATTTTTATAATAATATGCATATTTTCAAAAGTTAAAATAGGAAAATAATTTTTTGAATTTTACTTTATGCACTGAATACTGTGAATTGATTCATTTATGAATAAAATTTCTTTCTGCTGATAGCTTTTTCTTAAATTTGAAGATATAGGGATTTGCCTTCTGGTTTTTAATTTTCCATAACTTTCTACCATCATATTTTTCTAATGCACCAATTCAAATCATCTTTGTGGGAAAACACAGTGACATTTCTTTATTTATTGCCCACATGTTATAGGTGGCTTTTTTCATGGAGGCAGTGCTTATGGCCCCTTAGCTTTTGACGTGGGAAACTAGTGTCTCTCACAAAGCTAACAAAATGGCAACCTATGTTGTAGTACTTAAAAATAATAACTATATCCACAGGATTAGGAAAGTCAGTATGAAAGACAAGTTATTATAATGTAAATACAAACTACTTGTACCCCCCTGTCCAGTTTGCAGATAAGAATTTTCATGTATGTGTGTAAGTGATTGGCTATCAAAGTCAATTATTTTTGATAATTAAATGAGTCATTTCTTTTCAGAAATACTTATTGTAATAAAACGATCATTTATGAGAATTAATATCACAAATTTCCACATTTTAACATTATTTAAGAAGAAATAAATTGATATGGACTTCAGATTAGACTTTTAAACTTAAATACCACTAAATCCAAACTAGACTTTACTATTAACTAGCTTCATATTCCTGTAATATCTTCCATCATGGCAAGAGTCCTGACATAGGATATTAGGCCCAAAGATTAACAATATGAATTTCAAATCATATAAATATATATTTGAATGCCAGCCTTAATACTTAAGAATTTTCATGTATAAAATCATCAACTCTATTTAGCATGATTGCTACAATAATTATGAGAAAATATATAATACATAATTTGTTAATGCAACTTGTATACATAGAAAGCAGTCACTAAATGATATTTTTAAATGGCTCATTTATTTGTAGAATTATTAAAGACTGAACATTTTATATTTGTGCAAATATTTACCAGTAAAAATTACCTAATTATATTCCATCTGTAGTTTTACTGAACTCTATACTGCTGTTAAAGGACTTAATATGCAGAACTCATGTACAGGTAGGTAAATTAAAGATTTGCTGTTTGAAAACAAAACAAAACAAAAGATTTGCCCTTTGGAGGAAATACCCCTCAAACATTACAGTTATTTGATATCTTGGAACATATTACAAACAGAATGGCATTTATTATTAGAGACTCAATTATATATCATAGCATACTCCTTGGCATCCTACAATGAAATAATTTTTTAGTGATTATAAACCATAATATATTATAAATCAATTCAGGTGGGCCTCCAAAACTTAAATGTCTGTTTGTAAAGTCCGAGTGAGTGAGTGAGTGAAGTCGCTTAGTCATGTCCGACTCTTTGCGACCCCATGAACTGTACCCAACCAGGCTCCTCCATCCATGGGATTTTCCAGGCAAGAATACTGGAGTGGGTTGCCATTTCCTTCTCCAGGAGATCTTCCCGACCCAGGGATTGAACCCAGGTCTCCTGCATTGTAGGCAGACGCTTTACCGTCTGAGCCACCTGTACATGTCTCATCATACCCAGTGGGATGATAAGGACAGCTTTTCACGAGTTTGGGGACACATGATGTATTTTAGAAGAGAGCTTGTATCCTTTTAACGACCTTAAATTATCCTTTAATTCTGAAAACTAAAGAAATAATGGTCTATGGTCTAAGTTCATTGTTAGGCACAAAACTAAATGCAGTCCCTAATGCACCTGATTTATGGTGTATGATTCCTTGAGTCACAAACCTTCACTTTCATGTTTTCCAGTGTATAATCCATTAGTGCATGTACATATAATATCACATAGTGGGTAACATTTATTCATAAATACATTATGATTATCTTCTTCAGGACCTCAAACTTAAGCTGTTTTTCCAGTAGGGACAAGCCTGTCATAAAATTTCCCCCAAACTACATCTAATAGTATACCTTTGATATATTATTAATCTGGTTAGGGGCTTATGATGTGTCCTTTTAATTTGCAAAGTACTTTGACCTAAGGCCATGTTCTAATAAACTAAATTTGCTATTTCAGTCAATTTAAATGGTTTTTCATTATAATGAACTCAGTTATTTTCTTGCTTCTGTCACTGACATGACATGAATAGTCCTAGAAACAAGTGGTCAGTCTTGTTGTAATGACAGTTGAGATCATGTAATGGAATATTGTGGAGGCATTAACATTTTGTGAAACAAAAGAATTTAAGTTTTTAGGTTGCAAGGAAGATCTAGCAATTCTTCCCCACAATCTGCTGTTGTAATCAACAGAAAGGAGTGTTAGTGGCTAGATGGCATAGGTCCTGGACCAAGGTATGAATCTGGGGACCCTCAGAGCACAGGGAAAGACACTGGCAATGGTATTAAGAAACCATTGTGGACACACTGTGGATATTTAGCCATCTTTACACAAGACAAATGATGGCCCTCCTCATCAATAGCAATGGGATGGACTACCTTTGGGTAACCTTAATGACAGCAAAATTGCTTATTATTCATTATAAACTATCATTGGCATATACCAGAAACAGATTATTTTCCTAAGGAACATAGCTTCAATATGCAAGAATTTTCACTTTTTCATCTTGGTCATATTAATATCCATCACTCTTATTTCAATAAAACATATTATACCTAGTCAAACAGAAAGTGGATATTGAATACCTCCAATATGACTTAAACTGTTACAAATTTCAGTGTTTGAATCTGAATACTCCCTGATATAGAGAAGTGAGAAACAGTGGCGTGATCATTTATCTGCAATGTAGTAACGGGCAGAAGAGCAGGACTGGAAAATGCCTGATTCAGCTTATTGATGAGCTTGATCCCACATCTCTGATAAGCCCTTGAAAGTAAAGCTTATGATGAGTGAGTTAAGAAAGCAAAAATGGGAATATATATATATATATATATATATATATATATATATATATATATATAAAATTTATCTTTTAAAATATTTTTGAAAATATATTTAATTGGAACCATTTTATAGGGTCCATCTACTAGAAAAATCATTTTGCTTCTCTTGTGGAACTTCTCGGTTCAAGTACTATTGAAGCCTGGCTTGGAGAATTTTGAGCATTACTTTACTAGCGTGTGACATGAGAGCAACTGTGCAGTAGTTTGAACATTCTTTGGCATTGCCTTTCTTTGGAATTGGAATGAAAACTGACCTTTTCCAGTCCTGTGACCACTGCTGAGTATTCCAAATTTGCTGGCTTACTGAGTGCAGCACTTTCACAGCACCATCTTTTAGGATTTGAAATAGCTCAACTGGAGAAATCACCTCCGCTAGCTGTGTTCCTAAGTGATGCTTCCTAAGGCCCATTTGACTTCACATTCAAGGATGTCTGGCTCTAGGTGAGTGATCACACCATCATGGTTACTCTCATCAGACCTTAAGATCTTTTTTTTTTTTTTTTTGCATACTTCTTCTGTGTATTCTTGCCACCTCTTCTTAGTATCTTCTGATTCTGTTAGGTCCATACCATTTCTGTCCTTTATTGTGCCTTTCTTTGTATGAAATATTCCCTTGGTATCTTTAATTTTCTTGAGGAGAAATATGTGTGCATGTGTGTGTGTGTGTGTGTGTGTGTGTGTATAATTTTAAAACATATGTCTATATTATCATTGATTCAATGGACTAGTGAAGGACAGGGAAACTTGGTGTGCTGCAGTCCATGGGGTGATAAAGAGTCAGACACAACTGAGTGACTAAACAACAGCTGAACAACAAAATATCTTTATAAAATCATCTAGAATTTAGAAAGTAAAAGGTATGCTATGTATATCCCCAATATTCATGTATTAATATTTCTCAGAAAAACATTTTAATAGTATATTTATTAACTTTTAATTGTTATAACTATGAATTTTTAATGTTAATAAATATGAGATTATTGACATCTTCAACTGATTTTTCTGTAAGACAATTCATAGGTATTGGTTTCATAGCATTATTCTGTGCAACCAATTTCTACCAGCATTTTGTCTGACAAAATTCATAAATTGTTGACCATACTTTTATGCTGCTGGGTTTTTGTCTTTGTCACCTGCTTCCCTTTCAGTATAGAATACACTTATCCAGTTAAAATTTGAAATTTCATTGAAGATTCTTCCTGCAACTTAATATTTCAATCTTCATACAGTGTTTGAGTCCTTATCATCTTATTCAGCTTCTGCAAGTGTGGTATAGTACAAGTGTGGAGGATGATGCGAACCAAAGTGATGAATGCTAGCTTTAGCTTGTGGGTAATAAAATTGGTCTTCTCTTATTTTTTACAAACTTTACTTTAAAAACTTGCAGTTCACTAAAATTTTCCAAAAAATGTTTCAACTATTCTATCTGTAAGATAATTTGACTAAAGTTTTCTAGTTGTTTTTGAACAAATACAAACAAAATTTAGTACAATAACATTTAAAATGCCAGTAGTACTGTGGGACAAACAGGGTAATTTATAAGACATCTTTCAACAATTCAAATATTTCTAAAAACATCTTGATTATCAGAAATGAAGAGAGAGAGAAATCTTGTACTCCAGGCTGAAATAGTTTTCCAACAAATTTTTCACAAAGTTTGGCATATGATAGCTCTTGGTGGGGAGAATTATAGAGTTCATATACACTATGGATAATGCTAAAGTTCTACTCTGTGATGATTAATTTTGTATGTGAATTTGGAGACTGTTTTGAATGAAATATTATTTAAATGAGAGCATGTTAGGTAGAGTAGTGGGTCTCATCTGATCAATTGAAGGCTTAAGTAGAACAAAAACACTAGAAAGAAGAAATTCTCCAGAAGATGCCTTCGGCCTTCATCTTCACTTTTGGCTCTTATGGGTCTCAATCTTGCAGTCCACACTGCAGATTTGGAACTACCAGTCTCTAGAACTGGGTGAGCCAAGACCTTATAATTAACTTATTTATATATGTGTATAAAATACACACACACACACACACACACACAAACTGATTATATAATCAGTTTTTTTTTTTTTTGTACACATCAGCGGAGGTAAGGGCCAATATCATCATTACCTACTGATTTCTTGAGTAAAAAGGAAAAACACTGGAACGTCATAGCATTTGGATTTCTTGATTATCAGAAATATGCACGTCACCCAGTCAAAGTATGCTATTCAGTTTTTCACAGTCAGAATGACAAAAAAGCAAAGAGAATGTCTTTTGGTGGCATTTATTTTTCCTTAGTGTTATACAGCAAATGATGGGCAGTGTGGAGATAGAAAGTTAGCAATGGAAGAGGTTTAAAGAGAATGGAGTGAGTTTGAAGTTGTTATGGGGAAACAAAGGGTCAGTTGCTTCAGTATGCTGTTTTAAGATTCTATGTCTGTCTGTGGCTGCCCCCATCAATGAGCAAATGTCTTTCTGCTCTTTTCATGAAGATACTAGGAAGAAAGAACTGAACTGTGTCCATAGAATTTTGTCATTCAGAATAGTAGTTATATCAACTATATGCTCACCCTCACAGATATAGTAGGCTTGGGAATTTTTCTCAGAGTTTGTATGAAATGTAGTTAATCTAGTTAAAAAACAACGAAACTTTGATATACTTTTATCAACACCATTTCAGTTAAATATACTATTTTTATTTTCAGTTCTGCATTTAATATTTCTATGTGAGGAGGAAATCAAGTAAATATTTAATGAAAAGCAAAAAACAAAAACAAAACAAAACAAAAACAAAAACAACTGATTATCAGCAGCATTAACTCCTATAATAGCTTTCCATAAAATGCCACTTGAAAGAGTGAATGTCTATTTCAAGGGCTGCTGGAGTGTTAATGAGTAATTCATGACAATTTGCTACTTAAATGGACGTATGAATGAATGCTATTATATTAAGTGTGTTAAATCATAAAGAGAATAGATAAGCAAGAGTTAAAAGTAGGAGGAGGAAAGAATGTAATGCCAATTGAGTTACTGTGAGCTTAAAATAAGTCCTTTTATATTTTTTGTTTCATCATACAAAAGCTGCTGTTTAGCTATCTAAAGTGACTTAGACCCATTTGTATTCATCTTCTTTTAATAAATTAATATTTACTATGCAAAGAATAAGTATATTTTTTCCTTTAAGTATCTCAACAAATATATGAATTTTCCCAAAGTTGACTGCAAATTATTTTGGACAGAAGGACAAGTCTAAATGTGTAACAGAAGCACAATAAGCATTCTTTTTACTTTATTTAATTTTGAGATATTTTGTTGTTGTTTTTCAGTTGCTAAGTTATATGCAACTCTTTGTAACCCATGGGCTGCAGCATGCCAGGCTTCCCTGTCTCTCACTATCTCCTAGAGTTTGCTTAAATTCATGTCCATTGAGTCGGTGATACCATCCAACAATCTCATACTCTGATACCCCCTTCTCCTCCTTCCCTCAATCTTTTCCAGCATCTGAGTCTTTTCCAGTGAGTCAGCTGTTCGCATTAGGTGACCAAGATATTGGAGCTTTAGCTCCAAGTCAGTCCTTCCAATGAATATTCAGAGTTGCTTTTCTTTAAGATTGACTGATTTGATCTCTTTGCTGTCCAGGGAACTCACAGGAGTCTTCTCCAGCACCACAGTCCAAAGTCATCAATTTTTTGGCACTCTCCCTTCTTTACGGTCCAGCTCTCACATCCGCACATAACTACTACAAAAATCATAGCTTTAACTATATGAAACTTCATTGGCAAAGTGATGCCTATGCTTTTCAATACACTCTTTAGATTTGTCATGGCTTTTCTTTCAAGGAGCATCTTTTAATTTCATGGCTGCAGTCTCCATCCAGTGATTTTGAAGCCAAATAAAAATAAACTCTGTCACTGTTTCCATCATTTCCCCATCTATTTTCCATGAAGTGATGGGACTGGATGCCATGATCTTAGTTTATGAATGTTGAGGTTTTTTTAAGCCAGCTATTTCCCTCTCCTCTTTCATCTTCATCAAGAGGTTCCTTAGTTCCTTTTTGCTTTCTTCCATCAGGGTGGTATCATCTGCATATCTAAGGTTGTTGTGATTTCTATCAGCAATCTTGATTCCAGTTTGTAATTCATCAAGCTTGTCATTTCACATGATGTACTCGGCATATACATTAAATAAGTCAAGGGACAATATGCAGCCTTGATGTATTCAGATCCCAATTTTGAACCAGTCTGCTGTTCCTTGTCCGGATTTAACTGTTGCTTCTTGGTCTACACACAGGTTTATCAGGAGACTGGTAAACTGGCCTCGTATTCCTGTCTCTTTAAGAATTTTCCACAATTTGTTGTGACCCATACAATCAACATCTTTAGTGTATTCAGAAGCAGAAGTTTTCCTGGAATTCCCTTGCTTTTTCTTTTTTTAAAATTTAATTAATTTATTTTAATTGGAGGCTAATTTCTTTACAATATTGTAGTGGTTTTTGCCATACATTGACATGAATCCGCCATGGGTGTACATGTGTTCGCCATCCTGAACTCCCCTCCTACCTCCCTCCCATCCCATCTCTCAGGGTCATCCCAGTGCACCAGCCTGAGCACCCTGTCTCATGCATTGAACATGGACTGGCCATCTGTTTAATAAATGATAATATACATGTTTCAAAGTTATTCTCTCAAATCATCACACACTCACCTTCTCCCGCAGATTCCAAAAAAGACTGCTCTATACTATTGTGTCTCTGTTGCTGTCTCGCGTATAGGGCCATCATTCCCATCTGTCTAAATTATATATATATGTGTGTTAGTACACTGTATTGGTGTTTTTCTTTCTGACTTATTTCATTCTGTATAATAGGCTCCAGTTTCATCTACCTCGTTAGAACTGATTTAAATGCATTCTTTTTAATGGCTAAATAATATTCCATTGTGTACATGTACCACAGTTTTCTTATCCATGCATCTGCTGATGGACATAGAGGTTGCTTCCATGTCCTGGCTATTGAAAACAATGCTGCGATGAACATTGGGGTACACGTGTCTCTTTCAATTCTGATTTCCTTGGTGTGTATGCCCCAAAGTGGGATTGCTGGGTCATATGGCAGTTCTATTTCCAGTTTTTTTAAGGAATCTCCACAGCGTTCTCCATAGTGGCTGTACTAGTTTGCATTTCCACCAAAAATGTAAGAGGGTTCCCTTTTCTCCACACTCTCTCCAGCATTTATTGTTTGTAGACTTGGATAACAGCCATTATGACTGGTGTGAGATGGTACCTCATTGTGGTTTTGGTTTGCATTTTTTCTGATAATAAGTGATGTTGAGCATCTTTTCATGTATTTGCTAGCCATCTATATGTCTTCTTCAGAGAAATGTCTGTTTAGTTCTTTGGTCCATTTCTTGATTGGGTCATTTATTTTTCTGAAATTGAGCTGCAGGCATTGCTTGTATATTTTTGAGATTAGTTGTTTGTCAGTTGCTTCATTTGCTATTATTTTCTCCCATTGTGAAGGCTGTCTTTTCACCTTGCTTATAGTTTCCTTCATTGTGCAAAAGCTTTTAAGTTTAATTAGGTCCCATTTGTTTATTTTTACTTTTATTTTCATTACTCTGGGAGATGGGTCATAGAGGATCCTGCTAAGATTTATGTCAGAGAGTGTTTTGCTTATGATTTCTTCTAGGAGTTTTATAGTTCCTTGTCTTACATTTAGATCTTTAATCCATTTTGAGTTTATTTTTGTGTATGGTGTTAGAAAGTGTTCTAGTTTCATCATTTTACAAGTGGTTGACCAGTTTTCCCAGCAGCACTTGTTAAAGAGATTGTCTTTTCACCATTGTATATTCTTGCTTCCTTTGCCAAAGATAAGGTGTCCATGGGTGGGTGGGTTTATCTCTGAGCATTCTATTTGGTTCCATTGATCTATATTTCTGTCTTCGTGCCAGTACCATACTGTCTTTAATGATTGTAGCTTTGTAGTATAGCCTACAGTCAGGCAGGTTGATTCCTCCAGTTCCATTCTTCTTTCTCAGGATTGCTTTGGCTATTCAAGGTTTATTGTATTTCCATACAAATTGTGAAATTATTTGTTCTAGTTCTCTGAAAAATACTGTTGGTAACTTGATAGGGATTGCATGGAATCTATAGACTGCTTTGGGTAATATACTCATTTTCACTATATTGATTCTTCTGATCCATGAACATGGTATATTTCTCCATCTATTTGTGTCCTCTTTGATTTCTTTCATCAAGTTTTATAGTTTTCTATATATAGGTCTTTTTTTTTCTTTAGGTAGATTTATTCCTAAGTATTTTATTCTTTGCATTGCAATGGCGAATGGAATTGTTTCCTTAATTTTTCTTTCTCTTTTCTCATTGTTAGTGTATAGGTATGCAAGGGATTTCTGTGTGTTAATTTTATATCCTGCAACTTTGCTATATTCATTTATTAGCTCTAGTAATTTTCTGGTGGAAGCTTTAGGGGTTTTTTTTGTAGAGGATCATGTCATCTGCAAACAGTGAGAGTTTTACTTCTTCTTTTCCAATTTGGATTCCTTTTATTTCTTTTTCTTCTCTGATTGCTGTGGCTAAAACTTCCAAAACTATGTTGAACAGTAGTGGTGAGAGTTGGCACCCTTGTCTTCTTCCTGGCTTTAGGGGAAATGCCTTCAAATTTTCACCATTCAGGATAATTTTTGCTGTGGGTTTGTCATATATGGCTTTTATTATGTTGAGGTATGTTCCTTCTATTCCTGATTTCTCGAGGGTTTTTATCATAAATGGATGTTGAATTTTGTCAAAGGCTTTCTCTGCATCGATTGAGATAATTATATGGTTTTTACCTTTCAATTTGTTAATGTGGTGTATCACATTGATTGATTTGTGGATATTAAAGAATCTTTTCATCCCTGGGATAAAGCCCACTTGGTCATGATGTATGATCTTTTTAATATGTTGTTGCATTCTGTTTGCTAGGATTTTGTTCAGGATTTTTGCATCTATGTTCATCAGTAATATTGGCCTGTAGTTTTCTTTTCTTTCTTTTTATTTATTTATTTATTTATTTATTTATTTATTTATTTATTTATTTGTGTGTGTGACATCTTTGTCAGGTTTTGGTATTAGGATAATGGTGGTCTCATAGAATGAGTTAGGAAGTTTACCTTCCTCTGCAACTTTCTGGAAGAGTTTGAGTAGGATAGGTGTAAGCTCTTCTCTAAATTTTTGGTAGAATTCAGCTGTGAAGCCGTCTGGTCTTGGGCTTTTGTTTGCTAGAAGATTTCTGATTACAGTTTTGATTTTCGTGCTTGTGATGGGTCTCTTAAGATTTTCTATTTCTTCCTGGTTCAGTTTTGGAAAGCCATACTTTTCTAAGAATTTGTTCATTTCTTCCAAGTTGTCCATTTTATTGCCATATAGTTGCTGATAGTAGTCTCTTATGATCCTTTGTATTTCTGTGTTGTCTGTTGTGATTTCTCCATTTTCATTTCTAATTATGTTGATTTGATTCTTCTCCCTTTGTTTCTTGATGAGTCTGGCTAATGGTTTGTCAATTTTATTTATCTTCTCAAAAAGCCAGCTTTGTTTAGCCTATATATATTGGTACCTTTAATAGTTTTTTTCCTATAGTTTACATCTAATCTTACTTCATTGTGATCAGAAAATATGCTTGGAATGATTTAATTTTTTTTGGATTTACCAAGGCTAGGTTTATGGCCCAGGATGTGATCTATACTAGAGAAGGTTCCATGTGGACTTCAGAAAAAGGTGAACTTTATTGTTTTGGACTGAAATGTCCTATAGATATCAATTAGGTCAAACTGGTCCATTGTTTCATTTAAAGTTTGTGTTTCCTTGCTAATCTTCTGTTTAGTTGATCTACCCACAGGTGTGATTGGGGTATTAAAGTCTCCCACTATTACTGTGTTACTGTTAACTTCCCCCATCATACTTGTTAGGATTTGCCTTACATATTGCAGTGCTCCTATGTTAGGTGCATATATATTTATGATTGTTATATCTTCTTCTTAGATTGATCCTTTGATCATTATGTAGTGTCCTTCTTTGTCTCTTTTCAGAGCCTTTATTTCAAAGTCTATTTTATCTGATATGATTATTGCTACTCCTGCTTTTTTTTTTTGGGGGGGGGGTGTCTCCATTTGAGTGAAATATCTTTTTCCAGCCCTTCATTTTCGGTCTGTATGTGTCCCTTGTTTTGAGGTGGGTCTCTTGTAGACAGCATATACAGGAGTCTCATTTTCGTATCCATTCAGACAGTCTGTCTTTTTGTTGGGGCATTCAACCTATTTACATATAATATAATTATTGATAAGTATGATCCCATTGCCATTTACTTTGTTGTTTTGTGTTCGAGTTTATACACATTTTCTGTGTTTCCTGTCTAGAGAAGATCCTTTAGCATTTGTTGAAGAGCTGGTTTGGTGGTGTTGAATTCTCTCAGCTTTTGCTTGTCTGATTTCTCCTTCAGATTTAAATGAGATCCTTGCTGGGTACAGTAATCGGGGGTGTAGGTTTTTCCTCTTTCATCACTTTAAGTATGTCCTGTCATTTCCTTCTGGTCTGAAGAGTTTCTATTGAAAAATCAGCTGTTATCCTTATGGGAATCCCCTTGTGTGTTATTTGTTGTTTTACCCTTGCTGCTTTTAATATCTGTTCTCTGTGTTTGATCTTTGTTAATTTTATTAATATGTGTCTTGGGGTGTTTTCCCTTGGGTTTATCCTGTTTGGGACTCTCTGAGTTTCAGGACTTGGGTGGCTATTTCCCTTCTCATTTTAGGGGAGTTTTCAACTATATATCTCAAGTATTTTCTCATGATCTTTCTTTTTGTCTTATTCTTCTGGGACTCCTATGATTCGAATGTTGGGGCATTTGACATTGTCCCAGGGTTCTCTGAGGTTGTCTTCATTTCTTTTAGTTATTTTTTCTTTTTTCCTCTTTGCTTCATTTATTTCCACCATTCTATCTTCCACCCTACCTATCCTATCTTCTACCTCAGTTATTCTACTGTTGGTTCCCTCCAGAGTATTTTTGATCTCAGTTGTTACATTATTCATTATTCTAAAGTGGGCCCTGGATTGCATGTACTTTTCAGGTCTAAGTGGCTCAGGTTCAGGTTCTTGGGTACTCCACAAAAGTGCAGACTTGGTTGGGCCTGTGTTTTGTGCCCTTCCCAGGTCCAAGCAGCTCAGGCAACCAGGTGCTTGGTGAGTTCATTCTCCCCAGGTGGGGTGGAGCATCTTATCACCCACCTGTCCCAGCCCTTCAGTTTCCTGGGTGTGCAGTGGGAGCACCATCTCAGGTGTGCTGTTGTGTCTCTCCTCTGGGGAGGTAATCTCTGGCTGCAACCCACCTGGCAGATGTCAACCATCCAGGATCCCAAGAAGACTTGGTTAGCAAGTGGGAGCCTGCTCTCAATTTGGTTGAGGATGCCTCTTTGGAGCTGAGATTGCCCCTTTCCAGCTCTGGCTGTCTCCCACCTGCCTCTCAGCCTCTGGTGGGGGATGGGCCAGTCCTCAGCCTGCTAGCTCTCCTCTGGTATTCGCTCAGTCCTTTCTTCTGTGAGTAGACCTTGCAGTGCCATAGGTTAGAGCTTTTCATGAGAAAGTTCTCTCTCTTTTTACTCTCTCTCTCTGGCTATCCCACATTTTGGGTTGCTATCTCATGTTAGCTCCCTCAGATTGTCCTCAGGGCACTCAGGCCTGGTCCTTACCCTTAGCAATGCAGCCCACACCTCCCTGTTCAGCCCCAACTTGCTGGTGATGGATGTGAACGTCTGGGCTACTTTTCCACTGGGAGTTGCCGTTAGGCATGCAATCTGTGGGTTTTATTTATTTTTCCTCCCGGTTATGTTGCCCTCTGAGATTCAAAAACTCCCCACAGACCCACCAGTGAGAGAGTTTCCTGGTGTTTGGAAACTTCTCCTCTTTCATGACTCCCTCCCTGGAATGGGTCTCCATCCCTAACTCTTTTGTCTCTCTTTTTATCTTTTATATTTTGTCTTACCTCCTTTCAAAGACAATGGGCTGCCTTTCTGGGTGCCTGGTGTCTTATGCCAGCATTCAGAAGTTGTTTTGTGGAATTTGTCCAGCGTTCAAATGATCTTTTGATGAATTTGTGTGGGGGAAAGTGGTCTCCCTGCCCACCACCCTCTTCTGCTTTTTCTATGATTCAATGGAATTTGGCAATTTGATCTCTAGTTCCTCTCTTTCCTAAATCCAACTTTTACAACTGCAAGCTCTTGGTTCACGTATTTTTGAAGCCTAGTTTGAAGAATTTTGATCATTACCATGCTAGCATGTGAAATTAGTGCAATTATATGGACGTTTGAACTTTCTTTGCCTTTTGGGGATTGGGATGAAAACTGACATTCTCCAGTCCTGTTGCCACTACTGAGTTTCCCAAATTGGTTGGCATGTTGAGTGCAGCACATTAACAGCATCATCTTTTAGGACTTGAAAGAGCTCAGTTGGAATTCTATCACCTCCACTAAGTTTATTTGTAGTAATGGTTCCTAAGGGCAACTTCACTTCATACATATGATGTCTGGCTCTAGGTGAGTGACTATCCCTCTAGGTTATCTATGTCATTAAGACTTTTGTATAGGTTTTCTGTGTATTCTTACTACCTCTTCTTAATCTCTTTTGCTTCTGGTCCTTGCAATTTCTGTCCTTTATTGTGCTCATTTTTGCATGAAATGTTCCCTTAGTATCTCCAATTTTCTTGAAGAGCTCTCTAGTCTTTCCCATTCTCTTGTTTTCCTCTATTACATTGTATTGTTCACTTAGAATAGCTTTCTTTTTTCTCCTTGTTATTTTCTGGAACTCTGTGTCCAGATGAATATATCTTGCCCTTTCTCCTTTGCCTTTCACTGCTCTTTTCTCAGATATTTGTAAGCCTCCTCAGATAACCATTTTGCCTTTTTGCATTTCTTCTTCTTGGAGATCATATACAGTGGACCTACTATACAGTGTTATGAACCCCCACCCATAGTTCTTCAGGCACTCTGTCAACCAGATCTAATTCCTTGAATCTATTTGTCACTTACACTATTAATCATAAGGGATTTGATTTAGGTCATACCTGAATGGCCATTCTAAAGGAGATCAGCCCTGGGTGTTCTTTGGAAAGAATGATGCTAAAGCTGAAATTCCAGTACTTTGGTCACCTCATGTGAAGAGTTGACTCATTGGAAAAGACTCTGATGCTGGGAGGGATTGGGGGCAGGAGGAGAAAGGGACGACAGAGGATGAGATGGCTGGATGGCATCACTGACTTGAGGGACGTGAGTTTGAGTGAACTCCAGGAGATGGTGATAGACAGCGAGGCCCGGTGTGCTGTGATTCATGGAGTCACAAAGAGTCGGACACAACTGAGTGACTGAACTGAACTGAATGGCCTAGTTGTTTTTCTTATTTTCTTCAATTTAAATCTGAATTTTGCAATAAGGAGCTCATTATCTGAGCCACAGTCAGCTCCTGGTCTTTTTTTGCTGACTGTATGGAGCTTCTCCATCATTGGCTGCAAATATATTCAATCTGATTTTGGTATTGACTGTCTGGTGATGTCCATGTGTAGAGTCTTCTCTTGTGTTGTTGGAAGAGGGTGTTTGCTATGACCAGTGTGTTCTCTTGGCAAAACTCTGTGAGCCTTTGGCCTGCTTAATTTTGTACTCCAAGGCCAAACTTGCCTGTTACTCCAGGTATCTCTTGACCTCTTACTTTTGAATTCTAATCTCTTATGACATATAGGACTTTATTTTTTTGGTTTTAGTTCTAGAAGATCTTAGAGTTCTTCATAAGACCTTTCAACTTCAGCTTCTTTGGTATTATGGTTGGTGTATGGACTTGAAATACTAATGTGATGTTGAATGGTTTGCACTAGAAATAAACCCAGATCGTTTTGTTGTTTTTGAAATTGCACCCAAGTACTGCATTTCAGACTCTTTTGTTGACTATGAGGGCTAATCCATTTCATTTAAGACGTTCTTGCCCACACTGGTAGATATAATGGTCATCTGAATTAAATTTGCCCATTCTTGTTCATTCTAGTTTACTGGTTCATAAAATGTTGATGCTCACTCTTGCCATCTTGTGCTTGACCATATCCAATTTACCTTGATTCATGAACCTAACATTCCAGGTTCCTATGCAATATTTTATTTTGAGATTATATTTTATAAATAACTAAAATATTTTATGTCATTAAATCCTACATTTGAGACAGCAATAAGTAAGTAGTGCTATAAATATTGAATGTATTACTGTTTTCAACCAATTTAGAATGAAGGAATAAGTCAAAAATGACTTTATTCAGTAAAATGTTTTTTCATAAGTCTACCATTATTGTTCACATAGACTTAGAGGATACTGAAAATGCATTCATTGGTCAGATATAAAATAGAATGTTATTTAAAAGTATGTATAGATTGATTTCTACACATTTCTATACAAAATAATTTTCTCTTAAGCACAGGCAGCTGCGAGCCAGCAACTAAGCGCGACTGAGAGGAGCTACCCCATGTCCGAGGTCAGGGGCAGCAGCCTAGAGTGTCAGGCTGCGACGGTGCAGGAATGGCCGAGAGGAGCTACCCTGTATGTGAGGTCAGTGGCAGCGACTGGGAGGAGCTACCCTGCGTCCGAGGCCAGGGGCAGTGGCCGGGAGGAGACACCCCAAATCCGAGGTCAGGGGCGGCAGCCAGGAGGAGACACCCCGAGTCCAAGGTCAGGAGTGGCCAGGAGAAGCCACAAGCCACCTAGCGCCTGAGGCCAGAGGTGGTGACCTTGAGGAGCCACCCCGTGCCCGAGGCCAGGGGCAGCAGCTGGGAGGAGACACCCAAGCCCGAAGCCAGGGTCGGCAGCCGGGAGAAGCAACCTGAGGAGTAGTGGCTGCCCAGGCACAGTAGGGCCCTAGAGGAGCTATCCCACGTTGAAGGTCAGGAATGGTGTCGGTAAGGAGATACCCCTTGTCCAAGGTAAGGAGCAGCGGCTGTGCTTTGCTGGAACAGCCATGAAGAGATACCCCACACCAAGGTAAGAGAAACCCAAGTAAGATGGTAAGTGTTGCAAGAGGGCATCAGAGGGCAGACACACTGAACCATACTCACAGAAAACTAGTCAATCTAATGACACTAGGACCACAGCCTTGCATAACTCAATGAAACCAAGCCATGCCTGCAGGGCAACCCAAAATGGGTGGGTCATGGTGGAGAGGCCTGACAGAATGTGATCCACTGGAGAAGGGAATGGCAAACCACTTCAGTATTCTTGCCTTGAGAACCCTATGGACAGTATGAAAAGGCAAAATGATAGGATACCAAAAGAGGAACTCCCCAGGTCAGTAGTTGCCCAGTATGCTACTGGAAATCAGTGGAGAAATAACTCCAGAAAGAATGAAGGGATGGAGCCAAAGCAAAAACAATAACCAGCTGTGGATGTGACTGGTGATAGAAGCAAGGTCCGATGCTGTAAAGAGCAATATTGCATAGGAACCTGGAATGTCAGGTCCATGAATCAGGACAAATTGGAAGTGGCCAAACAAGATATGGCAAGGGTGAACGTCGACATTCTAGGAATCAGCTAACTAAAATGGACTGGAATGGGTGAATTTAACTCAGATGACCAATACATCTACTACTGCAGGAAGGAATCCCTCAGAATAAATGGAGTAGCCATCATGGTCAACAAAAGAGTCCGAACTGCACTACTTGGATTCAATCTCAAAAATGACAGAATGATCTCTGTTCATCTCTAAGGCAAACCATTCAATATCAGTTATCCAAGTCTATGCCCCAACTAGTAACGCTGAAGAAACTGAAGTTGAATGGTTCTATGAAGACCTACAAGATCTTTTAGAACTAACACCCAAAAGAGATGTCCTTTTCATTATAGGGGACTGGAATGCAAAAGTATGAACTCAAGAAACACTTGGAGTAACAGGCAAATTTGGCCTTGGAATGCAGAATGAAGCAGGGCAAAGACTAATAGAGTTTTGCCAAGAAAATGCACTGGTCATAGCAAACACCCTCTTCTAACAACACAAGAGAAGACTCTACACATGGACATCACCAGACGGTCAACACCAAAATCAGATTGATTATATTCTTTGCAGCCAAAGAGGGAGAAGCTCTATACACTCAACAAAAACAAGACCAGGAGCGGACTGTGGCTCAGATCGTGAACTCCTTATTGCCAAATTCAGACTTAAATTGAAGAAAGTAGGGAAAACCACTAGACCATTCAGGTATGACCTAAATCAAATCCCTTATGATTATACACTAGAAGTGAGAAATAGATTTAAGGGCCTAGATCCAATAGATAGAGTGCCTGATGAACTATGGAATGAGGTTCTGGACATTGTACAGGAGACAGGGATCAAGAATATCCCCATGGAAAAGAAATGCAAAAAAGAAAAATGGCTGTCTGGGGAGGCCTTACAGATAGCTGTGAGAAGAAGAGAGGCGAAAAGCAAAGGAGGAAAGGAAAGATATAAGCATCTGAATGCAGAGTTCCAAAGAATAGCAAGAACAGATAAGCAAGCTTTCTTCAGTGATCAATGCAAAGAAATAGAGGAAAACAACAGAATGGGAAAGACTAGAGATCTCTTCAAGAAAATTAGAGATACCAAGGGAACATTTCATGCAAGAATGGGCTCAATAATGGACAGAAATGGTCTGGACCTAACAGAAGCAGAAGATGTTAAGAAGAGGTGGCAAGAATACACAGAAGAACTGTACAAAAAAGATCTTCACGACCCAGATAATCATGATGATGTGATCACTCATCTAGAGCCAGACATCTTGGAATGTGAAGTCAAGTGGGCCTTAGAAAGCATCACTACAAACAAATCTAGTGGAGGTGATGGAATTCCAGTGGAGCTGTTTCAAATCCTGAAAGATGATGCTGTGAAAGTGCTGCACTCAATATGCCAGCAAGTTTGGAAAACTCAGCAGTGGCCACAGGACTGGAAAAGGTCAGTTTTCATTCCAATCCCAAACAAAGGCAATGCCAAAGAATGCTCAAACTACCGCATAATTGTACTCATCCTACCTGCTAGTAAAGCAATGCTCAAAATTCTCCAAGCCAGGCTTCAGCAATACGTGAACCGGGTACTCCCTGATGTTCAAGCTGGTTTTACAAAAGGCAGAGGAACCAGAGATCAAATTGCCAACCTCTGCTGAATCATGGAAAAAGCAAGAGAGTTCCAGAAAAACATCTATTTCTGCTTTATTGACTATGCCAAAGCCTTTGACTGTGTGGATCACAGAAAATGTGGAAAATTCTGAAAGAGATGGGAATACCAGACCACCTAACCTTCCTCTTGAGAAATCTGTATGCAGGTCAGGAAGCAAGAGTTAGAACTGGACATGGAAAAACTGACTGGTTCCAAATAGGAAAAGGAGTACGTCAAGGCTGTATATTGTCACCCTGCTTATTTAACTTCTATGCAGAGTACATCATGAGAAACACTGGGCTGGAAGAAACACAATCTGGAATCAAGATTGCCGGGAGAAATATCAATAACCTCAGATATGCAGATGACACCACCCTTATGGCAGAAAGTGAAGAGGAACTAAAAAGCCTCTTGATCAAAGTGAAAGAGGAGAGTGAAAAAGTTGGCTTAAAGCTCCACATTCAGGAAATGAAGATCATGGCATCCGGTGCCATCACTCCATGGGAATAGATGGGGAAACAGTAGAAACAGTGTCAGACTTTAATTTTTTGGCTCCAAAATCACTGCAGATGGTGATTGAAGCCATGAAATTAAAAGATGCTTACTCCTAGGAAGAAAAGTTATGACCAACCTAGATAACATATTCAAAAGCAGAGACATTACTTTGCCGACTAAGTTCCGTCTAGTCAAGGCTATGTTTTTCCTGAGGTCATGTACGGATGTGAGAGTTGGACTGTGAAGAAGGCTGAGCACCAAAGAATTGATGTGTTTTAACTGTGGTGTTGGAGAAGACTCTTGAGAGTCCCTTGGACTGCAAGGTGATCTAACCAGTCCATTCTGAAGATCAGCCCTGGGATTTCTTTGGAAGGAATGATGCTAAAGCTGAAGCTCCAGTATTTTGGCAACCTCATGGGAAGAGTTGACTCATTGGAAAAGACTCTGATGCTCGGAGGGACTGGGGGCAGGAGGAGAAGGGGATGACAGAGGATGAGATGGCTGGATGGCATCACTGACTCGATGGACGTGAGTCTATATGAACTCCAGGAGATGGTGCGAACAGGGAGGCCTGGCGTTCTGCAATTCATGGGGTCGCAAAGAGTCAGACACGACTGAGCGACTGAACTGAACTAAACTTTATTTTATATCGCCACTAAAATTATCAAGATATTTAAACTAAATTTTCAGCCTAATAAATGACTTCAAGGCCTTCCCCAGTGGCTCAACTGTAATGAGTCCACTTGTAATGTGGGACAGGCAGGAGATGCAGGTTCCATCCCTGGGTTAGGAAAATACCCTGAAAGAGAGCATGGCAACCGACTCCAGTATTCTCGCCAGGCTGGGAAAATCCCATGGAGTGAGGAGCTTGACAGGCTACATACTATTGGTTTGCAAAGAGTCAGACTTGTCTGAAGTGACTGAGCACAAATAAATGACTGTATACTGCTGCTTTGTAACTACAATCATCTTATCCAACCTTAGATTTCTTTGCTATGTCACCTTCACATTTAATATACTAAAAGATAAAATCTATGCCCTTAAGGACCATATAGTTCATGACCAAATCGTTAGACTACAGTGTTATATTTTGTTGATAATAAAATATCCATTTTTTTCTTAGCTTAATTTTCCTAAATTGAAAAACTGTCTTGTTAAACCTAACAGGAAGCAAGTTAAAATATTCTGTTATGTGCTTCTAAGTATAGGTTTTTTATTTCTAATATATTATTGTTAATTTTTTATACATGTGTAGTTATATTTTCATTGAAATAATGATCAAATTATCAAAATGCCAATGGCATTTTTTCACAGAACAAGAATATAAAATTTTAAAGCCTGTATGGAAACACAAGAGATCCCGAATAGACAAAAGGATCTTGAGAAAGAAGAATGCAGCTAAAGGAATCACACCTTGACTTCAGACTATATACAAAGCTATTGTAATCAAAATAGTGGTATTGGCACAAAAACAGATACATAGTTCAGTGGAACAATATAGAGAGCCCAGAAATAAACCCATGCCTTTTTGGTCAATTAATTCATGGGAATGAGGCAAAGATATACAATGAGAAAAAGACAGTCTCTTCGGCAAATGGTTTTGGGAGAACTGGACAGCTGCATGTAAAATAATTAAATTAGAACATTATCTAACTCCATAACAAAAATAAATTTAAAATGGATTACAGATCTAAATATAAGACCAGACACTATAAAACTCCTAAAGGAAAACATAGATAGAAGTCTTTGACATAAATCTCAGCATTTTTTATTTTAGACCCATCTCATACAGAAATGCAAACAAAAGCAAAAATAAACAAATGGGCCATAATTAAACTTAAAAACTTTTTACAACAAAGGAATCCATAAACAAAATGAAAAGACAATATATGGGATAAAATATTTGCAAATAATGTAACCCACAAGGGATTATTCTACAAAATATACAAACAGCTCATGTACTTCAATTTAAAAATAAATCAAGAAGTGGGCAAAAAACCCTAAATAGACATTTCTCCAAAGAAGACATACAGATGGGCAAGAGACACATGAAAACATGCTCAACATCACTAGTTATGAAAGAAATGTAAATCAAGGCTACAGTGAGGTATTACCCATCACAGTCACTATGACTATCATCCAAATGTCTATAAATAATAAATGCTTGAGATGGGGCAGAGTTTAAAGACTCTTGGCAAAAGCTTAATAAATGATGTACCAGATTCTGGTAAAGACATTGATCAGGCAACTAAGAGAGACAGTCATAAAAGAGACAGTTGTATAATTGATGACAAATAAAATAATAAAATTTATACTATGGGACAGAATTAACCCAGAGTGAGATATATAATGCTTTAATTTTTTGCCTGAATGCTGATGATTTTATTAATTTTTAAATAAAAATTTTATTTTATTAATTTCTATACTAAAAATTTATATTACTTTATAACAAGGAATCTATTGTATGTACAGTATCTCATAAAGAGGATTTTCCAGTGTTTTCTAGTCCTTTGAAAAAAGTTAATGTCCATGGTATGCTGACTTTACCCACACAGAAAAGGAAAGCTTCAAAATCCCTAGACATCCACCCAGCTGTTTCTAGCTTCTGTTATATTTACACTGATTTATCTAGCATGGCATATAATTAGTTGTTTGGATTATTGAATCAAGTTTGACTGTACTTTATTATGATTCAGAACATATCATTTGTATTGTCATTGTGAAGGCAGTTTCAGGCCAAAGTACTTATCAACTCCCTTCTGCTAAGGAAAACATAGAAAAGTGGTAGACAGTTTTCTCCAAAACACTATAAATTATTTGCTGTATGTGCTTAATGAAAATGTGTTTTTAATTAATAATAAATGGGTTTAGTTTGTTCTTCTAAAATAACCCTATTTGTGTAATGATATCTGCCTATGCAAGTTTTTCATAGACTTAAAGACTAACTCAAAGTCCATGTTTATGGAAATTTTTATCTTAAATTAAGTGAAAATAGTGAAATTAATTTATATTTATAATGCATATGGCATAAATATGTAGTTGTATTTACTTGTCATAGTGAACACCATAGATATTTGATAAAGAGCCAAAGAAAGGGAGGAAAAGGGAAAAGAGTTGATATGTATATTTTCCTTTAGGATCAAGGTTTTAATGTAAGCCATTCTTTTGTAAAGTATAAATATTTCATACTAAAACTAAGGGGCTATGTTCCTTAATCATTCTCTACCTCAGTTTGGTAGACTTTTTCAGGCTATAAATTTTTGCTGTATTTTTTACTTTTTTTTTGCACTTCTAATAAAATATCTTTTTATTCCAAAACTATTTTTATTTTAAAAATCTCAGGGGTACACATGAAGGCATGACTGCCATGCAACCATTTAAGAAAAGTTTTCATCTATAGTTAGCCCAGAAATCTAATTTCAATAGAATATCTTATGAAAGTTATAAATATGAGACCAAATTTACCTTATAGCTTTCCTTCCAAGATTTCACTAAAAAGTCCCAATGTAGTTTAGGAGTCATAAAATCTTTAATTTATGTATCAGTGCCTGCCTTCATTTGGGTTAGAAATCTACCCAGCATAGTGCAAAGCATTCCCCAATTGCTCACACCAACTACATGGTGACAGAAGTGCTGAGATTAATCACTTTAAGGCTAAACCTGACTCAGCTATTCTAAAGGTCAGAAAAAGACTAGCTAAAAGGATGTGAAGACCTATGGAAGCACAAACTATTGCAAACTACTCTAATAAATTAGCTACAATTTGCTGGTGACTTCTTTTTATTAACTAGACTATTAGAGTTTTGGTGTGTTAGATTATGCTTGTGTATTTTGGAATGAGACCAGCTCTCATTTTTACTGAAAATTTAATTTAGGACTTTTAGCCCCAGCATTATTCCTGCTATATGAGGGAGAAAATAGTATTTCCTTTATTGAAAGGAAATGTATTTTATAAATTAAATGGAAAACACAAGATAAATTTGATACAAGATAAATTTTGGGGTGTCAAAGTATAAATGTAGCCTCCAATTTTGTCATTGCTGCTTTCTCTTCTTGGCTAATGTCTATGTCCTCCAAAAGCATCCTTGAAATGAACAATCTAAGAGCTAAGATTGTCCATGGACTCTGCTTTTTCACAAACCTGAATCTGTCCCTAAATGGAATGTTTTCTACAGAAACATGTCAAGATTTCAGTTCATGAGTGGATGGATCAGTAACTTCTACAAATCAGAGTACATCTAAAACTAATTATCACAAATTCTAGTCCATGACACAAAATATCTGCTGCAAAAGTACAGGGTTACTTTACCTGTCTGAATTAGTCAAAACTCTTGAACAGTTCAAAATCAGGGACAATTAGGAACAAAATCACCTCTATGATTAGATACTTAGAAACACAATGATTACAGATGGTAGAATTGGGTAACAAAAGCACAGGAAAGGTGGATGTAACTTCTATTTGGTTAGAATTATTTACAAGCAGTATGAAAAGGTAACATTCCAGGGGAAACTAAGTATGGCCAGGAGAGTTCCTGGATTCAATATTTTATAGTCCATAAAACACAGACATCTCTGATTTAACTTTTTGTCAACCTTCATGTAAACTGGTTTCTTAAAGTAGTGCATGTGTGTCCTAATTCATGCGCTAAAAGGCCAAGCACCTATATTCAGGTGAACAGTTAAGGACATGACTGTGGGCTAGTTTATGTCGTTGGTGGTGGTGGTGGTTCAGTCACTAAGCCTTGTCTGACTCTTTGCAACCCCATGGACTGTAGCCTGCTATACTTCTCTGTCCATGAAATTCTCCAGGCAAGAACACTGGAGTGGGCTGCCATTTCCTTCTGCAGGGATCTTCACAACCCAAGGATAGAACCCAGGTCTCCTGCATTGCAGGTGGATTCTCTACTGATTGAGCCATTATGGAAGTCCAGTTTATGTGGTTATTTAACCATAAAAACAACAACAACAAAATTAGTTTTCCTGGACATGTTACATCACTAGTGCAGATAAGGAAATGGTCTCACAGCCCAATTCTACCATCTGCAATCATTGTGTTTTTAAGTATCTAGTGGTCCTCAGGAAGCAACAGTTAGAACTGGACATGGAACAACAACAACTCCTTTCCAAATAGGAAAAGGAGTATGTCAAGGCTGTATATTGTCACCCTGCTTATTTAACTTCTATGCAGAGTACATCATGAGAAATGCTGGGCTGGAAGAAACACAAGCTGGAATCAAGATTGCTGGGAGAAATATCAATAACATCAGATATGCAGATGACACCACCCTTATGGCAGAAAGTGAAGAGGAACTAAAAAGCCTACTGATGAAAGTAAAAGAGGAGAGTGAAAAAGTTGGCTTAAAGCTCAACATTCAGAAAACGAAGATCATGGCATCCGGTCCAATCACTCCATGGGAAATATATGGAGAAACAGTGGAAACAGTGTCAGACTTTATTTTTTTTTTTTTTTGGCTCCAAAATCACTGCAGATGGTGACTGCATCCATGAAATTAAAAGACGCTTACTCCTTGGAAGAAAAGTTATGACCAACCTAGATAGTATATTCAAAAGCAGAGACATTTGCCGACTATGGTCCGTCTAGTCAAGGCTATGGTTTTTCCAATAGTCATGTATAGATGTGAGAGTTGGACTATGAAGAAGGCTGAGTGCCAAAGAATTGATGCGTTTGAACTGTGGTGTTGGAGAAGACTCTTGAGAGTTCCTTGGACTGCAAGGAGATCCAACCAGTCCATTGTGAAGGAGATCAGCCCTGGGATTTCTTTGGAAGGAGTGATGCTAAAGCTGAAACTCCAGCACTTTGGCCACCTCATGGGAAGAGTTAACTCATTGGAAAAGACTCTGATGCTAGGAGGAATTGGGGGTAGGAGGAGAAGGGGACGACCGAAGATGAGATGGCTGGATGGCATCGCTGACACGATGGACGTGAATCTGAGTGAACTCCAGGAGTTGTTGATGGACAGGGAGGCCTGGCGTGCTTCGATTCATGGGGTTGCAAAAAGTCGGACACGACTGAGTGACTGAACTGAACTGAACTGAACTGAGTGGTCCTCAAGATCACAAATTTCTTCTTTCTTCTTGGTGGCTCAGAGGAGCCTGACAGGCTACAGTCCATGGGGTCGCAAAGATTCAGACGCAACTGAATAACTTACACTTTTCAAAGTAAAGTCACTATAGCCTCCTGCCCACAGAAAATAGCAAGAAAAGACACTGGCTGTCAAAATTGAGTGAGAATTTGTAATAATTAACATCAGGAGCTACAGACAGCTTTCCTTACTCCTACTCTCTGAGCAAAGGATTCAAAGTCATTGAAACTGTTTGAGAGATAATAAGAACTAAAGAACTTGCAGGTGCTATACACAGAGGCAATGAGCAATACCATCACTATACCATTCAAATTTCAACCAAAACAATCTCCTAAACAGTTGCAGAACAACTTAATGGTGTCTCACTTTAAGGAGGAAGGTTCTTAAGTGTAGCCGTGAGCCATAAACCTTTGAAAGGAAGATTAGTAGACAATTTTTGGCCTCATAGATATAACCTTAATGGGCGATTCTACCTGAAATTTGGCTTCTGTCTAGCTATATCTCGGATCTCTTTGAACACCTGTGTGCCTGAGATTTGCTGTGAGGGTGCCATTGCCATTTTCAAGAGAAGAATTATGCCAGCTGCTTTGGGACTGGTAAGGGATCTATTTGAGACTAAAGAAGTCTCGGAAATGAGTAAGAGGGAAAAAGCATACAATCTAGTTTAGGACTCATGTTTTTTATGTCACATAGATGGGATTTTCTTTCCCAAGGTTGTCTTTTTGAATTCCTCCTTGAAATAGCAGCAATACTGAATTCTGATGAAGCAACACCTGTTTTGACCCCCAGGCAGACTTTGGGCCAGTAATCCTTTTGGATACTGATTCATTCAATTCTGCTAAATAATTAGTGAGTCAACTTCCCTAGCTGATTTTTATTCCTATGGGCAATGCTAATTCTATGATTTCAATCAGTTTATAATCCCAGAATATAGCTTTTAACAAATGAAGCTATAACATATTTGTGGCAAAAATAAAAATAAAATCTAGGACTCTTCAGAAATAAATATAGCAATGTGTTATTATGACAGTGTCTATATTATTATTTACTTTTCCTATCTTCTTAATTGTAATATAATCACTTAGTGGAAACATAAATGATGATGCATATTTGTTGATTTCCTATTAATTGTTTAGTACTTCGACAATATCCTGGTCCTGGTACTGACAATAAACATGTTTCATGGGCTAATAAGTTCAATTACATAATTTTAAAATTTAAAAAATTATGAAATTTCTTTATACTAGTATATAAATACCAACTAACATTGTCTACACCTATTTGTCAATACAAAGCTTTGTTATGTAAACTGATGCTTTTTAAATATTTAACATACATACCTTACTCATTATACTAAAGAGACTTACAAATAATTATAAAAAACCTTTGTCTTTAATATTATATCTATAAAATATTTGAAAGAGGGATCTAACAAAATATAGCTAAACTCAGTTACATTTCTGAGTATGAATTTCAGACACATAGTAAGAAAATAGGGATAATAGTTATTTTAAAAGAGATTCAACTGAAATATTACATTTTTGCAAACTTGCTAAGCAATCACACAACCAGGAAGATTCATTGGCTCTATAATCATTTCATTCTCTACAACTTGCCTCCTGTATTTCTACTGGAACTCTTGCAGAGATCTTCAGCGTATTTCTTTTAAAAAGATCCAACAGAAAATACATGCAGCAGAAATTGTAAAACTGTATTGAACAATATTTGATCTACACTGAGAAATATTAGGCAATTGGAATAGCTATTCCATAGAACTATATATGATGACACGAAGTACATTTCCATAACTGTTAAGAAGGCACTTTAAATAGTGCGTTTTAATTTATCTCATCTATATTATAGTTGGGCTTCCCTGATAGCTCAGTTGGTAAAGAATCTGCCTGCAATGCAGGAGACCCCAATTCGATTCCTGGGTCAGGAAGATCTGCTGGAGAAGGGATAAGCTACCCACACCAGTATTCTTTGGCTCAGCTGGTAAATAATTTGCCTGCAATTCGGGAGACCTGTATTCTATCCCTGGGTTAGAAGATCTTCTGGAGAAGGGAAAGCCTATCCACTCCAGTATTTTGGCCTGGAGAATTCCATAGACTACAGAGTTATAATTAAAAACATACTATTAAACCAATAAATACTGAAGGTCTAAAATGGA
Organism: Capra hircus; assembly: GCF_001704415.2. NCBI lineage: Eukaryota > Metazoa > Chordata > Mammalia > Artiodactyla > Bovidae > Capra > Capra hircus. Next base: position 47,228,769 of record NC_030824.1, on the reverse strand, counting down.
GACAAAGAGAAGTAGAGATAGATAAGATTAAGTGATAAGATCACTGAGAAAAATGAAATTTCAGATATTGGTTATTTTTAATCAGTGGGTTTGTGGATAAATTTAAATTTTTTGTTGCTTTTTCTACTCCATTTTAAATTTTATCAGTCATACAGTACATGTACAGTATTTATTTATTTATAAACTAGTGGAAACTAGTAAAATTCTGTGCAATTTTTAGATTTAATATTCTAACCTATATTTTAGAAGTACACTTTTAGTATTTCATGTTTTTACAGTGTTAAAATGCTGAATTTAATAATTAAAAAGAATAGCCACTACTATGTGGAAAGAAAATAGATTTGAATGGCAATTGAAAACACTAAATAATTTACCTGAAATTATGACTATTAACTATTAAATGTTGCTTTGTTCATATAGAGTACCAAAGTTAACTAATTCTGGGTCATATGATAGATTTATTCCTAGTTTTGTAAGGAATCCCCATACTGTGCTCCATAATGGGTATATTACTTTACATTCTCACAAACAATATAGGAGGGTTCCCTTTTCTCCATATACTCTCCTGTGTTTATTGCCTGTAGCTTTTTTTTTTTTTTTTTTAAATCATGGCCTCTTTCATCCCATGTGAAAATGCAACCAGCATAACAAATCAAGATAGCACTCTAAAATGTATTTGAAATGGATTATTGCTTATTATAGGGCTTTCCTGGTGGCTCAGATGGTAAGGAACCTGCCTGCAATGCAGCAAACCTGGATAAAATCCCTGGGTTGGGAAGATCCTCTGGAGAAGGGAATGGCTATCCAATAAGGAACTCTGGCCTGTAGAATTCTATTAACAGAGGACGCTGGCAGTTGCAAAGAGTCGGACACAACTGAATGACATTCACACACACACACACTGTTGATTATTATTACAGTGACTGTAGATACTAGCTATTGTTTAATTTGAAGGGAAAGGCTGCCCACTCCAGTATTCTGGCCTGGAAAATTCCAATGACTATACAGTCCATGGGCTCGCAAAGAGTCAGACACGACTGAATGACTTCACTTCACTTCAAGCTCTTTTGAGGCTGACCTGATTAGAGATCTGAAAAATGGTTAATAATTTATTTGACCATAGTCAATAGTCATACTAACAACACAGTCATTTCCCAGTTGCAGAGGCAATGTTTATGAAATCCACCTATTTTATCTGATATTATGCAGTAACTTACAATTGTTTCATTCAGAATTATCCTAATTTATCTTTATGGGAAGAAACAATATTGTCTTCATTTCATCATAGAATATCATTGTTTGAGTTATCAAGCTCTTTTGTGAGTTTAATTTCATCACAATCTCAGAGATGTTCAACAATTGATAAAGTATCTGCATTCTTTCTTTTGAAACATGAAACAAATATATATTTAATACAATATAAATTTTGAATATAATGGAACATAAATAATATAAACTTTTCTTTTGGTGCATCATACAATGAAAAAAATGGATATATTTAATAAGTACCACTGCAATATGTTTTGAATTGTAAAAGTTTATATTATGCAAGGCCCTGACATAGTAATGCTACTTAAATTTTAATCAAAAATATATATCCTTATTTTTTATTTATTATAAGTGAACATGTTATTTAGTGTCTTGGAGATCCAAAGCCAAGAGGAGTATATTCTCAGAGGGTTCAAAATATAGCATTAGACTATTATTTTACTTTATATTTTATTTTATGGCGGTTAAAACAAATAATTTGAGGTGGTTCTCTTCTGCGATAAGGGAATATTAATTCCCAGGAACAATGTGAATTTCTTAGTTTTCCTGCCAGCTACAATTTGGAAAATATAGATTTTTTTTTTTTTTTTTTCACAATTTCACTTTTGGTCTGCTGACTCAGCCCTGGCTACATAGTTAGAGGTGGGCCACACCTTTGATAAAATTTTGAACTGGACTGTTTCATTTAACTTTCAACCATTGTTTTTCAGTAAAATATATTACAGTCAGTCTGTTCAGTCACTCAGTCATGTCCAACTCTTTACAATCCTATGGGCTGCAGCACACCAGGCCTCCCTGTCCATCACCAACTCCCGGAGTTTACCCAAAGTCATGTCCATTGAGTCGGTGATGCCATCCAACCATCTTATCCTGTCGTCCCCTTGTTCTCCTGCCCTCAATTTTCCCCAGCATTAGAGTCCTTTCAATTGAGTCAGCTCTTTGCATGAGGTAGCCAAAGTACTGGAGTTTCAGCTTCAACATCAGTCCTACCAATGAACACCCAGGACTGATTCCCTTTAGGATGGACTGGCTGGATCTCCTTGAAGTCCAATGGACTTTCAAGAGTCTTCTCTAACACCACAGTTCAAAAGCAGCAATTCTTCTGCCCTCAGCTTTCTTTATAGTCCAACTCTCACATCCATACATGACCACTGGAAAAACCATAGCCTTGACTAGATGGACCTTTGTTGACAAAGTAATGTCTCTGCTTTTCAATGTGCTGTCTAGGTTGGTCATAACTTTTCTTCCAAGGAGTAAGCGTCTTTTAATTTCATGGCTGCAGTCACCATCTGGAGTGATTTTGGAGCCCCCAAAATTAAGTCTGACACTGTTTCCACTGTTTCTCCATCTATTTCCCATGAAGTGATGGGACCAGATGCCATGATATTAGTTTTCTGAATGTTGAGCTTTAAGTCAACTTTTTCACTTTCCTCTTCCACATATTACAGACACTTACATAAACATTTGTAAATTATGGCCAACTACAATCTTTTGGGAAACTGCAAAGTTTATAGTAAACATTCCCAACAAAACTTCTCTCATTTCTGACACCAACTGCAAGTTTCAGGAGCAGGGTTTACAGACCTACCTTTGGGTTTAATAATTTGCTATAAGGACTCACAGAACTTAAAACTATTACACTTGTGGTTACAGTTTATTACAAGAAAAGGATGCAAATTTAATTCAAAGTGCCTAGGGCAGAGTCCAGGAAAAATACCAAACATGGAGGTCCTGATATCCTCCATTCACAGAGTTGCAGACCTGGTGCTCTCCCAGCATCAGTATATGACAATGCACATGAAGTACTGATAACCAGGGAAGCTTTCTAGTCTGGTGTCCAGAGTTTTCACTCAATCACACACTACACTTGTGACTTAACCTTAGTCTTCAGCTGCATTGGAAATAGCGTTAAAAGTAATATTTTTCTGTCTCTTCTGGGGGAAAAACTGATACCATGTAGTCAAATGCTCCATTCATGAAACACATTGTTAGGCTATCTTTTGGCCTAATCTCCCAGGGAAACAAAGGCATTCTTATCAGGAAGAATGGGCAGTGGTCTAAAGATCATAATGACAAAAGCCAAAACTATCTTTGGTAGAGATGATTTTCACTACCTAACAAATAAAATATCTACACCTAAAACAATTGTATTTAAGTCACCAAAAGTATAATGTAATGGTTTTCATTACCATTTCTCCCATACTTGACATTTCCAAAAATTTAGAGTGGGCCTTTGGCTTCCCTGATAGTTCAAATGGTAAATTATCTGCTTCTAATACAGGAGACGTGGGTTCAATCCCCGGGTCGGGAAAATCACCTGGAGAAGGAAGTGGCAACCCACGCCACTATTCCTGCCTAGAGACTTCCATGGACAGAGGATCTGGGGGTGGGGGGGGTTGTAGGTATAGTTGATGGGGTTGCAAAGAGTCATACACGACCAAGCAACTAACTTACACTTTTTTTTCTGATACATTACTACAGATTTCACTGGTGGTTCAGAGAGTAAAGCATCTTCCTACAATGCAGGAGATGGGGGTTTGATCCCTGGGTTGGGAAGATCCCCTGGAAAAGGAAATGGCAACCCACTCCAGTATTCTTGGCTGGAGAATCCCATGGATGGAGGAGTCTGGTAGGCTACAGTCCACGGGGTCACAAAGAGTCAGACACAACTAATCAGCTTCACTTTCACTTTCTTTCACTATGAACAAAGCTATGACAAGTCTAGACAGTGTATTAAAAAGCAGAGACATCACTTTGTCAACAAAGATCTTTATAGTCAAAGCCATGGTTTTTCTAGTTGTCATGTACGGATGTGAAAGTGAAGTCACTCAATCCTGTCCGACTCTTTCCAACCCTGTGTACTGTAGCCTACCAGGTTCCTACATCCATGGAATTCTCCAGGCAAGAATTCCGGAGTGGGTTTCCATTTCCTTTTCCAGGGGATCTTCATGATCCAGGGATCGAATCCCAGACTCCCGCATTGCAGGAAGACGCTTTATCCTCTGAGCCACCAGGGAAGTCTTATACGGATGTGAAAATTGGATCATATAGAAGGCTGAGTGCCAAAGAATTGATGCTTTTGTACTGTGGTGCTGGAGAAGACTCTTGAGAGTCCTCTGGACAGCAAGGAGATCCAACCAGTCAATCCTAAAGGAAATCAACCCTGATTTTTAATTGAAAGGACCAATGCTGAAGCTCCAATACTTTGTCCACCTGATATGAACAGCCAACTCATCAGAAAAGACCATGGTGCTCAAAAAGATTGAAAGCAGAAGGAGAAGGGGATGACAGAGATGAGATGGTTGGATGGCATCACTGACTCAAGGGACATGAATTTGTGCAAACTCTGGGAGATGGTGAAGGACAGGGAAGTCTGGCTTCTCTGCTGGCCATTGGGTCACAAAGAATTGACACGACTTAGCAACTGAACAACAAAGAATAAAACCATGATATAATTGAAGGAAATTGCCTTGCATACTAATGAGACAATTCACTACAGATCTAGATGGTCTTAGTTTTGCATCTAAGCTCAGTTTTTAAAAGTTTGTAAAAGAACATGCTTCCATCCCCTGTTTCCAGAATCAGCCATTAGTTTAAAGGGAAATTCTCATGAGTGCATCTCTCAAATCTTTCTTCATGACAATACTTTTCCAAACTGCTTTTATTTACAAGGTAGTAAAGGAAAGAGCAGAGAACATAAAACAAACTTGTCTTTCTCAATTCTTTTTCCTTTCTTCTTTCAGAATTTTTCCTTTCTCCAAACAGAACTACCATTTTTATTATATTAACTCAAATCAAGTAACTAGTGAATAAATTTGTAGATATTCATCATTCCAAACTAAATTCATAATCAGTAAGTGGGTAAATAAATAGCAAACAAACGTGAGTTTATAAAATAAAGGTACATCATCTCAAACAAGAAAAGACAGATAAATGAGTTTACATGGAGATTATTAATTTGAATTATACACAAGAAGATATACAAAAATGATAAAGCACCAAAAGATGCTGAGCTTCACAAATAAGTAAAGAAATACAAGCTATACTAAGGGGGAAAAAACCACATTAAAAAAAAAAAACAGGTTTCTAAGAATATACAATCTTGAATATGGCTATTGAGAAGAGATGTTACCACTGTCTTCTGATGTATCACCACAGATTAACATGTTATTTTGCATATAATAGACATAATAAATATTCATTAATGAATGAATGCATTTCAGAGTATAAATCTGGAATGGATACATTATGTTTCTGATTAAAATTAATTATAAGATTTGACCTTTTACCAAATAGGCTATATTATTGACATTTTTTATGAAATTTTGAGAAACTCACCCTGGATGCATTTCTAAATGCACAACCAATCCAGTTCTATGTGGACAAAGTAGATTTTAGTAAATGTTCACATATAATTAATGTAGTTAAGCTACCAGAGCAGTGAAGTTACTTTCAAAACCTTCGTATTATAACCCTTTGCATATATGCATATACATGTATATATATATATATATATATATATATATATATATATATATATATAGCTATGTGGAGAAGGCAATGGCATATACATGTATGTGTATATATATATATAGCTATGTGGAGAAGGCAATGGCAACCCACTCCAGCACTCTTGTCTGGAAAATCCCATGGACGGAGGAGCCTTGTAGGCTGCAGTCCATGGGGTCGCTAAGAGTCGGGCGCAACTGAGCGACTTCACTTTCAATTTTCACTTTCAAGCATTGGAGAAGGAAATGGCAACCCACACCAGTATTCTTGCTTGGAGAATCCCTGGTACAGAGGAGCCTAGTGGGCTGCCATCTATGGGGTTGCACAGAGTAGGACACAACTGAAGCAACTTAGCAGCAGCAGCATATAGCTATATAATTATATAATATTTTAGTGCTGTTTTATGATTCTCATACTACAGTAAAATACATAGTGTATGTTGATTATGCAAATATTATGAAAAATATTTAAAAACTTGCTAAGAAGCACTGAGTGATATAGCCAATGCTATAACACATAATAAATAATACAACTGGAAATATAACTCTGTCTTCTTCACTCAGCCCATTACTTGTCTTTCCCAGGTCTAGAAATTTTTTCTTGCTAGTTATAGAAAATTATACTATAGTAAAATAAAAAAAATATTATAATACAACAATTAAAGTAGACATAAAACTGTTTCCATGTATATGTTTCTAAATGTTTTTCATCTAGTACTTTCTAACTGCAAGTGTCTAATATATATATATATAGTCTAATATACAATATATACATACTGTATACAATATATACATATTGTCTATATATACAATATAATATACAAGACTAAAAAAGGGAAAATCACCCATGCTGATGATTTTCCCCTTTCTCTTTAGTAGGTTATGCTTTTGTAATTTAGTTCTTTTTCACAATCAGCCTTTCAGAGTAGCAGCCCATCAGTGTCTTACTCCGCTCCCTAATATTGCCATGCTTTTTTAAAAATAGACTTTATGCTTTAAAGCAATTTTAGGCCCACAGCAAAACTGAGCAGAAGGCACAAAGATTTCTCATGTAAGTTTGACCCCACATAAGCTTAGCCCCACAATGGAACATTTGTTGTGCTCTATGATCCTACACTGATTGATATATTGTCACCCCAAATCCACGGTTTACATTACAGTTCACTCTTGGTGGACAGATGTCATTATACATTTTGTAGGTTTGAACAAATGTATAATGACATGTCACCATTTTAGTATCCTACAATATCCTGTAGTTTTTTTTTGCTGCCCTAAAAATCCTCTGTACCCTACCTATTCACTTCTCCCCTCCTAATTCTTGAAAATCAATTATTTTTTTACTGCCATTTCCAGAATATCATAATTTGGAATTACACAGTATTCACCTGTGAAAGATTGGCTTCTTTTATTTAGTAACATGTGTTTAAATTTCCTCCATGATTTTTCATAGCTAGATAGCTCTTTTTAGTGATTAATAATATACGAATCGTGTTTTTTTGTATAATAGTTCTTTCAGTCTCAGCAAGGCTTTCTAGTCTTTATGTTTTTAGTTATACATTACCAAATAATTTTAACCAAAATGAAAATAATAAATGATAGAGAATTGTTGTCCTATCTCAACTTTAAAAAAGAATGGACTTAACAGTTTGAAAATTATTATTTATTTAAGCTTTAGTCAAATAGCTAAACCTATTTGGTTCAAATATTTCTGTTGTTATCAGTTCAGTTAAGTCGCTCAGTCGTGTCCAACTCTTTGCGACCCCATGAATCACAGTACGCCAGGCCTTCCTGTCCATCACCATCTCCCACAGTTCACTCAGACTCACGTCCATTGAGTCCGTGATGCCATCCAGCCATCTCATCCTGGGTCATCCCCTTCTCCTCCTGCCCCCAATCCCTCCCAGCATGAGTCTTTTCCATGAGTCAACTCTATGCATGAGGTGTCCAAAGTACTGGAGTTTCAGCTTTAGCATCATTCCTTCCAAAGAAATCCCAGAGTTGATCTCCTTCAGAATGGACTGGTTGGATCTCCTTGCAGTCCAAGGAACTCTCAAGAGTCTTCTCCAACACCACAGTTCAAACGCATCAATTCCTCGGCGTTCAGCCTTCTTTACAGTCCAAGTCTCACATCCATACATGACCACAGGAAAAACCAGAGCCCTGACCAGATGGACTTTAGCCAGCAAAGTAATGTCTCTGCTTTTGAATATACTATCTAGGTTGGTCATAACTTTTCTTCCAAGGAGTAAGGGTCTTTTAATTTCATGACTGAAGTCACCATCTGCAGTGATTTTGGAGCCCAAAAAATAAAGTCTGACACTGTTACTACTGTTTCCCCATCTATTTTCCCATGAAGTGATGGGACCAGATGCCATGATCTTCGTTTTCTGAATGTTGAGCTTTAAGCCAACTTTTTCACTCTCCTCTTTCACTTTCTTCAAGAGGTCTTTTAGTTCCTCTTCACTTTCTGCCATAAGGGTGGTGTCATCTGCATATCTGAGGTTATTGATATTTCTCCCCGCAATCCTGATTCCAGCTTGTGTTTCTTCCACTCCAGCATTTCTCACAATGTACTCCGCACATAAGTTAAATAGGCAGGGCGACAATATACAACCTTGATGTAGTCCTTTTCCTATTTGGAACCAGTCTGCTGTTCCATGTCCAGTTCTAAATGTTGCTTCCTGACCTTCATACAGACTTCTCAAGTGGCAGGTTAGGTGGTCTGGTATACCCATCTCTTTCAGAATGGACTGGAATGGGTGAATTTAACTCAGATGACCATTACATATACTACTGCGGGAAGGAATCCCTCAGAAGAAATGGAGTAGCCATCATGGTCAACAAAAGAGTCCAAAAGGCAGTACTTGGATACAATCTCAAAAATGATAGAATGATCTCTGTTTGACTCCAAGGCAAACCATTCAATATCACAGTTATCCTAGTCTATGCCCCAACCAGTAATGCTTAAGAAACTGAAGTTGAATGGTTCTATGAAGACCTACAAGATCTTTTAGAACTAACACCCAAAAAAGATGTCCTTTTCATTATAGGGGACTGGAATGCAAATGTAGGAAGTCAAGAAACACCTGGAGTAACAGGCAAATTTGGCCTTGGAATGCAGAATGAGGCAGGGCAAAGACTAATAGAGTTTTGCCAAAAAAAAAAAAAAAAAAAAAAGCACTGGTCATAGCAAACACTGTCTTTCAACAACACAAGAAAAGACTCTACACATGGACATCACCAGATGGTCAACACCAAAATCAGATTGATTATATTCTTTGCAGCCAAAGATGGAGAAGCTCTATACAGTCAACAAAAACAAGACCGGGAGCTGACTGTGACTCAGATCATGAACTCCTTATTGCCAAATTCAGACTTAAATTGAAGAAAGTGGGGAAAACCACTAGACCATTCAGGTATGACCTAAATCAAATCCTTTATGATTATACAGTGGAAGTGAGAAATAGATTTAAGGGTCTAGATCTGATAGATAGAGTGCCTGATGAACTATGGAATGAGGTTCTGGACATTGTACAGGAGACAGGGATCAAGAATATCCCCATGGAAAAGAAATGCAAAAAAGAAAAATGGCTGTCTGGGGAGGCCTTACAGATAGCTGTGAGAAGAAGAGAGGCGAAAAGCAAAGGAGAAAAGGAAAGATATAAGCATCTGAATGCAGAGTTCCAAAGAATAGCAAGAAGAGATAAGAAAGCCTTCTTCAGCCATCAATGCAAAGAAATAGAGGAAAACAACAGAATGGGAAAGACTAGAGATCTCTTCAAGAAAATTAGAGATACCAAGGGAACATTTCATGCAAAGATGAGCTCGATAAAGGACAGAAATGGTATGGACCTAACAGAAGCAGAAGATATTAAGAAGAGGTGGCAAGAATACACAGAAGAACTGTACAAAATGATCTTCACGACCCAGATAATCATGATGATGTGATCACTAATGTAGAACCAGACATCTTGGAATGTGAAGTCAAGTGGGCCTTAGAAAGCATCACTACAAACAAATCTAGTGGAGGTGATGGAATTCCAGTTGAGCTGTTTCAAGTCCTGAAAGATGATGCTGAGAAAGTGCTGCACTCAATATGCCAGCAAGTTTGGAAAACTCAGCAGTGGCCACAGGACTGGAAAAGGTCAGTTTTCATTCCAATCCCAAAGAAAGGCAATGCCAAAGAATGCTCAAACTGCTGCACAATTGCACTCATCTCACACACTAGTAAAGTAATGCTCATAATTCTCCAAGCCAGACTTCAGCAATACGTGAACTGTCAACTCCCTGATGTTCAAGCTGGTTTTAGAAAAGGCAGAGGAACCAGAGATCAAATTGCCAACATCTGCTGGATCATGGAAAAAGCAAGAGAGTTCCAGAAAAACATCTATTTCTGCTTTATTGACTATGCCAAAGGCTTTGACTGTGGATCACAATAAACTGTGAAAAATTCTGTTGTTATAACATATTATATTCTTCCAAGTTCCCCTCACTGCTCTCCTAGAAATTTGAACTTCAAATATATAAAGACTACAGTTCTAACAAGCATGAAGGTTATATTTGACTTTCTTGATCTAATTAGATTCACTTCATTAAGTTCAGTCCCTCAGTTGTGTCTGACTCTTTGTGACCCCCATAGACTGCAGCACCCCAGGCATCCCTGTCCATCACCAACTCCCTGAGCTTGCTCAAACTCATGTCCATTGAGTCGGTGATGCTCTCCAACCATCTCATCCTCTGTCCTCCCCTTCTCCTTCTGCCTTCAATCTTTCCCAGCATCAGGGTCTTTTCCAATAAGTCAGTTCTTTGCATTAGGTTGGCAAAGCATTGGAGCTTCAGCTTTAGCATCAGTCCTTCCAATGAGTATTCAGGACTGATTTCCTTTAGGATTTACTGGTTTGATCTTCTTGCAGTGCAAGAGATTCTCAAGAGTCTTCTCCAACACCACAGTTTAAAAACATCAGTTCTTTGGCACTCAGCTTTCATTATTGCCCAACTTTCATATCCATATATGACTACTGGAAAAATCAAAACTTTAACTACACAGACCTTTGTCGGCAATGTAACATCTCTGCTTTTTAATATGCTGTCTAGGTTGGTCATAGTGGGTTTTTTTTTTCCCCCCCTAAGGAGTAAGCGTCTTTTAATTTCATGGCTGCAATCACCATCTGCAGTGATTTTAGAGCCCCCCCCCCAAATAAAGTCTGTCACTGGTTCCACTGTTTCCCCATCTATTTGCCATGAAGTGATAGGACTGGAAGCCATGATCTTAGCTTTTTGAATGCTGAGTTTTCAGCCAGCTTTTTCACTCTCCTTTTTCACTTTCATCAAGAGGCTCTTCAGTTCCTCTTTGCTTCCTGCCATTAGGGTGGTGTCATCTTTATATCTGTGTTTATTGATATTTCTCCCAGCAATCTTGATTCCAGCTTGTGTTTCATCCAGTCCAGCATTTTGCATGATGTACTCTGCATATAAGTTAAATAAGCACTGTGACAATATACAGCCTTGACGTACTCCTTTCCTAATTTGAAACTAGTCCATTGTTCCATGTCTGGTTCTAACTATTGCTTATTGATCTGCATACAGATTTCTCAGGAGAGAGGTGAGGTGGTCTGGTATTCCCATCTCTTTAAGAATTTTCCACAGTGTGTTGTGATCCACACAGTCTAAGGCTTTGGCGCAGTCAATAAAGCAGTAGTAGATGTTGTTCTGCAAGTCTCTTGCTTTTTCTGTGATCCAGCAGATGTTTGCAATTTGATTTCTGGTGTCTCTGCCTTTTCTAAATCCAGTTTCAACATCTGGAAGTTCTCAGTTCACATACTGTTAAACCCTCACTTGGTGGATTTTGTTTGCTAGAGTGTCAGATAAGTGCAATTGTGTGGTAGTCTGGAAATTCTTTGACATTGCCTTTCTTTGGAATTTGAATGAAAATCAATCTTTTCCAGTCATGTGACTGGAAAGGTTTTTAAATTTGCTGGCATATTGAGTGCAGCACTTTAACAGCATCATCTTCTAGGACTTGAAATAGCTCAGCTGGAATTCCATCACCTCCATTAGCTTTGTGCATAGTGATGCTTCCTAAGGCCCACTTGACGTCAGACTCTAGGATGAGTAACCACATCATCATGGTTATCTGGGTCATTAAGATTTTTTTTTGATATTTCTTCTGTGTATTCTTGCCACCTCTTCTTAATCTTTTGCTTCTGTTAGGCCCATTCTGTTTCTGTCTTTTATTGTGCCCATCTTTGCATGAAATGTTACCTTGGCATCTCTAATTTTCTTAAAGAGACCTCTCATCAGATTAATCAGATTAGATAGCCTTGATTTATCAGTAGACAGATGTGGATGCTTATTTCTGTCTGTGCTCTTTACCTACTTATAACAAGCCAAATACATTATTATCATCATGATGCTATTATTAGTATTATAACTAGTTCTGTAATTTTTATAGTGAAAGTGAAGTCACTCAGTCGTGTCCAGCTCTTTGCAACCCCATGGACTGTAGCCTACCAGGCTCCTCCATCCATGGGATTCTCCAGGCAAGAGAACTGGAGTGGATTGCCATTTCCTTCTCCAGGGGATCTTCCCAACCCAGGGATCAAACCTGGGTCTCCTGAATTCCAGGCAGACACTTTAACATCTGAGCCACCATGATAGTCATCATCATTATTTCGTTTCCTATAAGGTCAGTCAAACATACAAGTTGGCGTATATTATTTTAGACTTTAAAAATTAGAATCATAATATATATATCCCCAAATAATATTTTAGAATAAAAATTGTTTGATCTATTTAAATTTTTAATAATAACATGCAATCCTATTTCAACTTTTGACCCAATATGATACATTTGATAAATAATTTCTGCATATTATTTCTGAAAAATAAACAATATTTTTCTGGGTAAAATTTGATTAGTACTTATGACTTAATAATACTTGTTAAAAAAGAAATTTTAGGAATTCTAAAAACAGCATTACATTTTTATGTCTTTTTATTAAATTTCATTTGCAGGTATATATTATAAAATAAATATATTAATATAATATTTGAAATATATTATTTGATCAGTCTAAACCAATGAAACATATTTAGTAGAATCCTTGAATAGTCATATATTCACCAGAGAAGATAAATAATCATTAAGATAATATTAAGAAATTATTAAACCACCTTTTGTAAAATAATGTATTCTTGTTCTAATTTTCAAAAATAAAGTTAGCTCCTACTACTAAAATTCTCTGTTGAACTCAGGCACAAAGATTTGCAAGATACAAAATATATTACATGTCTGTGGAAGGACATACAAGGATTCTGCTTTTTCTTCAAGTCTAGGCAGAAAGTTGTTGAATATATTTATCTCTATAATGTGATTATATTCATAATGTAGTCTGCTTTATGTTACACCAACACTGTTTTTCACTTCAAGACGTTCTGGGTTAATTCAACCTTTATTGATTTTATATACTTTGAACATCTCTCTCTCCCTCCCCCTTCCCCCTCTGACTACCTCACCCTCTCTCTCTCTCTCTCTGTATTCCTTTCTATTAGTCTGAACTACATCTGTGTATTCAGATACACATATATACAAAGTAATACATTGATTTTCTTTTCTCTTCTCAACATATCTACCATAACCATATAACATAATAAAAATTTGGTGAAGAAAAGAATGTGAGAACATTCATTAAAGATATTAGTGGAAGAAGCTCTGCAATATAATTATCTTCTGGTTTGTATTTTGCCCACTGCAGAGTATAGGATTTGATTATATCACAAATGTGCCTCCTACCTGTTTCATTGGGGCTCCTTCTTTATGTCTTACAGTTGTAAAACATCTTTCTCATAGGTTCAGTCTTTTTCATATGGTTGCTGTGCAGATAGTTGTCTCTTCAACAGATAGTGGTACTGGGAAAAAACAAAGAGAGACATGTAAAAGAATGATCAGAACATTCTTAAACAACACATAAAAAATAAGCTCAAAATGGATTAAAGACATAAATGGAAGTCAGGATACTATAAAACTCTTAGCAGAAAACATAGGCAGGACCCTCTTTGACATAAATTGAAGCAATAGTTTTTTGGACTAGCCTCCTAAAGGAAAGGAAATAAAAGTAAAAATAAACAAATAGGAGCTAATTAAACTTAAAAGCTTTTACACAGCAGAGGAAACCACCAACAGAATCAAAGACAATCTAGTGAATAGGAGAAGAGATTTGCATATAATGTGATCAACAAAGGATTAACATTCAACATATATGGGCTTCCCAGGTGGTGCTAGAGGTAAAGAACCCCCTGCTAATGCAGGAGATATAAAAGGCTCAGATTGGATCCCTGGGTCGGGAAGATCCCATGTAGGAGCAAATGGCAACCCACTCCAGTATTCTTGCCTGGAGAACCCCATGGACAGAGAAGCCTGGGGGCCACACTCCACAGCGTCACAGAGTGAAACCTGACTGAAGCGATTTAGCATGCATACACACACACACATTCAATATAGATAAATACTTCATACCACTCAAACATCAAAAAAGTGAACAACCCAATTAAAAAATTAGTAGAACTATTAGTTTCCAAAGAGAACATGCAGATGGCCAATAGGCAGATAAGAAGATGCTCACCATTGCTAATCATCAGGGAACTGCAAATCAAAACCACAAAATGATATTATCTCATATCCATCAGAAAGACTATCATTAAAAAGAACAAAAATGACAAATATTGGCAAGTATGTGAAGCAAAGAGAATGTTGGTAAACTATCTGTAAGAGTATAAAGTGGTGCAATCACTGTGGAAACCAGTATGGAGGCTTCTCAAAAAAAATAAACATAGAACTACCATATGATCCAATAATTTCATTCCTGGGTATATATCTGAGGGGGTGGGGAGACACTAATGCAAAAAGGTACATAAACTTTAATGTTTATAGCCGCATCATTCATAATTTCAAAAATAATGGAAGCCACTTAAATGTCCATCAATAGATGAATGAATAAAGAAGTGATAAATACACAATGGAATACTACTCAGGCTAAAAAAGAGTGTAATTTTTCCATTTGCAACAACATGGATGGACTTGGAGGGGATTATACTAAGTGAAATGTGAAAAAAAGATGAATACTGTATGATATAATTAATACGTGGAATCCTAAAACACAACACACTAGTGATTATAACAAAGAAGCAGACTTGCAGATATGGAGAACAGGCTAGCATTTACCAGTGGGGAGGGGAGAGAGGGGCTATATAGGAGTGAGAGAGGGTAAGATTAAAGCTATTTGATGTAAGATATGTTCAAGGATGTACAACAAGGAGAATTTAGCCAATATTTTATAATAACTATAAATGGAAAGTAAGCATTAAAATAACATAAAAATAAAATACCAGTCCATCCTAAAGGAAATCAGTCCTGAATATTCATTGCAAGGGCTGAGGCTGAAGCTGAAGCTCCAATACTTTGGCCACTTGATGTGAAGAACTGACTCAGTTGAAGAGACCCTGATGCTGGGAAAGATTAAAGGCAGAAAGAGAAGGGGACAACGGAGAATGAGACGGTTGGATGGCATCACTGACTCGATGGACATGAGTTTGAGCAAGCTCCAGGAGTTGGTGATGGACAGGGAAATCTGGCATGCTTCATACCATGGGATCGTAAAGAGTTGGACATGACTGAGTGACTGAACTGAACTGAAATACTGTGTTTCTTTAACTAACAATAAAATGAAAACAGATGCTGTTTGATAGAGCACTTGAAGAGAGATGCAGTTATCTATTGAAAACAAAATTAACCTGTAGATAAAAAATTGGGGAATGAATTGTTCATAACAACTTATTGATGACAATTATTTAAAATTTATGATTTAAGACCAATACCTGCTTATCTTTTGTGCTATAAAATTTTAATAAGAAATACTTTTGTTTTATTTAAATAAAACTTCCATGAAAGGTAAAAATATTCCCCTAAAAACTATCCAGTCATTTCACACAAAGCTACTGTTTAACTATTCTACAGGAATGGGGAAATAAATATTCTCTGCTATAATTTTTAGAGTATTAGAACTTTATTGGTTTAAGCACAGAAAAATTTAACGAATATATTAAACTTTAGTTTGTTAAATTTTCTAAATGATACTAATATTTTCTTTTACAATTCTAAACCATAAAGGAAAAAATTTAAATGGTTACTTATTATTTGTATTGATGTATTATGTTCTCAAATTGTTAATAAGATATAATGAGGATTTATTTATGTTTTGAAATAGTCCAAGATGAGATGAACAAAATCCTAAAAGGAATTTTAAACACAAAAGCAGTGTTTACATACGGACCTGGTTTGACGATTGTGAGCAAAGATTTGTAACGTAAAAATTTTAATTTAGATACTCATCCATTATAATAACTATAGTAGTCTAATGATAGATCTATTAAGTATTCAAGCTGTCATTTAAGAATTAGACTAACTTAACTGTTAGTAGTTACAAAATATAAATCTTTCTCTTTTATTTATTCCTAAAGTGGGATATTTTGACATGTTTATTTTTAAATTATTCAAATATGAATACAAAATTTTTGCATGGTTCTTAGGTAGAAATGATCTTAGTCTCTTTATCTCATTTAGAAAACCTATGTAAATCAATTTTTCATCAACCTTCCTGAATTTACATTTAAAAAATAAAATAGTCTCATCATATTAAATCATTAAGAAATTAAGAATAAACATATTTTTTACACATTAAAGAAATGATCACAATATTACATAGGTTTTTATAAATCTGTGTTCAACAGATTTGAATATATATTACAGTCTACATATATTAATAATCTAATATATGTAGTTAATTATGCAATTGAAGTTAATAAACTCACTGAAATATTTTCTGAAAAATTAATGTTTTGTTTGATTTATTCTGACCTATATTACAAAATACATTTGGTAATCAACAACCAGATATATCATAAGCTTTGTAACTATTGAAATTACCATTTTTTGTTATTTTTGTTTTTAACGGAACAACAATCAGTGGCCATTATATTAGGAAGTAATCATCAATTATCTGTTAAATAAGAATGTTAATTTAGTTTATTAAATGAATGCCTTTATTCATTTTTATAAATAATTTTTAACATTCATTTGAAGCTGAAGTTATGATTTAAGATATTAAAATAAATACAATTTTGAAATCTGAATAGAGTTGGTATTTACATAAAATCTTTGAGAACTATATTACATACGTATGTACATATTATATTTATATACATGAAATAACAACTAATTCTATTTAAATCAGAATCAAGTTTTTCAACTGTAGAAATATATATTTAAAATATTTATGCCTATTTTTAATAACCCAAAATAACACATTTATTAGTTTCTTCTTTTTTGTGTGTGAAAAAAACAAAAATGAGAGTCTACAACCTTGTATTTTGCCTTTCTGTCTGTCTGATGTAGATAACTTCAGTGGCTTTGTTTTGTTTGGTCCTTTCTAAGCCACTAGATGGATTTGAGAATTTGACTTGAACAGGTACCAACTTGAGGTGAACCAATAGTCCTATTGATCCATAAAGCTTTGAGTTCTTTCATAAGGAAAATAATAATCATAAAATTATTCCACACCTTCCATTATGCATGGTCATAGTAAATAATTGTGTTTTGAAAGTGTTTATTTTTTAAAAAGCAGAAGCAAAAGCTGTGACCCTAACCAGTTCCTAAAAGCAAATTTATGAAAGTCAAAACATGAAATGCAAGACTTTTTATCAATATGAAGGCAACACTAAGTTACCTCTTGTTCAGCCTCCTGAATGTACCTAGTGGACTCAAAGAAAAAGTTGCCTTTATATAATCTTACATTGTTTCAGTAATAACTATGAAAAATTACATCAACAACCTTACTATTGAAATAAAGTTCAGTGAATACTTTCTTCAATTACATATATTTCATATTTTAAAAACTCATATAGTTCAATTTCTGAGGGGCCTTTTCAATAGTAAGGAAAAATATGTATTTTTTTTTTCTAGTGAGCAGTTTCTCTCTTTAGCTAGGACAGAGAACATAGAATTCTACATTACTGTTGGCTAGAATGTCATACAGATCCTTTTTTAAATCATATGTGACATGTGATTGAGCTTTCTTCGGCAAAAGAATGTCATCCATACTTTGGAGAAAAAAAAAATACAGTACTAATTAGAAAGGTTTTTGCTTTGTTTTTAAGTATAGCTCCTATCTATTTTAAAATCTGCCTATTGTTAGAGTCTTACATTGAAATATATTTAGAATGATTAAGTAGAACAAGATAGCTTTGTTCCCTCTATCTACTCTTATTATTTTAGAATGAATAGTCTATATATCCAAGTAAATTATTCTTCGTATTCATCTTTGTCACTTTCTCCCTTTCTTTCTGTCAGTCTTTATCTATTTCTATCACTCTCTGTGCAATGTGAGTCTCAGATTGGGTATTCACTGTAACTGGTGATTATCAGTGCCTGATCTGAAAATAAAATACCAGAGAGAGAATTGAAGGGGAAAGATTTTAAATATCTATTCAGAAAATTCTCTCCTATGCTTAATATTTTACTGTAAGTGTGTTAACATTTCAATGTAAAATCAGTCTCAGGATTGTACATTTAGCATGGCATGTAACTGGAATCCCTGATACAGCCTTTCTCAACATCCCAAAAAAAAGATACACAATTCAAAGAAAATATAAAATTTCTATATAATGTCTTTGAAAATAATTGTAAACAATCAACTCTCAATATCTAGGAGATGTTTTTACTAACAGTGGCATTTACAGGATTGGACTAATACATAAGCAATTGAAAATTTCTATGCTGTACAAATGGAAAATAAGAAAAGTTATGCAAGAACTGGGTAAAGTGATCTCCCCATTTTCATTACTGCCTTGAACCTCATCTTGGACTCCACCCATTACTTTAACTGGTAAGATTATGAACTCCTGATTGTAAACTCTGAAAACTATTTGTCCACCTGACTTTTAAGGTGTCATAATTAAATTCCTAGGTTAAATGAACTAGATTCAATGAGGAGATGTCAAAGGTTACATACACTACTAAGTAAGATATGCTGTGCTTTTCAAAAATTTAGTGTTTAAGCAATCCAAATGGTTTAAAACAGGTGTACCTCTATGTTCTATATATGATATGCTTTTTAATGAAAAAGGTGGTAGAGCTAAGATTAAATTGTTTCTCACACTGGCAAATTTATATAAACTAGATATTTGCCAGATGTTGGGAAAGAAACGCTGTACCCGTCAAAGTACTTTTATGTGAACATTGTACCAGTACAAATGTGGATAACAAAATGGATCCATGGCAACACAGACATCCTGTATGATGATACACAGTCTCTCAAGATTGAAAGCTCCTTGTTCTGTGATGAATGAAAGAGAAATAAACAGTATTGGGAAAGCAGAAAACTAAGAGACTTAAAAGATTTCCCTGAAGAGTGAGAAGAAATATAGGACTATGAGGGAATTCCCTGGAGGTCCAGTGGTTAGGAGGGCTTCTCTGGTGGCTCAGATGGTAAAGAATTGGCTTGCAATGCAGGAGACCTGGGTTCCATTCCTGGGTCGGGAAGATCCCCTGGAGATGGGAACAGTTTGGCTCAGAGCTCCCACTGCTGGGGCCCTTGTTTCAACCTCTGGTCTATAAAATAAGTTTATTTATAATAAAAACTTATTTATGTAGGAAAGTGAATATGATTAATAATGGTGTGGCATTATTCTGTGAAAAAAAGAAGCTATAAATAGGGAAATTGAGATTGAACGTAAAAATCAAAAACCAGCAATATTTAAGGGAACTAGTTCTAATACATTTCTTGACTCATTCAAAGTGACAAAATAGTACTTATGCAACCATGGAGTCATAAATAGTCAGGCATGACTGAGCAACATGCTTTTTCAGTGGAACAAGAACTGGGATAAAAATGACTGCAAAGTCCTTTCCCTGTAAAATAATAATAATGCCAGAATTAAAAGCTACATTGGAGGTACAACAACAGAATTTTAACAGTAGAAAGTGGAATTAACATAATTATGGAGAACTGAAACTACCTACAAAAATGCAAACAGAAATGAACAACACAAAATAATGAAAGAAAGGACAATAGGCTTCCCTAGAGGCTCAGACAGTAAAGAATCAGCCTGCAGTGGAAGAGACCTGGGTTTGACCTCTGGGTCAGGAAGATCCCCTGGAGGAGAAAATGGCAACCCACACCAGAATTCTTGCCTGGAGAGTTCCATGAACAGAGAAGCTTGGAGGGCTATAATCCATACGGTTGCAAAGAGTCAGAAACGACTATGTGACTAACTTCACTTTACAGGAGTTAGGGACATAACATTCCGACTGATTCTGAGTCAAACCATGAGATATTAAAATAAAAATAGGCATCATATATCTCCAGAGCTTAAGAAATACTTGAATATGCACAAAAATTCTCAACACAAAAGAAAATCATTAAAATTATACAAACCCTTATATGGATTACATCATAATTTATAAGAAAAAGCAAAGAGACAATTGTGCATGGTTTCTTGTGTCTCATTTTTTCTACTTGATTATCCTTATTTTTCTACTTGGTTAATTCTCAGTACAGGAAAACTATTAATATTGTACCATATATTTTTATTCACTAATCTTATTAAATTATTTTTTATTTCTGGTGGCTCATAGATTACATTGACGTTTCTATATATTCCAACTGTATTACCAAGAAGCAACCAAAATTTTTGAATATCTTACCAAATCCATATGGAATTTATATTCAACTCATGCCCTATTTCAATGACTGGGACATCAAGTCAGAATAACAGCACACATATATTTGGATTGTTTCTGATGTTATTTGGGATGCTTCTGAATTTCAAAATATAAATAACATCTGCTAAAAGATTTCAGGCCAAAGAATGTTCAAACTACTGCACAATTTCCTTCATTTCACATGCTAGCAAAATAATTCTCAAAATTATCCAAGCTAGGCTTCAACAGTACATGAACCAAGAACTCCCAGATGTTCAAACTGGATTTAGAAAAGACAGAGGAACCAGAGATCAAATTGCCAACAGCCTTTGGATCATAGACAAAGCAAGAGAATTCCAGAAAAGCATCCACTTCTGCTTCATTGAGTATGATAAGCCATTGACTGTGTGGGTAACAACAAACTGGAAAATTCTTAAAGTGATGGGAATACCAGACCACCTTACCTGCCTCCTGAGAAACCTGTATATAGGTCAAGAAGCAACAAAACTGGACATGGAATAATGGACTGGTTCAAAACTGGGAAAGGAATGTCAAGGCTGTACATGGTCACCCTGATTATTTAACTTATATGCAGAGCACATCACGTGAAATTCCAGACTAGATGAAGCACATACTGGAATCAAGGTTGCTGAGAGAAACATCATTACCTCAGATATGTAGATGACACCACCCTATGGTAGAGAATGAAGAGGAACTAAAGAACCTCTTGGTAAAAGTGAAAGACTGAAAAAGCTAGCTTAAAACTCAACATTCAGAAATTGAAGATCATCGAATCCAGTCCCATCACTTCTTGGCAAATAGAAGGGGTAAAATTTGGAAAGAGTGTTGAACTTTATTTTCTTGGGCTCCATAATAACTGCAGATGGTGACTGCAGACATGAAATTAAAAGATACTTGCTTCTTGGAAGAAAAGCTATGACAAATCTAGAGAGCATATTAAAAAGCAGAAGCATTGCTTTGCCGACAAAGGTCCATATAATCAAGCTATGGTTTTTCCAGTAGTCATGTATGCATGTGAGAGTTGGACCATAAAGAAGGTTGAATGTGGAAGAATTGACGCTTTTAAGCTGTGGTGTTGGAGGAGACTCTTGAGAGTCCCTTGGACAGCAAGGAGATCAAACCAGTAAATCCTAAAGGAAATCAATCCTGAATATTCACTGGAAGGACTGATGCTGAATTTGAAGCTCCAATACTTTGGCCACTTGATGCGAAGAGCTGACTCAGAAGACTCTGATGCTGGGAAAGATTGAAGGCAGGAGAAGGGGACCACAGAGGATGAGATGGCTGGATGGCATCACTGACTCAATGGGCATGAGTTTGAGCAAGCTCCAGGGGATGTTGAAAGACAGGGATGCCTAGCATGCTGCAGTCCATTGAATAACAAAGAGTCAGTCACAAGTGAGTGACTGAACATCAAAAAAACATGCTGTGCTAGTGTTTAGCAGCTCAGGTGTGTCCGACTCTTTGTGACCCCATGGACTGTAGTCCTCCAGCCTCCTCTGTCCATGGGGATTCTCCAGGCAAGAATACTGGAGTGGGTTGCCATGCATTTTACCAGGGCATCTTCCCAACCTAGGGATCAAATCCAGGTATCCCACATTGCATGTAGATTCTTTACCTTCTGTGTCATCAGGGGAGTCCTCAAAAAGAATGAATGCAACCCATGTTGAGTAGACTTTTATTTAAAGATTTGTAGAGTATTATTAAAGAACAAAAATAGAATGTCTATAATTAGAGAGATCCAGAGTTGTAAGGACAACCAATAAATCCAGTTCCAATCTAGTCAATACATCAATGAGATATTATCACAGAACTTGCAAAGTGATTACAAAATTCATGTTGTAAACCAAGGCAATTTTAAGAAGATAGAAATAGAACATACCTAACAAAGGAGAGAAGACTAGTATAGAACTAAGCACATAATTTTGACAAAGGTAAAAATTGTAAATGAGTGAGACATAGAAGAGGTCAGATATAGACATATAAGTACATTTAATTATTTGTCATATGTCATATATGATATTTTTGAAGAGGCAACACAAATCATAAAATTGTGCATGGATAGTGAATATCACATAATAATACATATATATATATAAAACATACATATATCACATATGTATATATGTATATATATGTATCATATATATATATATATACAGTTGAATTCCTACTTCATATCATATTGTAAACTATTCCAAGTAGATTAATATATAAATAAGAAAAATATTCTAAATTATTACTTTAGAAAAGCATACAGAAGAATACCTCTGAGATCTCACTAATAGGAAAATATTTAGGAAATAATATATGAACAGAAGAAAATTGAAAGGAAAATATTCATTTTTTTTTAATTCAACAAATATTAAGCAACTGCCTGGTTTCAGAAACTCTTCTAGAGGTTAAGAGTAAAGCAGTTAATGAAAAATTTCCTGCAGTCATAAAGCTTGCATTTTTGTAGGTAATAACTTTTTTGTGGGTGGAATGTTTAAATATTTTTTTATTTGTAATTTTAGTCCCCGTAATTTTTGTCCCCAGTTCTCTCATTTATTTATTTTCTTTTACTTAAGAAAACTTATTGGAGTATAACTGATTTACAATGTTATGCTTGTTTCAGGTGTATAGCAATGTGCATCAGTTACACATGCACATATGTACAGTCATTTTTAGATTATTTTTCAATATAGGCTATTACACAGTATTGAGTAGAATTCCCTGTGCTATATAGTAAGTTCTTATCAGTTTTTTATTTTATATATAATAGTGTATATATGATAATACCAACATCCCAGTTTATTCCTTCCCCTTCAATTCCTGGTAACCATAGATTTGTTTTCTACATCTGGACTTTACAGTTCTTTTGTAAATAAGTTCATTTGTATCCTTTTTTTAGATTCCACATATAAGCAGTATCACATGATATTCGTCTTTCTGTGTCTGACTTAATTCTCTCAGTATAACAATGTCTAAGTGCATCTATGTTGCTGCAAGTGGCATTATTTTATTCTTTTTTATGACTAATAATTGAGTATTCTAACATAATAAATTGGTTTATCCCTCATTTATTTAGATTTTATATAATTTTTCCTAAATTTGTTTCATATTTGTCTTGATTCATCTTTTGTTAAATGTATTATGTGCTGTAATGTCTGAATTCTTAAGTGCCTTTGATATTCTTTATATTGTATCATTTAAAAAATACATTTTCTCTTTTGCTGTTTATATATGGAAAGCCATTTCAGTTTGCATACTGACTTGTACCTAACAAACTTTATATATTCACTTATTAATACTAACATCTGATCAGTAACTTTAAAATATTTTAAGTACATAACCACCTCATTTGTAAACAATGCAGTTTTCCATCCTTTACAATATGCAGAAAAATATTTTATTTTATTTTATTTTATTGTCCAAGATCTCCAGAATAATATCAAACAGAAATGAAGTAGTAGGTTTTCAACATTTGTGCGATTGGCTGTTACTGAAGACATATTTCATTAGATTAAAGAGGCTGCCTTTTCTTCTTAGTGCTTTTTTTGAAACTCAAATAAATATATGTTAAATTTTATCACATTATTTTTCTGCATCAGTTGAATCATGATTTTTCTAAATTGCTAGTCATATTGACTTTAAATACTGCTTACTAATTTTCTATTTATGTATCAGTATTATGTCTTTCCATCTCAATTATTTTTTTCCTTTCACTTTATTTGAATTTCTCTGTGTTTTTTTTCCCTAAAATTTTTGGATAAATACCTACTGATTTTCAGCTTTCCCTAAAATTCCCTCTAAGCAGAGTATTCACTTAATTTAAAATTTTTAATTTTTTAAATATAATTTATTTTAATTGGAGGTTAATTACAATATTGTATTGGTTTTGTCATACATCAACATGAATCCGCCATGGCATTTTTAATATCATCCAGTTAAACATATTTTCTTATGGACTTTGTTATTTCTCTTTTGTTCTACATATTAATAGGAAATGCATTACACAATTTCAAAATATGAATAATTTTTCTAGTTTTGTTTTCAAAATCTAGCCACTAAAAAGTACAATAAATGATTTTAATAATTTGAAACACTTTAGGATGGCTTTATGATGCAACAGTTGATCAATTATGGGAAACATTCCCAGTGACTTTTAAAAAAGAAGCAAATAATTCAGCTCAATTTTTACTCGTGTTTGTCATGTTTAATAGAATTGTTGCATGCTTTTTATCATTTACTGAAAGTTTAGTATTTCACAATATCTTTGGCTTTGTTTCATCTTGTTTGTTAGATTTTACTTGTCATAGTTTTAATCTACATTATTAAACACAGATAAATCTAGAATTACTTGTTTCACTCATCTTTCTTATCATGTCGTAATGAATTATCTCCAACATATTCTTTATCATTAGAGCTTAATTAATATATTAACAATGTGGAATGCAAGTTTTCTTTTTATAAATGTTTTTATTCCTATACTTTCATTTCAAAATTTCCTTATCTACATATTTATTTCTTCAAATCAATATAGAACTGTTTTATCCAATCTCTTGTTATCTTTCAATTGAAGTATGTAGTCTACATAGCTGTATCCATGCATGCTTGTGATCAGTTAAGTCCAAGTCGTTACGGCCCATGGACTGTAGCCTGCCAGGCTCTTCTGTCCATGGATTTTTTCCAGGCAAGAATATTGGAATGGATTGCCATTTTCTCCTCCAGCGGATCTTTCTGATGCAACTGTTGAACTAACCTACTTCTCTTCTCTCCAGCATCTCATGAAATGGAAAGCAAATTATTTACCTCTGAGCCACCTGGAAAGCCCTGTTAATTTGTTAATTATAACATTAGTTTACTACTATAGAAGTGCTTACCCTAGAAATTTCAATAGTTTTGTTTTTCATTTATTAAAATATCATAGAAAACTGTACTCCACTTTCTGGACAATGCATGGGTTAATTAGAACACAACATTTATTTACCCTATCCCAACATATATTGCTATTTTATGTATTAATTTCATATTGAATTTAGCCTTTTCTTTATATCATTTTTATATAGTCAGTAATCAATTAAATATGCCACCATATTTATCATTGTCTTCATTTTATATTTTCTTGTCATTTCTTCCTGCATTGTAAATCTTCTAAATGGAAGAATTTATTTTGCTAGAAGAAGGGTTTTTAAATAATGTTGAATACATTCTCATAGTTGTACTATGTTAATGTCTTCAAAAAAGGAAATACATTTTGACTTGGTGTTGATTCTAGTTTAAGTTATCTCCTTAAAGCACATTCATTTTAATATCTCATTTTATGTGTGTATGTGTTAGTCACTCAGTCATGTCCAACTCTTTGTGACCCCATGGACTCACTGTCCATAGGATTCTCAAAGCAATAATACTGGAGTGGGTTGCCATTTCCTTCTCCAGGGCTTTTTCCCCACCCAGGGATGGAACCTGAGTCTCCTACATTGCAGGCAGAATCTACCATCTGAGCCACCAGGGAAACCAATTCCATTTTATATTGGGATTGAAAATGGAGAAAATGGAGATTTTTTTCAATGAGAAATCAGCTCATATTCCTGTTTTTACTCCATTGAGTATAAAGTATTTTTTCTGCCTCTGACTGCTTTTACGATTTTCCGTCTCTTCTTGGATTTTAAAGGTTAATATGATATGATTTGGTGTCATCACATGTATCTGTGTTCATACGTTTGCATGGGGGTTATGGGGGTGATTTAATGCTGCTAAATTTTATAGCAATTATTGAAATAATGACCTAATGCCTCCTTTTCTTTGGGGAACCTAATTGCAAAAATATTTAGCATGCTTGATGGGGTTTAATAGCAGATTAAACTCAGTTAAAGAAACAGAATTAGAAACTGCATGGTATAAAATTTCTACACTGGAGTTCAGAAAGACAAAATGATGGGAAATAACAGAAGAAGAGCTAAGAAATAAAAAATATTTATAAATGTATAATTTCATGTTTTTTTTCAGTTTTATAAATTATATTGGATTCACTTGAAGAGTTTCCAGTTATTCACCCTAGAATTTTCATCTGATAACTTAATTACTGAAATATTTAATTGCAATTATTTAGGAGTCATAATCTGACATTCCATTAACATTGTATTTTTGTACTATTTTATTTACTAACAAATTAGTAATTATTAATAATTAATTTTTGGAAATATATTTTGGGGAAATATATTGTTTTCCCTTATCCTTTGATATATTTTACTGTGTTCCAGACAGTTTTTCCTGTGTGCCATAATAGTTTCCTGAAGGTGTGATACATTATTTTTAACATATTTGTTTAATGCTTCTGGCTATTCTTAAGATTGTTATTCTATAGATATATCTATAAAGCAGGCTATTTCCCAAATATATTAAAATTTTATATTTAAAGAACTATGTGCTTGTCACTGCCTTGAGAAACTTTGTTTAGCATTTTTAAATTTTCTAAAGAAATGTAATGAAAACAATTAGAATGTCATATGCATAGTATTCTGTATTAGTGAGTATTAATTAGTGAGCTACAGTAAAAGGGAGGGTAATTGAAGAATAAAATGAAAACATTTTGATAAGTAAATATAGACTTCTTTTACACTGAGTTTGTGTAAGATATTAATATGGTAATGAATAATTATAAGTTCCAAAAAGCATTATTTACAAATATTATTAACATGTTTGCCGACATTAAAATTTGTATTAGTAGAACATATTACATTTCCTATTCATAAACTGTTAGGTATTACATTGGATGAACTTGATGTAACATTCATCTATTCCATCATGTGAACTGGGATGATTAAATTTAAGATCAAATAAGGGGTCTTGTTAGCAACTGTCTTCAAGTGTTCAAAAGTTTTTCAAAGGAAGTTACTGCCCATCTGTTCTCTTGCTCCACTGAGAATAAAACAAAAGCATTTGAAACTCATGCTTAAGAAAGGGAGTTTCAGGTTAGTTGTAAGAAACAACTTATTGACATTAAGAGTTGTTTAAACACAAAAATACACTACCAAGGGAATTTATATAATGTCTTTCTCTGAACATCAGTAAGAATAAGCCAGACAACCATCTGTCTCAGTGGCTCAGTTGGTGGCCCTGCTTGAAAGCACAATGTTGGATTATAAAGCCTCCAAGGATACTTTTCATTTTATAAAGATGTATACAACATGGAAACAGCAGAGAGAAAAAATATACATAATATAAAGGGAGTTCTCTGAGTAATGGATATACTCTGAGGAACATTAGTATTAAAGAAAACAGAAATAAGGAGTTATTTTAATAAACTTAAATAAAAGCTTTTTGTTAAAAGATTTAATAATAAAATATTAAATTTTTATCTTACATTCTTAGGTTTTAGGCATTTTAATATTCTTAATGTTTTTTCTATTTTATAGTATTTTAGCCTATTGATATTGAGTCTCCTATGATTTATAGTTTTGTTTCATTCTAAATAAACTTTCTTAAAGTACACTTCACATGCAATAAAATGCATTTTAAGTCTGCCATTTAAAGATTTTCAGCAAATCAACAAAAATATTTTTAACAATTTATTGAAAGTGAGTGAAGTCACTCAGTCATGTCTGACTGTTTGCGACCCCATGGACTATAGCCTACCAGGCGCCTCCCTCCATGGGATTCTCCAGGCAAGAGTACTGGAGTGGGTTGCCATTTCCTTCTCCAGGGGATCTTCCTGACCCAGGGATCGAACCCAGGTCTCCCTCATTGCGGGCAGACGCTCTAACCTCTGCACCACCAGGGAAGCCCCTTTAACAATTTAACTACTACTCTAGAGAACATTTTTATTACTGCAGAAAGTTCTTCTGAAGGAGCACTATTATCAATCACCAGCTTCAAGGAAATCAACAATCTAAATTAAATCACTATATCTGTGTCTTGTCTGTTTTATAAATTTCATGCATATTATATATGCATGCTCAGTCCACTTCAGTCTTGTTTCACTCCTTGCAACCCTACAGACCATAGTCTGACAGGCTCCTGTGTCCATGGGATTCTCCAGGCAAGAAAACTCAAGTGTGGTTGCCATTTCCTCCTCCAGGGGATCTTTCCGACCTAGGAATCGAGCCCATATCTCATACTCCTGCATTGGCAGGTAGGTTCTTTACCATTATTGCCACCTGGAAAGTTCATTCATATTGTATATTATTAATATTCTGAATATTGTATATCCCTAAATATACTCATATATTTGGTATTCCAAGGACTTCCCTGATGGCTCAGAGGGTAAAGGGTCTGTCTGCAATGCAGGAGACCTGGGTTTGATCCCTGGGTCAGGAATATCCCCTGAAGAAGGAAATGGCAACCCACTCCAGAACTATTGCCTGGAAAATCCCATGGATGGAGGAGCCTGGTAGGCTACAGTCCATGGGGTCACAAAGAGTCGGACATGACTGAGTGACTTCACTTTATCACTTTATTTGGTATTCCATTTGCTCAAAACCAAGTCTGAAGTTTATCTTTTTATTTTTGTCAATAGTTTGTTCCTTCTTACAGATGAGCACTATCCCACTGACTAAAGCACACTTTGATTATCCATTAACCTGCTGATGGGCATTTGGTTGTTTCTGGTCTTTGTCTAATACGAGAAAATCATTTCTAAATGTTACTATTGTACACCTTTGGAGGGGTATGCATGTTTTCCTTACACATGAGTAGATAGCTATATACAGAATATACAGTAAATGTAAGTTTGTGTGTTAGTCACTCAGTCATATCTGACCCTTTGTGATCCATGGACTGTAGCCCACAAGGCTCCTTTGTCCATGGAATTCTCCAGGCAAGAATAATGAGAGGGAGCCATTACTTCTCCAGGAGATTTTCCCAATCCAGGGATCAAACCTGGGTCTTCTGCATTGCAGGCAGATTCTTTACAGTCTGAGCCACTACGGAAGCCCAATTATACGTTTAACTATAGGTAAATGTTACATGGCTGCACGGGCACAGGAGGGCCTAGAGGAGCTATCCCCACGTTGAAGGTCAGGAAGGGTGGTGGTGAGGAGATACCCCTCATCCAAGGTAAGGAGCAGTGGCTGCACTTTACTGGAGCAGCCGTGAAGAGATACCCCACACCCAAGGTAAGAGAAACCCAAGGTAAGATGGTAGGTGTTGCAAGAGGGCATCAGAGGGCAGACACACTGAAGCCATACTCACAGAAAACTAGTCAATCTAATCACACTAGGACCACAGCCTTATCTAACTCAAGGAAACTAAGCCATGCCCGAGGGGCAACCCAAGACAGGCGGGTCATGGTGAAGAGGTCTGACAGAATGTGGTCCACTGGAGAAGGGACTTGCAAAACACTTCAGTATTCTTGCCTTGAGAACCCTATGAACAGTACGAAAAGGCAAAATGATAAGATACTGAAAGAGGAACTCCCCAGGTCAGTAGGTGCCCTATATGCTACTGGAGATCAATGGAGAAATAACTCCAGAAAGAATGAAGGGATGGAGCCAAAGCAAAAACAATACCCAGCTGTAGATGTGACTAGTGATAGAAGCAAGATCCAATGCTGTAAATATCAATATTGCATAGGAACCTGGAATATCAGGTCCATGAATCAAGGCAAATTGGAAGTGGTCAAACAAGAGATGGCAAGAGTGAACATCGACATTCTAGGAATCAGCAAACTAAAATGGACTGGAGTGGGTGAAATTAACTCAGAAGAACATTATATCTACTACCGCAGGCAGGAATCCCTCAGAAGAAATGGAGTAGCCATCATGGTCAACAAAAGAGTCCGAAATGCAGTACTTGGATGCAATCTCAAAAATGACAAAATGATCTCTTTTCATCTCTAAGGTAAACCATTCAGTATCACAGTAATCCAAGTCTATGCCCCAACCAGCAATGCTGAAGAAGCTGAAGTTGAATGGTTCTATGAGGACCTATAAGACCTTTAAGAACTAACACACAAGAAAGATGACCTTTTCATTATAGGGGACTGGAATGCAAAGCAGGAAGTCAAGGAACACCTGGAGTAACAGGCAAATTTGGCCTTGGACTACAGCATGAAGCAGGACAAAGGCTAATAGAGTTTTGCCAAGAAAATGCACTGGTCATAGCAAACACTCTCTTCTAACAACACAAGAGAAGACTCTACACAGGGACATCATCAGATGGTCAACACCGAAATCAGATTGATTATATTCTTTGCAGCCAAAGATGGAGAAGCTCTATACAGTCAACAAAAAACAAGACCAGGAGCTGACTGTGGCTCAGATCATGAACTCCTTATTGCCAAATTCAGACTTAAATTGAAGAAAGTAGGGAAAACCGCTAGACCATTTAGGTATGACCTAAATCAAATCCCTTATTATTATACAGTGGAAGTGAGAAATAGATTTAAGGGCCTAGATCTGATAGATAGCATGCCTGATGAACTATGGAATGAGGTTCTGGACATTGTACAGGAGACAAGGATCAAGACCATCCCCATGGAAAAGAAATGCAAAAAAGTGAAATGGCTGTCAGGGGAGGCCATACAAATAGCTGTGGAAAGAAGAGAAGTGAAAAGCAAAGGAGAAAAGGAAAGATATAAGCATCTGAATGCAGAGTTCCAAAGAATAGCAAGAAGAGATAAGAAAGCCTTCTTCAGCCATCAATGCAAAGAAATAGAGGAAAACAACAGAATGGGAAAGACTAGAGATCACTTCAAGAAAATGAGAGATACCAAGGGAACATTTCATTCAAAGATGGGCTCAATAAAGGACAGAAATTGTATGGACCTAACAGAAGCAGAAGATATTAAGAAGAGGTGGCAAGAATACACAGAAGAACGGTACAAAAAAAGATCTTCACGACCCAGATAATCACGATGGTGTGATCACTCATCTAGAGCCAGACATCCTGGAAGGTGAAGTCAAGTGGGCCTTAGAAAGCATCAGTACGAACAAAGCTAGTGGAGGTGATGGAATTCCAGTGGAGCTGTTTCAAATCCTGAAAGATGATGCTGAGAAAGTGCTGTACTCAATATGCCAGCAAATTTGGAAAACTCAGCAGTGACCACAGGACTGGAAAAGGTCAGTTTTCATTCCAATCCCAAAGAAAGGCAATGACAAAGAATACTCAAACTACTACACAATTTCACTCATCTCACATGCTAGTAAAGTAATGCCCCAAATTCTCCAAGCCAGGCTTCAGCAATATGGGAACCATGAACCTCCTGATGTTCAAGCTGGTTTTAGTGAAGGCAGAGGAACCAGAGATCAAATTGCCAACATCTGCTGGGTCGTGGAAAAAGCAAAAGAGTTCCAGCAAAACATCTGTTTCTGCTTTATTGACTAGGCAAAGCCTTTGACTTTGTGGATCACAATAAACTGTGGAAAATTCTGAGAGAGATGGGAATACCAGACTGTGTGACCTGCCTCTTGAGAAATCTGTATGCAGGTCAGGAAGCAACAGTTAGAACTGGACATGGAACAACAGACTGGTTCCAAATAGGAAAAGGAGTACGTCAAGGCTGTATATTGTCAGCCTGCTTATTTAACTTCTATGCAGAGTACATCATAAGAATCGCTGGACTCAAGCTGGAATCAAGATTGCTGGGAGAAATATCAATAACCTCAGATATGCAGATGACACCACCCTTATGGCAGAAAGTGAAGAGGAACTAAAAAGCCTCTTGATCAAAGTGAAAGAAGAGCGTGAAAACGTTGGCTTAAAGCTCAACATTCAGAAAAGAAAGATCATGGCATCTGGTCCCATCACTTCTTGGGATATAGTTGGGTAAACAGTAGAAACAGTGTCAGACTTTATTTTTGGGGTCTCCAAAATCACTGCAGATGGTGATTGAAGCCATGAAATTAAAAGACGCTTACTTCTTGGAAGAAAAGTTATGACCAACCTAGATAGCATATTCTAAAGCAGAGACATTACTTTGCCGACTAAGGTGCATCTAGTCAAGGCTACAGTTTTTCCAGTTGTTATGTATGGATGTGAGAGTTGGACTGTGAAGAAGGCTGAACGCTGAAGAATTGATGCTTTTGAAGTGTGGTGTTGGAGAAGACTCTTGAGAGTCCCTTGGACTGCAAGAAGATCTAACCAGTCCATTCTGAAGGAGATCAACCCTGGGATTTCCTTGGAAGGAATGATGCTGAAGCTGAAACTCCAGTACTTTGGCCACCTCATGCGAAGAGTTGACTCATTGGAAAAG
This sequence comes from Capra hircus, assembly GCF_001704415.2. Taxonomy (NCBI): domain Eukaryota; kingdom Metazoa; phylum Chordata; class Mammalia; order Artiodactyla; family Bovidae; genus Capra; species Capra hircus. Next base: position 47,196,041 of record NC_030824.1, on the reverse strand, counting down.
ATTCTGATGCTGGGAGGGATTGGGCACAGCAGGAGAAAGGGACGACAGAGGATGAGATGGTTGGATGTCATCACTGACTCGATGGACCTGAGTCTGAATGAACTCCTGGAGTTGGTGATGGACAGGGAGGCCCGGCGTGCTGCGATTCATCGGGTCACAATGATTGGAACATGACTGAGCGACTGAACTGAACTGAAATGCTACACATATATACCAAACTCACATAAAAAAGTAGTTTTTCATTGTACACTTTCACCTACAGTATAGAAGAGCTTCAGTTGTTCTATATCTTTGTCAAATTTTCAGTCTCTGATTTCTAGTTGTTTTAGAAATGACTGGCACTTTCTCATTAACTACTCACTTTGAACACCATTTTATATTTTTATTGGACATTTCTAAGTATGCTTTTCTGAAGTGGCTACTCTTTTTTGCACCTTCTTTGTATTTGTATTATTCATCTGTAGTTTTATAAATATTGGTGGTGAGGCCTTTTCAGACATAAGTAACAGGGGTACTTTTTCCTACCCTGTGCTTTGTGTTTTCATTTTCTTATCAGTGTATTTTTTTACAGAGTTTCAAACTTTAAGTCCAATTCATCATTTTATTGATAAAAATTCTTATATCCAGAAACTATTATTAATTATATACAATATGCATGACTATTAAAAACTATAATATAGTCCCTAATTATGATTTTGGTTTGGTCTGTTTTTTCCTTTATCTCTTTTCCCTGATTGCTTCCTATATTTTGAAGATCTGTTACTAAGTCCATAGGTACTTTTGATAGTAATGCCTTCCTGATGGCTTCACTCTTTCATAATGGAATGCTCTTTTATGTCTCTGTGATATTCTTTGCGTTGAGATCTATTTTTGAAATATATATTAATAAAGCTTTTCCAGTTTTCTTGTGCTTACTAATTTTGGAAAAAAAAAATTTTTCCTAATTATTAACTCTTTGAGTTAGCCTTCTGAGACTCAAGAGAGGCCTTAAAGCAAAAGTCTTACTTTAAAGGACAGGGACAGAAGGGCTTGTATATGGTTTAATGATTACTTTCCTACCACATAAATATTGAGACTTAACATTATTCAGGCAAAAAGTATACATCCTTTACTAAACTTCTTGGATATTTTTATCAATATATTTTTTTGTTTAAAAAATATTCTATACTTTTTGAAGAAGGTGAGTAATGAGAAGTGTAATGTTCCTCTATAAATACAGGTAATTATTGTCCCTAAGGATTAATGAGAATTCTACTTGAAAATATTTTTCTTATATCATGAAAAGAAATATTTAAATATTTAAAACTATTATATATATGAATGTGTGTGTACATATACATATATATATATATATATACATATACAGTCAACACAATAGTACCTATTCTTGGTTCAGTTCGTATTTTTTTCTTTTTCTGAACATTAAAAAAGGCCACAATAAAAAAATTTAGATATTTACTAAATTTTCTTTAATCTTGATGAATAAAAATTGGATATAACAAATTTCATTACATACTTTTACTTTAATATATTCAGGGCAGAAGGATTTAATAAGGCACACTATTTTCTCCCACAAGTGCACTCTTGCAGTATATCAAGCTTTTAATTGTTAAGGGAGGCTAAATAAGGGATAGGCTAACAGTTTTAAATGGATATAAAATGCTATGTAGATATCAACTTTAAAAATGAATCTTTGATGTGTGTCTTTTCATTTTTGCAATTAATTTTAGCTTTTGAAGTTATTTGGCATTTAATTTAAGTCTACAGAGTATAAAATTATGCATTAACTTGAAAATAGACCCATATTTAGCACAAACAAGGTCGGAAGATCAACAGGATTAGAGACAAATGTTAATTTCAAATGTATAAACTCAACTTTATTGGGGCTTTTAAACAAACTAGCACATTTGCTCCTAATCAAAGGCTTTAATTTAATCATCTGAGACTGTAAGATGCTTTTCAATTCTGCCTCTCATATGGAACAGACTAGTATTTATTGTCACATGTTAGAACAAAAATTCACAGATGAATCTAAAATAGAAAATCAGAGACCCTAGGAGTTTTGTTAGAAAATTTACTTCTTTGAAATGAATGGCACTAGGAGCTAAGTCAAAGAAACTCAAAAAAACAAAGTAATCCCTTTGAATCTACTGTTTTTCTGCAGTAAGATGGAAGCAGGATTCTACTGTGAAAGATCTTTTATGTTCCCATAGAGGTAATATTATGTCCTGAATGCATATTCAGAGCTGAAACTGTGCCCTGTAACTTACAAGGCCCATATGTAGAAACAAAATCATGCACCAAGAATACCAAGTTTGTTTTGCTGAGTTCCAGGGAGGCAGCAGATATGGAAACAACTTGCTGACAGCCCCTTCCACTGAGCATCATGCAGGCTCACTGAGGGACGAGGGTGACTGACAGTGAACTTTAGAGGTCACAAGCCAAACTTCCACTGCATGTTACATACTGAAGTGTGTATGTAACATTTGCACACGTGACCCATGAAGAGGTACGAAGAGTAGTTATACTTGGGAGAGAACTCTTGGCACTTACAGATCACTAATCATCTCTGAGCCCCAGCCTCCTCTTACTCTCCTTCTACCATAAATATCTCAGTCAACCACTGATGTGGTGACAGATACAAGCATTGCCTTTGGTCTCCTTGCTTGATTGCTTTTCAATAAATAAAACCTTTTCTCATTTTGCAAAAGACCATTGCCTTGATATTTCATCTTTCTATTGTGCTGCTGGCAATGAGCTCACTTTTCCATTGAAAAAGTGAGCTACAGATTGGGACAGAATGAGGCAGAACTGGAAACCCCAGTCCTAGGTGAGTTTTCTTTGGTGATATTTCCTGCTATATTCTCACATCAATTCTCATAAACTCTGATACTGTAAAAAGACATATCTTTGTCATCAATCCATTTGATCAGCTTCACTACTGAAATTAATTATGAGACTTTTAACTAATTATCAGACAACTAATCAAATTTGAAAATGCTAAAACTAGTTTTAATCTCATCATATTGATTAGGTAAATCCTCAGATATTCTATACATATATGTCAAAACACTGGAGAGTAAAACCATAGTAAAAAACTATTTTACCTGTATTATCTTATTTAATCATCTAAATACCCACATAAAATGTGTATTATATTTTTGTATAAGGAAGACTATTTGTTCAAGGTTAGCTTCAAAGGGATGACAACTGATGTTCTTAATTGTGGATGCACTGAATTCCTGCAATTGCAAATATTAATGCTTGTATGTATACTTACTGGTTTCTTCATATTCTGGCATTATTTGTACCTAACTTGCTTTCCTATAAACTTCAGAATTAGTCAAAATATTTTCTGAAACTGAATCAAGTAGTGTTCTCAAGTGGGCCAATACTTTATCATAAGAATCCATTTCAAAATTCTCTTTAAGGAATAAAGATTAATAACACTGCCAAAAAATAATAATGTTTTGCATGAAGTATGCTATCTAATGGATTTCAATAGGCCCGGTATCTTGATTGATATAGAGATATTTCAGAAAGGCATTACAAAAGAAAACCTCCAGAAACATGCTTCACTTAACAACTACATTTTCAATTTCCTTTTTAAGTATTTATATTTATGAATCTTGTAGAAAACAATAACCCTGCTCACTTTCACAGTGAGCTCTTACATTCATTAGTTACAATTGTTGAACAGTGTTTTATGGTTTCATCAGCCACTTGCATTTCCTGAGTAAATGCAAAACTATGCATATGTGCAAACAGATAAAGAAAATATAAATGGCAACAGAAGAGGTCATATATTAAATGATAATCATGGGTAAATAAAACACGGAATCTGGGGGGAGGGGCAAAAAAACAAAAAACAAAAAACATGGAATGTTCAAGGCTGCCCAGGGCATTTAGTTCAATATGTTAGTAAATAGTAATCCTATGATTACATTTCTGTACTTAAATAACATACATGAATTCAGGAAAATAAGATGATGCTTTGATGTTTTTTTTTAACTGTGAGCATAAGTTATATTTTGGGGGAACTTTTCTTGTTTTTGATACCAAAAATGTGTATCTCCTTAATCTTAAAATCAGATTTTTTAAGATTTTTTTCCTACTTGATGTTTATGAAGTTATTTCTCTTATTGATTAAATTTTTCTATGGTAAGATTGTCTTCTTCAAGAAACAATATTCTTTTGCACAAGGAATCTTTTTACTGTTAAATTCATTCTAACACACAAATACTAATATTTTTCAATGTTTTCCAGAGAAAAAATATGTATTATATAAAATATGTACTACATTAAGTGGAGGCAACTGTAACTATATGAATTGACAAAAATTTAACTCTATAGTTGAATTTTTAAAGCTAAAACATTTATTGAAAACATATCATTATCTCTAAAATATAAGAAATGAGGTCTATAAATGACAAATATGAAAAATTCATTATAAGTAATATTTAAGAGTGTGTTACTCTAAAGATGAAATAATAATCTACCTATATAATTTTGTGTTATATAATTTTATGTGTTATGTGATAAATATATTTTCCAATGTGTATGAGTAAATATGTGTAATATTTTCACACTCTGTTTTCCTAAGGTTAAATTATAAAAAGGCCTGAAAATATGCTCATTAGTTAAAATATTAAGTATCTAAGGGGAAGGATGAATTGGGAGATTGGGACTGAGATACATACACTATAAGAACCTACTGTATAACACAGGAAACTCTACTCTGTGCTCTGTATTGAAAGATATGGAAAAGAATCTGAAAAAGAATGAAATATATATATATATATATATATACATGTGTGTGTGTATATATATATATATATATATATATATATATATATATAACTGATCCACTTTGCTGTACAGTTGAAATTAACACAATCTTGTGTTACAGGGAAGAACCAATTATGACTCCGTGTTGGATCTTTCTATTACTTCAACCTTTGCTTCCTGTTGCTTTTGCTCACTAAAAGGACACTGTTTATACATAATGGCCTGCCCTGGGGAACACTGCCCACCTCTGTCTGAATGTTAAACCAAAGCGCCTTTCTTCAGTACCCTGTCCACCTTTGAGTGGCTACAGGAAGAAAGAAATTAACACAATTCCCTGCCTAAGGCTTGCCCTTCTAGGAAATATTTGTAAGATTATCGGCCTTTTTACTTATTTCCTCAACTCACCAACTCCTGTTCTATAAAAGAATCTGATATCCAATCCCTGATAAGATGGCTACTTTGAGATGTTGGTCTGCCATTTTTTGGTCACCCAGCTAGTTGTAATCCTTGCCTCAATTCCTCATTTCCTATTCACTGGCCTGTCATGCAGCAAGCAGGGTGAGTTTCAACCTGGTAAATATTGTAAATGAACTATACTCCAATAAAAATTAATTTCAAAAAGTACATTGCCCTCCCCAAATAGAAAGAAATGTATCAGCTACAACAATCTAAATTTGTATAGCAAAAATACAGCTTCTATTATTCGATCATGCAAAAACAGCTAGATAGATCTTCATGAAATTTAGATGGCATATTTGGGGCAACCTGACTTTAACTGTAGGCTGCATGGTGTAAATTTTTTGTTTACTATTTTATTTTATGGAAGGTCCTCATTGGTTATCTATTTTGAATGTAGCAGTGTGAACATGTCAATATTTGTATTATTATTACTATTTGAAAGATTTCCATGGGGGCAAATGCTGTGCTAATATTGACCTCAATTTTTCATTGGTAGTATACTGAGTAGCTGCTTGATAAAGAATTTATTGAATAATCGTTAATATTTTGTCTGTCAAAAATAAAATAAAATATTTATGACTCTAGTACTACATTCACTTGAAAAATAAATTTTTATGATATACTCCATACTCCAATATACCCCAAATCCCTACTTAAATTCATTCTTCATTTGAAGCAGATTTCCACTACTAAAATAATGTTTAGTATCTATCACAGTATGTAACTGCACTAAAATGAGCCAAACAGTTGTATTTCAATTTTTATATTTACAACTTCAGTACGACTTGGAATTGTTGAAGGAAAGGCCACCAAGAACATATCTATGGTCAAAACAAGATAAGGAATATTGAACTTGCAATTGTCAGGGTGAATGCACATCAAAGGAAAAACATGATATCTTAGTGAGAAATAGCTCAGAGGTGACTATGATAGAATTTGAGCTTGTGGTGGATGATTCTAAGGAGGGCATAAGGAATATAGTCCTATTTTGGACTGGATGCTACCAGTAACTCAGAACAATTTGGTAACTGGGACTCGTGGTGTTTTAGGATAGGAGAAAATCAAAGCTGGGGACAGGTTTGTCACTGGTAAAAATAGTTATAGGTCAGGATGGAAGAAGATAATTGTTGTTGTGGTTGAAGAGTGTCCTTGTTTCTGTTTCGATGCACCACAGTTGTAGAGTAGCTTGCCTGATCATTTTTTTCTTTATCATCTGAAGATTGTTTAAGTTCAACTGGAAACATCAAAGCCTTAGTTGACAACTATCAAGGCCATTTCTTCACATAATCTTATGGTAGAATTATTAAGTACAAGAAAAATATTCTGCACCTTTTTTGAGATTGATTACAGGCATGTTCTAAATTATTCTAAACAGTAATAGAAAACAGTAAAACTAATGAAATTTTTCATGGCTTCTGGAAGTACAAACAGTCCTCATTTTGTGTGGCAATATAAGACTGTAAAAATATCCATGCAAGCTGGCACTGTACAAAGTAATCTTAATTACAAATGGGGAAAATAAAATTGTTCTGTTATCTTTAAAAAAATGTTGTCAAAATAGTAAAAACTCTTTTACTGTTGATTATAAATGTATAATTTAAAAAGACAAATTGTGAAACTAATATTTATGTAGTGAACTATAATTTGAAATATCAGAAACATGACAAATTATTTTATTTTCTTGCAAAAAGTTATAGAGTAGTAGTTTGAACAATGCTTTTGTCCTTTTTTCTCATCTTATGACCTAATAGAATAGGAACCTTCTATTTTTTGGTTAAGTGTCATACTCCTTTCTAAGACTCTATCAGTTCAAATATTTTATCCTTTTTGTTTTCAGTGTTGTGAAGTATCTCCAAGAATGTTTTGCCAGTGACACTTCCTTTCTAACATATTCATTCTTTTCATCACAACCACTTTCCTCATTTGTGTCAATAAGGTTGCCCTTGCTAAAATCCTGAGGCTGTGTGTCTAGAGGCTCTCCAGCTGCAGCAGTATCACATTCTCACAGTTGGAAATTTCTTCTATAAGTTTGTCAACATTCAATTCAAATTTCACTTCCAGTGTTATCATCTTTGTTTCTTCACTTCATTTTTATCTTTAGTGACCAATTATCACTTTAGATTTTTCAGATCTATAATATATGTGTTAAGCTGGATGGCATCACTGACTTGATGGACGTGAGTCTGAGTGAACTCCAGGAGTTGATGATGGACAGGGAGGCCTGGAGTGCTGTGATTCATGGGGTTGCAAAGAGTCGGACACGACTGAGTGACTGGACTGAACTGAACTGAACTGAACCAAATCATTCAGGGATAAAATGGGAACATAACTGCATACTTGCCTACCTATGTATGAACCAAGAGCTGCACAGTGACCAATCACCAGCAGAATTTGCAAGAAGGGTTGTGGCTGATCTCTGATCATAATGTATATCTATTAGTTGTGTAGTAATTTGTGGACTGAAGTGTTTGTAGCAACATTGGATTTTTGCAATTACTCTTAGTTAATATAGTTTGATGGAGAAGGTAATGGCACCCCTCTCCAGTACTCTTGCCTGGAAAATCCTATGAATGAAGGAGACTCGTAGGCTGCAGTCCATGGGGTTGCTAAGAGTCGGATACAACTGAGCGACTTCCCTTTCACTTTTCACTTTCATGCATTGGAGAAGGAAATGGCAACCCACTCCAGTGTTCTTGCCTGGAGAATCCCAGAGACAGGGGAGCCTGGTGGGCTGCCATCTATGGGGTCACACAGAGTCGGACACGACTGAAGTGACTTAGCAGTAGCAGTAGCAGTAGCAATACAGTTTGATAACTCAAATTTTAATCATGTGGTTGAGAAGCTGTATTTTTTTAAACTAAGCCACGGTAACTTAAATGCATGCATAGCAGAACCATGCAAAAAGAGAACTATCTGTATTTAGACATTTCTAATGATCTACCATTGGAAAAGACCCTGATGCTGGGAGGGATTGGGGGCAGGAGGAGAAGGGGACGATAGAGGATGAGATGGCTGGATGGCATCACCAACTCAATGGACATAAGTTTGAGTAAACTTCAGGAGTTGGTGATGGATAGGGAGGCCTGGCCTGCTGTGATTCATGGGGTTGCAAGAAGTCGGACACAACTGAGCGACTGAACTGAACTGAACTGAATGATGTAACATTCAGTACATTTTCAATAATTCTATAAAATGTCACCCATGCTCCATGATTTTATATAGTATCATAACTATGGTTATTTTATTGAGAAGAAAGCTCATTAAGAGTTTAATATCTTCCTGTGCACTATGAATAAAAGAATGCATTTGCTAGAGATTATAAAAACAAATAAAATAAGCATTAAAAACTATATTACCCTACATAATAAGAAGAAAGAGTGGTTCTATGGTTAACTAGTTGAATGACTTGATGTCAGTATAATGAAGTCAAGTTTCTTCTGCATTTTCCACTTTATCAATATAGCTGCCATTTTTATCCTTACGTTAGTACATCTTGTATTAGTTCTCCAGGGCTGCTGTAACTTCAATGCAATTCTGTTAATTCCATCCAGTACTAGAAAAGACCAAGATTTCTTATGTGTCTCTCATCAAAGGAAGATTTCCCAGAAACCCACCAGAGGAACCTTGCCTTAACTCATTAGCTAGATGCTTTATATACTTTTGTCTATATTTATCACTGATAAGGGAAATGAAACTTGATGACTGGGTTTTTCTCTAATCTCCTTTAAAACTCATAGCCATGCATGCTGAGGAGCCTGGATACCAGAATACAATTAGGATTTCACTGGGAATGAGCAAAAAGATGGAAATAGAGGGTTTCTAGACAGCCAAGAATGCCTGCTCTGATTACTTTCCATCTCTTCATATTCACTTAGCCTTAACAGATTGCTTGGTAAAGAATCTGCCTGCAATGCAGGAGACCCCAGTTTGCATTCCTGGGTCAGGAAGATATGCTGGAGAAGGGAAAGGCTACCCACTCCAATATTTTTAGGCTTCCCTTTAGCTCAGCTGGTAAAGAATCCACCTGCAGTAGCGAAGACCTGAGTTTGATCCCTGGGTTGGGAAGATCCCCTGGTGAAATGAAAGGCTACCCGCTCCAGTTTTTGGCCTGGAGAATTCATGGACTGTATAGTCCATGTGGTTGCAAAGAGTCGGACATAGATTTGCAGTAGTGTAGTCTGGTCTGAAGAACATATATTTTGGATTTAAATTTGCATCTTTTATTTACCAGTTGTGGAAGCTAAGCTCTCTGAACTCACATTCATTGTTGAAACAACTCTATATTACTTCATATAATTCTCATGAAAATTAAAACCCAAGAAATCAAAAGTTTCTGGAACATTAAACATATTTAATAAATTATAACTAATAACAAGGCTTCCACTATATCAGATATTAATACCTAGAGTCACCATCACATTCTTTTTCTTTTTAACATTGTTAAAACATTGTTAACATGGTTTTCTATTTTGAGAATGCTTTAACAAGAGGCATTTTAAAAAATTCTTCCATTTTTACTTAATGTAAACCTTGATTACCCTATCTATAGTATTTATACCATCTTAACAATCTTCTTCACTCACTCCTGTGATAATAAGGTTGATCAGACTTCTTCAACTTCAGTTCTCACTAGCCTTATTGTAAGATAATAGAATATATATATATGTATATATATATATATATTTATATATTCTGGTCTCTTCCCCCAGTTCCTGGCACAGAGCTCCTAAAACTCTAGTAATTTCTAGTAATTTTCTAAGTGATAATATTGAACCATAAAAGAAAATTTTGAATTGTGTATATGTTTAAGACCTTTCTCACACTATTTTCAATATAGGATAATATTCAGCTACTTCATGGTGATATAAGTTTTTGATGTCAATTCCCATTGGCAAATTAAGAGCAATGTTTTAATAAATTCATATCTAATATATGATAAAGATAGAAATTTATTAAATATTTATATAATGCATGTATAAACAAAGGAGGATGCAAAGAAAACTTTTTGTTAGAATGCTTGGGGTTCTAGAAACACACCAATGACAAAAGGAAATTGAGAAGTGAATATAATGATTTTTTAAAATAAAAATAAATATGAATGCATTGAGTTATATGAGGGATAAAAATTAATAATTTAGTTTTTGTAATTAATGTATTAAATTATAATTTATACACAACAAACTAAATATTATGTTTAAAAAATAGAAATATGTCTTGCAATATTTGATCTTTTACCTCATTTCTGACACAGAGCTCCTACAACCCTTATAAATTCCTATGAGTACTAGCAGCATCTTCTGTTTTAATAAGACATTTTAAGTGGGCTCCTGGATGGAGACTGGTCACCAGAAAGACCAAATCATGATTAGAAGGTTGGAATGTTCAGCCCCAACCTCTGTTCTGTAGAGAGGGAAGAGAGGCTAAAAATGAAGTTAATAGTTGAAAATGTCTACATGAGGACTCTTTTATAAAATCCAAACAGGAGAGGATCTGGAGAATTTCTTGGATGGAGAACACATCCACACCAGGAGGGTGTGGCATCTCAACTCCATTGGGACAGAAACTCTTATGCTCAGGACCCTTCAGGCCTCAACCTGTATATCTCTTCATCCAGCTGTTCACCTGCATTCTTTATCAGTCTTTAATTAACTGATAAACATGTTCCCCTGAATTCTGTGAGCTACTCTAGCAAATAATTGAATCCAAGAGTGAGTAGGTTATGGGAACCTCTGATTTGTAGCCAAGTTAGGCAGAAGTTTTGAGTAACTTGAGGGATTGGCATCTGAAGTGGGGAATAGTCTTGTGGACTGAGCCTTTAATCCATAGGATCTGATGTTAATTCCAGGTAGATAGTGTCATAACTGAAATAAATTCTACACCACCCATTGATGTGAGAAAATTACTTGTAATGGGAAATTATGCATTTGGAGACCAGAGTCAGAAGCGGTCTGTGAGAGTAGAAAAGGAGACACACAGGAAAAGAAAGACATGTAGTAAGTATTCAGGACTGATTTCCTTTAGGATGGACTGGTTGGATCTCCTTGCTGTCCAACGAATTCTCAAGAGTCTTCTCCAACATAGTTCAAAAGCATCAATGTTTTGGTGTTCAGCTTTCTTTATAGTCCAACTCTCACATTCATACATGACTGCTGGAAAAACTATAGCCTTGACTAGATGGACGTTTGTTGGCAAAGTAATGTCTCTGCTTTTCAATATGCTGTCTAGGTTGGTTAAAGCTTTTCTTCCAAGGAGCAAGTGTCTTTTAATTTCATGGCTGCAGTCATCATCTGCAGTGATTTTGGAGCCCCCCAAAATAAAGTCTGTCACTGTTTCTACTGTTTCCCCATCTATCTGCCACGAAGTATTGGGACAAGATGCCATAATCTTAGTTTTCTCAACATTTAACAATAATGTTATAGGCAGGTTCAAGTGACTTTTCTGCTAAGAATATGCTTCTCACCATTTTTTTCAGGACCTGTCCCAAGTATTTCCTTCCTGTTGTCTTCACAGATTATTTCAGTTGACACTAATCTCTCCTAGTAGTAGTTTGTAAGTCCTGTTTTCTTGATTGTACATTTTGGTGGTTGATTATATTTGAAGCTTCTGTTTATATTATACAGAGAGGTTGATGATAAATTCCAGACTAATGTATAAGGTATTGCATGACAATATGATCAGGTACACCTCTTCTTTGACTGAGGGAATAAGAAATCTTTAGTGGAAATAGAGCCTTCTTTAGAAGACAATTCAGTATGAACAGTTAGAAAGACTGCATTGAGAAAACTACTGAAAAAAGAAGGTAGCTGAGGAAACCCTAAGCTCTACCACTAGGTACTTCAACACACTTTGGTTAAGACCCTCTTAAATGAGGGAACTCTATAAATCTGTTGTAAACATAATGCGTTAATTCTAAAATTTTTGTTTCCAGTTGAGTCACCTGGTTTCATTTATCTCATCCTTTCATATCGCATCTTCAACTATTTCTTAACATTCTAAGTTTCTTTTAAGTTATTAGATAGGTTTCATTTATTTCAAGCCACAGATTTCCTTTTAACACTTCAATCAAAACTAACTAAATAGATTGAAAGAGTTAATGTTGTTCATAAAGCGTTTCAAAGATTTTCTTAGTGTATTTATATCATCTGAGAATTAACATAATTTAGTCTCAAACTTCTAACATAAGCAGCTAAAAATGAAATAGAAAACTATGAAGTCTAATAATATGAGTTCCAGGATGCAGTCTCTGTTTGATTTATAGTAAACTCCATTCTTTCTACTGTTATTGATACTGTGTATAATATCCACTACACATTTGATACAAGAAAAAAATTTATATTGATGAATTTCAAATCACAACTCCTTGCAAACCCATAGAATTACAAAGGAAAGAGCCATGAGCAAATGCCTTTCGAACTAGTCCAGAAATAGCACTATCTACTTTAATGGCCACTCCACATAAGGTATGGAAATTTAATTACTCCCCAGAGTTCTCTATAGCTCAGGCATCCAGAGATATAATAAAAAAGGGACCGTATTGGCTCTTTGCTGCTAATTTTTCCTCATTGTGATAGAGCTGGTCAGGAGTGCTCTTAGATTATTTTTCATATCCAGATATTACATAGAAAATTTAACTAATAAGATGTCTAATACCTCCTCCCAGAATTTTGTAAGACTTAGAGAGCTAGTTCATCCTCATGAACATAGAAATAGGCAAATGCAATTTTTTTAGATAGTTAGTGATTTATTCTACTTTTAGCATTAACCAAAGAATTTTTGGATACACAGAATGCTGTAAAAAGTAAATCAGTTTTATAGACCATATAATTATTCAGTTCAGTTCAGTTCACTCACTCAGTCGTGTTAGACTCTTTGCGACCCCATGAATCATAGCATGCCAGGCCTCCCTGTCCATCACCAACTTCTGGAGTTTACTCAGACTCATGTCCATTGAGTCAGTGATGCCATCCAGCCATCTCACCCTTTGTCGTCCCCTTCTCCTCCTGCCCCCAATCCCTCCCAGCATCAAAGTCTTTTCCAAAGAGTCAACTCTTCACATGAGATGGCCAAAGTACTCAGCTTCAGCATCATTCCTTCCAAAGAAATCCCAGGGTTGATCTCCTTCAGAATGGACTGGTTGGATCTCCTTGCAGTCCAAGGGACTCTCAAGAGTCTTCTCCAACACCACAGTTCAAAAGCGTCAATTCCTGAGCGCTGAGCCTTCTTCATACTCCAACTCTCACATCCATACATGACCACAGGAAAAACCATAGCCTTGACTAGACGGACATTTGTTGGCAAAGTAATGTCTCTGCTTTTCAACATGCTATCTAGGTTGGTCATAACTTTCCTTCCAAGGAGTAAGTGACTTTTAATTTCATGGCTGCAGTCACCATCTGCAGTGATTTTGGAGCCCAGAAAAATAAAGTCTGACACTGTTTCCACTGTTTCCCCATCTATTTCCCATGAAGTGATGGGACCAGATGCCATGATCTTCGTTTTCTGAATGTTGAGCTTTAAGCCAACTTTTTCACTCTCCTCTTTCACTTTCATCAAGAGGCTTTTTAGTTCCTCTTCACTTTCTGCCATAAGGGTGGTGTCAACTGCATATCTGAGGTTATTGATATTTCTCACTGCAATCTTGATTTCAACTTGTGCTTCTTCCAGCCCAGCATTTCTCATGATGTACTCTGCACATAAGTTAAATAGGCAGGGCGACAATATACAGCCTTGACGTACTCCTTTTCCTATTTGGAACCAGTCTCTTGTTCCATGTCCAGTTTTAACTGTTGCTTCCTGACCTGCATACAGATTTCTCAAGAGGCAGGTCACACGGTCTGGTATTCCCATCTCTTTCAGAATATTCCACAGTTTATTGTGATCCACCCAGTCTAAGGCTTTGGCATAGTCAATGAAGCAGAAATAGATGTTTTTCTGGAACTCTCTTGCTTTTCCTGTGATCCAGCGGATGTTGGCAACTTGATCTCTGGTTCCTCTGCAATTTCTAAAACCAGCTTGAACATCTGGAAGTACACAGTTCATGTATTGCTGAAGCCTGGCTTGGAGAATTTTGAGGATTACTTTACTAGCGTGTGAGATGAGTGCAATTGTGCAGTAGTTTGATCATTCTTTGGCATTGCCTTTCTTTGGGATTCGAATGAAAACTGACCTTTTCCAGTCTGGTGGCCACGGCTGAGTTTTCCAAACTTGCTGGCATATTAAGTGCAGCACTTTGACAGCATCATCTTTCAGGATTTGAAACAGCTCCACTGGAATTCCATCACCTCCACCAGCTTAGTTCGTAGTGATGCTTTCTAAGGCCCACTTGACTTCACCTTCCAGGATGTCTGGCTCTAGGTGAGCGATCACACCATCATGATTATCTGGGCAATGAAACTCTTGTACAGTTCTTCCATGTATTCTTGCTATCTCTTCTTAATATATCTTCTGCTTCTGTTAGGTCCATACCATTTCTGTCCTTTATCGAGCCCATCTTGCATGAAATATTCCCCTGGTATGTTTAATTTTCTTGAAGAGATCTCTAGTCTTTCCCATTCTGCTTTTTCCCTCTATTTCTTTGCATTGATCACTGAGGAACGCTTTCTTATCTCTTTGCTATTCTTTGGAACTCTGCATTCAGATGCTTATATCTTTCCTTTTCTCTTTGGCTTTTCGCTTCTCTTCTTTTCACAGCTATTTGTAAGGCCTCCCCAAACAGCCATTTTGCTTTTTTGCATTTCTTTTCCATGGGGATGGTCTTGATCCCTGTCTCCTGTACAATGTCACAAACCTCTGTCCATAATTCATCAAGCACTCTATCTATCAGATCTAGTTTCTTAAATCTATTTCTCACTTCCACTGTATAATCATAAGGGATTTGATTTAGGTCATACCTGAATGGTTTAGTGGTTTTCCCTACTTTCTTCAATTTAAGTCTGTTACCATGGTATAACAGAGAACATTTTGGCACTTAGGTGGATTTGCTTATTGTTAGTTCCCACTAATACCGCATCTGGTGATGGTACATAAAATATTTGCTACATGAAAGAGATATTTTTATTACATAGTGTTTGTATTTGACTGGATAAATGGCTGGATTGCCATGCTTGTGTAACAGAACAACATCCCCGGGCAGAAAATAAGGCTTCCTAAATATTGCTGAAGCAAACTCACCTCTGTTGAAACCATATCCCAAACTGTAATTGTTTTATGGAACCTATTGTTGTTCACATATCTGGGTATGCATGCATACTAAGTCGTTTCATTCGGGTCTGACTCTGTGCACCCTATGGACGGTGTAGCCTGTCAGGCTCCTCTGTCCGTGTGATTCTCCAAAAATAAGGAAGTGAGTGGCCATGCCCTCCTCTAGGACCTGACAGCTTCTCAGTTCAGTTCAGCTCAGTTCAGTCGCTCAGTCGTGTCTGACTCTTTGTGACCCCATGAATCGCAGCACGCCAGGCCTCCCTGTCCATCACCAACTCCAGGAGTTCACTCAGACTCACGTCCATCGAGTCAGTGATGCCATCCAGCCATCTCATCCTCTGTTGTCCCTTTCTCCTCCTGCCCCCAATCCCTCCCAGCATCAGAGTCTTTTCCAATGAGTCAACTCTTCAAATGAGGTGGCCAAAGTACTGGAGTTTCAGCTTTAGCATCATTCCTTCCAAAGAAATCCCAGGACTGATCTTCAGAATGGACTGGTTGGATCTCCTTGCAGTCCAAGGGACTCTCAAGAGTCTTCTCCAACACCACAGTTCAAAAGCATCAATTCTTCAGTGCTCAGCCTTATTCACAGTCCAACTCTCACATCCATACATGACCACTGGAAAAACCATAGCCTTGACTAGATGGACCTTTGTTGGCAAAGTAATGTCTCTGCTTTTGAATATACTATCTAGGTTGGTCATAATTTTTCTTCCAAGGAGTAAGCGTCTTCTAATTTCATGACTTCAGTCACCATCTGCAGTGATTTGGGAGCCCAAAAATATACAGTCTGACACTGTTACCACTGTTTCCCCATCTATTTCCCATGAAGTGATGAGATCAGATGCCGTGATCTTCGTTTTCTGAATGTCGAGCTTTAAGTCAGCTTTTTCACTGTCCACTTTCACTTTCATCAAGAGGCTTTTTAGTTCCTCTTCACTTTCTACCATAAGGATGGTGTCATCTGCATATCTGAGGTTATTGATATTTCTCCCTGGAATCTTGATTTCAGCTTGTGCTTTTTCCAGCCCGGCGTTTCTCTTGATCTACTCTGCATATAAGTTAAATAAGCATGGTCTACACACTCCTATAACACAAGACTCTTAAACAAATACTTAATACCATCCCCCTAAATTGTGGGTGCTAATCAATCTTATAGTATATAAAGGAGGCTTCCACTTGAATAGCTATTTTTTAATGTAGAGAATATTTATTTGATGTGTAATTAAATCACATTCAAGGCTAAATTATATACAAAATAGTCAACTTTACAAATGTTTCACTTAGAAAATTAAGAATGAGAATAGTGTAGTTCTGATATTAATGGCCAAATTTTTATCCCCGAGTACCTGGACAAAATTTTGTCAATGTAATATTTCATAAGCTGCTTCTTTTAGAATGTTTCCCTTTCTCTATACCCTCAATTCTCAATAGTTTTCTGCTTTTCCTTTACAAATAGAATCAAAAGATACAAATAAATAACAAAAATCTGCTAAACAAGAACTTTAAATTTTGCAAAATAATTCATACCTATTTTTATAAAACTGAAAAATTCATAAAAATACAATAAATAAAAAGTCTAAAGGAACAAGTCTCCACTATGCCATGAGATGCATTATCAACAGGTGTTAAATATCTTGTAAATTTTTAAAAAGTCCCTTTGTATGTAATTTCTATGACCTTCATTGGTCCACAAATTTCATTCATTGCATTTGTAGAGATAGTTTTTTCTTTTAGCTTTTCTCTAACTGTGAGAAAACTGTTACTGCAGTTTTAAGAGCTAATAGGCAAATCTAGGCAATCAATCTTAGGACATGAGGTGGTCATCTGTCCTTCAGGTATGCTATAAACAGGCCCACTGCAATTGCTTTTGCCTCTACATTCTCAGTCTATGTGCTAATTTCTCTATGCCAGTCCCCTTCTCTGTTTAAATGGCACTGTCAAATGAGTTCATCAACAACTTCACCTTTTGGCAATGTAGTAAATTGAGGCTGAGTATAGCCTGAAAAAAACTCCTGGCTACATAGAAGTCATTGATTTTGTGTTACTTCATCTATCACATTACACATTATCAAACATCCCTGCTGGCTGTAGCAGCCTATGACTCTGTCATTCAACAATTTTATATCTACTGTGTGAAAAATTTATGAACTTTTGCAGTATATTTGCATATCTCTGTTTTTGCTGTTGCTATCTCCAAAAGTATAATGTTGAATCAATACAGAATATGGTCTGAATCCTCTGTGTAGGCCTATGATTTGAGAAGGGAAAAAAGCATATTTTTTCTTTCTTTCATATTTATAATACTGTGCTATCTAATGACTTAGGTCATGTTTAAATAATTTAATTGGGATTGTGAAGAATATTGGGGCAAGCAAGACTTTGGTGGTACTTAGATAAACTGAAAAATTACCAATGTTAAAAATTTGAGGTGTGGAAGTGGATTATATTTTTCTTACTTTTAGCGTGACCTAAGCTGCAGTTTAAATGATGCCATCTTTTTCTGATGACATAAATTCTACATCCTTTTTTATTATTAATTTTGGAGCATAACAAATGTCTTCAATTTGGAAAAACAGGGCAGTGAGCACAGGGTTCTTGAAGTTAGTCAGTCATTAGAGAGTGCACGGAAAGTATATTAAATGAGTTAAGAGAATCATGTATACTTTGTGGAACTTTATTGACTAGTTTATGTGCTAACTCCTGTATGCTTGAAGCAAATAAAATAATCTGTATACTTTAAGTTGAAATGGAGAGCTTAAATCTGTTAGGTAATTAGAATAGTGAAACAGGGTCCCAGATGGCAGTCAGAGAAAAAGTGGTGAATAAAAGAACCATGTGGAGGGCAAATAAATAAAAGGAAAAAGCCTGTGAAAGGGACAAAGAAAGAAAAAAGCCCACAAAAGAAAAGTCACAAAGTGGAGTAAAAATCTCTAGCAAAAAAACACACCCAGGAACACCCCTTTCCCAGACTGGCCTAGAACATGCACCCTATTTATCCAATTATTTGAATTTTGATTTTAACCATTGACATTAATTCACACAATACTTCTATAATAAAAGTTATAATACAATTGGTATAAATGTTGCCTAAAAATTAATATTTAGCTCTGAATTTCTAATAATTTTTCTATCTTTTCTCTAGTTTGCATAATTTCCAGGAACAATATATTTTGTAGGTTTGCTGCTACTGCTGCTAAGTCGCGTCAGTTGTGTCCAACTCTGTGCGACCCCATAGACGGCAGCCCACCAGGCTCCCCCATCCCTGGGATTCTCCAGGCAAGAACACTGGAATGGGTTGCCATTTCCTTCTCCTAAATCTTGAAGGTTTAGATTGTCTTAAAACATTAACATTATATCACAGCAGTAAGAACAGTGGGATTTTGAGTTAGAAAACCCTGAATTTAAATTACAATCTCTCAGTTTCTAGTTTTTTAATCTTAGTATCATTATATAACCTCTATATCTTATTTATTCAATACTGTGAGATTAAAATAGAAACTTGTATGTAGAGCCCTTGGTTCACTTACAGGAAATGCTCAGATCATGGTGGGGTTGATTAGAACAATGATGAAGATGAGGATGTAAACACCTCATAGACCAGATATTCAGAATCAAACTCACATTCTTATCTCCCAAACCCATTCCTCATGGTAAGTTCAGTATATCATTTACTCATTTAATATACATGGGACATTTATTTAATGTTTATTTAAATTTTTAAGTTTTGGTTACACAATGCAATTATGGACTGTAAACAAAAGTGTAATAAAGTGCAGTAAGGGAACTAGATAGTATTAAAGCAAACATAGACATAAATAAATAGTTGTAAATTAGAGTAAATCCTAAGAAAAAACAAAATAAGTTATCGTAACATAAGAAATTTACATTGGATGAGGAGGGAAGAAATCTTTGAAAAAAGCAACATGCAAGAAAACACGTGAAGGTATGAGAAAGGGGTTCTGAGGAGAGAAGGTGGTGTTTGGAGTTCTTCTGGAGAGGCCAGTATGTTAGAGATCCTGGAGAGGGAAAGATATGGTTCAATCAAGCCCATGCTAATATCCCTGGACCTCACAAGTGTGATTGAAATGAGGTAAGAGAAGCAGAGGTCAGAGAGTGCAGAGGTTCATTTTGTTTCAAGCCAGGCATTTTCATTATACTACTGAAGTTGAAAAAACTAAACAACAACCAAAAATCCTAACTGCCATGTGAAGAACTGATTATCCATTCTAAGGACCAAAAAGATATTCAATTCTGTGTCTGTCTTTCCATTGTACTAGTATTGCACCCGTAGGCTCAATTCTTCAGTTCTAGTCTGCTAGATTATGTTCTTAAAGAGTGCTTGCCTTTAACATCACCACTCCTTCCTTCTCCTAATCAAAACTATCATATACATGGTTACCAAAATGATTATTTTAAAGCAACTCAGATCTTTATTATCTAGTTCAGAATAAGCCCATGGAAGCTCTTTGGACTCCTCATTATGATAACTATAATCTGTTCACTATCTCTCAAGCAGTCTTCCCACCACTCCCTTTATCAAATGCTTCACTCACTTTGGGCAATTTGTTAATCCATAAATCTACACAACACTGGTGGGAAACCCTGCTTTTATTTTTTGTTTTGCTTTGTTCCCAGCAGCTCAAGCTCAAATGTGATCTGCTCTTTAAACTATAACTTAATTTGTTTGTCCTGAAGCAATGAAGTAATTTCTCTTTTTTATTTTCCCATAGTACTTACCTTTCTCATAACAAATCTAAAGGTGTTACATTAAGTTTATTGAATTTTTGTTCAATTTAGTATGGCACATTCATCTTTGATCTTCAATGTCTAATGCTATGGCTTGAACCTATTTGTTTATTAACATCTGTTTAGTATGAAAATTTATTTTATTACAGCAATAAATAGATTAATTCTTTGCATTTTCAGCTATACAATAGATTTTGTGAGATTACGTATTAAAAAAGTATTTCTACTTCTATTTTTGGGATGTAGGTTGCTAGCAAGCCAAAAATAAATGTGTCTCAAGACAAAATACTGCCAATTCTAAGTCTATAATAATATATATGAAGTGCTAAAATGGTTTTAAATGTATAAAATCTAATACTTTAGTAAGTAGCATTATAGTTTTAATATTTGTCTAAGCAATATGCTTTAAAATATGTGCTGATTTTTTCTACATCGTTTTAAAAATAGGTGCAAAATATCAGTTAGCTCTTGTTCAGCTGGCTATTTTATTCTTTACTTTCTCTGAGTGTCAGAATGTCTAGCTTGCTCGTTATATTCACTACATGACTAACTTGCCTTATCTAATACACAGTCTGCATATGGTGATGATATTTGTAGGAAATGCATTGAAAGAAATTCTGAATTGCCCTCCCACCCTTATGCCACAGAGCCCTTTAAACAACATGATAGCCAGAGCTAAAGAACAATACACCAGATGTTCACCCTCAGAAATCAACAAAGAAAAAATATTTAAAAATATGCTCAGTAATAAAATCTCCATTTATGTTCAAATGATCATTATGAAAATTAATAGTAACCCTATTATAGGAAAATGGTGCAAACAGAGACACAACAGACAATTTCTCATTTTAGATGGAAACCATGCATTGTGCAATCTCAGGACTTGGGTTAGAAATGTGATAGCTGGCAATGTAGTATACATGACACAGGCAGAGAAAACAGGAATAAAAATCTAGAGAACTTGTAACTCAAAATATGATATTTAATATCAATTTAGATGTGGAAAAAAAGTACAAAATGGAAATACTGTGACCCAAGCATGAATTTTTAAGCAGAAAAATGTTTTTCCAGTAGTCATGTATGGATGTGAGAGTTGGACTGTGAAGAAAGCTGAACGCTGAAGAATTGATGCTTTTGAACTGTGGTGTTGGAGAAGACTCTTGAGAGTCCCTTGGACTGCAAGGAGATCCAACCAGTCCATTCTGAAGGAGATCAGTCCTGGGTGTTCTTTGGAAGGACTGATGCTAAAGCTGAAACTCCAGTACTTTGGCTACCTCATGTGAAGAGTTGACTCATTGGAAAAGACTCTGATGCTGGGAGGGATTCGGGGCAGGAGGAAAAGGGGATGACAGAGGATGAGATGGCTGGATGGCATCACCGACTCGATGGATGTTTGAGTGAACTCCAGGAGTTGGTGATGGACAGGGAGGCCTGGCGTGCTGTGATTCATGGGGTCGCAAAGAGTCGGACACGACTGAGTGACTGAAGTGAACGGAACTGAACTGATGGAATAAATTATGCTAGGTAAGCAATATGTATCAGATTATCACTTTAGTCATTGTTGCATTATTAGCTCAGTCACTCAAAAACTTTTGTGGATTTTTAAACTCTGGGCACCATGTTAGGTGCCACTATATCAAATGTAGAGGAAGATATCTTTATCTCTTTCAGTCCCATAGTTTATTGTGAAAATTACAAAATTTAAATGTAATCAAATAAATATAATAAAACAGGGAACAAGATAAAAATATTGAATATCTTCACCTCGAGATTAGGAAGACAGTCTTTGGAAGGCTTCAAGAAACATTAGACATTTGACTTGATTCTTGAATGATAGATGTGAGTTCACCAATTAGTAAAAGATTTGGGCATTTCAGATAAAACACACTGCAAATTCTTGAATTCATCAAAGGGTTTAAATGAAAAAAAAGTGTTAGTAGTTTATCAATCATGAAAAATGGAAGAATATATTGTTAAGATCCCCATATTGGGAACAAGTTTCTCTTTTAGTTAAAAAACTATACATGTGCATGCACACACACATACCCATGTGCATACACATGCTATTCTATTATTTGGGAATATATGCACAGATACATGTGCCATAACTTACAGTCATTACAAAATCACTTACTTCTGAATCCCAGTTACTTTCAAAATGAAAACTCCATGGTTCTCAATATGTTCATACTAGTTTCAGGGTGTCAGAAGTAAAAGGGATTTTACCATCTATTAATGTAAATCAATTAATCCTAGAATCTCTTCTAAAATAGCTCTGCATCACAGCCACTTATCATGGACTCTTAATAGCACCAATAACCCTGGAACTTCTGTGATTGTTGGGAAAGACAGCCACATTCCTGAGCAGGCCTTTGTCCCCACTCAGCTGCATAAGAGGGTTCAAGGTCCAAGGCCTGGGACCTGGAACATTTTGATACCAAGAGCTAAAGAACCACACAGACTGTGCTATGCCTATCATCTTGTGTAGTGATGTCTTTCCCTGTTTTAGATTAAATGAGTGCTCTTTTCTTATTGCTTAAAGCTTATACATCATGTGCCACCTGCCAGCCCCACTGCTATATCTGTCTTTAGCAAGGCTCTTTTCATTGCCGTGTGAGAGGGGTGGAAATTGCCCTGCAATGGCTACCACAAAAGACTCTCTGGCCACGAGGAAATGATGCTCACTGTTGTAGTTGATCTTGCTCTGTCTCTTTTCTTTGTAACCAAAGCATCATTTCATCCAATGATTAACTGCAAGTATTTTCCTTAATAGCTCTGATACCAATGTTTGTTGAGTCCTCTATTGGGACTGGTACACGGTATTCTGCTCAAGAAAATTTACTGTGAGAAATGTTAGAAAACAACTTATTATTTTCAGTCAAACTATCTCCAATAAAAATTCTACTTATATACACCCACTGTTCAATACCACAACAAACTTGCCATTCTCACTTGGAGCATATGAAAGTAACATAATCCCTCTTCTATATGAAAATTCTGAAAGTATACATGTGCTCATCCTAAATCTTTACACTTAATCAGAGTGAAATCGTATATTGAAATACTTGATATCAGATTTATTTGTCCACATGTTTAATTAAATTATTTAATGTCTATTGAACAATTTATGTTTCTGCTGTCTCTCACTAACTTCTCTTGGTTGTAGGCACAAATCATTAATGCTAGGCAAAGTGAGGAGGCTGCAAATTACATTTCTGAGTCTTCATTGCCAAATGACTTTCATTTGAAAGAAACACATTATTGAACAGGAACAAACTATTTTTAGAAACAGAAAAGACGGATAACCTCAAAGCATTCTGTAAAATGAAAGATGTCAAACTCAAAGATGACAGCCTGCAAAATTCCACTTATGTCATTCTCAAAAAAGCAAAACAATGGTAATGGAAAACAGATTAGTGATTGCTAGGTAGGGTCTGGGGGAAGAGGTAGAACTGAATTTTAAAATGAAGCATGAGGGAACTTTAGGTACAAGAAAACTGTCCTCTAGGATAAACGTGGACTTTGTTAATGAGAGTGGTGGTAGAGGAACCGAATTTTAAGAATGAGTTTTCTGAACTGGTTCTGGAGTTCCTGGAATTAACTTTCTAATATGATCAGATTTAAGGAGGCTAATGAATCTATTTCCAGTAGGAAAAAGAGTGCTGATAATTAATAGTTACTCCTACTATTTGTACTGGATATTCCTAATCTACCAATTGTAAGAGGCAACACCATTTTTAGAAACTAAAAGAATATAATGACTTTGGTTGGTTGTTTTTATTAAAAAAAAAAAAATAGCAGAAACCTGAATTAAATAAACCCCGGAGAGAAGGAGGAAAAGCTGTCACACCCTACAAGCACTGCAGAAACCAACAGGAAGATGAGAGACTGTTTTTGCCTGACAAGATCTCAGCCAAAAAAGACTCTCACAAATTAGCTGAAGCTGCTGCTGCTGCTATAAGTCGATTCAGTCATTTATGACTCTGCGCGGCCCCATAGACGGCAGCCCACCAAGCTCCCCCATCCCTAGGATTCTCCAGGCAAGAACACTAGAGTGGGTTGCCATTGCCTTCTCCAATTAGCTGAAGAAAAACCACTAAGCTTTGAACTCTCAATTCCTCCAATGGACTCTATTTACTATTGTGTTCCCAACTTCCTTTTCCCCTCTATAAAAGAATTCTCCTCTCTATCTTTGAAAAAAAAAATAATAATAATTGTGCTTGGCTCACATGGTTGCAGTCCCCCAACTGTATTTCTCTGCTGATCCTGAATAAAGGAGATTTTGCTGTAGAAATAACTGACA
The DNA here is from genome assembly GCF_001704415.2 of Capra hircus. NCBI lineage: Eukaryota > Metazoa > Chordata > Mammalia > Artiodactyla > Bovidae > Capra > Capra hircus. The sequence continues at coordinate 47,171,545 of NC_030824.1, read as the reverse complement.
GTCTATTTGTTTTAGGTCAACACTTCTAATGTTACTGAATAAAGTAGTAAAAGGAAAGGTTAAACTCAGAATTTGAATTCCCATCTCAAATACCCTGAAATGACTTAAGAGCTTCTGGGTATGCTCTGAAGCTTATCTCCTGCACAAAGCTGAAATTTCTACAAATCAAATGCAGAACCTTATCCTGTGATGGGCTGAATTATAGTCCAAGTTGAATTCTCATCCTCACAGAGAATCATTTATTAATAAAAGGGAGCTGAAAGTTAATAGGAATTTAGCCATGGTTAGGAAGTGCTCCTATTCACTTTCATGCCTTGGAGAAGAAAATGGCAACCCACTCTAGTGTTTTCGCCTGGAGAATCCCAGGGAGGAGGAGCCTGGTGGGCTGCCATCTATGGGGTCACACAGAGTCGGACACGACTGAAATGGCTTACCAGCAGTAAGTGCTCAATCTGCCAGTAACCAAGATTAACGGAGCAACCAGTGTGGCACAGTTTCCCAGGGTCATCAGCCTGAGGAAATTACTGAGGGCAGATTACTTACAACTGAAAGCTCCGTTATGGCATTATTAGCATTTTTCCTTGATGAAGTAGACACACTGGATATAGTGTTGTCTTTCCTGCGTGGAATGCTTCTGCCCAGACTATCAGTCTTGAACTTACAGGATGCCTTATTTACCACAATGTTATTCCACAGAACATTGTTTCTGATCAAGGAACTCATGTCGCAGCAAAAGTGAGGTGGTGGGTCCATGTTCATGGAGCTCACTGGTCTTCCCATATCCCCACCAACCTGAAGCAGCTATTGGAAGGGCCTTTTGAAGACTTACAGCATCATATAGGTGGCAATACCTTGCTGGCCAGGAACAAGGTTTGCCAAATGCTGTATAGTCTCTGAGTCAGTGTCCAATATGCAATATTGTTTCTCTCACAGTCAGGCCTCTAGGCCAGCAGAGCATAAATTCATGGGAACAGGAAGCAAACATTTTACTAATGGGACGCTAGGGTTGGTGAGTGGTACCACTTCCATTTCTACTTCTTGATCCTTGGACCTATGAATCCCATTCTCTTCTCCTCCTGTCTTCAATCTCTCCCAGCATCAGGATCTTTTCCAGTGAATCAGTTCTTTGCATCCGGTAGTCAAAGTATTGGAGATTCAGCTTCAACATCAGTCCTTCCAATGAAAATTCAGGACTGATTTCCTTTAAGATGGACTAGTTTGATCTCCTTGCAGTCCAAGGGACTCTCGAGAGTCTTCTCCAACACCACAGTTCAGAGCATCAATTCTTTGTCGCTCAGCTTTCTTTATGGTCCAACTCTCATATCCATACATGACTAATGGAAAAACCATACAGTGGGTTTACCTATGCTGAATTTAGATAATATTAGATATTAGATGAATCATGTACTTATTTTGAGTTGCTGCTGGAATTAGTTAAGACTTTGGGTTTTTAGGTTGGAATAAGTATGTCTTACCTAGGAAAGAATGTAGATTTTGGATGGCCAGGGACAGAATGCTGAGTATGTCCCCCCAGTTCAAATGTGGATATTTTAATTCTAAAGGGGATAGTATTAAAAAGTGGGGGCCTTTTGGAAAGTGATTAGGTTACAAACGTGGAGCCCTTATGTATGATAGTGCTTGTATAGAAAAGACTCTAAAATCTCCTCTGCCCTTTCACCATGTGAGGTTACAGTGAGCATAAGGCCATCAAAGAAGAATGTCTACTTTCCCCAGACACCAAAACAATAGACTCCAAAAATAAGTGCCTTAATCTTAGACTTCCCACCCTTCACAACCGTGAGAAATAAATTTCTGTGATTTATAAGCTAGCCACTTTAGTATATTCTGTGTAGCAGTCTGAAGAAGACATACTACTCTGTAAATTTTTCAGAAGATAAAAATTGACCAAGAACAAAAAAGTGAACTTTACATGATGTGTATAAAAGGTAAATTTTAAAAAGTGTAAGCGGTCAATATATAGTTGTTCACTGTAAAAGTCTGTTCAATCTGGTGTATGTTTTTTTAAATGTGTACCATAAAATGTTTTCATGGAAATATGAACAAATAGAGAGAGAACAAGTGGAAAAAGAGAGGGGGAAGTGAGGAACAGGAAAGGAGGAGGAGAAGAGAAGAGAGAAAATAGAATATTAGTCTAAGTGTGTCAGAGATATAAGATCTACACAATATTAAATGATTGATGCTGTCTTTGTACAACAATGTGCCTATTTTTCTTAAAGTATTTTTATTTTACTTAGAGTAATTATTTCTTTAGCTTATGGTGGGATTTGCCGCCCAGATACCCCTTAAAGTCCTCCAATATCTCTTTTGCTAATAAGAATTGCTTCTTGCAAGGTCAACTCTCTTTAACAGGATCTTCTCATTCAATAATTACTTGCTGCTGCTGCTGCTAAGTCGCTTCAGTCGTGTCCGACTCTGTGCGACCCCATGAGGATAGTTGTTAGAAAGTACACCAAACTGGGACAAGAAGACTAGATTTTTGTGCTATAATAATTGCTTAACATAGCACAAAAATCTAGTCTTCTTATCCCAGTTTGGTGTACTTTCTAACAACTATCCTCATTTCCAGGTGACCAGCTGAGATCTTTGTTAATACTCTAGCAAATTCCAGTTTGTTCGTTTGTTTTCCCCACTCCAGTCCTGCTCTGTCCTTTTTCTGTTCCTTCTATAGGTGGTGACTACATGAGCATTCCTTAATAAACTTCCTACACACTAATCTAATTTTCATTTCAGATTCAACTTTCCTGGTAATTCAGTCAATTACATTTCCTCCCATGTAACACAGAAGAAAACTACTTCCTTAGTAGTGAATTGAATAATGAAACATACAGAGTTCCTCTAAAAACAGTGGAAATAAGACAATTGAGAACATCTGAAAATTGAACAACCATCCTTTATTCTAAGTAACATAAGTACTCAAAGCCATCAGCTTAGTTCAATTCTTAAAAGTTCTCTTAGTTCTCAAACACTTATTTCAGTTATTGGATAAAAGGGAAAGATTTAATCAATTATTTTCAACTGCACTTATGCCTTCATTATACTTTCCTTTGAAATAATTTGTATTAATGCAAAACAACAGAGAATCCATTTTTGTTGACAGTATCTCTGGATTAATTTCCTGAGAACATACACATCTTTGAATAAAATCTGTATGCTAGCTAATAAATAATACTGAAAACCTGTTTAAATTGCAGTTTTAACTGTTACCAGTGTATAAAGCTATTCAAGTTGAAGAAAAAAATCCAGATGAATGATTTAGCTTACATTAGCAACATTTGAAGCATTCAATGTTTCTGCTAAATAGAAAAGGAGATCTTCCTCTTAATAATTGGTTATTCGGTTATTGTGGTTGCAATATGAGTATTTACATGTGAAGCCTTTTAATCTTGAAAAACTACTGTTTATATATTTGAGAGAAAATAAAATGTCTAATCTTTTAAAATATTCATGGTGAATTGAAACAAAACAAAAGAATGTATACATAAAATGTTAATGTTGGGATCATGAATTGAAGTGGGATGGGGAAAGAAGGAAGGGGACATAAATAAATTACTTGGGCAAAGAAGCAACAAATTCATAGAGGGAGGTGATAACACATTGTCAGGAGACAGCCTGAGGCAAAAATAGGTGAAAATCACAAAGCAGAGACATGATGCACAGAAAGGGAAACAAAACTGCAGACGAGTAGCAAAAGCAAAGGTTTAATAGTTATTCTGAGTGGGATACGTTGACAGCATGCCAAAAGAATTAGGATCTAATTTGTCTGGAGGCCCAAAGACTGTGGAAGAGGCAGAATCAGATAAATAGAGTCTATTAAAAAAAAAAAAGTCAAGGGAACAAACTGATTTTGAAGGGAATATTATGTTCCTGCCAAAATCCCTTGACTCAAAAAAGGAAAGACAGATGATCCCTCCTGTTACAGGACAGTTGGGTCATAATGTTCAATTTATGCACAGATATGGATGACACTATTTTTCAGTCAACCCAAGAAGATATAGGAAGCTGTCTAACCATCAAAGGAAGGCTTGACCCTTTAGTAAAGAGAAAGACTTAAAACAGTAATCAAGGACCATTTCTTCATACACATACAGATATACAATTAATGAAGCATCCTTATATATAGAATATAACTTATTGTACATGTGATTTATATAATATTTCTAAGTATCTGAATTAATGATGTGACTGCTTAAATTTTCAAGTGCAGTAAAAGCTCCTATTTGACCTCCTTTGACCTAATTCGTCTGGCGAACTGACATTCATTCACTCAATACAGTGGACTAATGTCCAAGGTTCACCTATTCTCATATATCAGTATATTTCTGCTGCTACCTATTCATTGTATGCTTAGCAGTTTTAGTTGCATTCGTTCCACAATTTGTTCACCAGAGTAGTACCTCCTATCATAATCATACAGCACTGTATAACTATATTATGGTAAAAATATATTAGAGTTTCCCTGGTGGTTCAGCAGTAAAAAATCTGTCTGTCAATGCAAGAGATGCGGGTTCCAACCCTGTGTCAGGAAGAATCCCTGTAGAAGTAAATGGCAACCCACTCCAGTATTATTGCCTGAGAAATTCCATGGACAGAAGAGCTTGGTGAGATACAGACCATGGGGTCACAAGAGTGGAACACAATTTAGTGACTAACAAAAACAACAACAAACATACATTAAGCTGATGGATAAAGTATGAGGGTGTAAAGAACAGTTTTGTAACTAAATATAACTGTCCAATAAATACTTCAGCACCCTTTGAGAATATTTACACTAGGATTCATGAGAATATTATTATTACTCTCAATTTTAATCTCAGAAATAAAGCAAAAATGTTAAGGAAGTTACCTGTATATAGTACAAAACCTATTTAGGTCTGCTTCTTGTTAAAGTTTGTGATTTGGGGAAAGTTACTTTACATCTCTGAGTCTCCAATCCTTGAATCTTTAATGAGAATGTATATTCCACTTATGATTACAACATTATTTCCTTTCTCACATGCCCTTCTTAAAGTTGAATTTGATCCTCCAGCCTTGGAGAACTGAGTTCAACATCCTCTCTTGAACCTCAGTGGATCTTTTTACATAGTAAATAGAGCTTGTTATATGACAAACACTAAATTTTATTCAATGTCAGTATATATTCATCCAAAACTTGATATACTTTACTAAAACAGATTTACAGATATTTGATTTTCAGTTGACAAAAACATTTTAAAAAATAATCTCAAGGATTAGCATTACTCTGATAATAAAATTTGACAAAGGCTACAAGAAAATCCTTCACAGTCTGATCATGAGTAATGCTGGGTAATTCCAGGTTGGAAGCAGACTACATATTATAATGACATAATGGGAAAAATTGATGGTCACTTAGTTATCAGATTTGCTATGAGATGACAACATACAAATTTAATTTTTTGCTAATTATATAAAATATTGAAAATAGCTAATCTTAACCTTTTCTGTTTTATAAAAGGAAGTTGTTAATAGGTTTTAAGAATCAAAGAGCAGAATTAAACATGTGAGAAATTTTCTCATAAATTACTATTTGAACCTGTCAATCTGTCTTTTGGCATATTTGAAATTGGGGCAAAAAATCTTTTTACCATCTTGTGTGTTAAAAATTGATATTTGGGGCTTCCCTGGTGGCTCAGCGGTAAAGAATCCATCTGCCAATTTATGAGACATGGGTTCAATCACTGATCTAGGAAGATTCCCCATTCCTCAGACCAACTAAACCCTGTGCACCACAACTACTGAACCTGTGACCAGAACTACTGAGCCTATATGCTGCAACTACTGAAACCCACAAGCCCTAGAGCCTGTGCTCTGGAACAAGAGAAGCCAGCCAATGAAAAGCCCATGCACTGCAACTGGAGAGTAGCCCTCTGCTTGCTGCAACCAGGAAAAAGCCCTTGGGCAGCAACAAAGATCCAGCACAGCCATAAACATACAAAATTATAAAAAATTAATATTCAAATTACTGAAATAAATTTTTTAAACTAGAGTTTTACTTCTAAACCAAAGTTATAAAACCTTCTTATTCTATATAATGCTCCTCTATCTCTGAAATCACTTTGAGGGAATCACTGAAGTAAATATTTTATTAAGAAATTTAAAGTTGATGACAAACACTCTCTTCAAACAACACAAGAGAAGATGCTACACATGGACATCACCAAATGGTCAACACTGAAATCCGATTGATTATATTCTTTGCAGCCAAAGATGGAGAAGCTCTATGCAGTCAACAAAAACAAGACCAGGATTCAGACTGAAATTGAAGAAAGTGGGGAAAACCACTAGACAATTCAAGTATGACCTAAATCAAATCCCTTATGATTATACAGTGGAAGTGAGAAATAGATTTAAGGGCCTAGATCTGATAGAGTGCTTGATGAAATATGGACAGAAGTTAGTGACATTGTACAGGAGGTGGGATCAAGACTATTCCCATGGAAAAGAAATGCAAAAAAGCAAAATGGCTGTCTGAGGAGGCCTAACAAATAGCTGTGAAAAGAAGAGAGACGAAAAGCAAAGGAGCAAAGGAAAGATATAAGCTTCTGAATGCAGAGTTCCAAAGAATAGCAAGGAGAGATAAGAAAGCCTTCCTCAGTGATCAATGCAAAGAAATAGAGGAAAACAACAGAATGGGAAAGACTAGAGATCTCTTCAAGAAAATTAGAGATACCAAGGGAACATTCAATGCAAAGATGGGCTCGATAATGGACAGAAATTGTATGGACCTAACAGAAGCAGAAGATATTAAGAAGAGGTGGCAAGAATACACAGAAGGACTCTACAAAAAAGAGCTTCATGACCCAGATAGTCACGATGGTGTGATCACTCACCTAGAGCCAGATATCCTGGAAGGTGAAGTCAAGTGGGCCTTAGAAAGCATCACTATGCACAAAGCTAGTGGAGGTGACTGAATTCCAGTTGAGCTATTTCAAATCTTGAAAGATGATGCTGTGAAAGTGCTGCACTCAATATGCCAGCAAATTTGGAAAACTCAGCAGTGGCCACAGGACTGGAAAAGGTCACTTTTCATTCCAATTCCAAAGAAAGGCAATGCCAAAGAATGCTCAAACTACCACACAATTGCACTCATCTCACATGCTAGTAAAGTAATGCTCAAAATTCTCCAAGCCAGGCTTCAGCAGTATGTGAACCGTGAACTTCCAGATGTTCAAGCTGGTTCAAGGCAGAGGAACCAGAGATCAAATTGCCAACATCCACTGGATCATCAAAAAAACCAGAGAGTTCCAGAAAAACATCTATTTCTGCTTTTTCGGACTATGCCAAAGCCTTTGACTGTGTGGATCACAATAAACTGTGAAAAATTCTGAAAGAGATGGGAATACCAGACCACTTGACCTGCTTCTTAAGAAACCTATATGCAGGTCAGGAAGCATCAGTTAGAACTGGACATGGAACAACAGACGGGTTCCAAATAGGGAAAAGAGTACGTCAAGGCTGTATATTGTCACCCTGCTTATTTAACGTATATGCTGTGGTGTTGGAGAAGACACTTGAGAGTCCCTGGACTGCAAGGAGATCCAATCAGTCCATTCTGAAGGAGATCAGCCCTGGGGTTTCTTTGGAAGGAATGATGCTAAAGCTGAAACTCCAGTACTTTGGCCACCTCATGCGAAGAGTTGACTCATTGGAAAAGACTCTGATTCTGGGAGGGATTGGGGGCAGGAGGAGAAGGGGACGACAGAGGATGAGATGGCTGGATGGCATCACTGATTTGATGGACGTGAATATGCGTGAACTCCAGGAGTTGGTGATGGACAGGGAGGCCTGGCGTGCTGCGATTCATGGGGTCGCAAAGAGTCAGACATGACTGAGGGACTGAACTGAACTCAGAGTGCACCATGAGAAACGTTGGACTGGAAGAAGCACAAGCTAAAATCAAGATTGCCGGGAGAAATATCAATAACCTCAGATATGCAGATGACACCACCCTTATGGTAGAAAGTGAAGAGGAACTAAAAAGCCCCGTGATTAAAGTGAAAGAGGAGAGTGAAAAAGTTGGCTTCAAGCTCAACATTCAGAAAACTAAGATCATGGCATCTGGTCCCATCACTTCATGGGAAATAGATGGGGAAACATTGGAAACAGTGTCAGACTTAATTTTGGGGGGCTCCAAAATCACTGCAGATGGTGACTGCAGCCATGAAATAAAAAGACAGTTACTCCTTGGAAGGAAAGTTATGACAAACCTAGATAGTATATTGAAAAGCAGAGGCAATACTTTGCCAATAAAGGTCCGTCTAGTCAAGGCTATGGTTTTACCAGTGGTCATGTATGGATGTGAGAGTTGGACTGTGAGGAAAGCTGAGCACCGAAGAATTGATGCTTTTGAACTGTGGTGTTGGAGAAGACTCTTGAGTGTCTCTTGGACTGCAAGGAGATCCAACCAGTCCATTCTAAAGGAGATCAGTCCTGGGTGTTCATTGTAAGGACTGATGCTGAAGCTGAAACTCCAATACTTTGGCCACCTTATCTGAAGAGTTGACTCATTGGAAAAGACCCTGATGCTCGGAGGGATTGGAGGCAGGAGGTGAATGGGACGACAGAGGATGAGATGGCTGGATGGCATCACCGACTCTTTGGACATGAGTTTGAGTGAACTCCGGGAGTTGGTGATGGACAGGGAGGCCTGGCATGCTGTGATTCATGGGGTCGCAAAGAGTCGGGCACGACTGAGCGATTGAACTGACTAAATATATGTAATATATCTAAATTTCTTCAAATTCTCCAATCTACCAATGTAACAAAACCATCCCCTGTATTAAAGATACACAGTTAATTTAATGGCAACATACTTTCAATGTTCTTGAGTGGAGAACCCCATGAACCCCAGAGGAGCCTTGCAGGCTATAGTCTGGGTTTACAAAGTGTTGGACATATATTGAGTGACTAAACAACAGCAACAGTTAATTTTATCAATGATCATACAAACATGTATAATCATAGATTATCTTTAAGTATTTGAATAAATTTGGTTTCTGCTACCTCTCATAGATTATGAGTACATAACTTAAGCATTAAATACACTTTAAGTATTTGAACAAATTATTCCTGAAACCCAACACAGCAGTACTGTTAGTTTATGTCTGAGTTACTCATTCATTTTTATCTTTAATTCTAAGGACCCAAATTTAAAGATTCCACTAACAGTATATTTTCTGGGATCATTTCTTTTGTGTGTCAGTAAGGAAATGGAAATCACATTTCAGAATATAGTTGAGTTAATTTCTCTGTGGGTTTAAGTTTATCATTATTATTATTAAACACATTTATTCAAGATGGTAGACCTAGAAATATACTTTTTTAGCACAACTTTCATCTTTCTGTTATAGTAAGATGCCAATAACGACTAATCTATCCCTCTAAAAGGGAAGTTTTCCCAGCATTCATACCCTGGGTTCAAGTTTTGATATTACATTCTGGCCTCCACACATAGATTGCTTTAACCACTTCAATGGATTCAATTAATCAATTTTCCAGATGACTGTTTTAAACTATATGTATATCCTTCAACTCATACACTTAAAAGCTTTTAAAATATATACAATTTAAGGATTTATCAAGTTTCAGTCTGGTTTTACACCAATTTTTTTCTAAAGTAACTTCAATTACAATTATCTTTTTTTTTTTGGCTGCATCACATGTGGCACATGCAGAAGGCAATAGCAACCCACTCCAGTACTCTTGCCTAGTAAATCCCATGGACTGAGGAGCCTGGTAGGCTGCAGTCCATGGCGTCGCTAAGAGTCGGACACGACTGAGCGACTTCATTTTCACTTTTCTTTTCATGGATTGGAGAAGGAAATGGCAACCCACTCCAGTATTCTTGCCTGGAGAATCCCAGGGACGGGGGAGCCTGATGAGCTGCCATCTCTGAGGTCGCACAGAGTCGGACACGACGGAAGCGACTTAGCAGCAGCAGCATGTGCCACAAAGGATCTTTGTATCATCCTTAAAGTATTTAGAGAAAAGATGTTTCAACTTTTTGTAAGAACATGCAATATTATTACAGATATATACATATAAAAACTTTATATATATATGTGCACACCTACAATGCAGGAGACCCAGGTTCCATCCCTGGGTCGGGAAGATTCCCTGGAGAAGGAAGTGGCAATACACTCCAGTACTATTGCCTGGAAAATCTCATGGACAGAGGAGCCTGGTAGGCTACAGTCCGTTTGGTCACAAAGAGTCGGAGGCGACTGAGCAACTTCACTTTCACCACGTATAGGAATATATGCATATACATTATTTTTATTTGTAACCATGTTTTACTTCATAGAGTTAAGAGAAATATGAAGAAAGAAAAGACAACAAGATTAATGAAGACCTACTGTGAACTACTGAGTTATCATTATGTGTATTATCTGTTACAATATGCATTTTACAAATAAGGATATGAGCCTGAAAGATAAGTCACTTGTTCAAAGTCACACAGTCAGTACTTCATATATTTGAGTTTATGTTTACAGACTCACATGCTATGATTTTTTCATAATAATGATGTAATGTTTATGGGGCAAAAATAAGATGAATGAGGAGACCAGCCCTCAATAATGCCTAAAATATAATCTTTTATTATTTCTCTAATTCCCAAATAGTTCACTAGAAAAATGGAAAATTTTAAACATTCTTCTCCCCTATTTCAAAGAGGATGGGGGGGGAGTCTATATTAAATGTAATCAAATGTGTTAAAAATATATTATGCATTTATATTTAAAAATTCTTACCAAAAATGAATTCCAAAATATTTCGATGTACATATATACACACATGTACAATGTATGTGGGTATATGTATATATTCTTAAGTATTAGATGACAGTTTTGCTATTCACCCACTTCAGGGATTACTGAAGATATCAAAAGGACTCAATAATTCCAATGATCATAAAAGCCTTTCAAAAACAAATGAAAACCAGGAATAATTAAAGTGGAAATAAACTACTTTATGAATCTTTTTATATCCTTTATGTTTTGAGGGTACTAGAAACAAACCAGTAAATTGACTAGTTATCTGATTTTAAATTGAATTTTTTCCAGTGTTATGAGTCTTGGAAAACTTTCAAAATTTACAAATTAAATGAAATTCACTTAACATGCTATAATAATGCCTCATTAAATGTATTCCCACTTACCCTCTGGATCTCTGCAATGTCCTATTATAACATTTCACTCAGACATGAAAAAAAAGTTTGGCCAGTTATTTCACTCCTAAAATAGAACCAATTGAAAAGTGAAAGAAAGTGAAGTCACTCAGTCATGTCTGACTCTTTGCAACCCCATGGACTGTAGCCTACCACTCTGTCCATGGGATTTTCCAGGCAAGAGTACTGGAGTGGGTTGCCATTTCCTTCTCCAGAGGATCTTCCCAACCCTGGGATCAAACCTGGGTCTCCTGCATTGTAGGCAGACACTTTACCATCTGAGCCACCAGGGAAGTCTATTGAAGTAATTACAAATTCATATTAGCTACATAAAGCCAGTGACGATGCAGAATATTTTCCTCTATAAGCAACAAAATTATTTGGTCTTTCTTACATCATTCTTCTATAATGTTCCTTTAAAAAGCAATTAAAAGGACTGATGAGCATATATTAGCAATTCCTCAATAAAACGGACTTTTGAAAATTTCTTGATAAGCACATAATTGATTTTTTTTTCTTGGGTAATAAGATTATACTACAGAAAATATTTTTAAATATTTATATTTAACTCAAATATTCAATTGTTTGAACACTCAAATATTTGAGTGAGAGAATGTTAGTTGCTAAGTCATGTCTAACTCTTTTGCAACCCATAGACTGCAGCCTGCCAGACTCCTCTGTCCACGGAATTCTCCATGCAAGAATACTAGAAGGGGTTGCCATTTGCTTCTTGAGGCTCTTCCTGACCCAGGGATGGAATTTGGGTCTCCTGCATTGCAGGCAGATTCTTAACCTTCTGAGCCACCAGGGAGGCCCTAGAGAATTTAATATTTTCTTTTGAATATTCAACAATATGTATTTTGTATATTTGGGGGTTAAAGAAATATGAAAAATATTTGACATTTAGAGTGTACTGCAGCATGAATGTCATCACCATGGAAAATATAACTCGTTTAGAATCCATGTGTGAGAAATGTATTGCTTTGAACATGATATTCATTCCCTTTGAGATAAAAACATCTTTTAACAAGTGAAATACTTAAAGCAAATAACCTAAAATATCTCATCTTAAAAAAGGTGTTTTGTATCCTTGGAAGTTAAATTAAGTAGGTTGAAACTGATAAATAAGAGTTAATATTGTGTTTGTTTACAATGTTTTATACTGTAATGAACATACAATTGCAAAAAAACAAAAATATTATTGAAAATTGTGAATCTTTTACTTACAGGTGTTTGTTTGTTTTTTCCCCACATAAAATCACCAGTAGTATCATACTATGTGCAATATTCTATAAGTTTCTTTCTTATTTAGTGACATAATGGTTCAAATTCTTAATTTACAATATCTAAAACTTACCAAATATTCATAATTGGAAAATTAACCTAAGAGATGTGTTTAAGTATTCCTGAATTATGCTTGTATTACTACTTTGTATTTAAGTAAAATTAGTTAAATTTTAAAAATCTATTCTTGATAGATACCAATGATAAACAGGTGAAAATTGGAAGCCACTAAATAGCAGAATGATATGACTTCATTTGAAATTTAAAAAAATTACCAGGTGTGCAATGAGAAAAACACATTGCTATTGAGAATCTCTATGGTAGGATGTCCTACAAGATTAGGCAAGACCATAAAGTTGTGAGCTGAGTGAAATGGCAGCTGAAGTGATAGATATAAGTGAACAGATTTGAACTATATTTAGGAAATAGAAGAATTCTAATGGATTATTTAAGATGATTTAGGGAAGTGGCAACCCACTCCAGTATTCTTGCCTGTAGAATCCCCATGGACAGAGCCTTGGTGGGGTACAGTCCAGGGTCACAAAAAAGTTGGACATGACTGAAGCAACTTAGGACACACATGTACACACACAGGGAAGTAAAAGATATGGTCAAAAATGAGAAAGGTTTGATGGGCAACTGAATAGACAGCAAACTAAAAACACACACAAATAATTTGATTTGTTGGGAATAGGAAAATGCAGGGTGACATTTTTTAAGAACTGTCCAAATGGAGACTTCCAATATACTGTTAAATATATGACTATGAATAAAAAGAATATGCTATAGCAGGAGTCAAGGTATCAGAGCGTGAAGCACTGGTTGAGAGTATTTCAAATGTTGCTAATAAGAAACTTAGAAAATGACCGAAAAAGTCCACAGTTGACATTTTTGAATTTGTATATATAATTTGTTATTTTGGTGATAAAGTTCTCAGAATACATTGAGCTGTGCAGTAAGTCAAGGAGACATGAAGTATAAATATTGTTGTTGCTGTTGCTGTTTAGTCAGTAAGTCCTATTTGACTCTTTGCAACCCATGGACTGTAGCTCATCAGGCTCCTCTATCCATGGGATTTCCCAGGCAAGAATACTGAGTGGGGTAACATTTTCTTCTCCAGAGGCTCTTCCCAACCAGGGATTGAACCTGTATCGCCTGCATTGGGAGGTGGGCAGATTCTTTCCCACTGAATCACCAGCGAAGGCCAAGGAGTATAAATAACTCTTAATAATTATGACTGTGAGTGAAGAGATATTCAGCATAAGAGAACATAGGGTAGAATTTGTTTTGTTGTTTGTTGATATATTGGTGGCTTGATATATCTCTTTAATTGTTAAAGGGACGGCATCTCTAAAGAGAAAGAATTGACTATATATAAGAAACTTTTGTGTCAGAGAAGGAAAAAAAAAGATCCAAAACACAAATAGAAAGATTATTTCTGACATAAGAAGTAATATTTCTATTACAACTGGAAAAAGAATGGAAGGGTTATAATGACACAGACGTATTTCACTATTATAATAGTGGGAAATTGAATTAAGTCTCTTGTGATTGCTTTACTTAATAAGAGAGGATATACTGTTTGACAGTAAGGCCGAAGGGATGAGGGTTTTCTGCTGATTTTATACAGTTTAGAAGACAGACATATGATCTTTATAATGTCCTATATATTTTTGGCTTTATCTATATATTACCCTATATGTCTTCTAACAAGTGCAGAATATTTTTATTTCTATCACTTTATAATAGAGCTTAGAAACTGTGTACATGCTTAAACAGCCCATTTTTTCATAGGTGCTAAGGAACATTGGACAGACATATTCTGAAAAAATAGCACATTAATTTAAAACCTTACTATAATATAGAGGTATAAATCATAATTCAATTACAAATAATTAAATATATATGACAAATACCAGCTACTTAAGAAAACATTGCCTTATCTTCCAATTAATGTAAATGTTTGCTTTTTTTTTACTTCTACATATTAATCTGTAAATATCTTCATCCAATTTGAAACTTATCACAGACTGTTATAATAACATCTACAAGAATCTTTAAAAGTCAGAGAAACACAATTTATGGCAGTACAATAAACAAAATGTTAAGATGCAGTCTGAAGGTGGCTGTTATACAGTTTGTAAAACTGTCAAAATTACATGACAGAGAGAAGAAAAAATCCTTCTGCCCAAGCTGTCATCTGTGGACCATTATACCAGGTACAAGTATTTAAACACTTTCAATGAGTTATCAAGGGATCATATCCCAAAGTCTAGTGTTGTTCAAGAATTCAAGCAGCATTACCTGATATGCTAATGAACAAAATCTCAGGAAGAAAATTTGGTCTGTCAGCTCCTTGATTTTGAGTAGTGTGACCTAAGCTCATATTTGCCAAAGTCTCTGCAATGCCAGGAGGCAGTTTGGGGGGACTCGCTGTCATAGATACAATTATAATTAATTTGATTTAGCCTCATTAAGTCTTCTAAGTCTTTGACACATTTACCTATGTTAGAACAAACTAGTTCAGATATTTTGTCTTCATGTGGGTGAATGTATACATATATGCAGAATTATATATATGAATGATATATACATGTGTATATATTATATATATATATATTCCTTCAAGTATTTTCAGCTTTAATCTTTGCTAAAGTTATGAGCTTATAAACTAAGATAATTTTACAGCAAGAAAAGAATAAAATTGTTCTGTATAATTTGGCTCATTTTAGAGATTTAATATTCAATTTCCAGTTTGCCAGAAGTCCTTAGCTACTTTACAGAAAATAAATAAATGATGCCTTACTCAAACCTGTTGAATACTACCTGTAGGCATTATAAATGCTGTTCATATTCTTATCATATCAGTAATGCTAATATTCTACTACTGTTCTTGGATATAAGATATAATACTTATATATAGTGGAAACAATAAAAACATATATACTATAATATTAATATATATAGGAATCATATGTATCTATGATTTCTACTTCATAGAAACCTTAAAACATATAATATAATTTAGTATTAAAAAAGTTTAATCTTTACCCTCAAGTAAATAGAGATTTACCTATTTAAATCTTTCAAGGCCTGCTAATTGATGAAGTTCTACTGCTTTTCTATTATTAAAACAAACACCAGTATAAATACAAATATACATTTGTTTATAAAATTAAATGCTTGGTATGGAAACTGTATTTATTCTATCAT
The DNA here is from genome assembly GCF_001704415.2 of Capra hircus. Classification (NCBI taxonomy): domain Eukaryota; kingdom Metazoa; phylum Chordata; class Mammalia; order Artiodactyla; family Bovidae; genus Capra; species Capra hircus. The sequence continues at coordinate 47,155,842 of NC_030824.1, read as the reverse complement.
CCTCTTTTCTTTTCTTATAAAAACTCCCCACCTTCTACTTTTAAGTTTTAGTTGTGCATATGACTTCCCAGCTAAATATCGTATTTCCCAGTCTCTCTTGCAGCTACATCTGGCCATATGATTAAATTCTTGTAAGTGAAATGTGGGGGCTTCCCTTGTGACTCAGCTGGTGAAATGTGACTTTGCAGTTGTTATTTAGTCACTAGGTCATAAAACGTGATTGGAAGTTACATAAGAAACATTCAGGTCATTTGCCGCAGACCCTTAACTCTCTTTCCTCCTTCCTGGGGCCTGAATAAGTATGTGGTAATGACAAAAGTCTTAACTGTGTAGACAAGGGCAGCACTATGAAGCAAGGTGAGGCCACAAGATTGAAAGTCTGAAGCCCTTAATGAGCTTTTGAAGCTATAACTCCTTCTGTTCTGAATGGTTATGTGAGAAGCAGAAAAAGTTCTGACCTATTTAAAAATGTATGTTTTAAGGTTCTTTACTAAAACAGCTTAAGCTGCATTCTAAATAACACATTTGGTTTCAAGGGGAATATGGAGATAGTAGGTTACCTCAAATAATTTTTGAAGTTCTCTCGGAAATCTGAAGAAACAAATAAGGCAGAGTGTTTCATGGTGATAGTTTTACTACGTTTCATATTTTACATAATGTCTAAGACCCTTTATATATCTAAGGAACCATATCTGAAAAGTATATACTTAATCATATTGCTTTTATTTATATCTTTTGCAAAGTTCATTCTTCTTTGAGGTGAAGGGAATGTAAGTTTTTATATAAGCTTGGCATAATTGTAACTTTTTTCCTAAAATTAAAAATAATTTCTATTATAGTACTAACATATTTCTAGTATCTAAAAGCTATTTCTATTAAAATATAGATATAGATATATAGATAAGAAGTGGAGAAAGAAATGGCTACCCACTCCAGTAGTCTTGCCTGGAGAATCCCATGGACAGAGGAGCCTGGCAGGCTGCCTGAAGCCTATGGGTTCACAAAGAGTTGGACAAGACTGAGTGACCAAGTCATCATCATAGATAAGAAGTAAATTGATGATTAAAGTAGAATAATAAAAATGCTCAATTAATACAAGAGAAGGTAGAAAAAGTGGAAAAAAATGAAGCCCAAGCAACTAAAACTATACTTAATGGTGAGAAAATAGATACTTTTCCTGAAAGATGAAGGAGAAAGCAAAAATATCCTTTTCACCTCTACTATTTTAATACTGGAAATTTTAGCTAATGAAATAAGATAAGAAAAGGAAATATAAGTAACAGACTGAGAAAGAAGAAACTAAACAGACTTCACTGGCATATAGAAGATGGTTTCACTAGAAAATTCCAATAAATAGTCAAAAAGGAAATTCTAGAGCTAATAAGAGATTACAGCAAGGTTACAGGATACAGGTTAATATATTTTGAAATAAAAAAACAAAGTACCATTTATGTCAGAACCAAACTAAAGGAAATACTCAGGTATAAATCTAACAAAATATATAAAATGATAACCATAAAACTCCAATAAAATTGAAGATTATCTAAATGAATTAAAAGATATTCCATATTAATGGATACTATTATGTATCAGTTTTTTCCTGACATAGATTTGATGGAATCCCAATGAAAATCTCAGTAGATGTCAACAAAATGACATAAAATTTATTTTTAATTGAAGTATAGTTGATTTACAATGTTGCAAAATTTTAAGTTACAGTAAAGTGATTCCAGCTTTATATATCTTCAATTATACATAATTTTAAATATATACATATATTTGTAACATGTTTTTTTTTTCAGATCATTTTCTGTTACAAGTTATTACAAGATATTGAATACAGTTCCCTGTGCTAGAGAGTAAATTCTTATTGTTTATCTATGGTCATTTGATTATAAAGTTTTTACAGAAAATAAAAAGAGCCAGAATTGACAACAAAATGCTAAAGAATAAAATGTCAACAGACTGACACTACTCCAATTCACGACTTACTATAAAACTACAAAATCAGAATGATATGGAATTAATCAAAGAATAGACAAATAAGCAAAAGTCTGATATTAATAAAAGAATAAACAAAAAATAATGGATTAGAATAGAAATACCAACACAGTATTTATTATATTCAAATTACATTTGACAAAGAGCAAAAGTAATTCAATGAACAGAATATAACTTTTCAGTAAATGATACTGGAACAACTAAAAAACTAATTCATTAAAAAAAAATCTAGACACAGACCTTATATCTTTTGCAAAAAAGTTATCTCCCTAGGGACCTCAGATATAAATGTATACAAAAGTATAAAAGTTTTGAAAGGTAAGTTAGAAATATACCTAGGTGACTTTGGATGTCACAATGACTCATTTGATAAAAGATCCAAAGCACTATCCATGAAAGAAATAATTGATGTGTTAGACTTCTCTAAAATTAAAATTTTCTACTCTATTTAAAAATTGTTCAGAGAATAAAAGTTAAGCAACAGACAAAGGAAAATTTTTTGAAAAACACATATTTGTTAAAGGACTAGTATCCAAAAGATATGAAGAACTCTTAAAACTCAATATATAGACATAAACAACCTAGTTAAAACATGGGCACAAGATCTGAACACCTCACCAAAGAAGACATGCAGATGGTGAATATGCATATAAAACAGTGTTCAATATCACATTATGCTATTGTAAATTAAAACAAGAAGATATCACTACATTCTGTTGAATGACTAAAATCCAAAAAATCAAATGCTGGCAAGGATATAGAACAAAAAGAACTTTCATTTATTGTTGGTGGCAATGCAAAATAGAACAATTTTGGGGGACAGTTTGATAGTTTCTTCTAAAGGTAGCCATAGACTGACTATATGTTTCATCAACAGAGATACTAGACATTACCTCACTTGAGTTAAAATATATATATGTATTTTTTTTGATTAATCACTAAGTCATGCTCCGCTCTTTGCAACACCATGGACTGCAGCATGCCAGGACCCTGTCCTCCACAATCTCTCAGAGTTTGTTCAAATTCATATCCATTGTGTCGGTGATGCTAATCAAAACATCTCATCCTCTGCCTCCTCCTTCTCATTTTGCCTTCAATCTTTCCCAGCATCAGGGTCTTTTTCAATGAGTTGGTTCTTTGCATCGAGTGGCCAAAATATTGGAGCTTCAGTTACAGCAACAGTACTTCCAATGAATATTCAGGGTTGATTTCCTTTAGGATGGACCATTTTGATCTCCTTGCTGTACAAGGGACTCTCAAGAGTCTTCTCCAGCTCTAGCACCATCACCACAATTGGGAAGCATCAATTCTTCCACACTCAACTTTCTTTATGGTCAAACTCTCACATCCAAGCATGACAACTGGAAAAACCATAGCATTGACTATATGGACATTTGTTGTCAGAATGAGGTTTTTGTTATTTATTTATTTATTTTTAATATGGTGTCCAGGTTTGTCATAGTTTGCCTTGCAAGGACTTCCCTGGTGGCTCAGACGGTAAAGCATCTGCCTTCAATGCAGGAGACCTGGGTTCGATCCTTGGGCTGGGAAGATCCCCTGGAGAAGGAAATGGCAATCCACTCCAGTACTCTTGCCTGGAAAATCCCATGGACAGAGCAGCCTGGTAGGCTACAGTCCATGGAGTCACAAAGAGTCGGACACGACTGAGCAACTTTCCTTTCCTTTTCTTTTCCTTTCCTTGCAAGGAGCAGGCATCTTTAATTTCATGGCTGCAGTCACCATCTGCAGTGATTTTGAAGCCCAAGTGAAGAAAATCTGTCCTTGTTGCCACTTTTCCCCCTCCTGTTTGCTATGAAGTGATACCACTGGATGAATCATCTTAGTTTTCTGAATATTGAGTTTCAAGTCAGCATTTCCACTCTCCTCTTTCACACTCATCAAGAGGCTCTTTAGTTCCTCTTCACTTTCTACCACTAGAATGGTATCATCTGCATATCTGAGGTTGTTGATATTTCTCCCAGCAATCTTGATTACAGCTTGTGATTTATCCAGCCCAGCATTTTGCATGATGTACCCTTTATGGAAGTTGAATAAGCAGGATGACAATGTGCTGCCTTGTTGGACCTCTTTCTCAATTTTGAACCAGCCAGTTGTTCCATGTCCAGTTGTAATTGTTGTTTCTTGACTTGCATACAGGTATTTTAGGAGACAGATAAGGTGGTCTGGTATTCCCACCTCTTTAAGAATTTTCTACAGCTTGCTGTGATTCACATGGTCAAAAACTTTAGTCAATGAAGCAGATATTTTTCCAGAATTCCCTTGCGTACTCCCTGATCCAACAAATTTGATGTCTGATTCCTCTGCCTCTTTGAAATTCAGCTTGTACACCTGGAAGTTCTTGGTTCACATAGTGCTGAAGCCTAGCTTATAGAATTTTGAATATAACCTTGCTATCATCTGAGATGAGCACAATTATATGGTAATTTGAACATTCTTTGCCATTGCAAAGCATTCTTTGAGAGTGCAAAGAAAACTGACCTTTTCCAGTCCTGTGGCCCCTGTGGAGTTTTCCAAATTTGCTGACTATTGACTGCAGCACTTTAACAGCATCATTCAGCCAGAATTCCATCACCTCCACTAAAAATTGCTTGTAGTGATGTTTCCTAAGGCCTATTTGACTTCACACTTCAGGAAGTCTGGCTCTAGGTGAGTGACTACATTACTGTGGTTATCTAGGGGTATTAAGTGGAGAAGGCAATGGCACCCCACTCCAGTACTCTTGCCTGGAAAATCCCATGGATGGAGGAGCCTGGTAGGCTGCAGTCCATGGGGTCGCAAGGAGTCGGACAGGACTGAGCAACTTCACTTTCACTTTTTCCTTTCATGCATTGGAGAAGGAAATGGCAACCCACTCCAGTGTTCTTGCCTGGAGAATCCCAGGGACAGGGGAGCCTGGTGGGCTGCCGTCTATGAGGTCGCACAGAGTCAGACACGACTGAAGCGACTTAGCAGCAGCAGGGGTATTAAGACCTTCTGTGCATTCTTGATGCCTCTTTTTACTCTCTTCTCCTTCTGTTAGGTTCTTACCATTCCTGTCCCTTATCATGCTCATCCTTGCAGGAAATGCTCCCTTGATATGTCCAATTTTCTTGAAATGATCTCTAGTCTTTCCCATTCTATTGATTTTTTCTATTTCTCTGTATTGTTCATTTAAGTAGACTTTCCTTTCTCTCCTTGCTATTCTCTGGAACTCTACATTCAGTTGGTTTTATCTTTCCCTTACTCCTTTGCCTTTCACTTCTCTTCTTTTCTCATCTATGTGTAAAACCTCCTCAGTCAACCACTTTGTCTTTCCACATTTTTCTTTGGGATGGTTTTGGTCACTCCCTCTTGTAGAATGTTATGAACTTCTGTCCATAATTCTTCCAGCACTCTGTCTACCAGATCCAGTCCCTTGAATCTGTTTGTCACCTCCATTGTATAATCATAAGGGATTTGATTTAGGTCATATCTGAAAGGCCTAGTGTTTTTCCCTATTTTCTTCCATTTAAGCCTGACTTTTGCAATAAAGAACTCATAATCTGAACCACACAATCAGCTTCAGGTCATGTTAAAAATTTTCTCCATAAAAAACCTGAACACAAATGTTTATAGAAGCTTTAGTCATAATTTCCAATAAGTGGAACCAAGAAGTTTTCAAAAGGTGAATGAAGAAACAAACTATGGTACATCGTCAATAGAGAGGTTTTCAGCAGTATAAAAAATACAGCTAACAAGCTATGTAAAGACATGGAAGAACCTAAGTGCTTATTGCTAATTTAAAGTAGCCAGTCTGAAAAATGGTTTGTATTGTTTGATTACAACAATATGCCATTCTGGAAAGGCAAAACTACAGAATTAGTAAAAAGGTCAGTGGTTTCCAAGGATTTAAGGGGAGTTGAGAGGGGGTGAACAAGTGACACAGAGGATTTTAGGGTGATGAAACTATTCCATATGATATTTTAATGGTGGAAACAATGATTCATTTGAAAAGCCCATATAACTGTACAAAACAAAGAGTAAACCCTAGGTAAACCATGTGCTTAAGTTAATAATAATATATCAGTGTTGGTTTACTGTTTTTAACAAATGTTGCACACTAAAGCAAGACAGTAATAATTCAGAGAATTTTGTGTAGTTGGTGCAGAGAGAGTATCTGGGAAACTACTAATATCTGTGCAATTTTTCTGTAAAAATATTAATATTCTAAAAAGTAAAGTCAATTAAAATATAAGCTGATTTGTGAAATATTTAAAATGTTTTTTCCTTCAGGTATTTGATAATTTTAGTGTTTATATGCACCTTTAAACAATGATAAAATATTAATGTTTCTACTTCAGAAATTGAATAACTTTTACTTCTCATCCACATATTGTATGCTAAAATACTTCTGTGTTTAATTAATTTTCCTCTCCTGTCATATTAATAAAAGAAAATATTAGGCAGAGAAACAGTCATTTCTGAGGCTTTACAAATATATATAAAGAGGCACATTTAAGTGAGCTAAAACAAGGAATTTGCTTCAAAATGAAATAACTACAGGATGAGAGCTGGAGGCAAAATATATAAGTCAAATGAAAATTGAAATGTTGGATGTTACCTTGTCTTTAACCCAAGGGAATCTGCAGGAAAATATTGGTGAATTTTGAGAATATTAGGTGCTTATAAGTTTTATAATAAGACATTCAAATGTAAAAGCTCTCTCTGAGATGTCCTTATTCCTTCCCATGGATAATGACTCTCTCTGCACAATTATTGCCATCATCTCTTGCCTCCCCTTAGACCATGTTCTGTTGTTCTCTCTCTTTCTTTACTATTTTCAGTGTCACACTTCATATTCCCTTTATTCTTTCTTGCCTAAAATATTCTAGGGTTTGCTGTATTCTAAGTCCTTGTTATATATCAGGGCTTGATGGATGAAACTTTATCTCATTTTTTTTAAAAATTATTTCTTCCCATGCAAATAGTTTGGTGAAGTGAAATGGGAGAAGAGAGTCCAAAATAGTCAGGTTGAATCACATATACAAATGGAATGCCAAGAACCTCTGGCTGCAAGAGACATAAAAACTCATTTCTAGTGAGTGCAGGCTTGAGAAATAAAAAAAATTAGGCCACATTGGTTGCCAGTGAAATCGACTGGGAAATCCTGGGATTTGAGCTGAAAACCCTGCATAAAGACAGGGTTTGTGTAGTTGCCTTTTTAACCTTTCCTTAGCACTGAACTTTGCACTTAGATGAAGATTAGATTTCTAACTTCTACATGGACATTTCTAGATAGATAAAACCCTATCATCTAAAAACTGAATCTGTCCTACTCTCCATGAACCTTCACTTCTTCCCTTTCATATCTCTAAAGTCAAATATTATTCCTTCATCATCTTTGCTAGAAAGCCAAGATTTATTTATGATTTTTTCATTTTCCTGCCTTTATGTATAAATTATATATTAGAGCAATAAAGCTATTTTATTCTCTACTCAAAATGTTCTTTATAAAATTATTGGCAAGGAAATTTAGGGGCAATGACTCTTACGCATTAAAAATTATCATGTTTTCTTTAATATTTAGTTGCAAGTTTTATTTGAGCAGGAACTATGCAGATTTTGCTTGCTATTGAATACTTAGAACCAAATACAATGCCTGGCATATAGTTGGCATGTAACTCTTTCTGGAATGAATTATAAGCTAATTAATTGTCAATCAAGACCAAGAAAAATTCTCTATCCCCAACCAAAATCTGTATAACTAATCTGGATGGCAGATATAAAATCCCATTTTAAAAATTCATAACATTACATAATTATCATTATTACCAATGTCTGAAAATGACATACAAATTTCCTACTGAGGAAAAAATTAAATTTTTCTGAGGATAGGGAACTGTTATAAATGGTCTTTAGCACAAAGTTTAAATAACATTAAGATACTGAAATATAGATCTGAGGTCTACTTTGGGAAGGGGAATAGGCAGGAATACTTATCTGTCCTGCATAGAATGACGATGAAGTAGTGGGCTAGAGGCTGGCCCACAGGGAGAGGTCAGAAAGAGGCAGTGAATGGAGATTAAGAACATGTCTTTTGGAAGAAAGCCAAACTTTAAGGAGGTATGTCTTATGAGAAAGTTTCCATGATATGGGATAACCAATTTGAAGAATTAGGTTATTAGGCTACATTCTACTTGCACAGATTAACCTTGTCTTAGCTATATTTTAGGTAACTGAAGGAACTACCAAGAACTTCAAACCTACATTGCCATTATGTTATAAATTTTCTATATCCCATATAATTTAAATGATTAAAAATGAAATAAATTACATGCATGTATATTCAAATATGCATAAATTAAATGAAAAGCATGCCACATTGATTTAGTTACAAAGATTTAAAAAAAAACAAAAAAAAAGTTATCTGAAGAAAACAGAAATTATATATGTATTAAAAATTAAATTTTATTAAAATCTTAAAATTAAAATTCATTAACATTTTTTAAAATTTCAGGCAAGACTAATTGTACTTAAAGATACTCTGAATGAATTGTTCATATTAAATATAGATAATAGTATATAATAGATATATGAATGACACAATAAATTAAACAACAATTTAATTTCAGTTTTCAGACATACTCTGACTACCTTAATATAGCTCAAATTACAAAATACCTTACTGTTAGTTTATTATGAACTATACTTACTATAATCATGTAAATTTTTGATTAAGTATTATGAATTTGATGAGTATATTTATTAAAAATTCAGGTGATACCTGGTTAATATTATAATTTTACTGAAACCCAAACAAATTCAGCTTACATTTTAAATACTGCTATTTAAATTTTAAGTGTTCTTTTAGAAAAAAATCCCACCTATGAAAGTTTCAAAATACTATGAAAAATTTAGTATAGAAAATTGTTACTTTTATGAACTAAAGGAAATTAAAGTGTTTTAAAAAGTGTTTTTAAAGTGTCTCCAAAGTGTCTTAAAATCAATTATAGCATTATTCATCTCTCATTACCTGTACGTAATGCTAGCTTCATAAATGTGTACTGCTAAATACACAGAATAAATGTAAAGAATATTAAGTAAAGTAATAGGAAAAAGTAGAATAAAAACATAGAGAAACTCTAAAACTGAAGGAACTAATTAAAAGTTGTGGGAGACAGAACAAAATGAAACAAAGACAAGAAAGTGAGGGTTATATATAGCTTTACAATTGGCCACTTACCGCCTCTGCAGCATGTGTAATGATTAATTCTGATTGAAGAACAAAGACTACTGGTTTGATGTGCTTAACTAGCTGAATTCCTGAGAGAAAAAAGAACTGACAACTAAAAAGAGACTAATGATTTTAATTTTGAATAATTTGAATTATTGCTAAATTTTAAAGGGGTAAAAATATTAAAAGTACACATTTCTTCTTTGTTTTCATACTGACTCTAGAAAACACAGTGTTTTATTGTCATTAGTTCTCTGTAGCTATGATATTTACTGATTTCTCAAAATAATCTTATTACAGTTAGCCTAAATCCATTAATTGGTCTTGAACATAGACATGTATGCTGGCCACTGCAAAAGACTAACACTTTTTCACAAGTATAGATAGAGATCATTTTTCCTTACATTTGGAAGAATCGAAAATTATAATACAACTTGTAATAAATATTCAATGAAACTTCATAGCTACTAGGTAGTCAGGTATATTGTAATTTCATTGCATTGTCATTATCTGTACATGTGCAAACTCGGCAGTTTTAAATGGTCCAAACACCTAATCACCAACTTTGTTGAATTATTTTTATTGGAAGCATCAATTCATTGAATTATTTTTATTGGAAGCAGTTTTACTTAAGATAGTCTTCCTCTTTTAACTTAAAATATATTCAAATATATTATGGTGAAATTCAATACAGGACACAAAATGTCTTGACACATACTAGACAATATAAATAAAGACAATTAGATAAACTAATTCAAAAGAACTAGAAGAGACAGACAAAATATTATTTAGGCTTATTTTGTTTGCAAGTGATAGAAATCATTATTAAAATAGAATCACTAGCTATCTCGCAGAGTTAAGCTTGGGAAAATAAGGGATACAGCTTGATCTGATATGTGAACACTTGAGAACATCCATTTCTTTGTCTCATTTTTGCTTTCCTGTGCAACCGATTCTGTTCTCTGTTTTCATGACTATTTCCTTCATCTCTCAGTCTTCTTTGAGAAAAATATGCACATCTTTTTTTTTTTTTTAACCAAGAGAAAGAAGAAGTTTCAAAACATGATTTGCAGCTTAAAATCCTTAGGGATCTCTTTCACCCATCTTAAGTGAAGTGTCCAACTTTAGATCAATCAACCATGACAAAGGCAAGAGGGCTGTGATTAACTTTGTTGAAATAAAGTACCTTCCTAAGATTAATCAACTACGGTGGCAGTAGACTGACATTCTAAATATGATAATTAGGTAAAATTCACTGTTGGAGGGGGCAGTTATGACAAGTGCTAGCAGTAAGTCCCATAAGTTTAAATACATCCTATATAGACCATGTGCCTTAAAATTATACTGTCAGTCTTAAAAATATTGATCATGACAAATCTTAAGATTATTGTGACTGTTATTATGGGTTATAGAAAGCTACATGACACCAAACAACCAAAATAATTCCTAAGAGTTTAAAAAGACAGAAAATTTTTCAGATAGTGAAAGACTAGGTGCAAAGTTGTACTGAGGTACTAAGGAAACAATAGGATTTAATTTTGTGGCTTAATAAATATTTACTTCCAGAACAAGAAAGCAGAGATAGGATATAATACAATCTAACTGCAGAAACGACTTCAAGGCTATAAAGAAAAATTTGTGAATAAAAAGCTGGGCTACACTAAATGGGAATATAGATTTTGTAAGAAACAGAAATGTAGATTCATGCATAAGAATATGCAGTTAGGAAAACACATGGTCATTTGGTCAGTAACCATGCTTCAGTAAGACCAGATAGGGAACTTCCTAGATATTGGAGAAGGAAATGGCAACCCACTCCAATATTCTTGCCTGGAAAATCCCATGGTGAGAAGAGCCTGGTAGGCCACAGTCCATGGGGTCGCAAAGAGTTGGACTCAACTGAGCAACTTCATTTCACTTCACTTCACTTCACTTCTTCCTAGATATTAGAGCAGACACACCACTGTCTTAAGGCAAGAACAAATACTGTCATATGTGCTCAACATATAAAATTTTAAAATGTTTATTAGGTGGGCCAGAAAGAAGCTATAGTCACTTTTTTTAAACTTACACAAAATTTTTAAAATAAAAATCAATAAAATTTAAACCAAAACTACAAAAATTCATAGATAATAAAGTCAGTCTTGTGGCTTATAAGAGGTACTTTTCATAGTAAATACTGCGTAAGTTCTTAAATATATTTTCAATACTTATAGGGATATGAACATTACCAGGAAAGAGTTAAGAGTCAAGAGGCAAATGTAACTAATCAGAGATCTGAAATATTGTCAGATGGAAGTTCAAAAAACAACAGTTTTTAGACAGCAACTTTACTAATTAAAAATGGAATAAAGATCCCATCAGTATGTCCCAAAATATAATTATCCACCACTGACCTATTTCTCTTTTAGTCTTCCCATCAGAGTAAATGGTAATGCCAATCATCTAGCTGCACAAACCAACTTGAAGCTATCCTTGATTTCTTTCTTCCATACTCTACTACATTCCATTCATTAATACAAAATCAAACCACTTCTCTTCATCTTCATGGCTACCACTTTGATCCAGGATAACATAATTAATCACCAGCATTAATTCCATAGCCTCCTTACTGGTTTCTCTCTTTGCTCTTCTCTTCTTTATTGTATTCTCAAGTAAGGAGTCAACTCCATCTTTAAAAGAGATGTTAGCTCAGAATATCCTTTGATTCTTACCTCTTTCAGACCAAATTACAAATCCTTAAAATTTCCAAGAATTACTTATATAATTTGGACAATTCCTCTCTGATCTCATCTCCTATATGTCTGTCTCATTCCTGAAATACACTTCAGGCTCAATAACCTTGCTGTTCTTCCAACAAGTAAGCATTTTTCTGCTTCAAAGGATTTACACTTGCTTCTTTTTTTTTTTTTTCTTTCCTAGAAATATTGTCCCTCAGACATCTGCATAGTTTAATTTTTCACTTCAGATTCTTGCTCAAATATTATTAAAGATTTTCCAAATCACCCTATATAAAATTGCAACCCCAACAGCTCACCTGAACATTCCTTGTTTACTATACCATTGTATTTTTCTCCATAGCAGTTAAAAAGATACAAATGTTTTGTTTTTTCTTGATTGTTGCTTTATTGTCTATGTCTTCCCCATTAGGATAAACTCTGTGAATTGAGGCTTTTTTCCTTGTTTTTCTTTTGATTCCCACAGTTATAACTGTAGTACCTAAAAGAATGTCTGACACATATCAGGCACTCAGTAAACATTTGATTAATAAGTGAAGAAATGAATACATATGTGAAATAAAATATAAAGTATTTAGCAATAAAGCAAAAAATATAATATTTTATGAATAAAACTATATGACATTGTGATAGTATTTTTTAAAAACCTGCAAGTTTGGAGAGGTATATGTTATCATCTATATTGCTAATTCTTTAAAGCTCTTTAAATTAGTATACAAACTCACTGTACGTCAAATCAAAATTTCAAAGAAAGTATTCATGGAAGCCAACACGCTGCTTGCTAAATTCATATAAAAATGTAATGTACAAATCTAGAGAGGAAAAAAAATAAGAGTAGGAAAAATCATACCAAATATCAAGACATATTGAAATGTATATGAATTTAAACAGTGCGATTTGGCAGAGAAAAAGACGGATCAAAATCCTGAAAGAGGTTCATGGACTTTTGGCTTTGGCTTTCTGCAGATGTGACAATTTAAAAGAGACACAACAAGGACTTGTTCATAAATAGAACTGTGAAAATAAAACTCCAATATCAAAACATATATGAAAAAATCCAGATGGTTCAACAACTAAAGCAAGTTTTAGCTCAAAAACCAAAGAAAGCTTTAAAATTATTACAGAAAATGTTAAAGAATATTAAAAAAAAAAGTCAAGTGGGAAAAATCTGGTAAGGAAAGAAAGAAAATTGTTGATGAATTTCAGTGCATCAAAATTACAATTTTATTCAAATGTTTGTTATATGAAAATATATTATAAAAAATTAAAAGAAATAGCAAGCTGAAAGCCAATATTTGCAGCATTTAGAGAAAACTAAATTATCCTAAAAACTACATGTGTGTTTAACCATAGTTATCAATATAAACAAAGCATAAGAAAAATCTTTATATTAATAGACATTATGGACTGGATATTTATACCCAAAGGAAATGGCAATCCACTCCAGTACTATTTCCTGGAAAATCCCATGGACAGAGGAGCCTGGTAGGCTACAGTCTATGGGGTCGCAAAGAGTCGGACACGACTGAGCGACTTCACTTCACTTCAACCCCAGTTCACATGCTAAAATCTAATCCCCAATGTAAAGTGTTTGGAATGTGACCTTTGAGAGTTGATTACCATGAAGGGAACTCTTATGAAATTAGTGCCTCTATAAAAAGAGGCCAGAGGGATGGGATGGCAAGGGAGGTGGGCGGGGGTTTCAGAATGGGGGACACGTGTACACCCATGACTGATTCATGTCAATGTATGGCAAAAACAACTACAACTAATTGTAAAGTAATTAGCCTCCCATTAAAATAAATAAATTAATTAAAAACATAAAGAGTCCAGACAGCTAGCTTGCTCCTTTTCTAAGAGCAATGATATAGAAGTCAGATTTCTGCAATCTGCAAGATAGCTTTCACCAAAACCAGAATCTCACTCTGATCTCAGATATCCAGCCTCAAAAACTGTGAGAAATAAACTTATGTTGTTGAGAAGCCAGTCAGTTTTTGATATTTTGTTATAGCAGCCCAAGGTGACTGACACAATAGAAAAAAGTTAAGGGTACAGAAAGGTAGTGCATAGGATAGAAAATCCAAATGGTCAATAAACATATAATATGGGGCTTCCCTGGTAGCTCAGGTGATAAAGATTCTGCCTGCAATGCCAGAGACCTGGGTTTGATCCCTGGGTCAGGACGATCCCCTGGAGAATGGAGTGGCAACCCACTTCAGTCTTCTTGCCTGGAGAATTTCATGGGCAGAGGAGCCTGGTAGGCCATAGTCCACAGGGTCACAAAGGTCAGATACAACTGAGTGACTAACACACTACAGGAAATAGGTAAATATAATGTATTATAACTAAATAACATTTAAATAAACTAGGTCTATATGTATCAATTTGGAGATAATATCAGAAATATATTGAGGAAAATGGATATATATGCATCTAAACACATGCTATATTAGTTACACATCCACAAATTCAATTTCCTTTAAAAAGGTCATTGTTCAAAAGAGGTATTTATTATATGTGAAGCAATATTATTGATTTTTTAAAAGAAGCTTGGGAGTTTACAAATCGAAAGTAATAACTACCTGTGGAGAAAACAGTAACAGACATTTGTCCGAACTTAGTGTACTTTATTCAGAGAAGGCAATGGCACCCCACTCCAGTACTTTTGCCTGGAAAATCCCATGGACAGACGAGCCTGGTGGGCTGCAGTCCATGGGTCGCAAAGAGGCGGACGTGACTGAGCAACTTCACTTTCACTTTTCACTTTCATGCATTGGAGAAGGAAATGGCAACCCACTCCAGTGTTCTTGCCTGGAGAATCCCAGGGACAGGGGAGCCTGGTGGGCTGCCATCTATGGGGTCGCACAGTCGGTCATGACTGAAGTGACTTAGCAGTGTACTTTATTATGACCTAAATGTGTTAAAGCCATTGAATGAAAGTATGACAAAATATATTTCTATGCCTAAAATTAATGTTCAAATCAGCAATATATGGTAGGTTAATAAAAAAAAGTATTTTCTTAATATTTAATGTAGTATTCCCCTCCCTCCACCAAGTGTTATTAAATTAATGGTGTGTTTTACCTAGAGTTGATGACATTTAGAAATCAGTGAAATATGAGATTTTTACTTTGAAACTGGTGTAGTGCAAATTATGAGGAATTATATCAGAAACCTCTAAAGAAAAATTGGTGTGATAATTCTATTTATGGATCAAAATTGCTAAATGTCCTACCGTTAATGGTTCAGGGCTTACGGAAAGTCTGGCCTTAAAGTCAACATGCAAACCTAATACATTGTTCACATTGACTTCTGAAAAATTCCTTCAAAGAGCAATATATTAGAAATAAGCATGTTCTCTCTCCATAAACCCAGTGCTATGTTATATTTTCTCAGTACTAGAACAGATGGCTCTTTTTCTTTTTTCTTTTTTTTTTTCCTATAAGCATAAGACACTTGCTAAAATGAAAAGAGAAAAAAAGTTTCATTTAAGCACTGGAACCCATTCAGATGTTCATGCTCTGGGAGAGCTAGGACATGAAGCTGACTTGAGAAACCAGCAAAAATCTTGTGAGCATGATTTCACTGAATGAAATGAAATGATTTTAATTATTACTTCTAATTTTGTTTTACTTTTCTTTTTTTATATGGTTGATTTATATTTGCTGAGGCCAAATGGACTTATGGTAACACTATTCACACCCCAGACACTAGGAAACATAAAGGAGGAGGAAATACTCATAAGAGAAGCTTTATCACTTAATTGAAAAGTCAGCATACCTGAATCAGCAAAGATCTGTCCAAATCATGTTTTAGAGTTGCTTATGCCCCAAAGGAATAAACAATCATAGACACACGTCAGTACTCTGGGGAGTACTGGGGAGGGAGAAGATCTAAATTTGGGAGATCTGCTATACATAGGTTTTCAAGTAGCTATACCATGGGTGAAAGATTACCTGAATTCAACATACAGGGTTATGGGAAAATTCAAGGTGGGAAGAGAAGCTCATGGGAACTTGTGCGTATAGCCTTTGTGTTTATTTACTATGGTATTGTTGTGATTTCTACTACTGAAATTATGTTCAGTGGGGATGTTTTACACGTCTGTATTATGAATGTTCATAAGTACCATAGAATATCAGCCTATTTAGAAAGAGCTACATATAAATGCCATTTATTTAGAAAGAACTACATATAAACTCTATAAACTCTATAAACACTTTTGAGTTACAAGCCTCTTTAATGATTTTGCTGACTGGGACCTCTGTTAAAAGGAGGGAGCCTTTATCTAATGGCATCGCTTGAGACTTTCAGCTTGTTGTCCTTGTGGTTACTAGCCATACTCCATTTTACAAAGCAGTTATTAATATTAGCTTGCTAATAAGCTTTTGTCAAAACTAAATATTTAAGTCATGGAGGCTTTGTAACTCTTAAAGACTTCAGCTCCTGATTATAAAGCCTTTGCATGATTTTCAAATTGGACTATTGGAGAAGGAAATGGCAATCTATTCCAATAATCTCGTCTGGAAAATCCCATGGACAGAGAAGGCTCGTGGGCTCAGTCAATCTGATCAGAAAAAGTAGGACACAACTGAGCACATGCACACGCACGAAGATCTGACCATAGGCAGTCTCCAAGATGGGCCTCATGGGGAAAATCTTCCGCCCGCTACCCAGACTTCATCCACAGCCAAGGTATTACAGTCTAGGAAGAGGGCTGCCTAAAGAACTCAGCACTCCCTGGCTGATATACTCTTCACATATTTACAGTCCAAGCCTTGGTGCCTACATTTTTTTCTTTTTTCCTGAGACCTTTCCTTTGGGTTTTCCTCAACAGTGAGATGATGCCCGTGTGTGTGCTAATCTACCTGACCATTGACTAGTGCACGATACAGGAGGGGAAAATGGAATAGGGAGAGGAGAAGGCAATGGCACCCCACTCCAGCACTCTTGCCTGGAGAATCCCATGGACAGAGGAGCCTGGGAGGCTGCAGTCCATGTGGTCGAGAAGAGTCAGACACGACTGAGGGACTTCACTTTGACTTTGCACTTTCATGCATTGGAGAAGGAAATGGCAACCCACTCCAGTGTTCTTGCCTGGAGAATCCCAGGGACAGGGAGCCTGGTGGGCTGCCGTCTATGGGGTCGCACAGAGTCGGACACGACTGAAGCAACTTAGCAGCAGCAGTAACTTCTCTGGCTTTAGACTCTTGATTATACCATCACAGTAAGGGATTAAAATTTTAACTCTCATTTTTGACTCATTGTTTCTTTGACAGGCTACTTAGACACCAGAAAACTAAGCTCTCTCTTCCAGCTTAGGATACTCTCATTTTGGGATGGCTCAATTGGAATTAACAACTAATAATGTAGGAAAGGTCCAATAAACCTCAGTTGTCAGTGGAAATTGGAAATAATATATTGTAAAAACTCAGTAGACCTGACCCAGTAGCACATTTACTTTACGTGAAAAAGGAGAAGCTATGTTGTTGGGGTCATTGCTGGGAGTGTTGTTTCCTATTCTGTCCCCTTAAAGCTCCTGGCTCCCTAGGGACATTGATTCACAGAGTTCTCAACTACCTGAAATATGGCTCACTGATAAGTGGTTAGGCTGAAACGTGATGTGTCCACTGCATTCCTGCTGATACTCAACCTCAGCACCAGTGACACAGAGCTAGAAAGGGATATGATCACTCTCTCAATGAATAAAAATCAAGACTATTCTGATAGCTGTGAAAAATTCTTTCCCTGATGCAACTTGTTACATTTTTACTGACACTTGAACTATTGTCTATAGCCTGTCTCTTCAGTCTATCACTTGGAAGACTTCAGAATGGCAAATAAAATGCACCCTTCTTAAGGACCACAAACTTTGGAAACAGATCATAGTAGCTGATTGAACACCAGGGAAACTCATTGCCACTCTTTCTCTTTTGATATTCATGGCAATATATCCACTATCAAAGACTGGGCACAAGCGAAAGGATTCCATATTTCTGGAAAAGGCTACCACTGCATGTTAGATTTGTGACACTTAGCAAGCTGATGTAGTTGCTTATTGTGAGGGAGACCAAATAGCATAGGGTTTACCCCTGCTTACTCCTGGTAGAACCAAGGAAGAATGTATTTGCTGATACATCCTCTTTACCTGAGCTAATGCCTCAGGCCAAATGAAGAGATTAATACAGAAAATTAAGGAAAAACAAAACAAAACTACCTGGCTTTCTAAGATAAACTGTAATGATTTGCGGAATTTGTGGAATTAATTGGGTTCTCTTTGTGGCATAACTGAGAACACTGCAGGTTGTTCTCATCTTTCTGCTCAAAGCCTTGGTCACAGCCTTAACTAAAAGCCTTAATTAAAGCAGATGCGTTTCTTCTCAGCCCCAGTTGCAGACTGACAGACAGAAGGATGTGCTCATGGATAATTTGCCCAGAAACCAAACTGAGATATAGACAAGGGTGGATAGAGTTGAGAAACAATACTCCATCTGTCTATCATGTTTTCACATATCTTATGAACAAAGCACTAACTGTACTTTTATTCTAGATTATCTTTACAAAACATTTTGTAAAACAATTAGCCTTGAAGGATAGAGATAGTGTCTCCTCTCATAGTATTTAGCAGGCTAGCTTTACTGTCTAATATAATAATCTTTACTCTAGTTAAAAAAAATGTTAATAAAAAAGGCTTGCATAAATCCAATTATAAAAGATTTGAGTTTCTAAGCTCAGAGTTCAGGGAACTGGTACATAAAACTTTGAAACTGTGATGACTGCAAGTGCTATGAGAAATAAACTATGCTTTGTCTCTAACCCAAATTTCCTGTGTATTCTGCCAGAATCCATGAAACTGTGGCAGGCTAATGTGTTAGGTATTTGTAGGATAAATTTTCAGA
The DNA here is from genome assembly GCF_001704415.2 of Capra hircus. Taxonomy (NCBI): domain Eukaryota; kingdom Metazoa; phylum Chordata; class Mammalia; order Artiodactyla; family Bovidae; genus Capra; species Capra hircus. The sequence continues at coordinate 47,136,991 of NC_030824.1, read as the reverse complement.
TATTTCACATTTCATGTCCTACTCTTCCCTATGCATATCATAGCTTCATCACTTCTTCGCTTTTTTCCTTTTTTTTTTAATGTCATCTCTTCACTTAGGCTACAGACACCTTTTCTAAAATTATTCCCCTCTCACACCCACAGTTCCCATGACACTTCCTTGATTTTCTTGCCTCAGCACCAGTATCTAGCACTCCTACTGTATTTTACTTATACATGTAGTTTATTGTGTCTCAGCAAAAGAGAATGTATGCTCCCTGAAAGCATTTGTCTGTTTTCTTTATAGCTTAATTTCCAGTATCTAGAACTGTGGTCAAAACAAGGAAGGAGCCCAATAACACTCTCAATAACTAATAAGGTGCCCTGGCAAGGGCTATTAACACATACTTGACCAGGGGATTTTTGCAGAAACAACCACCTGTGGCCATAATACATCTCTGGTCAATAATGTGTTAAGGATACTGAAAGTGAACAGGGGACTATATATGGAGGCAATGGGAGATAAAATATGCAAGATAAATACATGCCAAATTCGAAGTCTTTGAAAACCACACAGACCTGTAGATTCCTCATCTTGAACTCACTATTTTTGAGGATAGAACCACCATTCATGGTTTTACCATTCTATTAATAAATAATCCAGAATAACCTAATTGTTACCTTTCCACTTCACTTTGGCACCAAAGGTCCATCAGTTCAGTTCAGTTCAGTCGCTCAGTCGTGTCCGACTCTTTGCGACCCCATGAATCGCAGCACACCAGGCCTCCCTGTCCATCACCAACTCCCAGAGTTCACTCAGACTCACATCCATCGAGTCAGTGATGCCATCCAGCCATCTCATCCTCGGTCGTCCCCTTCTCCTCCTGCCCCCAATCCCTCCCAGGATCAGAATCTTTTCCAATGAGTCAATTCTTTGCATGAGGTGGCCAAAGTACTGGAGTTTCAGCTTTAGCATCATTCCTTCCAAATAAATCCCAGGACTGATCTCCTTCACAATGGACCAGTTGGATCTCTTTGCAGTCCAAGGGACTGTCAAGAGTCTTCTTCAGCACCACAGTTCAAAAGCATCAATTCTTTGGCGCTCAGCTTTCTTCACAGTCCACCTCTCACATCCATACATGACCCACTGGGAAAACTATAGCCTTGACTAGACGGACCTTTGTTGGCAAAGTAATGTCTATGCTTTTGAATATGCTATGTATGGATGCCATCTCTTTCAGAATTTTCCACAATTTATTGTGGTCCACACAGTCAAAGGCTTCGGCATAGTCCAAAAAAGCAGAAATAGATGTTTTTCTGGAACTCCCTTGCTCTTTTGATGATCCAGCAGATGTTGGCATTTTGATATCTGGTTCCTCTGCCTTTTCTAAAACCAACTTGAACATCTGGAAGTTCACGGTTTACATATTGCTGAAGCATGTGTTGGAGAATTTTGAACATTACTTTACTAGCATGTGAGATGAGTGCAAATGTTTGGTAGTTTGAGCATTCTTTGGCATTGCCTTTCTTTGGGATTGGAATGAAAACTGACCTTTTCCAGTCCTGTGGCCACTGCTGAGTTTTCCAAATTTGCTGGCATATTGAGTGCAGCACTTTCACAGCATCATCTTTCAGGATTTGAAATAGCTCAACCGGAATTCCATCACCTCCACTAGCTTTGTTCGTAGTGATGCTTTCTAAGGCCCACTTGACTTCACATTCCTGGATATCTGGCTCTAGGTGAGTGATCACATCGCTGTGATTATCTTGGTCATAAAGATCATTTTTGTACAGTTCTTCTGTGTATTCCTGCCACCTCTTCTTAATATCTTCTGCTTCTGTTAGGTCCATACCATTTATTTCCTTTATCAAGCCCATCTTTGCATGAAATGTTCCCTTGGTATCTCTAATTTTCTCGAAGAGATCTCTAGTCTTTCCCATTCTGTTGTTTTTGTTTATTTCTTTGCACTGATCGCTGAGGAAGGCTTTCTTATCTCTTCTTGCTATTCTTTGGAATTCTGCATTCAGATGCTTGTATCTTTCCTTTTCTCATTTGCTTTTCACTTCTCTTTTCATAGCTATTTGTAAAGCCTCTTCAGAAAGCCATTTTGCTTTTTTGCATTTCTTTTCCATTGGGATGGTCTCAATCCCTGTCTCCTGTACAATGTCACAAACCTCTGTCCATAGTTCATCAGGCATTCTATCTATCAGATCCAGTCCCTTAAATCTATATCCATATATCTAATTAATTCCACCAAATAAATAATGCTGAGATTATATTCCACTGCCTAAGGTTTACTGCAGTGCCTTATTTTCCATCTTGATTAATCCGTCTAAGTGACTATCATGACAAAAAAGTCACGGCTTTAAATAGTTTCCAGTGCCAATCTCTTCATGTCATTTCATTTTCTACTTCATGAATTTGGCACACAATTATCATAACATTCACAGCTTTTTATGATTACATTCACAGTTAATCTCTAGTCTCATATTTAACCACTGTTCTTTAACTATGTTTTGCATTTACTGACATATTTAATATAGTCAAACACATAGGTTATTATGGCTTTTTGTGTCTTGATCATTCTCCCCTCTTTATCCATTGGCTTGCTATATCCTATTCATACTTCAAAATTATTTTGAATGTATTTTCCTTTAGAAATCTGTGTCAAACATCTTAACTCATCTAAAAATGTGTTATATCCAATGCCCTCAAGTCATATATTTAAAATTCCTCCATAGAAATCATTAACTTATATTGCAATTATCTCTTCTTCTTTCATACTAGATTGTTACAAGATCCTTGAAGAGAAAGGACTACATTCTTTTTGTTTTTGTTTTTGTTTTTTTTTAAATGCATCTGTGATTCCTGTACCGGTACCCAGTTCATAGCAGCAACTGAATACAAATAGAGTTAAATTTACTAACGTAAGGTATTATATATAGAATAATAATCTTCTAACCTGAAATATATGTATAGTTAAAAGTCCACCTGAAGTGAGTTTTGATTGTGTTTTGCTAAGTTCTGTGTAAAATACCAACATGACAATATCTCAGTATGTATTCAGGAATGTATAAAGTATGCATTGGTTGAGAAGTCATTGTAAACCTGCGGATTAAATCATCAGAATAAATGAGATTTCCATGAAAGACAAACTGTGCTCAGTGTACTCATTCCCTCTTCTGTTTTGTTTTCTTCATACAATTTATCACTGTCTGAAAATGTCCCATTATTCTGTTTTCCTGGTCACTGTTGCTCGTCTACCACCAGAATGAATAGTTCATGAGAGCAAAGGTCTGTCTGGGTCACAGTTAGAATTAGGGCTGTCACCTAGAAGACACTGAATAAATATTATTTATATTTTTCCAGTTGCTTTATCTTGCCTCAAGAACATGCATTTATCAATAATCATAGAGTAGTCTGATATTAATAATGAAAATTTCTAAGAAATAAACAAGCTTATTTCTTCTGTATTTAAGGATAGAGCAAGTTTAGAATGGCCAGTACACATGTTATTATTCTGAAAAGTGAGGTTAAAACCTGTTTTAAAAGCATGCCATTTACAGACTTTATAAAATTCATTGAAAAAGATAAGTGTGTATTTTGATCTTTCAGTAGGGCTTCCCAGGTGGCCCAGTGGTAAAGACTGTGCCTGCCAATGCAGGAGACCTGGGTTTGATCCCTGGTTTGGCAAGAACCCCTGGAGAAGGAAATGACAACCCACTCCAGTAATTTTGCCTGGAAAACTCCATGGACAGGGGAGCCTGGTGGGCTATAGTCCACAGGGTCACGAAAGAGTCAGACACGACTTAGCAACTAAACTACAATAATATTATAGGTTAAAAAACACCAAATGGGTTTAGGAGACAAGAATAGGATCAAAATTGCATATGTACATAAGAAAAATAATAGGAATATTGGATAATGAATTAGAATTACTTTCAGAGAAATGTGTAGTTTGCATTAACTTGCAGTCGATATATCCTGTAATTCTAGTTACTGTCAGCTGCTGTGAGTGCTTCCATAGACTTGTCTGGTCAGAATAGGCCCCAACTGCCACAATGTGATTCTATGATAAATTACATTCCCATAGCCTCCTGCATCTGCTCCATTTTCTCTGTGAGCTACATTCTTTCAGAGACTGTAGTTGTTACTACATTTGGCACTTTGCCCTGGATACTGACCAGCTTGCTTCTGTGACAATAACCTGGTGCCTGAGAGTCTGAGTGTCAAGAAGGTTGACTCATTTACAGTTTTCCATTATGTAGCTCTAACATTTTATGATGTTTCCTAAATAACGATGTAGTTTAGCTGGCCTAGCCATGGCAAAAATTCAGCTAGTCTCCTCAGTTACTATGTAACAGTGATCTTCACTGTGACTACCTGGATATATGATATATGTTTCCTTCATTTCCTTACTTTTGTTTAAACAAATGCCTTAGAATAACTCTGGGACTTTCACAATTAAAAAGTAATTCTCCTTTTTTTTCTATTCTATCAGGATTTGAGCATGTGAACAGGATGTTATTCCACTTTGATATATTACCATACATGGCAATTTATATTATGACATTATTGCTCATGAAACAGGAAACTAAAAAGGTCAATTATTCTATAAACATAATACTCTTTTTGTCTATAGTATATTAGCAGAGAAGTGATTATAGGATGTGATAGGAGTTTTAACTAAACATTATGTCAGAAATTTGGATCCAGAAGCTCTGTGTTTATGTATGCTTGTGTATATATCAAATAACTTTTAATTAGTCCAAAAAAAAAAAAAAAAACCTAAATCAACACACAAATCTGTGATTTAAAAAAAAATTAACCATAATAATAACCACATTTGGAGAGCAGCACTAAGGTTGTCTATGTGTGAATTCTAACTTGAACTTTGTTTCCCTGGATTAATCCTGAAAACAAGGCATATAAATATAAAGAAAAGGCTGACCTGACAACAGAATATATGTAAAACTGTTGTTGCTTTGTTGGGGGGAAAGGATTAAAAGTTCAAGGACTACCATACTTTAATAATCTCAATACATATTCTGTTTCCCAATCAGGATGGATATGTGCATATAGGAGAAATATAGCAATTTCTTTATCAGAAATATAATAGTTCCGTGTTGATCATGATTTTTAAATTTCTATAAATAATGTGACACAGGTGGACAGGAAGTTAAAGCATTTCTTTTTTTAGTAATTCAACTAGGAGTTGACATATCTTTAAGTATGCTCTCCTTTAGTCATTACTTCTTGTCACCCTTTGAAAATATGCTTGAATACAAGAAGCTATTTTTCAATAAGACATTCAGTTATCCACACTTATTCTATTGTAATTCAAGTTCCTTTGTCTTTTAAGGAAATTGCTGTTGAATTATAGTCTTAGACCATCTCTAATAGCACAGTTACTAAAACTGATTTTTCATACATATTCATAACTAAAACCATAAAGACCCTTGCAAATTTCAAAATGACGCATCAATCAATGCCAAAGATTCTTGCTTAGCAACTCAAAACAGAGAAAGCATAGCCTAATATTTTCTTTGTAAAATACTTACCGTGCATTTTATGCAAAACATTATCAAAAACCAATTTGTCTCATGTGTATATATTTTTTAAATACCACAAATGTACACAAGGCTGAGAAATAAGCAAAATGCTAAAAGAGAGAATTCTTTATGCAGCTCTCTATCCTTCAGAGTCAATACTCTTCCAGGCAAGTAACAGGGTTCTGAGGGGGAAAATTAATGTAGCCCTAAGCTAGGATATTGTTGAACCTGACTTTGCCCAACATGGTAGGTAGCAATGTAATTTTGCAGTGTTCCACATTTCCTCATGATACCTAGGTAACTTGTTTTTCTCACCTATCAACACTAAAACCTGAAGCTAATGTAAGAAATTCTAGGTTGAAGAGTCTTGTCTTGAAACACTATAAAAGAAATTTCTTTATACAAAATTGTTTAATTTTCTTTTTCAAGTAGAGGAAAAAAATAAGTGGAAAATCTAGTATAAAATCAAAAGCAAAAAGATAGCACTATGAAAAGGATACTACAGGTATTTAGCAATTAAACCTTCATTTTTATTAGCAACAGTAACGAAATGCCTATTGAAGTAAACTGATCACATTAAATAATACTTTGAAAGTACTTAATGTTGAGTTTATATATTATATATTCAAGCATGGAAAAACTCAAAAATCATTTTAAACATTTAAAATGATATGACTACTAAAAACATTTTAAACCTTTATGAGTTATTTGCAATAACTTTCTTTTCTCATAAACTATGTGTATGTTTTCATTATGGTAGACTTTGAAGAGATTATGAATTCAAGAAATAACTCATTTTGGAGCTGACTGAATAATTTCAAAAAGGTTTAATAACTCCTATTCATTATAGCAAGGCATATAGGAAGATATGCAGCGTATGGTGCTAGAAATCTAAATTTCTTCAGCTTTGCTCCATACAAGCATACCCAGTTTATTTACCTGACTTTTTGTAAGGTAAATAATACCTTACTTTATTTATTTAACACCTTACTTTATTTATCTTACTTGATGGCTATAGATTTGCTTCCTTGATCAGCTAAAGATGCTTTACAAGACTAATTTTTTTAGCTTGTGCTTTTAATCATATTCCTTTTTTGCTGCTCTATTAGCCCAAAAAACCTTTAAATACCCCACAATTTAAACCTGAATATCAGTTGTTAATATCACTACCATCAACAATAGCAAACCACCTCTATTCTGCCCTGTCATCTAAAGAAGTACAGTTGAATCCTGTCTTCAGGATTTCTTTCTACCTGGAATGCCTTCCATCATGCCATTCATCAACGCGTGCTTTTTAGCTCAGTCATGTCCGACTCTTTTCTGATTCATGGACTGTAGTCAGCCAAGTTCCTCTGTTCATGGGATTTTCTAGTTAAGAATACTAGGGTGGGTTGCCATTTCATGCTCCAGGGGATATTCCCAACCCAAGGACTGAACATGTGTTTCCTGAATTGCAGGGAGATTCTTTACCCACTGAGCTGTTGAGGAAGCCATTCATCAAAGCTCTTTCTAAATATAACCTTCTCTTTTATTCGGTCATATGTCCTTTCACGGAGGATGTTCAAATAATTGTTTTGCTCTATAAAGGCATATGTAGCTCATTTTTTCATTGCTAAATGTCTCAAATAGAATCGGAATATCTACTAAATAAACCACAAGAATTGATATTGGAAGGGTTTTAGAAATTAGACTATATTCATTTTACAGGTAAGAAAATTCAGAGCCTGAAAAATGAAGTAAATGTCTTAAGTCATAGAGCTAACTAGGTTGAGATGAAATTAGAACTCACATTTTCTGACAAGCACAGATGTGCTTTCCTAATATCATTTTGTTATATTCCCTATGTTAAATGACCCTATCTTAGAACACAGCACAAATTACACCATAATAAATATTTGTCATATCTTATAGATTTAGATGTTAGTCAAAAACTGTAATGCTTCCCTGGTGATTCAGTTGGTAGAGTCTGCCTGTAATGCGGGAGACCTGGGTTCAATCCCTGGGTCAGGAAGATCCCCTAGAGAAGGAAATTGCAACCCACTCCAGTATTTTTGCCTGGAGAATTCCATGGGCAGAAAAGCCTGGTGGACCCTTTACCTGAATTTGGAAACTCTATTAACAAGATGGTCAATCTTTCTTCTTTCCTGTCATCAACACATCTCTGAATATCAAATATAAATAGAGTCTCTCCTATTAAAATGTAAATCTGAGTGTTAAATAATTCTTAAAATGTAGTGTGATCAATAACACTATCTCATCGTTTTGTCTTTTATTATTTTCAAAAGCTTATTTAAAATTGTTCTGAAGGGATTTTTCCACATTAAAATCACATTTGGTGACTCACTGCTGGTGAAAAAAAAAAAAAAAGAAGTTTCTTATAACTCTGATATAAATGGTTTCTTCCTTATTATGGCTGAAAGTGAAGAATAAAAGTAGAAGTCGCTCAGTTGTTTCTGACTCTTTGGGACCCCATGGAATTCTCCAGACCAGAATACTGGCATGGGGTAGCCTTTCCCTTCTTCAGGGGATCTTCCCAACCCAGGAATCAAACCCAGGTCTTCTGCATTGCAGGTGGACTCTTTACCAGCTGAGCCACAAGGGAAGCCCAAGGATATTGGAGTGGGTAGCCAATTGCTTCTCCAGTGGATCTTCCTCACCCAGGAATTGAAGCAGGGTCTCCTGCTTTGTAGGTGGATACTTACCTATTGAGGTATTATTATGGTTATTGATCTTCTAAAGTTGTTGTGGTTGTTGCTCATTCACTAAATTGTGTGTGTCCAAGTCTTTGAGATGCCATGAACTGTAGCCCACTAGGCTACTCTGTCCATGAAGTTTCCCAGGCAAGAATACTGGAGTGGATTGCCATTTCCTTCTCCAGGGGATCTTCCCAACCCAGGGATTGAACCCGTATCTCCTGCATTGCCACTTGTCTTCTGCATTGCAAGCAATTCTTTACCACTGAGCCATCAGAGAAGCCCATGGGCTTCTAAAGATGTATGGACAGTTAGAATGAAAGCCGAGGCACTAATAGATATAAAGAACACTAATAATTTTAGGTGACATCATATGGTGGTTATAAAGAGTAATTATAGTATTTATGAGGGAAAATGTGTCTATTCACCAGTACCTATATTTATGGATCAAATCCATTTAAAATATCACCTATCTGCTGTGATATATAACCAAATTGTGTACAGCTATGCATAGATGTGCATATACAGAATTCACATATACATAAAAATCAAATGCTGAAAAGTGCCACTAGTTTGTTTTCCCCCCCTAGGAAATCTCAACAGACTCTGAGACAAACAGATTTCATGTATATGTCCTTTCCTCATATACATCAGGTAGCAGGTTTAGGTGAAATGAGTGTTGAAAGTACAAACACCCCAGAAGAATTAAACTCACACCTAGGGAATCTCTGTGGAGCTGGGTAAAGGCTGAGATTTGGAAAAAAAAAAAAAGAAAGTGATTCATCTTACCTAGGAGGCCACAGTATCTGAATACAAAACACATTTATAATAGTTTTCTGATTTGTACCAAGTTTCTTGGTTTAATATCAGTTTTAATGTGCAATGGCTAATAATTGTGAAGATGTTTATATTAAATTATGTGAATAAAATGTCATTTTGTCTTTTTATTTTATAAGCCATCATACCTTAAGAAACACTCTTGCTTTACTGTGCTCCATTTACTTGTTTCTATATTTGTAACTTGTCCAAACTGTTTTATTAAATTTTGTATTTTCAACTGTGATAGCCATTGTAAACATTCAAAATTCTTTTGACTGGAAATTTAAAATCAATCTCTTCTGTTTCTCTGGCCTCTTTTCTCTTTAGACTATCTCTGTGTCTTCTTTATCCCTCTCCCTCTAAAGACACATAAAGCTATTTTTCTCCAGCTGTAAATAGAAAATTAGTTTTAGTATTAGAAATCCTAAGGTCTTATTATGAAATAATGCAAGAGACCACTATTGTTTTGTCTTCTTACCTCTTCAAGATTATGTGGGCAGAAGTGAAAAGAAAGAATGATCTTCAAGAAATACAAAGACATGAATTATTTATCTATCTACTAATTTAACTGTAGAAACAAAGAGAAAGTGAGTGCCCTAATATCTGTCAAAAACTATGAAGGATCTGAGATTTTATACTATTTACAAGTTAAGAAGTGAGTTTATTACTCTTCATGGATAGACTTCGAGGGAAGACCCAAGACTCCTGGGTGACAGAAAAAAGACTTAATAAGTCACAGACAAAGCAGTAGCTGGAGCTTCATGATGTTCTGTGCCAGTTCCATCTGTCCCCCAAATTCCACAGAGGTGATTCAAAGGGCTCATCAAGGATCCTTGCAAATTCAATAGGCTGTTTTGAAGGAAATATGTGAGCTTGCTTTTTTAGTAAGAGGGAGCGAGTCTGCTTTTCACCTGTTTTCGACTTGAAAAGTGAGGGCTTACCTCAACTTTCAAGTTAGAAGTGAAAAGTGAAATTGTTAGTCTCTCAGTCCTGTTGGACTCTTTGTGATCCCATGGACTGTAGCCTGCCAGGCTCCTCTATCCTTGGGACTTCCTTGCAGGCAAGAACACTGGAGTGGGTAGCCACTCCCTTCTTCAAGGGATCTTCTCCAGGGATCAAACTCAGGTCTCCTGCACTGCAGGCAGATTCTTTACCATCTGAGCTACTAAGAAGCCCTCTTTCAAATGTACTTGGTGTAACTCAACCATGAAAAATGCTCTACTTAAAGACAGTCAGGCTCTTGTACTCTTGCTGTGCTGTGCTTACTTATCCACTTGTGTCCGACTCTTTGAGACTCATGGACTATAGCCCACTAGGCTCTTCTGTCCATGGGAATTCTCCAGCAAGAATACTGGAGTGAGTTGCCATGTCCTCCGCCAGAGGATCTTCCCAACCCAGGGACTAAACTCAGGTCTCCTGCTTTGCAGATGGATGCTATGTTAAGACAAATGTAAGGGGGGTATTCACAGTCATGTCAGTTGCCTCTCTGAGTACTTCATTGGTAATTTCTATTAGATTTTAATATAATTTAAAATCTACAAGTTCTTAGACTTCATAAACATGACTCTCAAGATAAATTCAGGTCTTTTGAACTGCATGAAAGAGTTTAAGAAACATTAAAATATATGGAAAATTTGATTTCCACATTACTCGAGATGATTCACCATCATCGAGGTACTAAGAATTATCTATAACTTTTTGCCTACATAAGACGAGAAAAATAAAAAGGAAGATCTGAGAGGTTATTATCGGGAAGAGCTTTGTTACCACCATTCTGAATTGAAAGAAATGTTTCCAACACGGCTGCCTTGCACATATTCACACATAAAGCTCTAGGCCATGGTCAGAAGATGATTAAAGCTATTGCTTGTTAAATAGTTTTTTAAATGGTTTTAAAAATCTGAGGTATAAATAAATACTATTTATAAGCTTGTCCTTTAGAAAGGTGAAGGTGTAAGGGCATTTGTCTTTTTAACAGTCTATTATTGCAATGTAATTCAGAGACATGTGTGTGTGCCTATGCATTTTATTCTAAAGTAATACTATTTTTATTCTCTTACTGAACAGTTTAAACAGCTTAACATTAACCTAAGGGCAGCACTATTTTCTTATGCCATTTTCTACCACAGCACTAAAGCAGAGAAAATTAACTTTATTCAACACTTGTGTCTTTAAAAGGATAATGATTTCATCTAGTTAAAGCTGTCCTTAGCTACTCAGTTTATTTCAAGGAAGAAATTACCTGCTCACTCAAGATAAGATAATTTGTCACCTTGGAAATTAAATTAGCCACTCCTGTTTACCTGAGTTGTGCCATATAATACCTACTTGCTCTGTTACTACTTTATATCAGAATGCACTCAATTCTACAGGAACATGTGTTATATAATCAAAGACTATAAAGCAAACAAGTCCTGCTCCATAATCTAAACTGAACCTAATAGAATACATAGGGAGAGTTCAATAAATCTCAAAGAATTAACCATTTGTTGTTATGAATTAACATGTGTTTCTAAGAGAGAAAAACCAATTTATTCCACAATATATTGCCTGAACTCTAGTTTAAAATGTTTAACATTTTCTAAATATTTATTTCTGATTTTTTGTAACATCAAATAAGAAATAGAACCATTGGAATTGATATGTGTATGTGTGAGAGATTCAGCTATAAATACTTCCACTAAAAAATGCTTTTTTTTGTCTCTCTGAAGTTTTATAAAATGAGGAAAACCTTAATTTCTCCCTATTTTACTACAGTTGAAAATTTTGGATATGAAATGCTTCAATTGCTTTTTTAAAAAATTTCATTTTGGAAGGCACGACAAACATCTTTTATAGGTAGTACAGCTCTCAAAATTTATTGAAAAAATAGATTTATGGAGAGAAAAATTTTAATTAACAGTGATGTTAATGGAAATTAAAGATGAAGAAATTTAATAACCTAAATAAGTAGGAAATTTAGCAAATAAGTAAGGGGTTAGGAAAGTTCTTTTACCCTTTTTTTTTATTAACAGCAATGTTTCAAAGAGCATAGATAGAAAATTTGTGATTGCCAGGTGACAAACAAGTTCAGTTCAGTTGTTCAATCGTGTCTGACTCTTTGTGACCGCATGGAGTGCAACACGCCAGGCCTCCCTGTCCATCACTAACTCCTGGAGTTTACTCAGATTCATATCCATTGAGTTGGTGATGCCATCCAACCATCTCATTCTCTGTCGTCCCCTTCTTCTCCCTCCTTCAGTCTTTCCCACCATCAGGGTCTTTTCCAAGGAGTCAGTTCTTCACATCAGATGACCAAAGTAATGGAGTTTCAGGTTCAGCATTAGTCCTTCCAATGAGTATTCAGCACCAATTTCCTTTAGGATGGACGGGTTGGATCTCCTTGCAGTCCAAGGGACTCTCAAGAGACTTCTCCAACACTAGTTCAAAAGCAGCAATTCTTTGGCACTCAACTTTCTTTATAGTCTAACTCTCATATCCATACATGACTGCTGGAAAAACCAAAGCCTCAACTAGACGGATTTTTGTTGGCAAAGTAATGTCTCTGCTTTTTAATATGCCATCTAGGTTGGTCATAACTTTCCTTCCAAGGAGTAAGCGTCTTTTAATTCAATGGCTACAGTCACCATCTGCAGTGATTTTGGAGCCCCCCCAAAATAAAGTCTGCCACTGTTTCCACTGTTTCCCCATCTATTTGTGATGAGGTGATGGGACCAGATGCCATGATTTTAGTTTTCTGAATGTTGACTTTCAAGTCAACTTTTTCACTCTCCTCACTTACTTTCATCAAGAGGCTCTTTAGTTCTTCACTTTCTGCAATAAGGGTGGTGTCATCTGTATATTTGAGGTTATTGATATTTCTCCCAATAATCTTGATTCCAGCTTGTGCTTTATACAGCCCAGGGTTTCTCATGATGTACTGTTCATATAAGTAAAATAAGCAGGGTGACAATATACAGCCTTGACGTACTCCTTTCCCGATCTGGAAGCAGTCTGTTCCATGTTCAGTTCTAACGGTTGCTTCCTGACCTGCATACAGATTTCTCAAAGGCAGGTGAGGTGGTCTGGTATTCTCAGCTCTTTAAGAATTTTCCACAGTTTATTGTTATCCACATAGTCAAAGCTTTTGGCATAGACAATAAAGTGAAAGTATATGTTTTTCTGGAACTCTCTTGATTTTTGATGATCCAACGGATGTTGGCAATTTGATCTCTGGTTCTTCTGCCTTTTCTAAATCCAGCTTGAACATCTGGAATTTCATGGTTCACATACTGTTGAAGCCTGGCTTGGAGAATTTTGAGCATCACTTTGCTAGTATGTGAGATGAGTGCAATTCGGTGGTAGTTTGAGCATTCTTTGGCATTGTTTTTCTTTGGGACTGGAATGAAAACTGACCTTTTCCAGTCCTATGGCCGCTGGCATATTGAGTGCAGCACTTTCACAGCATCATCTTTTAGGATTTGAAAAAGCTCAAATGGAATTCCATCACCTCTACTACCTTTGTTTGTAGTGATGCTTTCTAAGGCTCACTTGACTTCACATTCCAGGATGTCTGGCTCTAGGTGAATGATCACAACTTCATGATTATCTGCCTTGTGAAGATCTTTTTTTTGTATAGTTCTTCTGTGTATTCTTGCCACCTCTTAATCTTTTCTGCTTCTGTTAGGTCCATACTATTGCTGTCCTTATTGTGTCCATCTTTGCATGAAATGTTCCCTTAGTGTCTCTAATTTTCTTGAAGACATCTCTGATCTTCTCATCTTATTATTTTCTTCTATTTCTTTGCACTGATCACTGAGGAAGGCTTTCTTATCTCTCCTTGTTACTCTTTTGAACTCTGCATTCAAATGGGTATATCTTTCCTTTTCTCCTCTGCCTTTTGTTTCTTTTCACAGCTATTTGTAATGCTACCTCCAACAACCATTTTGCCTTTTGCATTTCTTTTTCTTGGGGATGATCTTGATCACTGCCTCCTGTACAATATCATGAACCTCTATCCATAGTTCTTCAGGCACTCTGTCTATCAGATCTAATCCCTTGAATCTATTTGTCACTTCCACTGTATAAACGTAAGGGATTTGATTTAGGTCATTTCTGAATGGTCTAGTGGTTTTCTCTATTTTCTTCAATTTCAGTCTTAATTTGGCAATATGAAGTTCATGATCTGAGCCACAGTCAGCTCGTGGTCTTGTTTTTTATGACTGTATAGTGCTTCTCCATCTTTGGCTGCAAAGAATAAAATCAATCATTTTCGGTGTTGACCATCTGGTGTTGTCCATGTGTAGAGTCTTCTCTCATGTGTTTGGAAGAGGGTGTTTGCTATGACCATGGTATTTTCTTGGCAAAACTCTATTAGTCTTTGCCCTGCTTCATTCTGTACTCCAAGGCCAAATTTACCTGTTACTCCAAGTATCTCTTGACTTCCTACTTTTGCATTCCAGTCCCCTATAATGAAAAGGACATCTTTTTTGGGTGTTAGTTCTAGAAGGTCTTGTATGTATTCATAGAACCATTCAGCTTCAGCTTCTTTAGCGTTACTGCTCAGGGCATAGACTTGGGTTACTGTGATAATGAGTGGTTTGCCTTGGAAACGAACAGAGATCATTCTATCATTCTTGAGATTGCATCCAAGTGCTGCATTTCAGACTCTTTTGTTGCTATAAAGGCCACTCCATTTTTTGTAAGGGATTCTTGCCCACAATAGTATATACAATTTCATGAGTTAAATTCACACATTCCAGTCCATTTTAGTTTGCTGATTTCTAAAATGTCCACGTTCACTCTTGCCATCTCCTGCTTGACCACTTCAAATTTGCCTTGATTCATGGAACTAACATTCCAGGTTCCTATGCAATATTTCTCTTTATATCATTGGACTTTACTTTCATCCCCTGTCACAACCACAATTGGGTGTTGCTTTTGCTTTGGCTCCATCTCTTCAATCTTTCTGGAGTTATTACTCCACTGATCTACAGTAGCATACAGGGCACCTACCGACCTGGGGAGTTCATCTCTCAGTGTCCTATCTTTTTGCCTTTTCATACTGTTCATGGAGTTCTCAAGGCAAGAATACTGAAGTAGTTTTCCATTCTCTTCTCCAGTGGACCACGTTTTGTTAGAACTCTCCACCATGACCAGTCTGTCTTGGGTGGCCCTACACAGCATAGTTCATGGACCCTACAAGGCCGTGGTCCATGTGATCAGATTGGTTAGTTTTCTGTGATTGGTTTTCAGTCTGTGTGCCATCTGATGGAGAAGGATAAGAGGCTTATGGAAGCTTCCTGATGGGAGACACTGACTGAGGGGAAACTGGGTCTTTTTCTGATGGGCGGGGCCATGTTTAGCAAATCTTTAATCCAATTTTCTGTCAATGGGCGGGGCTGTGTTCACCCCTGTTATTTGACCTGATGCCAATCTATGGTGGAGCTAATGAAGATAATGGAAACCTCCTTCAAAAGGTCCCACGCACTCCCTGCTTCACTCAGTGCCCCTGACCCTGCAGCAGGCCACCACTGGCCCATGCCCCCGCCAGAGACTCTTGGACACTCATGGGCATGTCTGGGTCAGTCTCTCGTGGGGTCACTACTCCTTTTCCTGGGTCCTAGTGTGCACAAGGTTCTGTTTGTGCCCTCCAAGTGTCTGTTTCCCAATCCTATGTAGGTTCTGGAGGCTCTATGGTGGGGTGAGTGCTACTGACTAAAGGATCAAAAGTAAACACTAAGCCTTTTTTCTTTTTTTCTTTTTTTTGATATGATGATGTTTTGTGCTGAAGTTTATCTTTCCAAAATCCATGTGTCAAAATAATAGCCTCCAGTACCTAACAATGTAACTTGCTTAGAAATAAAATCTTTGCAGAGGCAACTATTTACATCAAGATAAAGTCATTGTGGAGTAGTGTGGGAAGCTAATCCTATAAGACAGATGTCCTTCTAAAAAGGAATATTTAAACACAGACATACACACAGGAAGAATATTATGTGATATGTCTAACAAGCCAAGAATGTCAAAGACTGCCAATATACCATCTGAAACTAGGAAAGAGGCATGCAAGAGATTCTCCCTCACTGCCCTCAGAAAGAATTAATCCTGCCAAAACTTTGATCTAGGACTTTGAGACTCTAGAACCGTGAGAAAATAAATTTCTGTTAAAGTCACCTAGTTCATAATACTTAGTTACAACAGCTTCAGTTCAGTTCAGTTCAGTCACTCAGTCATGTCTGACTCTTTGCAACCCCATGAACTGCAGCACGCCAGGCCTCCATGTCCATCACCAACTCCCGGAGTTCACTCAGACTCAGGTCCATTGAGTCAGTGATGCCATCCAGCCATCTCATCCTCTGTCGTCCCCTTCTCCTCCTGCCCACAATCCCACCCAGCATCAGAGTTTTTCCAATGAGTCAACTCTTCCCATGAGGCGGCCAAAGTACTGGAGTTTCAGCTTTAGCATCATTCCTTCCAAAGAAATGCCAGGGTTGATCTCCTTCAGAATGGATTGATTGGATCTCCTTGCAGTCCAAGGGACTCTCAAGAGTCTTCTCCAACACCACAGTTCAAAAGCATCAATTCTTCAGCACTCAGCCTTCTTCACAGTTCAACTCTCACATCCATACATGACCACAGGAAAAACCATAGCCTTGACTAGATGGACATCAGTCGGCAAAGTAATGTCTCTGCTTTTGAATATACTATCTAGGTTGGTCATAACTTTTCTTCCAAGGAGTAAGTGTCTTTTAATTTCATGGCTGCAGTCACCATCTGCAGTGATTTTGGAGCCAAAAAAAAAAAAAAAAGTCTGATACTGTTTCCACTGTTTCCCCTTCTATTTCCCATGAAGTGATGGGACCAGATGCCATGATCTTTGTTTTCTGAATGTTGAGCTTTAAGCCAACTTTTTCACTCTCCATTTTCACTTTCATCAAGAGGCTTTTTAGTTCCTCTTCACTTTCTGCTATAAGGGTGGTGTCATCTGCATATTTGAGGTTATTGATATTTCTCCTGGCAATCTTGATTCCAGCTTGTGTTTCTTCCAGTCCAGCATTTCTCATGATGTACTCTGCACAGAAGTTAAATAAGCAGGGTGACAATATACAGCCTTGACGTACTCCTTTTCCAGTCTGTTGTTCGATGTCCTGTTCTAACTGTTGCTTCCTGACCTGCATACAAATTTCTCAAGAGGCAGGTTAGGTGGTCTGGTATTCCCATCTCTTTCAGAATTTTCCACAGTTTATTGTGATCCACACAGTCAAAGGCTTTGGCATAGTCAATAAAGCAGAAATAGATGTTTTTCTGGAACTCTCTTGCTTTTTTCATGACCCAGCAGATGTTGGCAATTTGATCTCTTGTTACTCTGCCTTTTCTAAAACCAGCTTGAACATCAGGAGGTTCGCGGTTCTCATATTGCTGAAGCCTGGCTTGGAGAATTTTGAGCATTACTTTACTAGCATGTGAGATGATCGCAATTGCGTGGTAGTTTGAGCATTCTTTGGCATTGCCTTTCTTTGGGACTGGAATGAAAAGTGACCTTTTCCAGTCCTGTGGCCACTGCTGAGTTTTCCAAATTTGCTGGCATATTGAGTGCAGCACTTTCACAGCATCATCTTTCAGGATTTGAAACAGCTCCACTGGAATTCCATCACCTCCACTAGCTTTGTAGTGATGTTTTCTAAAGCCCACTTAACTTCACATTCCAGGATATCTGGCTCTAGATGAGTGATCACACCATCGTGATTATCTTTTCAATGAAGATCTTTTTTGTATAGTTCTTCTGTGTATTCTTGCCACCTCTTCTTAACATCTTCTGCTTCTGTTAGGTCCATACCATTTCTGTCCTTTATCGAGCCCATCTTTGCATGAAATGTTCCCTTGGTATCTTTAATTTTCTTGAAGAGATTGCTAGTCTTTCCCATTCTGTTGTTTTTCTCTATTTCTTTGCATTGATCAGTGAAGAAGGCTTTCTTATTTCTTCTTGCTATTCTTTGGAACTCTGAACTCAGATGCTTATGTCTTTCCTTTTCTCCTTTGTTTTTCACTATAACTGGGATGCTGGGAAATTTGAAGGCAGCAGAAGGGGATCACAGAAGTCGATATGGTTGGATGGCATCACCAACTCAACTGACAGGAATTTGAGCAAACTTGGGAAATGGTGAAGGACAGGGAAACCTGGCATGATGCAGTCTGTGTAGTCGCAAAGAGTCAGACACGACTTAGCAACTAAACAACCACATACCCAGCCTGAAATACATCTAAAGGTTATTCTAAGGATTAGGTGTAGCAATGTATGAAAAGCATTATATAACCTAGAAAATTACATTAAAATATGACTATATATTTTTCCCCAAAGAGAAAGTAATTGTTACATTAACCATTAGCTAAGCTGTTGTAGGTCTTCCCTGGTGGCTCAGAGGTTAAAGCATCTGCCTGCAATGCGGAAGAGCCAGGTTCAATCCCTGGGTCGGGAAGATCCCCTGGCCTGTGTACTGGAGTGGGTTGCCATTTCCTTCTCCAGGGGATATAGATGTATTTCAGGCTGGATATGTTGTTGTTGTTTTGTTGCTAAGTCGTGTCTGACTCTTTGCGACCCCATGGGACTGTATCACGCCAGGTTTTCCCTGTCCATCACCATTTCCCAAGTTTGCTCAAATTCATGTCAGTTGAGTTGGTGATGCCATCCAACCATATCGACCTCTGTGATCCCCTTCTCCTGCTGCCTTCAATCTTTCCCAGCATGCTAGTTATAGCTGTAACTAAATTTAATATAGCTGATTCCAGTGAATCAGCTTTTCTCAGCAGGTGGCCAAAGTATTGGAGCTTCAGCTTCAGCATTTGTATTTTTGAATGACTATTCAGGGTTAACTTTCTTTAGGATTGACTGGTTTGATCTCCTTGCGGTCCAAGAGATGCTCAAGAGTCTTCTCCAGCACCACAATTCGAAAGCATCACTTCTTTGGTGTTCAGGCTTCTTTATGACTGGGTTTACTTATACTGGTTCTGCACATAATGAAACTGCTACTTTTACAACTTAAGAGAATTGGGAAAGTAACAGAACCAATGAAAAGTGCAGCAAAGTATTGAAACTAAACTGTCAAATCAAATTCTATGCTAGTTTTTAAATCAAACAAGTAACATTTAAAAAATTGTTATTTATCTGTTTTATTTTTTTCTGCTTAGATCAGAGAAAAACTCCCATTATACACCAAGTGTTCCCTCTAAGAAGATAACTAATAGCACAGAATAACATACTGTGGATATCTAATCATCTTGCCAATGGTTTTCTTTCCATTTACATTAAGAGCTGCCATTCTAATTAAAATGAATTTCTAATATATCCTATATTACAGGAAAGGAAAAAGCAAAGAAGATAGTCTGAATGAATTTTCTCCTCAGCTGTTGTATTTCACTTTCTAATCAATGTACTAGAAAAGTATTTAACCATCAAACATGAATTTTGTGTTAAGAGAAAATTGCTCTTTGCAGTTTGGAAAATCAGCCTTCAGAGATAAAAGAATGAGACAATGCTTTTGTTTGTGGAAAAGTTGGGGGTAGAAAAACCTCCCTTTGGAGATCAGTCTTTGTAGATGGTTGAACTTTCCTCAATACCACTCTCTGTTTATTGTATCCTCCCTGCCCCCCACTGCCCAAATAACTAGATAATACCCTGAATAAATACTTCATACATGATTTTAAAATACTATACATCCAGAAATTCCAGGAATTCGTCTTGGCAATTTTCATGAGTATGTAAAGAAATAAAAGAGGAAAACTTTAAAAAAATAGGAAGTATGGTGATGTTGAAGAAGATGGTAACTGGAAAATGCCCACTGGGTATAAAATCCTGATGATCACTGATAAAAACAGTGTCCATTGCATGGTTAGAATGAGAGGAGAGGAAGGAAAAAATATATCCATTCTGAAAGTTTAACTATAAAGTAAAGGAGTAATATAACTGAAGCCAGCAGGAGACTTCCAATTATTTTTATTGATATCTTATCTTGAATGAATGGAGTCAGTTTTCTTCTAAGTTGAATATAACTATTCTAAACTTCTTTAAATATATATATATATATATATATAATGTGTGAGACAGCTTTATATTTTGCATTTTCACTGTGGATAGAAGTTCAGTTCAGTTCAGTCACACAGTCGTGTCCGACTCTTTGCGACTCCATGAATCGCAGCACTCCAGGCCTCCCTGTCCATCACCAACTCCCGGAGTTCACTCAGACCCACGTCCATCGAGTCAGTGATGCCATCCAGCCATCTCATCCTCGGTCGTCCCTTTTTCCTCCTGCCCCCAATCCCTCCCAGCATCAGAGTCTTTTCCAATGAGTCAATTCTTTGCATGAGGTGGCCAAAGTACTGGAGTTTCAGCTTTAGCATCATTCCTTCCAAAGAAATCCCAGGGCTGATCTCCTTCAGAATGGACGGAGGATAGAAGACAACCTGGTTAATCTTGCCTCTACCATAACTATTTCTGACTTCCACAATCAAGTTTATAAAAAAGGAACAATGAGTCTCTAAAAACTTAAATTGTGTGGCTTCAAGGCCACATAATTAACTTAGATCACACATTTTCATGATTAAAACTGCCCAACTTGCCTAAATGTGTTCATTTCTTTGCTGAGTTAAAATTAATGGTATGATAAAATTTCAGTTACTGCCATCTCTAAGACACTTTGTCAACAGTGATTCTCAAAGTCTTTTATTTTTGGCAAGGAAAGGTGATATTATATTTGGCAAGGATAGGTGAGATTATATGCATTATACATACTCCTGGCTGATGTCATTTAAGGGGAAAAAAATAACTTTGCAATTCTTTGAAAGTTAATTTCTTAAAAAAAAAAAAGAAGTAGAAAACTATCTTGAAGATAGGATTTATTTTCTTTTCTCTTAACTTTCAGAGACTTTTGAGACTTTTTCCAACTCAAGATTTTTTGGTTTTTGTTTGCTTGGGGTTTTTGCTTTGACTTTTTATTCTGTTCAAGTGCATTGAAGCATTTATGTCAGATAATCTCATTGCTTGAGTTTACTTTTTAGCTTTTTAAATTTCCTATACCCCAAAAGATTACCTGTCAACATTTATAAGCCTTCTAAAACTAGGTGTAGTAATAGCCATCTTAAGTGAAATTTAGCAGCTATGTCTTCTCCTCTGATTCCATGTCTGTTCTCTGAAAAATTCTGGAACTGGCACTAGAACATATGCCCCAAATAGTGTTATTCTTTCTGCACAGTCCTTGTGAAACTTTTTTATAACAAAAGTAGTTCCATTTGAATCTAAATTCAATTAGAACTTTTTTATTTTTCCTACAATGGAATCTGACTTCTGCTCTTTATTTGACTTCATATTTTTTAATTCATTAAAATTCTTCAACAATATCCATATTATAAAGGCTCTAAAAATAAGCCTATTATTAACTCAAAAAGTATGTTTTTTTCTTAGTTCACCAAAGTTTTTTCTCAAGTGTCTTATAAATAATTATTAACATTATTATATACTTTCAAGGACTTCACAGTACTTTTAAATTGCCTCAGTTCATGAACATAAATATTTATGAAAAGTTTTACAGGTTTCTACCTTTTTGTATGCCTTTGTGTCTGGTTATGTCTATTGTCACACTGAGACACCCTGCAACCAGGATTTTTATGACTTTGAAGAACTCTGGCATGCCGTTTATCCAAAAATTAATCATTTTCATGGAAATCCTTAGCAAATGTGAAAATTCATCTCTAGAGAACTTTACAAGATCTATTCACTATATTTCATTTAATTTGCAAAAAAAAAATGCTAGTCATAAAGATTTCTGAAGTAAATAGTCTGCTACTTTTTGAAAGTAAACAAACAAAATCCTGGTTTTTAACTTGTCTGCTTTGATATGTTCTAAAATCATACTTTATTTGAAATTATTGATTGTACAAATTCATTGCATATATAAAGTATGAAAACTAAAAGACCTATATATATAGAAAAACTATACAACACTGGTGAAAGAAATCAAAAGAGGACACTAATAGATGGAGAAATATACCATGTTCATGGATCAGAAGAATCAATATAGTGAAAATGAGTATACTACCCAAAGCAATTTACAAATTCAATGCAATCCCTATCAAGCTACCAGCCATATTTTTCACAGAACTAGAACAAATAATTTCAAGATTTGTATGGAAATACAAAAAACCTCGAATAGCCAAAGCAATCTTGAGAAAGAAGAATGGAACTGGAGGAATCAACTTGCCTGACTTCAGGCTCTACTACAAAGCCACAGTCATCAAAACAGTATGGTACTGGCACAAAGACAGACATATAGATCAATGGAACAAAATAGAAAGCCCAGAGATAAATCCACACACATATGGACACCTTATCTTTGACAAAGGAGGCAAGAATATACAATGGAGTAAGACAATCTCTTTAACAAGTGGTGCTGGGAAAACTGGTTAACCACTTGTAAAAGAATGAAACGATCACTTTCTAACACCACCACACAAAAATAAACTCAAAATGGATTAAAGATCTAAATGTAAGACCAGAAACTATAAAACTCCTAGAGGAGAACATAGGCAAAACACTCTCCGACATAAATCACAGCAGGATCCTCTATGACCCACCTCCCAGAATTCTGGAAATAAAAGCAAAAATAAACAAATGGGATCTAATTAAAATTAAAAGCTTCTGCACAACAAAGGAAAATATAAGCAAGGTGAAAAGACAGCCTTCTGAATGGGAGAAAATAATAGCAAATGAAGCAACTGGACAAACAACTAATCTCAAAAATATACAAGCAACTTCTGCAGCTCAATTCCAGAAAAATAAACGACCCAATCAAAAAATGGGCCAAAGAACTAAATAGACATTTCTCCAAAGAAGACATACGGATGGCTAACAAACACATGAAAAGATGCTCAACATCATTCATTATTAGAGAAATGCAAATCAAAACCACAATGAGGTACCACTTCACACCAGTCAGAATGGCTGCGATCCAAAAATCTGCAAGCAATAAATGCTGGAGAGGGTGTGGAGAAAAGGGAACCCTCCTACACTGTTGGTGGGAATGCAAACTAGTACAGCCACTATGGAGAACAGTGTGGAGATTCCTTAAAAAATTGCAAATAGAACTGCCTTATGACCCAGCAATCCCACTGCTGGGCATACACACCAAGGAAACCAGAATTGAAAGAGACACATGTACCCCAATGTTCATCACAGCACTGTTTATAATAGCCAGGACATGGAAACAACCTAGATGTCCATCAGCAGATGAATGGATAAGAAAACTTTGGTACATATACACAATGGAGTATTACTCAGCCGTTAAAAAGAATTCATTTGAATCAGTTCTGATGAGATGGATGAAACTGGAGCCGATTATACAGAGTGAAGTAAGCCAGAAAGAAAAACACCAATACAGTATACTAACACATATGTATGGAATTTAGAAAGATGGCAATGACGACCCTGTATGCAAGACAGGAAAAAAGACACAGATGTGTATAATGGACTTTTGGACTCAGAGGGAGAGGGAGAGGGTGGGATGATTTGGGAGAATGGCATTCTAACATGTATACTATCATGTAAGAATTGAATCGCCAGTCTATGTCTGATGCAGGATACAGCATGCTTGGGGCTGGTGCATGGGGATGACCCTCAGTGATGTTATGGGGAGGGAGGTGGGAGGGGGGTTCATGTTTGGGAACGCATGTAAGAATTAAATATTTTAAAATTAAAAAAAATAAAACTAAAAAAATTTAAAAAAACTAAAAAAAAATAAAAAAATAAATTATGAAACTAAATATCATATTATTCCTCATTTTCAAAATATAAAATGCTTTCCATATCTTGACATGATTTATTGTTTGGAAGCAGCAAAGATATCTAGTTTCTTGTCCTCATACTAAGGTTCCTTTGCTAATGGAATCTTATCTTTCATCATGTCTTATTAAACTTCATTTTTAATTTTATTTTGTTGGAATTTCACACACAGAAGTCCCACCATATTTTCCCAAAGAAAAACTTTTCCTGGAAATAATACAAATAAAAAAGTTACTGCTTTTAAAATAAAAATGATATAAGGTTACAATTACATTCTATTATCATAGTCTACTCTTTAATCTCTATGGTTAAATGTGACTACTGATTACTTTTATAAAACAATGAAATAATTTAGGTATTTTTCTATATTTATAAATACTAAAGAGCAGAAATTCATTAATTATCTTATATAAAGTAAGAATGAAAAGCCCCAATTTTCAACCATTTTCCAAACCTTTTTACAATTCTATTCATTTCAATAAATAAACTTTCTTGTATATGTTAGCAAATTCTCAGAGAAGCATGATATAGATTCTACATAGATTTATACATTTTTGACTTTAGTACCAATTCATTAACTCTTAATGATTTAAAGGGTCATTTTCACCTAAAATTATAAAATGTTAAAAGTTTTTAAATTTTAAGTTTTTATACAAAATAGAAACACAAAATGCATTAAAGATCTAAATGCAAGACTGTATACTATAAAACTCCTAGAGGAAAACATACACAGAGCACTCTTTTGATATAAATTGCTGCAATAATTTTTTTGAATCCATCTTCAAAAATAAAGAAATAAAAGCAAGAATAAACCAATGAGAGACAAATAAACTTAAAAGCTTTTACATAGCAAAGAAAACCATAAACAAAATGAAAAGATGACCTACTGAATGAGGGAAAATAGTTGTTAATATGACCAGTAAGAGATTAATATTCAACATATATAAATGGCTCATACAACTTGACGTCAAACAACAACAAGAAAAAAAACCTTAATTAATAAGTGGGCAGAAGAATCAAATAATATTTTTCAAATAATATATGCATATGATACATGAAACGGTGCTCAACATTCCTAATTACCAGGGAAATGTAAGTCTAAACCACACTGAGCTATCACCTTATGCTAGTCAGAGTGGTTGAATGAAAAAGAACACAAATAACAAATATTGGTGAGCATGTGGAGGAAAGGAAACCTTTGTGCACATTGGTGGTAATATAAATTGGTGCATCCACTGTGGAAAACAATATGGAAGTTTCTCAAAAAACTAAAAATAGAACTACCATATGGCCCAGTAATTGCACTTCTGCAAATATTACAAAAAACAAAAACAAAAATACTAATTTGAAAATATTTATATACACC
This sequence comes from Capra hircus, assembly GCF_001704415.2. NCBI lineage: Eukaryota > Metazoa > Chordata > Mammalia > Artiodactyla > Bovidae > Capra > Capra hircus. The sequence goes on along the minus strand of NC_030824.1, from coordinate 47,111,773 downwards.
AATATTCATAGCAGCATCATTTACAATTGCCAAGATATGGAATCAACCGAAGTATATATTAACAGATTAATGAGTAAAGAAAAAATGACATATACATCCAATGGAACACCACTCTGCCATAACAAAGAATGAGATTTTATCATTTTCAGCAATATAGATGGAATGGGAGTACATTATGCCAAATGAAATAAGGCATACAGAAAAAGACAAATACTATTCAGTATCACTTAAATGTGGAATTTAGAAAAACAACAAACTAGCAAATAAAACAAAAAAGCAGATTAACAGATATAAAGAACAAAGTAGTGGTTACAAGTAGAGAGGAGGGGAGCGGTAATGTGTATGGTACATGAATTATATCTCAATAAACCTAAGGCTAGGCTTTCTAGATGGCACCAGTGGTAAAGAATCTTCCTGTCAATGTAGGAAACGTAAGAGATATTGTTCAGTCCCTAGGTCTGGAAGATCCCCTAGAGGAGAGTACAGCAACTAGCTCTAGCGTTCTTGCCTGGAGAATCCCATGGACAGAGGGGCCTGGTAGGCTACAGTCAAAAGGGTCATAAAGAGTTGGACACAAATGAAGCAATTTAGCATGAATGCATGCAAAGCTAATACCATAAATATACATATATATACTCTAATACTACTTAAAATATCAAAATCAAAAATTAAAACTTTAAATATAAACTTGATTCAGTATTACATTATGAAAAAATAATGAATAAAAGATATATAATTTGAGTCTTCCCAGGTGGTGCATAATTGTATTATTATTTAAACAATTACTTATATAAATCGCTTTTAATAAAATATTTCTTGAACTAGTTTCTGAATAAGCAATGTTTTATACCTATCTTATAAAATATTTTCATTTAAAAATATGTATGGATACAAAAGAGCTTTAGGAAAGACAGACAAATGTAGTTACCTTATCAATATTTTATTAGAAAGAACACACTTTGAAATTAACTGATGATATTTGAAAAAATATTTTCTAACTGTTTTAGACAGACAAATGAATATTTTTAAAGTATCCATTTGCTTTGAAAACTATCTCTTTGGCTGTAGGAAAAGATGTTACCCTTAAATGTTCCATCTGTCATATAATTTTACATTCCTTACAGTGAAATATAATAGTAATAATGCACTTAGTTAAATTAGCAGAATCTAAATGTAATTCAAATTGTAATATATTTCATTCCCCTCAATGACAGCATGCTGTTATTCCAAAACTTTGATGTTTGCGGAATTTAGATTATTTCGATAATTATTCAGTATACCCTTTTATGAAACCTGTTACAGAATTACAACAATTTATAAATGTGTAAAATTGGAGCTTATAACTTTATACATTTTTATTATTTTCAAAATTCTAGTATTCTTGACTGAAGAATTCCATGGACAGAGGAGCCTGGTAGGTTATAGTCCTTGAGGTCACAAAGAGTCAGACATGACTGAGCAATTTTCACTTTTGGCTAATTGCAATATTTCTTCAAAGTTAAGAATTTGACAAGTTTCTTATGGACAAAATCTCAGTCGGTTATGATTAATCTTTTCATAATTTCTGATGGCTTTATGTGGCTGTCTTATATGACAAAAAGAATGAAATTAGGTATTTGTCTTTAAGAGTTAATACTTTGCATGACATAATAATGTCTAATATTTTTAAATGCTTACCTTTGCCAGGAACTATCCTAAAGGTTCTATATAAATTTTCTTATTAAATCCTCATAATATTGATCTGATAGGTACCATTACTCTCACCATTTTAAAGATGAGGAATTTAAAGCAACTAGTGTTAAAATCACTCATTAGAATCTATGTCATTAAATTAGAACCAGGATTTGAACCCTTATGCATTGATCCCATAGCCAAGTCTTTTAACCACAAAGTGAAAGAAAGTGAACTCACTCTGTAGTGTCCAACTCTTTGTGACCCCAAGGACTGTAGCCCACCAGGCTCCTCTGTCCATGGAATTTTCCAGGCAAGAGTACTGGAGTGGGTGGTCATTTCCTTCTCCAGGAGATCTTCCCAACCCAGGGATCAAACCTGTGTCTCCTGCATTGCAGGCAGGTGCTTTACCACCTGAGCCATCAGGGAAGCCCTTTAACCACAAATATGGATGCAAATAAAGAAAAGCCTCAAATTGAACAATAAGCACCAAAATGTTTCAATGGGGTTAAATTGGAAAATTTTTCCTTTTGCAGATTTTCTCATATAAGCTTTTCTTTGAGAAGGATATGATAGGAAGATTAATCCTGACAAAATATGTACTTTTAAAGATACAGATTAACAATGAAGGGTGTTATCATTCATTGCTTTTTATAACTAGAACATACAGTGTGAAAACGGTAGAAATAGGATTTGGGAACAATAAATGTTGGTTGTAGTCAAACTGAATTATATTTAATTGTAAGAAAAGAGAATGAAGTTTATTATAAATGAAATCTGAAGTCACTACAAAATTTTAAAGATGTACAAAGAAATAAATGATTTTAAACTATCTTAATGCTCTGTATTTATTATATTGTATAGCAAAAAATTTAGGGAGGCACAAATTTGAAATACATGAACTATTAAGCCTTCAGTGATGGGATCTACTTGGCCCCCTAAATGGAAAAATCAGAAACCACAAGGGAAAAAGAAAACTCTAATTTAAAAATATTTTGCTAACATAAACAAAGTCTCCCTTAAAATACAGCCATCATAAATCCCTCTACAAAAGATTTATGATCAAAAAGGAGACAGACCACTTATAACTAGATGAGAAATCACAGAAACAAAACTTTCCAAAACTTTTACTTGTTTCCCCCAACTTTCTTCTCATTAATTTTCTAACATTTGATTTCCCCTGAAATCTTAACCTTCTCTTTAACAGGATATGTTCAGTTCAGTTCAGTTGCTCAGCAGTGTCTGACTCTTTGCGACCCCAAGGACTGCAGCATGCCAGGCTTCCCTGTCCATCACCAACTCCTGGAGCTTGCTCAAACTCATGTCCCTCGAGTCGGTGATGCCATCCAACCATCTCATCCTCTGTCATCCCCTTCTCCACCTGCCTTCAATCTTTCCCAGCATCAGGGTCTTTTCCAATGAGTCAGTTCTTTGCATCAGGTGGCCAAAGTATTGGAGTTTCAGCTTCAGCATCAGTCCTTCCAATGAATAGTCAGGACTGATTTCCTTTAGGATTAACTGGTTTGCTTTCCTTGCAGTCCAAGGGACTCTCGTCTTCTCCAACACCACAGTTCAAAAGCATTATAATATATTACTATTATGTAAGTTGAGTAATGCCACTCTCTTACATACATTGGATGGCGCTGGACAAAGAATAATATCCAACTTTTTATCCTGATACAGAGCCTAAAAGATCTGACAGCTCTTCTCTTTTAGAGCTACACGTCTCAGAAACAGTATAGCACAGTGGTTCAGAGGCCATTCTGTGTGGACAAATTCCCTTCAATGAGTTATTACTTCACCTATTTCCTATTGATTGCAAGGAGATCAAACCAGTCAGTCCTAAAGGAAATCAGCCCTGAATACTGAAGCTGAAGCTTCAATACTTTGGCCCCCTGATGAGAAGAGCCAACTCATTGGAAAAGACCCTGATGCTGGGAAAGACTGAAGGCAGGAAGAGAAAGGGATGACAGAGGATGAGATTTTGGATGGTATCACCGATTTAAACGACATGAGTTTGAGCAAACTTTGGGAGATGGTGAAGGACAGGGAACCCTGGTGTACTGCAGTCCATGGGGTTTTAAAGAGTTGGACAGGTCTGAGCAAAAGAAAAACTATTTCCTAATTTGAATAATGAGAATAAAATAATTCTTTTTATGTGCTCTGTTTAGTCATTCATTTGTGTCCAACTCTTTGTGACCCCTTTGACTGCAGCCTGCCAGGTTTCTCTGTCTATGGGGATTCTCCAGGGAAGAATACTGGAGTGGGCTGCCATGCCCTCCTCCAGGGGATCTTCCCAGCCCAGGTCTCCCCAATTGCAGGAGGAATCTTTACTGACTAAACCACCAGGGAAGCCCATTATTCTTATAGACTTGTGAAATAATGCTCAATCCAATGAAAGCACTCAATAGATATTAGATGCTATTACTTGTCAGTTTTAAAATATTTTTACTCCCTACCTTTCTTATGTGGTCTTTTTATTTTTCAGCAAATATTTTGGCTCTTGAAAAAAAATAATGTTTTTAGATATACAATGTGTCAGGTACTAGGTGAGGAAACCACGCTCCAACGCTCTGTGGATAGCTGTTTTCATAATGGACATATGGGGGTAAAAAGACGTAATATCCCAAAGGTTCATTAATGTACACAAAAACTTATTTAATTATAACTGTGTAAGCTTACTATAGACAAATATTCAATGTAATCAGTTACAAGGAAATATGACCTTGGGATGTGACATTTAACCTAAGTCTAAAACATGAGCAAGAGTTAGCCTGATGAGTGAGGTTTAAAGGATAGAAATTTATAAGAGGGCAAAGTGTTTAGATTCCCCATCCAGATTTCAAACTCTGATTGCTTGAATTTGCCTAGTCATTTTTTTTAAAATGAACGTGCTCTTTATTGTTCAACCCCTAAGCTTTTATTTTTTTATGACCTAATCCATTATTCTCAACTATACATACATTTCTTTGCTTCAAGCCTTGGTCTCATCCCTCTTTTATAATATTTTCTTATAAAGAATACTTTTTCCTTTTCCTTGTTCATTACAGACAAAAATTATTGGAATTACCTCAGTTGCATCTCCAGACTCTCAAATAGTCTTTCACAATGAGCTGTTATCATACTTGTGCTGTTGATAGCATTATTTCCCAAAACTACTGGATGTTGTTGTTACTCACTGTCTCTTATTCAATTGAGAATTAGGGAAAGTACGCACTGGGTAATAGTGATGGGATTTAAATCATACTCCCCCACTTACTAGTTGTGCTTTTATGTGCAAGTTTTTAAATTATTTTGGCCTCAATTGAAACATGCAAAAATGGAATATCAATCATATCTCTTTGTGTTTTTATTTGTTTAAGGGTAAAATGAGATTACATATTAGTTAGCACATAATTAAATGCTTAATAACCTATTATTTTCATTAGCTTACCTTCTAATATAAAATATCAGGTCTAACCTGTATGAATTTTAAAGCCTATTTTATTCTTTAGTTTATATTCATATATTGTAACAAGATAGGAGTCTCTCTCAACTTTGCCACTTCTTATCCTGATAGGAAGATTTTTCCTTAAGCCTGATAAAATCCCATGAGAAGCACTCATTTTTTTACTGAGATAACAAATGTTTACTTTATAGATGCTCTACTCTGGGGAAACCAAAGATCTCCTCACACAGAACACTCTAAAGAACTATCAAGGCTTTTCTTGGATAGAGCTATTAGGTCGGAAGTAGATATGAGCAATGCCCCTAGCCAAAAAGGATGTAAGCTGATCTCTAAACCTCATTTCAGATACACCCAGGAGAGCTCAAACATATGCTACAAAAATAACCAGACTTTTCCAACTCCTGCACATGCACCCTAGGCACATAGTGGATACAAACTAATCCTAGCAGGGGCTTCCTCAACTAACTTTAGGCAGCTAGAAGCCCATTGCTGCTATTGCTAAGTCACTTCAGTTGTGTCCGACTCTGTGTGACCCCATAGATGGCAGCTCACCAGGCTCCCCCGTCCCTGAGATTCTCCAGGCAAGAATACTGGAGTGGGTTGCCATTTCCTTCTCCAATGCATGAAAGTGAAAAGTGAAAGTTAAGTCGCTCAGCCGTGTCCCACTCTTAGTGACCTCATGGACTACAGCCTACCAGGCTCCTCCGTCCATGGGATTTTCCAGGCAAGAGTACTGGAGTGGGTTGCCATTGTCTTCTCTGAGGAGCCCAATAAGTGTTCATAAATATTCTACACATACATACATCGATTATAACAGATTGAATTATGGGAAGATTGTGCAACACAATCTGTTGTTATGTAACCTGCAACTGTCAGTCTTCCTTGAGCATATGCTATTTGCATTCCCTTTCTTGACTGGTGATGGGTACAAGCCCTATTTTGCACAGGGCACAACCAAGAGGAGGAGACAGGAAGTATAAAAAAGGGTAAGCCAAGAGGGATTATCATGACTTCTTTAGGGTCTCTCTGTCTCCATGCCTTGGAGGTGTCTGTTTAATAGACATTCCGCTTGCTTGAGCTGTAACTGAGCTGTGACTTGTTTGTTGTTATCAACCCCTTAGTCCCTCTTTCCAAATCTTTGTTGTGATGAGACAAGAACTGAGGGAGAGAAAGAAACCAACCCAACAGAGTCCAACAAGTTGAAGGTCTCTGAATTTCAACTTCTATTTTGTCATTTAGTGGTGATTACAGGCCAGTGATTTAAGAAGTAGACATATTTTAGAGATCAGAAAGCTGAAGCTAAGGATGATTGAGAAACAGAGAGATCTGCTTGTTGTTCAGAAGCCTGGTGTGCTGTAGTCCATGGGTCAAAATAGTCGGACACAGCTGAATGCCTGAACAACAAGCAGATCTTTCTGATTACTAAGTTCAAGGATATATGATAAGTTAGTTCGTTCAGTCACTCAGTCGTGTCCGACTCTTTGTGACCCTATGAATAGCAGCACACCAGGCTTCCCTGTCCATCACCATCGCTCAGAGTTCACTCAGACTCACGTCCATCGAGTCCGTGATGCCATCCAGCCATATCATCCTGGGTCATCCCCTTCTCCTCCTGCCCCTAATCTCTCCCAGCATCAATCTTTTCCAAAGAGTCAACTCTTTACATGAGGTATCCAAAGTACTGGAGCTTCAGCTTTAGCATCATTCCTTCCAAAGAAATCCCAAGGCTGATCTCCTTCATAATGGACTGGTTGGATCTCCTTGCAGTCCAAGGGACTCTCAAGAGTCTTCTCCAACACCATAGTTCAAATGCATCAATTCTTTGGTGCTCAGCTTTCTTCACAGTCAAACTCTCACATCCATACATGACCACAGGAAAAACCAGAGCCTTGACTAGACGGACCTTAGTCGGCAATTTAATGTCTCTGCTTTTCAATATACTATCTAGGTTGGTCATAACTTTTCTTCCAAGGAGTAAGTGTCTTTTAATTTCATGGCTGCAGTCACCATCTGCAGTGATTTTTGGAGCCCCAAAAAATAAAGTCTGACACTGTCTCTACTGTTTCCCCATCTATTTCCCATGAAGTGATCTTCGTTTTCTGAATGTTGAGCTTTAAGCCAACTTTTTCACTCTCCTCTTTCACTTTCATCAAGAGGCTTTTTAGCTCCTCTTCACTTTCTGCCATAAGGGTGGTGTCATCTGCCTATCTGAGGTTATTGATTTTTCTCCCCGCAATCTTGATTCCAGCTTGTGTTTCTTCCAGTCCAGCGTTTCTCATGATGTACTGTGCATAGAAGTTAAATAAGCAGGGTGACATTATACAGCCTTGACGTACTCCTTTTCCTATTTGGAACCAGTCTGTTGTTCCATGTCCAGTTCTAACTGTTGCTTCCTGACCTGCATACAGATTTCTCAAGAGGCAGGTTAGGTGGTCTTGTATTCCCATCTCTTTCAGAATTTTCCACAGTTTACTGTGATCCACACAGTCAAAGGCTTTGGTATAGTCAATAAAACAGAAATAGATGTTTGTCTGGAACTCTCTTGCTTTTTCCATGATCCAGCGGATGTTGGCAATTTGATCTCTGGTTCCTCTATCTTTTCTAAAATCAGTTTGAACATCAGGGAGGTCATGGCTCACGTATTGCTGAAGCCTGGCTTGGAGAATTTTGAGCATTTCTTTACTAGCATGTGAGATGAGTGCAATTGTGTGGTGGTTTGTGCATTCTTTTGCATTGCCTTTCTTTGGGACTGGAATGAAAACTGACCTTTTCCAGTCCTGTGGCCACTGCTGAGTTTTCCCAACTAGGGAACACATAAGAAAGGAAAAATATAAGGGATAATGTTTCTTATATTTATATAGATAAATATTATTTCTATAAAACATTCTTGTTAACAGATGACTGCTATGGGCAGTTGAAGGTTTTTAAAGTGTTTATTTAGAATTTGCATGTCTCTTGTGTTAATCAATAATATTTTTTAAAGTATTATCAATTATTCAGTACCAAAATTATCAACTTAAAAAGGATTAATCTAGAATTGTTTTTAACAATAATATGCAATGTTTTATACATGAGAGAGATACCCAAAAACATCAGTATTATGAATGATTGTGAACTGTTGAAAAATAAAGAAAATATTATTAACATTATTGGAAATGCACTTGGGAAATTACTTAGAATGTCATAAAGACAATATATATTTTACACTGGTATTAAGTTAGAACATTTTCTAGTAGATAATTACATGTATTTTCATTAAGGCTTTTGATTTTGTGTTTATGATCTTTGTGTTGTTTCAAAGAGGCTATGATTTCTAGCACCTCCAAGTGGATGCCACCAATTTTTAGTGTTCTTTTGTTACATACATTACCAGAGGGATGCTCCACTTTGGAATGTTCAAAATGAAAATCTCTTTCCCTTTATAAATACTTATTTTTCTATTGAGACATACTTTTGCCAATTGCTAGTCTATTTGGTTTCATCATAGCTCATGCTCTGTCCACTTGATGCTGGCTTTATTTTTACATGAGATCTAGTGTTGGATAACAGTTTGATCTGTACACAAATATTAATTCTCAGTATCCAATAGGTATTATGTAGTCTCTACTTAAACTTTTCCATCTGTATTTTGGTGACAGAAATAGTTCCTGATTCATAAATTTGTTTTTAGGAGCAAATGTGTTTACTTAACCAAAGAGTTGGCAGTACCTGGTGCCTTATAAGGACTTTCTTGGTAAATATAAACTATTGAAGTACTTCTGCTTTACAGAAATGGTTTTCTTATGTTCTGATCATTTGAACTGTTAAAAAATGTACTCACCAAACATGATGCTAACTCTCCTTATTAATTATTTTGGAACACTGTATATAATCTGAGACCTTAAGCATCCATTATGAGTTGCTTCCTTTCCCACCCTTTGCTGCTCATAATTTTAAAATACAGTTACAGTAGAGATAAGTAACTGTGTGCTCCTTTAAGTTAAGAAACTAATTTTAAGATAATATTAGTATTTGATACATTAATCTAAGATTACAAACACACAAAGAAGTGCTTTTCTGTCAAGGGGTTAGTCGGTTTCTGTTTTATACAAATAGTCAACTCCTTCCTTATATTAGTGGGATATACTGAATAAATCTGGCATATTATCGATGCTAGTATGGGTCATATTTGTATCTTTATTTATGTGTATTTTGGTACATGTTAAAAAATAAAAATCTCTGAAGGATTTTGAAGCCAAATGACACTTTAAACTGGTAGCCTAATTGACTGTGTTATCCTATTGTAAAATAATATCATTTATGTTTTTAAGCTTCTTCATGCTAAAATAAATAGTTTCAATGTCACTTCAATCTTATCAGATAGATATCAGGGATGTATCTAAAATACTTTCTTTTTAGTAGATTTAAATTGTATTTTCTTATTCATGTTTTCACATCATTAGAAATTAAACACCTATAAAGAACATCCTCATGCAGTGGCTTTCTATTTCTAGAAAATAGGTTATTTCATTTCTTAAGGTCCCCAGATGAGATTTCACTCTCATGCCATCTGGCAAGATAATAAGATAACATCTAAAATCAATACTTTAATATGATCCTGGCTAAAAATCTAGCCTCAATGAGAATTGATGGCATATGGCTGAAGCTTAAGAAAAAGCAAAAAGGCTAATGTTACTTTTTTGAAAAATGCACAAAGAGCCTAATTTTTTAAAGAAAAAATATAAAGCATAGACTATTTCAATTCATAGAATTGCTCATTGCATATGATGAAAATACTTTCATAAAATCTTCTTCCCAAATATATTTTATATTTAGTTTGCAAAGCACCAATTTTTAAAGAATAAATATTTTAATTTACACGAATTAAGTTAGGGACAAAATGAGACAAGTACATGCAAAAATCCATACCTAGGTGCACAAGGATATTTAAGCTAAACAAAGAAACTATAACAAAAATAAAAGAACAAAAACTAGAGAAATTATAAGCAATATAAAACCTGCATTTGTTTCTGCTCCACTTATGAATGTACTTTAACTGAAATGAGAATAGAGAGAGTATATTTAGATAACTTTCTCAATTATGGACCTTAATCTTAAACACTGTATGTGTTCTATGGGGATGGGAGTTTGAATAAATTGGTATTTTGCTTAATCACATTGTAGTTGAACATAAGATGTCTATGATTTCAAGCTTTTGACATTTGATGAGTTTGTTTTAGGATCTTGTATATTGTCAATATTCTAAAATGCCTTCTGTGTAAATAAAGAGTGTTTCCTTAAGTTATTCATTACACATTTTATTCCTATACATTATTAAAGAGATAGAAAACATTAGATCAAGACTGTTATTTCTGTTATTTAGGTTGTTTATATCTTTAGTGATTTTTAATACACTTTAAGAGCAGTTTTTCTTTCACAGCAAAATTGAGCAGAAGGTACAGAGATTTGCCATATACCTCCTGCTCCCACATATGCATAGCCTCCCTCATAATCAATATCCATCAGCAGAGTGGTATATTTGTTAGAAATGCCAAGTCCACATTGACACATAATCATGCACAGCCTATAGTTTACTTTAGTGTTCACTACTGGTATCCACATTATCATCCCATGTCCTGTCATGGGATTATGCAGGCAGCCTTGAGGAAGAACTTGAAAGGTCCATTATTGCCCCTCCTATATGAGAGCAAATCAATCATATTTGTCAGAAACCTGTACTTGTCAGAGTCTTTCCATGAATCTCTTCGAAAATGAATCACTTTTGCAAAAGTACCAGAGAAAAACAGTAACTGCAAGTGACAAAAGACTTAAATATGGCCATCTTTGAGATCTGATGTTGACTCTGCCAAAGCCTTTGACTGTGTGGATCACAATAAACTGGAAAATTCTGAAAGAGATGGGCATGTCAGACCACCTGACCTGCCTCTTGAGAAACCTGTATACAGGTCCGGAAGCAACAGTTAGAACTGGACACGGAACAACAGACTGGTCCCAAATAGGAAAAGGAGCATGTCAAGGCTGTATATTGTCAACCTGCTTATTTAACTTATATGCAAAGTCCATCATGAGAAACGCTGGGCTGGAAGAAGCACAAGCTGGAATCAAGATTGCCGGGAGAAATATCAATGACCTCAGATATGCAGATGATACCACACTTATGGCAGATAGGGAAGAACTAAAGAGTCTCTTGAGGAAAGTGGAAGAGGTGAGTGAAAAAGTTTTCTTAAAGCTCAACATTCAGAAAACTAAGATCATGGCATCTGGTCCTATCACTTCATGGCAGGTAGATGGGGAAACAGTGGAAACAGTGTCAGACTTTATTTTTCTAGGCTCCAAAATCACTGTGGATGGTGATTGCAGCCATGAAATTAAAAGACACTTGCTCCTTGGAAGGAAAGTTATGACCAACCTAGGCAGAGTATTGAAAAGCAGAGACATTACTTTGCCAACAAAGTCCATCTAGTCAAGGCTATGCTTTTTCCAGTAGTCATGTATAGATGTGAGTGTTGGACTATAAAGAAAAAGAACTGATTCTTTTGAACTGTGGTGTTGAGAAGACTCTTGAGAGTCCCTTGGACTGCAAGGAGATCCAGCCAGTCCATCCTAAAGGAGATCAGTCCTGGGTATTCATCGGAGGGACTGATGTTGAAGCTGAAACTCCAGTACTTTGGCCACCTGATGCGGAGAACTGACTCATTTGAAAAGACCCTGATGCTGGGGAAAATTGAGGGCAGGAGGAGAAGGGGACGAAGAGGATGAGATGGTTGGATGGCATCACTGACACAATGGACATGGGTTTGGGTGGACTCCGGAAGTTGGTGATGGACAGGGAGGCCTGGCGTACTGTGGTTCATGGGGTCGCAAAGAGTGAGACATGACTGAGCAATTGAACTGAACTGAAAGATCTGATGAGAGTCATTATAAAGCAATTAACAAGGAAATTTTTTCTGTGATGTACCTTCTAAAATTATAACTGATAACATACCAGGACATATCAGATTTTTAGGAATTTCATACAAATATAACCTAAAAAAAGCTTAGTAGCAGTTGGTATTGGCAGTACTTCCCATGTGATTAAACATACCAAATAAGCCAAATTAGTTTAACCTCTTTCTTTTACAAGGAGAGAAAACACATCTTTTGAGATATTCTAGGGACTCTCTGAAAAATTCTAAAGACAGTTTAAGACATCACTTAGCATTTGATTTTAGGAAATTTTGTGAAAAATGTCATAAGGTTTAAAATACTTGATTAAATAGGATCACAGATATGTGAAAGGGTGGTTAGTTATCCACTTAAACACACTGCAAAGAAACTCATAAGGCAAATATAGGAAATTATGTGGTTGTAAACACACACACACAAAAAACTTAGTTCTTTTAATAAAAAAAGAGTAAGTTTTCTTCAGTAAACAGAGTTGATAAAGAAAAAATGCAGAATCTTTGTTTTCTATGGAAATTACATTAAAGGTAATGAAAAACTTTTTAAAAAACAACTTCTTATTAAGAGGAGACCAATAATCTAAGAAAAGTTTGTCTTTCTAACAGAAAAAAAAATCAAATTGTGTAGCAATGTACTTTTGATATTAAAATTCTTTTTATTAATTAAATTCATTCCAATCTCAGCTTGACTACACATTAAATTCCTTTCTCAATAAGTATTCTTATTTCACAATCATTTGTAACATTCTATACCATTCAGCTTTTGTCCAATCTTTTTTGTTAGTTTTTCATTCTGGAACATCATTTTACTTTTGGACAGAATTACTTTTTCATCCAATATCCTTCATATTTTTCCTTATGTGAAAAAAAATATATTTTCCTTATAACTTTTCATGTAGTTATTTTCTCTCACAGATTATTTCTAATGGTTGTGTAAGAAACTTTAGTTCTTTAACAAATATCTTTTGGTAATACCTTCTTGGGGTAGAAAAACATCACATATACACAATATATATCTATAGATATACATAAACATGCAGGTAGAGACAAACTGAAACCCCATAGCTTTCACTCTAATGCTTTAAGCATGAATCAGTTACGCCACTCAGATGGCTAGTTTTTTACAGATACCTGTGGTTTTATAAAGACTAGATTTTAAGGGATGGGAACTTCTACAGTGGTCTGTACTTTAAAAAGCCTCTTGCCCCCTTTTTTCTTTCAGTTTTTGCAGGCAGGGTTTTAGCAATCTCCTGGGGTGTTTACATTTCAAAGACATGATAAATTTTACAACTTCAAGAGATAAAGAGTACAAGTTTTCTCCTAGGAGTTTGGAGTATCTTTCTCTATTACCAAAAGTCTAAGATAACTGCTGTTTAAATTTTTTCATTGTATTAGGGGTTGGTCAGCATAAGGTATTTTGTCCATTTCATTGTAAGTTACCACAATATTCTCCCATTCTCTCTCATTTTTTTGAGAGATTCTACCAGCTGCAGTCCTAATCGGACTGTATTGTAGGTGCTCAGGCCTTAATCCATGGCAGCCTTTGCCCTCTTAGCTCTGCAAAACAGTCCACTAAAGTCTCCAATTTATCTTGCCCTCCCAACTATTATGCCAGCCCTGAAGCCAGTTTCCATTTCCTCCTGCAAGGGATCTTCCTGCCCCAATGACTGAATCCTCATCTCCTGCATTGCAGGTGTGTTCTTTATCACTGAGTCACCAGGGAAGCCACCAGGAAGATACTCTCAGGAACACACAAATTTTTAAATGCAGCATCTGTCCTGCATGTACAAAATAACTTTTTTTTTTATTCTGCCAACACCTAGATCAATGTGAAGATTCAGGTGTCCTCCAGAAGTTCTCAGGTTCTTAGCAGATTCTCCTCTTTGCCCTTTTTGTGGCACTGGTATCAACATCTTTCCTCTTTCTAGGTAAGCAGCCCTTATATTTAGCACTGTGGACTTTAGACTTGGAAAATGCCTTCATTTTATTTCACAAATTGCCCTAAATGACTCTAGAGTCCACTCTTCCGATTGCCTCTGAATACGAGAGGTAGGAACTTCCTTGAAGAATAGCAAGACAATAAATAGGATGCATCCAAAATATGTTTATTGGGATGGTTTCCCATTTATCTTGATACAGGGTAATTTTAGTGTTGCTTCCATTTGATGGAGCATCCTCCTGTAAGCCTTGATTCTCCATGTATATCATCCAGACAGTATTAATACTATATTTTTATCTCAAAGCTGTATCCTTGGGGAAGCTTCTGGGAACAGAGAGGGATATGGAACACACATTCCGAGAACAGGGGAGGGGAAAGGAAACTTTCATTTTCCTGGATCCAACTCTAGGGTCAACCAGTAGCAATCATGTCCTCTTGATGACCTTCCATAACACTAGCTGTGTATCAGTTTTGGTAAATGGTCTATTAAGATCTTTGGCTCAGTTTTTAATCTGGTTGTTTGTTTTCTGATTTTTGACTTTTAAGAGTGCTTAGTAAACTCCAGTGTTCTTGCCTGGAGAATCCCAGGGATGGGGGATCCTGGTAGGCTGCCATCTATGGAGTCACAAAGAGTTGGACATGATTGAAGTGACTTAGCAGCAGCAGCAGTAAACTTTTGATAACAGTTCTTTATCAGATGAGTCATTTCCAAATAAATATTGTCTCCCAGTCTGTAGCTTGTCTTTTTACTCCCTAAAGTTTTGTTTTATACATTATTAGATTTGAGTTGCTAATATTTTGTTAAAGATTTTCACATCTATATTCATGAGAGATATTGGTTGGCAGGTTTATGATAAGTAATGTCTGTCATTGGTGTTACTCATTTGAAAAGACCCTGATGTTAGGAAAATTGAAGACGGGAGAAGAAGGGGATGACAGAGGATGAGATGGTTGGATGGCATCACCGACTCGATGGATATGAGTTTGAGTGAACTCCAGGAGTTGGTGATGGACAGGGAGGCCTGGCATGCTGCAGTCCATGCAGTCCCAAAGAGCTGGACACGACTGAGTGACTGAACTGAACTGACAGCCTTATACAATGAGTTGAGAAGCATTTCCTCTTTTTCTGTTTTTTGAAAGAGACTGTAAAGATTTGAAATAATTTTTTCCTTAAATGTTTAGAAGATTAGTGAACCCATCAGGGCTTGGTGCTTCCTGTCTTGAAAGGTTATTAGTTACTGATTCAAGTTTTTCATACAAATAGGCCTATTTAACCTGTCTATTCCCTTCTAGTGTGATTTTGGCAGATTTTGTCTTTCAAGGAATTGGTCCCTTTTATCTAGGTTAAGAAATTTGTGGGATAACAACTTTATCTGCTTAGCAATAACTTGAAGGGTATATCTCTTTCTTTATTAGTAATAAGAATTGTGACTTTGTCTAAATCTTTTATTTCTGTTAATGTTTGCTTTATATATTTTAGTCTGCATTATTAACCCATACAAGTTTAGAATTCTCTTCAGTTTATATTGATTGGTCTTTTTTTTTTTAATTTTTTTTTAATTTTTTATTTTTTTAAAATTTTAAAATCTTTATTTTTTTTTTAGTTTTTAATTTCTTATTTTTTTTAAATTTTAAAATCTTTAATTCTTACATGCGTTCCCAAACATGAACCCCCCTCCCACCTCCCTCCCCACAACATCTCTCTGGGTCATCCCCATGCACCAGCCCCAAGCAAGCTGCACCCTACGTCAGACATGGACTGGCGATTCAATTCTTACATGACAGTATACATGTTAGAATTCCCATTCTCCCAAATCATCCCACCCTCTCCCTCTCCCTCTGAGTCCAAAAGTCTGGTATACACATCTGTGTCTTTTTTCCTGTCTTGCATACAGGGTCGTCATTGCCATCTTCCTAAATTCCATATATATGTGTTAGTATACTGTATTGGTGTTTTTCTTTCTGGTCTTTTTAATATGTGACAATCCTCCCTATTTATAGTATTGAATAATTATTTTTTCTTAAAGTGTATCTCCTGTTAATGTCTCATGTTAATATATCAGCATACTATGGTTGATATTTGATATATATATACATATATATATCAAGTATTTTACCCTCACAATTTTAATATTTTCTAGTGTTATAATTGTTTCTTAATAGTATGTAACCACTTTTGGTTGTTTTGATTTTGTCCATTGACAATTTTTTAGTTTTGAGTTAAAACATTCCATATGCATTTACCGTAGTGACATAAAATAGGATTTAAACATACAGTGCTTTTCTGTAATCCGTATTTGCCTCATTTATGCTTTATATTAATTTTTATCCCATTCTATTTTTTCATGCATTTGTGAGTTTGGGAATTTTAGCATGCATATTTATATTTTTATTCATGGTTAATACATATGTCCTCTGTGAACATAAATCTCAGAATATTTTAACACAAACAAAGATCTTTTAAAGTTATAAACTATTGTTTTCAAATGTTTAAATTCTGATTTATTTTACTATACTCCATGAAACATTCTTTGTTTTATAAGATCAGTGTTGGATGGATTTAGCTATATACTTATAACTTTCTTTGGTCTTACTGTGGACTTTTTGCCCCTAAAATTCATATGCTAAAATCCTAACCCTCAATGTGATGGTACTAGCAAATGGAGTCTTTGGGGTGATTAAGTAATTAGAAAATAAATTATAAGAATGGAAGGAAATCCAATATACAGAAGAATCTAAGTACCTTTGGAAGATAAACAAATGGTATTATACGCCCAATCATTGGGAGTTGAAGCTGAGAGGCATATATTGGTGGGCATGTTAGCTCAAAGCATAAAAATGCATAATGAGTACTGATAACAGTTACTTAAAGGCGATGGGAGTCAGGCTGCTGATCTAGTCTCACAATAAGGAGTTCAGATTCTTTTGAGGATAATTACCATCTTCCTTGCATGAAGCTGATGCCAGAAGATCTGGTCCATAGCTTTAGCTCTAAGAATAAATGTTGAGTGTTTGTGCCCTCAACACAAAATCACATGAAATGTTAATCTCCAGTGTCATGATAATAGGAATGGGGCCTTTAGAAGGAGATTTAAGTAATGAGAGTGGAACTCTTATAAAAGAGATCCCAGAAAACTCTCTTATCTCTTCCACCATGTGAAGACACAAGGGAGAAAACAGACATGTGTCAGGAAGGAGTCTGTCACCAAATCCCTAATGTGTTGCTACCTTAATCTTAGACATTCTAGCCTGCAGAACAATGGGAAATAAATGTTTGTTGTTTAAGCTACCCATCTATGATAGTTTTTCATAGCAGCTGAAACAGATTAAGACAGGTCTTTATTTCTTTTTGCATCTAGACTTTTCAGTCAGTATCATATTCCTTTTGTGAGATACTGCTAATGGAAACACATGCTTCTTTTCTGAAACTGTATTTTTCTTGTTATAGATTTCTAGTTTAACATCATAATCTCTCAGACCATTAAAGATACCAGTCTACTGGCTTCTTGCTTCAGTTGTTGAGGAGATAGCTACTGGCCTAGTTGTTGCTTGTTAAAGGCAATCTGATTTTTCTATTTCTTATTGGCTGTTTTCTTGATGTTTTCATTTTTTCTAATGGTTTTCATTTTCACTATGTTGTGTTGAGATTTAGGTTTCTCTGTCCTAATCCTGCTTGAATTTTTTTTGAAATTCTTGAATTTGTGGATTTGTGTCTCTCTTGAGTTTGGGATATTTTCAGGCAATATTTCTTCATATACTGTCATTGCTACACTCTGAACTTCTGTCTGAGTCTCACACTAAATATATGTTGGATAGTCTTCTGTTCATTCTTTTCAATAAACTTATCTGTTTAAATTATTTGAGGCCTGAGACAAAGATTCATTTTTCAGAAGGAAATTTGCTTTTTACTTTAAAAAGCAATTTTTTTCTCAGAAAGGCTTTCTTTTCTCTTCTATAAAGTAATCCCATGTGTTCTCTACCTCATGATTGGAGGTTTCCCATTACACTTATATAAACTGTGAACTTGGGTCTTGTTTTGCCCAAGAACACATAGTATATAAGGACACATACTTTGATATTTAAATCCATTTGAGAGTCAGAAGTAGGATATTATTTCAAAATATTTTAAAGTATGTGTATGTTGCCTTAATAAAAATTTGTTTGTATTCTAATATTAAACTTAAATCAAGTTATAACATAGAAATTCTTTTACCATTTTTTCAACTGACCAAAATGAAGGCAAAATTTGTTGTTTTGAAAACCTATTTCTATTTCCATGCATTTCTGCATTAATGACACTGAAATGTAACCTGATGTGAAGATTATAGTTTATGCTTAGAGCCTTCAGGTTGGTGATGTGGTTAGATTATCATGCGGGAAAATCAAGTTGACTATAATGTGATATGGAGAAGGCAATGGCAACCCACTCCAGTACTCTTGCCTGGAAGATCCCATGGATGCAGGAGCCTGGTAGGCTGCAGTCCATGGGGTCACTAAGAGTTGGATATGACTGAGTGTCTTCACTTTCACTTTTCACTTTCATGCATTGGAGAAGGAAATGGCAACCCACTCCAGCATTCTTGCCTGGAGAACCCCAGGGACAGGGGAGCCTGGTGGGCTGCCGTCTATGGGGTCACACAGAGTCGGACACGACTGAAGCAACTTAGCAGCAGCAGCAGCAGCAGCAGCATAGTGTGACATTTATTGAAATAATACAGTAATAAAAGTAGTATTTAAATACCTGTCTGAACAGTTACAGTAGACTAAAGCTTCTTAAACTTATGGGTATGACAATATCACTTAAAGGCTTGGTAAATTCCTGTTTACTGGGACCCACCACCAGAATTGTGACACAGTAGGTGTGAAATGGGACTCTTGAAGTTGCAATTTTAACAAGTTCCCAAGTACTGATGGTCACTGAAGAAGAATATAGTATAGAATATAGAAACCAATCTTAACCTAACATAGGAATGTTGAAGACGACAAATAATCATATGTACTATCAGTAAATGTACTGTCAGGGGCAACCCCAGGAGGTACTAATGAAGAATTATATAAGCAGGATATCAAAGTAAACATGGCATCTACAGATGTAAATAGAATAACTCCTATTTCCTGCAAGTTTAAAAGTAGATTTAATTCCAGATAAATAGTACAGAAAATCCACTATGACTTTGTAGTCACTTGTGGGCTACCTACACACATTCACTGTGATTTCTTTTATCACTACCATGCTTAGCTAATTCTATATTTGGAATTAGCCTGTTCCTTTGAGTCTTGATTTCTTGTTTTCCCAGAACACTCCATAGAATATTATATCAAGAGAGAGATTTTTTTCATCTCCTCTCTTGCTACTTTCTCCCTTGCTCATGTCTTTCCTGTCAGCTTCTGTTTACTTTCCCATCCTTCCCTGCCTCTGCACTAGAGATGATTGCAACATCTCTTGTATTAGTTCTAGGCACTTCTTGGAGAACAATGCCCCAGTACACTCCTTTCATAGAAATGATGTGAGGAAAAATGTAATGCTCTTCATTATCCTGTCTCCAGGGAGAATATAAACCCATTCCTTAATTTCCCCAAACCATAGGTATCATTGTCTTCGTGCTAAAAGGCAGGAAGAGTACTACAAAAAGAAACTAAAAAAACATAAAAGATAAAGATATAAACCCTCAGAGTTCAGGGATGAAATCTTCTGCAGAAAACCTTACTTCTCATTCCCAGCCTAATTCTAGTCTAATGCACTGCCTCAAGTTTGCCTTCTTTATCTACTCTTCCCAGAAGAATTTCTCCAGTTTTCTGCCCATAGGTTCACTAGCCTGAATTTTCCATTTTAGATGAAAGAAGGTACCCAAAGTCTTAAATTTCACTACTTTCATGGTAAGTATATCTCTTACATAACACAGTCATCTTTGATTTTTGGCTTTTTTTCCTCTACTAACATACGATCATCAAGACAGACCAGTAGAGGAAAAAAAGCCAAAAATCAAAGATGACTGTGTTATGTAAGAGATATACTTACCATGAAAGTAATGAAATTTAAGACCTTGGGTACCTTCTGCAAGGTTTGGGAAGGAATCCGAGCAATGCGTCCATAAATCTGTGTAACATTCAAATTGACTAAATTCACCACCACTTTCCCTTCTTTTTTTTTTTTTTTTGCCTCTATCACACTTCCTCTTATGTACAGTGATGTGGAAATAATAGGCCTTTTTTGTAGTGGGGAGATCTAACTTGGAGGAAACTGATAGATATAATTAACTTGAATTCAGACCAGTGCCACATAAATATATATTTATCACCAACTCTATTCATGTGGAAAAACTTCTAGGAATTTCCCACTTCCCACTGTGCCAAGTCACCTAGCATTGTGCCATGGGTACCAAAAGAGGTACAAACTTATGAAAGAGAAACAAACTTGAGATAAACAGATTCAGAATGTAGACAGTGGAAAAGCTTTCCAATCATCAGATAAATATGAATATGTATATAACTTTTTCTAATGCATAACCAAATCTAAAGCTTTCACTTGTCAAGAATATACTTGGCATTGTAATGAATGAATTTAAAAATTAACTTTTTTTTTAATTAGAACTGTGTGTAATTTTTTTTTTTTCTGTAGAATTTCTATGTTTTTAGGGAACAAATGGTAGCAGTACTATAGAAATAAAGACCACACAAACAGGAACACGAGTGGGCTGTTTTTTCAGATATTGCAATAGCAGGGCATCAGCCACTAGTCTAGAGTTTGGCAGAGACTCAAAGTTAGTGGGAAAGCATTAAGTGGAAAGACTAAGTATATCCTGATTATAGGCGATTGACATGGAGAAACAGCAGAAGGGAGGCTAAGTAGTTGCAGGGTATCATATGTAATTAGTTAGAGGGTACATTGGTGGCTTTTTCCAATTGGTCCTAAGTTGGAAAAGACAACAAAAATTAGGAGCTGTCAATTATAAATTAGGAACCAGTTGTTTGCGGTTAAATGATATAGGGGTTATTGTTTAACTTCCTGGACTGTTTGCGAGTGAGAGTACTGTGACTTCCTGGTCTTGTTATTTTACATAGTAAATTGGCTTCCTGGTATGGTTAATGAAGATTATGGGTCAAAATTTTATTTATGTATATTATCTATTATCCTTTTGTATATTGTCTCTTAGGACCATAAAGAATATTCCAAAGTCCCATTTTGCACATCCAAAAATGTTCAAATGCATTGATTCCTGATGCATCTTGCCCTGATAACATTTTGTATTTTGCTATGACATTTACAGTATCCATCAACTTCTTTTTTATAATTTGTTATGATTATTTTCTCTTTGTAAATACTAAATACTATATTGTATATCTTGCTTTTATATTCATAATTTTGTATAGTATTTCCCCAAAAGCCCAACTCCTAAGTTTAAAAGATTCAAATCCAAATCTTTGTGTCTATTTCTGTTTAAAGATTCTGACTTGTAAAATTGGATCATTTGTGCTATTTATCTTTATGTGAATGATGGGGAGAGAAAGAAGTTGGAGATCTGAAGTCACAAGATTGATTTGAGCACATTCATTTACTTTGATACACATTAAATGGAGATAGTTATTTTTTAAAAAAACATAAGAGTCTGGATATCTATTATAATACAAGTTCTGAGTTGGATCACATTAGAAAATAGCACAGGTAGAAGAGAGCCTAAGATCAAGATTTGTCAACATTTAGAAGTTGGGTTGAGGAAAAGCTTCTAAAAAGAGAGGATGGGGGAAAAAGCAATGTAACCTCTCTGTATTGCTTGAATTCACCTCTGGAGTAAAGAGACCCCCTGTTTGAATTAAACATTTCAATAGGTCTTCTCTGTTCAAAATTAAAATCAAGCTTCTATTCAGGACTGTTCAATAGGATTCTAACTGCTTGCATAATAATATAAAAAGATTTCTTTATTGTGTGCCTGGTAATAGGTAACATCTTTCAAATGTGATTGCCTTTAGGAGCTTTTCTACCTTGATATAGATTTGTATTTCACTGCCCATGCAAATTGTTATTAGAAGCAATTGTATTTTAAGAGATGAGGAGCAGATCCATAGGAAATGGCTTATCTTGAACACATATTACTGGGGCACATAAGAGTTTACCAGACGGGTAATGTCAAACCTCTTTAGCCTTTTCTGCTATATTGCTTATATGGCACTCAAAATTTTGAATAATTCAGGCTTTACAAAATGCATTACTGTCAGCATTTTTTAAGACAGATTGGTCCCTCCATCCCCAAAGAAATGACCATTTGATCTGTCAAGTAGGGCACAATTACAATTTAGGGTTATGATGATTTGATGGGAGAAGTGTTTGGTAATGAAGGAATATATGTACGAGTAGAAGAATTTGATAAAGAAGGAATACATAAGAGCAGACTGCAAACAGATTTAAGGGGTTTGAGGAAGGTTTCTCAGAGGAACTGACTTTCAAACTGAGGGTCTAGTGTAACAAGGGAAAAAAGACAGATGAAGAGTGTGTGGACATTACCAGCTGAAGTGACAGTGCACGCGAAAGTCCACAGACAAGTGTGACTATAATGCTGTGCAAATGAGAAAAGGGAAGGCCATGAATCTGGATCACAAATTTGGGAAAGATACTATCAAAAATTGCAGCTGCCAAGATGAGAAGGGCTAGTATCAGAGAATCTCAGTAGGCATGCAGCATGCTAAGTTTGAGAATTTACATTTCATATATTTATTATTGGTAATAATGCTTAAATTGCCTTGATAGACAAATAACACTTCAGAGACTGTAATAATTTTGCTTGTCATAAGATGTATTTCATGTCAAAAAAAATCAGGATGTTTGTAATAAAATAATTTATTCAAAGGGATAACTGCAAATGGTGTTTGGGGGCACATTATTACAGCATGGAGAATGCACTGACTGTGAGATCTGTAAATCTCTCAAAGCTAAGATAAAAGGGCTTTTTTTTTAAATAGGGAGGAGTTGAACAAAATTAGAAAAATGGGTGTGGAGAAGTGGGATGATAGAATAATACTAAAAGCAATAATACTAAATTCATCAGGTAATATTTTTCATGGAGAAGTCAGTTTATGTTCTGGAGGGGCTGTTGAAGAGAAGCTGTATGCTGGGGCAGGGGGGTCAGCTTGGAGGGAAGAGAAAAGCTTATCTAGAGTTTAGTCAAGTCAGGGTAGCAGGTATTTTATCCAGACTGACTGATATGTCCTAACATTTTAACTAATCATTTATGTGGCAAAGAAGGTAATTTAGAGGATCTGTGTCTAGGCTTCTCATTGGTAAACAACAGAAGTATTCTTGACCCCCTCAATCATGGGAAAGAATGATTCCTGCTATAATCCATTTCTTGAAAAAAAAAAGAGAGATGGGGGGATTTATTCAAATGTCAATATTTTCCAGGATCACAGGCATGATAAACTTCAACACTTTAATTTCTATGTTGGTGGGATTGGGGAAGAAGAGACAGACAAATGTGACAAATGAAAACAAATTTTTATAGGGGTCTAGATTGGAAACTTCTGCGTTTAGGTGACAGATTAGCATTGTGAATTTCACAAAATAACAGAATAAATAGATCCAGTTTAGGGCTTCCCTGGTGGCTCAGACGGTATACTGTCTGCCCTCAATGTGGGAGACCTGGGTTCAATCCCTGGGTCGGGAAGATCCCCTGGAGAAGGAAATGGCACCCCACTCCAGTACTCTTGCCTGGAAAATTCCATGGACAGAGGAGCCTTGTAAACTACAGTCCACAGGGTCGCAAAGAGTCAGGCACGACTGAGCGATGTCACTTCACTTCACTTAAGAGAATCAAAGGACAAATTTATCAGTAGCATGGGATTCTACAATGTAAAAAGAATGATTCTGCAAATGAAAATCACTGGGAATGTAAGCCTTTCAAACATAAAGTTGTGTTTAACAGGAAAACAAGATGAAGTTTAAGACTTTAGAAGTAAAAAAAATGTGGCTTATAGAAAGAGTAGTGTAAGGCCACGGGAATGGTTTGCCGAATGAAGACAAGTGTGTTGAATGGATTATATAATAGGACATTGAATTTGTCAAGAAGGTCTGTTGGGCTAGGCTAGGATATAAGTGAGATAGCAGATAGCCCTAGTGCCTTCAGATAATAAAGGTTTATTTCCTGCTCCTGTTGTGTCTACCATGGTTCAGCAGGGGGGCTCTGATCACATAGCCTCTTAAGTATGCAGGCTGATGGAGCAGCAGCTCTCAACAAAATTTTGGCTAGTGAATGTCAGAGGAATATTCCAGTTCAGAAGTGACACAAACCATTTCAATGTATAAGTCATGGTTCTCAAATGGCCTCACCCCACAGTTGAGAGTTTAAATTTAAATGAATCAAAATAAAGGTAAAAGTTTATTTCTTCAGGCTTCTTCCAAACCTTTATGTCTCTGAATTTCTGAATTCTTTCTGTTTTCTTTCATTCTGCTTGCTACCATACATACACTATCTGGGATCATCTCTTTGTAGCAATTTGTCAACTATAGCCAACATATACTACTAGCATTTTGTTCCTCAATGGCTTTTATAGATCTGTAAGTTCATAAACACATTTCCTGTCATATAATTATAACAGGTGAGAATTTAACTGTTTTGTCACTACTTAGTATGACTTGTCATCCTTCCAGATTACTATAACAGTTTCCTACACCTGCAGCCAGCTCACAAGCCAATACTACATATGCTAATTCAATTGTCTTGTTTTCTAAGTTACATAACAACTTTTACATTATTCAGTGGCAGAATAGGCTAATTTATGCAGCCTAATCAATGTATCCATATCTCAGTGGTTTAAAAAACAAAGGTTAATACTGCACTCAAGCTACTAGTCCTTGACAAGTCTGCTTATGTGCTCTGTTTTTCATAATCATTTAGGGATCTAGGCTGAAGCAGTATTCATCATCTCAAGTATTGATTGGTTATCAATGGAAAAGAATATGCTAGCAAGGGTCCCCAGCCTCTGGTATTTAATGCCTGACAATCTGAGGTGGAAATGATGTTATAATGATAGGAAAAAAGTACACAATAAATATAACACACTTGAATCATCCTGAAACCATCTCCCCTCCCCAAGTCTGTGGAAAAATTGTATTCCACAAAACTGGTCCCTGGCGCCAAAAAGGTTGGGGACCAGTGTGTTAAGGATCTCAAACCAGCAATTAAATTCTCTAAGAAGAGACACAGATCACTATTCACAGCTCTGGTCAGAACAAGAGGGACTGGCATGTGATCCTAACATGTGCCCAGAAGGAGAGCCAGAAATACTTGGTGATTAATGTTAATGACAACAGTGAAATTCGTGGTAATAGAATTCAAGAGAAGGAAACTATAAGAGAGATGTACAAGACCTGGTTTACTATGGGAAAATGATTAGGAGGGTAGACATTGGAATAGACCAGATGAGATAAGCTTCAAAAGCATGATAGTGTTTTACTTAAGAGCAGAGGAAGGTTTGAAAGTGGCATTAAATGACAAGGGAATGTTGAGTTCCTCCTCGCCTCAACACACTCCTGACCAGGTTACTCTGATAGTGTGGGTGAGTACCCTCTATCAAAGAGGGCTGTTAATGTAAGTCACAGCTTTAGGGGACTTCCCTGGTGGCTCAGATAGTAAAACGTCTGCCTATACAATGAGGGAGACCTAGGTTTGATCCCTGGGTCAGGAAGCTCCTCTGGAGGAGATGGTACCCCACTCCAGTGGAAAATCTTGCCTGGAAAATCCCATGGGCAGAGGAGCCTGGTAAGCTAGTCTATGGGGTCGCAAAGAGTCGGACACGACTGAGCGACTTCACTTTCTTAACTTTCACGATTCAATTAGGAAATAAGATGCAGATACTTTCATGCTACAAGCTTTATTTAGTAATTTATCTGTATAAAAAAGGAAGTTTCAAAAGACCTAATGGGGTGGCATTTGGATGAAGGGCTGAAGTGGAATAATTTAAGCTGTGAAAGGAAGCACAGGTGGGATACTGCACTTTTGTTCAGTACTTAAGTAGAAGAAACATGGATGGAATTAGCTGATGCTAGAGTTCCAAATAATACTGGTAGAAAGTAAATAAACAAGCTATAAAGCTAATAAAACTTATGCAAATTTTACTCTTTTGAGACTTCCAATATTAATCTCTTTCTATTATTCTTAGAGTGAAAATAACTCAAATTCTCCCTTTTGTGTAAGCCTACTAACGGCTTGATGACCTCATCTATAGGCTATGGTTTTTCCTGTGGTCATGTATGGATGTGAGAGTTGGACTGTGAAGAAGGCTGAGTGCCGAAGAATTGATGCTTTTGAACTGTGGTGTTGGAGAAGACTCTTGAGAGTCCCTTGGACTGCAAGGAGATCCAACCAGTCCATTCTAAAGGAGGTCAGCCCTGGGTGTTCTTTGGAAGGAATGATGCTGAAGCTGAAACTCCAGTTCTTTGGCCACCTCATGCGAAGAGTTGACTCATTGGAAAAGACTCTGATGCTGGGAGGGACTGGGGGCAGGAGGAGAAGGGGACGACAGAGGATAAGATGGCTGGATGGCGTCACTGACTCGATGGACGTGAGTGTGAGTGAACTCCGAGAGTTGGTGATGGACAGGGAGGCCTGGCGTGCTGCGATTCATGGGGTCACAAAGAGTCGGACACGACTGAGTGACTGAACTGAACTGAGCCAGTGAATCATTTTCTATCCAGAGGTACTGAAATTAAATCCAGATTTCATGACAATCAAAGGGAGCCTCCATTAGGAGGTTTTCCCTGGCTGGGACAGCCTATGGACCGCTAGTTACATGGGACTGTATGACCCACCCTCTGCTTCTACCTGTGCTGCTGTTCAGTGTGCTTTCAGTACTGCAGCCGCTGTAAAGCAGAAGTCACAAAATTACGTCTCTACTCAAAATCCCATGACGGCTCCCATTTTATCCAAGAACATGCCAAAGGCCTTACAGTTGCTGTCAAGTTTCTCCATGATCTCATCTCCACTTTTTTCCCCCTTTCCCTTGTTCATTTTGCTACAGTTACCCTGACTTCCTTAGTTTTCAATATATTCACCAGGTTGGCTGTCTTATCAACTTTGCACAGACTTTTCCCTTTTCCTAGAATACTCTCTTCTGAGATATCTATATAGCTAGCTACATCATGTTCTTCAAGTCTTTGCTAAGACCACTCATCAAATAAGTCTTATGAACATAGTTTAAATTGCCACTTTTGACACCCTTACTCTGCTTTATTGTTTCCTATTGTCCTTATCCACTTTTTACAATTATTTTCTTTTGCTATGTTAATGTTTTATTACCTGTTTTCCTTACTGGAATGTGAGCCCTACAAATGTAGTTATTAAATAGATATAGATAGATAGATAGATAGATAGATAGATAGATAGATGATAGATAGATATAGTCCACTGATATATCTTAGAAACCTTAAGTGTGGTAGGCACATCCTAATTGCTTGTGGGATGAATTAAGTCATTTTAACATCTGTTTACTTTTCTTTCTGCCAACCAGACTTCACCTGGGAACAAGACCTCAGCCTTATTTACCTTACATTTCAGCTAAGGGGCTAAAGATCAGGAGACAAATGATGTCAACATTTAAAACGATGTGGAAAGTATGTGACATACTTGCCATTTTGAATATTTGCAGAAGAGATTTTTGTAAAGTGTAATATTTTTAAAGTAATACACTAATTTCAATCTTTCAATAAAATTGAAACCTAGGACATTTTTATAAACCTGAAAGTGTTATTTATCTTTTATTTAAGATAGAGATGTTACACAAGAGACAGCACAATTGAATCACCCAATTTACATTCAGTTATTTACACATGCAAGACAGCTCACATTTGTCAAATTACCTGTACAAATTTGTAATTTTGATTTATTTGTTTTCATTGTTTTGTGTACCCGCTCAAGAATATAATGTACACTTGAGAAATTTCCAGAAAATCCTAATTCAGGTATTTAATCACATATTTTTCAAGGAAACACTGGTCTTTTTAGTTTTTGCTCTCTCTCCCTTTTTTCCGTCTTTCCTGCTTTCCTTCCTCTGTCCATCTTTCTCTCTTTCAGCCCACACAAATATGGCTAATTAATTTTGGACAAAGAATCAACAGAAGTTTAAAGTAAATGGGCCAAAGAACTAAATAGACATTTCTCCAAAGAAGAAATACGGATGGCTAACAAACACATGAAAAGATGCTCAATATCACACATTATCAGAGAAATGCAAATCAAAACCACAACGAGGAACCATTTCACGCCAGTCAGAATGGCTGTTATCCAAAAGTCTACAAGCAATAAATGCTGGAGAGGGTGTGGAGAAAAGGGAACCCTCTTACACTGTTGGTGGGAACGCAAACTAGTACAGCCACTATGGAGAACAGTGTGGAGATTCCTTAAAAAACTGGAAATAGAACTGCCTTATAAGCCAGCAATCCCACTACTGGGCATACCCACCGAGAAAACCAGAATTGAAAGAGACACATGTACCCCAATGTTCATCGCAGCATTCTTTATAATAGCCAGGACATGGAAGCAACCTAGATGTTCATCAGCAGACGAATGGATAAGAAAGTTGTGGTACATATACACAAAGGAGTATTACTCAGCCATTAAAAAAATACATTTGAATCAGTTCTAATGAGGTGGATGAGACTGGAGCCGATTATACAGAGTGAAGTAAGCCAGAAAGAAAAACACCAATACAGTATACTAATGCATATATATGGAATTTAGAAAGACAATAATGATAAACCTATATGTGAGAGAGCAAAAGAGACACAGATGTATAAAACAGTCTCTTGAACTCTGTGGGAGAGGGATAGGGTGGGATGATTTGGGAGAATGGCATTGAATCATGTGTAATATCATATAAGAAATGAATCGCCAGTCCAGGTTGGATGCAGGATGCAGGATGCTTGGGGCTGGTGCACTGGGATGACCCAGAGGGATGGTATGGGGAGGGAGGTGGGAGGGGGGATCCAGGATGGGGAACACGTGTACACCCATGGTGGATTCATGTTGATGTATGGCAAAACCAATATAATATTGTAAAGTAAAAAAATAAATAAATAATAATAATAAAAAGAAAAAATAAAGTAAAAAGGATAGTATTTTAAACAACCCTGAAATATCTCGATATTTATTTGAAAAAATAAAAAGAAATTCAACCTGTTTCTCAAACCTACACTTCAAACTTTATACAAAATTAATTCAAATAAGATTATAAATCTAAATGCAGAACACATAATTATAAAACTTTTGGCAGAAAACACACCAGGAAAATCTTTGTGACACTGGTTATATTAATACAAAGTGCTTTAAGGTACAACAACTAAAGGATGCTATACATAAAATAAAAACTGAGAAACTGCTCTGTAAAAGAATCTGAGAGAACTAAAATATTAAAACATATATTAGAAAGAAATATTTGCTAATCACATCTTATAAATGACTTGTATCTAGAATATATAATGAAGTTTCAAAACTCAACAATAAGAAAAAAAAATGTCACATTTGACCAAAAACTTCATGAGAGAAGATATATAGATGGCAAATAAGCATATAAAAAGATGCTCAGTATCATTAGTCTTCAGGGAAATAAGTTACAACCATGCAAAAATTCCACTTAACATCCATTTAGAATGAGGGTGAAAAACTCACTGTACTAAGAACAAAGGGCTAGAAAAGAATTCAGAACTGGAAATCACATATAACTGGACTTCACAGGTGTTTAGTGGTAAAAAATCTGCCAGTTAATGCAGGAGTCATGGGTTTAATCCCTGGATCAGGATGATCTCCTTGAAAAAGGAATGGCAACACACTCCAGGATTCTTGCCTGGGAAATCCTCCATAGACAAGAGAAGTCTGGTGGGCCACAAAGATTTGGACATGATTGAGCGACTGAGCACACATATGGTGGTCGTTTAGTTGTTAAGTCATGTTCGACTCTTGGGACTCTATGGACTATAGCCTGCAAGGCTTCTCCGTCCATGGGATTCTCCAGGCAAGAATACTGTAGTGGGTTGCCATTTCCTTCTTCAGGGGATCTTTCCCACCCAGGAATCAAAGCCAGGTCTCCGGCCTTGCAGGCAGATTCTTTGCTGACTGAGCTACAAGCACACATATAATTGGCTAAAATACAAAATGATACAGCCATTGGGAATAAACTATGTTAGTTTCTTATAGTTACACATGCACTTCCTATGCTTTTCAGCCACCTTACTCCTATATAGTTATCAAGGGAAATAAAATTCTATATTCACAAAGATACTTATATCTGTATTACAGCTTTGGTTAAATCACCAATATCTGAAAACAATCCAAATGCTTCTCATCTGAGGAACGGATAAACAAACGGTGGTTTATAAATAAAGAAATGCTATTCAGTAATAGAAAGGAACAAACTGTTCATACACAAAAATTATCCGTAGTCCTAGATTGCAGGTGTACGTAAGAAAAGATACGAGTGATTTTCAAAACTCATCATGGGTTCAAGAATATTAACTGCTATGGGAATGGGATTGTATAACATTAATTAATGAATATAAAGGGTCACAATACACTCAATAATATATAACTGCATGGTGAGGTAATAATCCCTTTAATCCCTAATTTAAAAATTCAGAAACAGATCTTTCAATTTTCATAATTCTCCAGAAGGAGATCATAGAAAAAGCAAGAGAATTCCAGAGAAACATCTACTTCTGCTTCATTAAATACCCTAAAACCTTTGACTGTGTGGATCATAACAAACTGAAAAATTCTTAAAGAGATAGGAATACCAGACCACCTTACCTCTCTCCTGAGAAATCTGTATGCAGGTCAAGAAGCAACAGAGAAAACCAGACATGGAATAATGGACTGGCTCCAAATTGGGAAAGGAGTATGGCAAAGCTGTATACTGTCACCCTGCTTGTTTAACATATATGCGGAATACATCATGCAAAATGCCAGGCTGGATGAAGCACAAGCTGGAATCAAGATTGCCAAGATAAATATCAAATAACTTCAGATATGCAGATGACATCACCCTTATGACAGAAAGTGAAGAAGAACTAAAGAGCCTCTTGATGAAAATAAAAGAGGAGAGTGAAAAATCTGGCTTGAAACTCAACATTCAAAAAACAAAGATCATGGCATCTGATTTATTACTTCATGGCAAACAGATGAGGAAACAGTCGAAACAGAGACACAGTTTATTTTCTTGGGCTACAAAATCACTGCAGATGGTGGCTGCAGCCATGAAATTAAAAGACGCTTGCTCCTTGGAAGAAAAGCTATGGCCAACCTAGACAGCATATTAAAAAGCAGAGCCATTACTTTGCAAAAGCTATGATTTATCGAGTAGACATTTATGGATGTGAGAGTTGGACCATAAACAAAGCTGAGTGCTGTAATTGATGTTTTTGAACTGTGGTATTGGAGAAGACTCTTGAGAGGCCCTTGAGCTGTAAAGAGAATGGAAATCCTAATGGAAATCAGTCCTGAATATTCATCGCAAGGACTGATGCTGAAAATGAAGCTCCATTGATGAGAAGAAATGACTCACTAGAAAAGACCCTGATGCTGGGAAAGACTGAAGGCAGGAGGAGAAGGGGATGATAGAGGATGAGATGGTTGGATGATATCACTGAATCGATGGACATGAGCTTGAGCAAGCTCCGGGAGTTGGTGATGGACAAGGAGGCTTGGCGTGCTGCACTCTATCAGGTTGCAGAGAGTTGGACACAACAGAGCAATTGAACTGAACTGATAACGTTAAATGACAGCATAGTTAAACATGAAAACTAAGCACATCATCCATGTCACACATCAGAAGTGGCTGATATCCCTGGTTAATCTCCAATTATCTTCCAGAATATAATCAATACCATGATAGTCATAATACCCCACCCTTAAAAATCCCTAAATTGCTACCCTTTTAAATGTAGACTTACTTGTACCCTCATTAACAGAACAGTAGGAAACATACAGTACTAGGTATGAGGTCCTGTGAAGAAGGCATTAACATTATCCAATGTAATATATATATTGTCTTTGTGCACAAAATTTATTTTCTCTTTTTAAAATGCAAAAGATGAGGTTCAGATTTTATGTCAGCCAAAACCACATAGGTAGTAATTGCTGGAGCTTAAAATCTCCTTTTTTTTTTTTTTTTTTTTGGTCTATATCTCAGAGACTATCTCTGGAGAAAGCAATGGCAACCCACTTCAGTACTCTTGCCTGAAAAATCTCATGGACAGAGGAGCCTGGTAGGCTGCAGTCCATGGGGTCGCACAGAGTCAGACACAACTGAAGTGACTTGACTTAGCAGCAGCAGAGACTATCTCCCTCCAATCTGAAGACTTTTAAGAAGTATCTGCATAATGACCAAGCAGATTGATTTTTGTCAAGTTCATGTAACCTAGTTGGGGGGGGGTGCGAAGCAGAGAGGGATGAAAGAAACTTCTGGCAATCTATAATAGGAATAAATTTATAACAACACAATCATTTTAGCACTGTTTAGCTAAATTATACTGGTAAAATTTAGGCACAGCCAATGTAATCTACAGAAAAAAACATGTAAATACGTAAATATATTTTTAAGATCGAACACTCAAACACTATTTTCAAGCCAACTCTTCTTCAATTCATTGGATGAATTTCAACAAAAAAATTGGAGTAATTATGAGTAATCAACACTAAAACTATCTTATTTAATTTTAGAGTATTCTATTTTTTAAATTTTGTTTCACCACATATTGCTGATGTCTGTCTCTTTTTCATAGTGAGAGACTGAACTGGCTGCCAAGACAAAGAAGACAGATTACAGAAAGAAAAAGAGTCTTTATAGTCTTATAAACAGCATTTATAAGCCTGAATTTTAACATTACAATAGAGTAACTACCTATTGGGAATGGAAAGGAGTAATAAAATATGTCAAGTGATAATTCTAAGCCATTATATCTCCTTTTTAGAGTTTATATAGTATAGTTTAGCTAGCTTAATTTTTTATGTAACTATTCACTATTAAAGGTTAAATCAGCCTCTACTTGCGGATGTCGTTTAAAGTGCATTTAAGAAGGCTGTTTGGAATTCAGGCACAGAGAGACACCTAATATTGTTAGGTCCACCACACAATTGAAATATTTTCATTCTCCAGGCTTAAACTTAGCTCTTTTCTTAAGCAACAAAAGTGACAGGGGAGATGCCATCATGGAAACTCTGTAGGGAATGTGGACAGATATTTGCTCCATGAGGGCAAAAGGAAGAAAGTTTCAGCTCAAGGCTTGATAAGCAAGTGCAAGGTAATGATGAAATACTAAAGATACCTGAGCACTGAGATATTCCCTTCAGGTGAACTGCAGAACTTCAACAGCTAACATGAAGATGGGAAGGTTTTTTCTTTTTCCTCTTGAAAAACTCTTTTGCAATTACCACAGAATTCCAAACTCAGTCAAACAGCTAGCTTTACTTGAATTTGGCAATTCAATCCACAGCGCAGTTAGAATAGAAGCCACATTTTGCACACCAAGATTGGCACTATTTATTTTGAAATAAAATTCATACCTTATGGAAGACAAGCACAATTTAAACATAATTTTTTTTTCCTCTGTCCTTTGGCCTCTTCTCTCTCCTCTACTGTGCATTGTGTATCAGCTTTATGCATCAACCAAACCTCCTCATCCTCAGAAATACTATTTAAATATAAAGACCAACATTCTCCTAGCACCAACAAGACAACTCCTTAAAAGATAACATTCGTGTTTAATCTTATAAGAGTCCAGGATGACCCATTACCCACTACTTGCCAGGCTGTGTCAATAGTAGTGTCAACAGTACATCACTTAATGGACAGTTAAAAAAAAAAAAAAACACTTTCATAACTGAGTTTGGACTTCTGATGGGTGGAACAGTTCTCAGAGCTTTCTGAGATGCTATTCCCAGAGTTATAATACTCAGTTATAACTGGTTTATTATATATTTGGTATATTATATATAACTGGTATATTATATAATTGATTTACTTTTAGATCAAATGATCAATTTTTCACCAAAATTATCAGCTGGCTCTCTTCATGAAAAATGCTTTTGTAGTCAATTGATTTATCTAAGGATTTTTTTTTAAACAATTAAGAGTTGGACATGACTTAGTAACTAAACCACCACCACCACTACCATTAAATGTATCTGTTCCCCAACATACTTTTGGAGGTTTGACTTTTGTAAAACATAGGTTAGAAGGAATGTTCACCGTGACTTGAAGCCACCTTTTTCAAAAAAAAAAAATCATTTTCAGACAAATATTGCTTTTGCTATGTATGTGGCAGCTTGAAAGAGGACATAGTCCACTTTATCCCATTTTTTATTTTTTAACCTAGTGACTGACTCTAAAGCCATAAAGATGTTTATTCCTCTCCAAAGACACCTTAAGCAGGTGGCAGCTAATTACCAATCACAATTTTCATGAACTTTTCCCACCTGTCTTCAACTATGACTTCCACCGAACCAAGTAAAGAACCAAAATATACTTGCAAACTGCAAATGGTGATTTCCTATATGAATACTACATGCTCTGCACACTGGAATTCAATAGCAAACATGGAAGGTGGTGCCATCAGAGCTCTGCCCACATTCTTCAGCTGAGCCATCAATTCTGGGGGCCCTAGTGTACGCCAGTAGGGTAGGGGGTGTCCATTGGAAAAGAATTAGATATAGTTTTTTGACACATGAGAAGCCTTTTCGAGGTAAGCAATTACATTTGTGATCCAAACCCGGACACAATGCTTGCCCTTGAACAGGTCCTACGATAATAATCTTAAGAAAACAATAAAAATAATTTCATCAGGCAAGAGAAGTAACAATAGGAAAGATATTAAGTTGTAAGGACCCCCAGTTCCGTTTTAGCCTGAAACACTTTATTGACATATATTGCTGAATTTAAAACCCCGAAGCTCTCAACCACCTGATCAACCAGAACTTAAGAGAAGATGGTGAAGACTTTTCGACCCTCCTCACTCAATGGACTAAAGCTTGGACTCTGTCAACTTCTGTCCCAATTCTGTGTTGAATTCTCCTCACTTCAAGCCCCTTCACAAACACGCATGTACCTTTAGCTTAAAACATCCACAATTTTGCTATTCCAGGAAACACTGCTTTAGGAAAGATGCCGCATGTTCTCCTTACTTACTGCAAGTAATAAATCCTTCCTTCCCCAGCTCTTTGTCTTAGTCGTGTAGTTTGACTTGACAGCCTGAGCCGTGAACCCTGTATTGGGGTAAAAACAAGGCCGCTGCCTCAAAGGGGTCGCTTTAAGGATGCGCATGTGCAGCACCAGTACCGCGATGCATTATGGGAACAAACGCAGTGGCCTGCCAATCACTAAGGCAGCATTCTCCGAGGGGCCGGCGTACCTGCAGTGGAAGGTGTTACAGCCACATGGGGCTGGCTTGGCCTGGGTGAGCCGCCAGATTCATGGCGGCATGGAAGGAGACAGCCAGGGCCGGCTGATTCGCTGGGCAAGGGAGCCCTCCATCCCGTGAAAGGCAGGCCAAGCGACTGGCCTAGATTGTCTGCCCAAACAGCAACAGATGTGTACTCCTTGTTATCGGTTTATTTCTAAGTAAATCAACTATTATATGAACTCTTTGGCTCTGGGGAATATGTGTTCAAACTTGAATTCACGTGTGAGATATGCTTGATTCCAGCATCCTGGTTTTTTAATTCTGTTCTTCAAATATAATCCAGCTGACCTCCTGACACTTTTTAAGGTGGTTTTTTTTTTTTTTTTAATTGAAGGATAATTGTTTTGCAATGTTGTGTTCATTTCTTCCCTACAACTATATAAATCAGCCTTAAGTATAAATATATCCACTCCCTCTTGAGTCGTTATCCCACCCTCCCTGCCATTCCACCCCTCTAGGTCGTTTCAGAGACCAAACTGAACTCTCTGTGCTGTATGGCAGCTTCTCATTAGCTATCTACTTTACACGTGAAATGGCAACCGACTCCAGTATCCTTGCCTGGAAAATCTCATGGACAGAGGAGCCTGGTAGGGTGCAATCCACAGGGTCGCAAAGTCTGGCACGACTGAAAGACTAACACTTTCTTAGGCTCCCCTGGTGGCTAAGCTGTAAAGAATTCACCTATTATAATGCAGCAGACAGCCGGTTCCATCCCTGGAGGAGGAAATAGCAACCCACTTTAGTATTCTTAATATCCCTGATGGCTCAGGCGGTGAAGCGCCTGTCTACAATGTGGGAGACCCAGGTTCACTACCCTGGTCAGGAAGATCTCCTGGAGAAGGAAATGGCAACCCACTCCAGTATTCTTACCTGGAAAATCCCATGGACAGGAGCCTGATAGGCTACAGTCCATGGAGTTGCAAAGAGTTGGGCATGACTGAGTGACTTCACTTTTCTTGCTTTCAGTATTCTTGCTTGGGAAATCCCATGGACAGAAAAGCCATGGGCTATAGAGTCCATAGGGTCCATAGGGTCACAAAGAGTCAGACACGACTGAAGCAACTGAGTATGCAGTGTGTATATTTCAGTGTTACTCTAGAAACATAGACATAGAGAATGGATTTGCAACCACTTTTCAACGTAAGATTTTAAAAAGTTTCTTCAGATGCCTCTCTTACCTTTAGCTATATTTTCTAAATGTGTAAGTTTTTATTTCATAGAGAGTATTTTAAAGATTAACAATGACTCTACACTTAATTGGATGAACAAATCTCTTCCCATCTCATAATTTTACTGCTAAGGCAACTTATGGCTCTGAAAGAAATTGGGATTATCTTCCACATTCACAGTTTATCATGGAAGCCAGATTTTAAATCTGAACTTCTTGCCTCAATGGGCCCTTTTCCAATTAACATTATTAATGAATAATAACAATGAAAATACCACAAATACGGATACACATAAGAAAGCATGCTACTTTATTTTAAAAGATGATTCTTTAATGCAAGAGGACAGTTAAGTGGATGATATATAGCTCTACTAGAAAAGTGCTCCATGGCTCATGACACTAGAAGAGAGGTAGAAAACAGCATTAGTATGGTTCAGTGAGGTAACCTTACCTGGCCTTCTTGACCACCACAACCGGCTGCACGGGTCAGTGTCTCAGCACATGTCATCACACCTAGAACCAGGATGATACAGATTCAGCATGCTTTTTATACAGGGATACCATTTATTAAAGTATTAAAATTTCCTACCTCTGTGGTAAATAGCCAGTTTCCCAAATGGCTTTGTGTGTCCTCCCTACCGCATAGGTGTCTCCCATACAAAGCATCTCGATTTCCCTTTCGTACAGCAACAAAAAGTAAAGCCTAGGTAGGAGGATGCCTCTAGGACCCTGTTTCCTTGCTGGTCCTCTGCCTGTGACCCAGCATTGTGTCCACATGCACTGGCTAGACATAGCAGTCTTAGAGATTTTACTTTAATGGTTTAATATTTTTTCCTAGAAACATTTAATTACTTATTTGCTTTGAATTTGGAGTAGACATTGCAGGATAATTAAATGCTCCTGGAAGTTGTTAGCTAACCATTGAGTTTCTCTAAATAATATAGTAATAGTTATAAAGTATGATGGATGTGATTTTTTAGTCAAGTATGATAATAGAATTACTATGTATGTGAGCATTGTTGGGAAGTACAATATGGCTTTTCAGATCACAGGCTATAGACCTGGACAGATACAAGTTTGAATATTACTTCTATACCAAGCTAACTCTATGTGGGATGAAAAATCTTCTAAACTTTCATTGCTTTACTTATGAAATTGAGATTATATTCTTAAATGCCCTTTTCCTCATCCCCATGTTATGTCACCTAATGGATCCTGCACCACAGAATTTGTAGGTGACATCTGATCCTTTAAATTTGAATAGAATTTTACTGTACATTTTGTTTTCACTTTTAAGAAATTTTTAACATTTAAAATCCATCTCCGTAAAAGTACATTACACTTAAATCTTTCTGGAAAATTTTGGCTGACAGTGTTCTTTATGGAACATTTCAGGAGAAACTTTATCATCTTAAAAAAAACAAAAAAAAAACTCAAAGCCCTAAGACTACGAGCTTGAAATATTTAGAAGACAAAGTATTTCATTCATTCACTCTTCCTTAAATTAAATCTATTGTACTAAATAAAAACAGAAAATTATGCATGTTGGATTAGTTATGAATAATGTCCTATTGTTACTTTTTTTCTGGATGCCTTCCACGAACGATTGTTCTGTAATGTTAGAATAAAACAACTGCTATTATATCCAATGAGGAAAATAATAAATAGGTCATTTTACATTGCTATGTCATCTATCAGTACCAATAATAAAATATAATGCCAGTTTGTTCTTTTTTTTTTTTTTTTTTTAGTATATTTTTGGGAAAAAGCTGACATTCATGAAACGGCTCTTTTTATTTAAAATTATGTTAATATATATCACAGAAAAGGAAACTTTTTTTTTTTTTTAACTAAGGTGTTTTTGTTTAAATGTTATATGGTCAAAAATATCTGTAGTCTTCCAATAACTTATGATAAACATTTGGCATTTTCAGGGTATGAGCTGATAAAACTTCTTACACACTAGAAAAAAACTTGTTTAAATTTTTAAAGCATGTCTTTAAAGAATTAAAAATCACAAACAAGAAGACAAAAAGCAGAAAGCAGAGATGGCAACACAAACTACAGATGAGAAAAGATTAAATTTGTAGCGAATACATTAAAATAAAAGGGAGGAAAGGGATTTAAAAATCATTTTTAAATGGACGTAAGTAAAGTTTAATACAATTTTAAGATTGACACTTTATTTAGGTTAAATAGGAATTAAAAAAATTATCAACTGAAATGTTTTCTTGTTTATTTTTTAATTGAAGGATAATTACTTTACAGAATGTTTTTGTTTTCTGTCAAACATCAACATGAATCAGCCATAAGTATACATATGTTCCCTCCCTTTTATACTTCCCTCCCATCTCTCTTCCCATCCCACCCCTCTAGGCTGATACAGAGCCCCTGTTTGAGTTCCTTGTGTCATATAGAAAATTCCCATTGACTATATATTTTACATATTTGGGCTCAAAAATCACTGCAGATGGTGACTTCAGCCATGAAATTAAAAGACGCTTACTCCTAGGAAGAAAAGTTATGACCAACCTAGATAGCATATTCAAAAGCCGAGATATTACTTTGCCAACAAAGGTCTGTCTAGTCAAGGCTATGGTTTTTCCTGTGGTCATGTACAGATGTGAGAGTTGGACTGTGAAGAAAGCTGAGCACCAAAGAATTGATGCTTCTGAACTGTGGTGTTGGAGAAGACTCTTGAGAGTCCCTTGGACTGCAAGGAGATCCAACCAGTCCATTCTGAAGGAGATCAGTCCTGGGATTTCTTTGGAAGGAATGATGCTAAAGCTGAAACTCCAGTACTTTGGCCACCTCATGCGAAGAGTTGACTCATTGGAAAAGACTGCTGCTGGGAGGGATTGTGGGCAGGAGGAGAAGGGGACGACAGAGGATGAGATGGCTGGATGGCATCACTGATTCCATGGACGTGAATCTGAGTGAACTCTGGAAGCTGGTGATGGACAGGGAGGCCTGGCGTGCTGCGATTCATGGGGTCGCAAAGAGTCAGACACAACTGAGCGACTGAACTGAACTGAATGTAAGTTTCCATGTTACTCTCTCCATAAATCTCCCTCTGTCCTTCCCTCTCCCCTGTTTCTGTAAGTCTGTTCTTTATGTCTGCATCTTCATTGCTGCCTTGCAAATAGATTCATCAGTACCATCTTTCTAGATTTCATATATATGTGTTAGTATATGATATTTATCTTTCTTTCTGATTTACTTCACTCTGTATAATAGGCCCTTGGTTCATCCACCTCATTAGAACTGACTCAAATGTCTTCCTTTTTATAGCTGAGTAATATTCCATTGTGTATGTGTACTACAACTTCCTTATCCATTCATCTGTCGATGGACATCTAGATTGCTTCCCTGTCATACCTACTGTAAATATTGGCAAGAGCAGCAAGACTATCCAATGGGGAAAAATTAGTATTTTCAGCTGATGTTGCTGGTACACTGGATTTACGTGTGTAAGAATGACATTGGACCTTTACCCACATACCAAAAAAAAAAAAAAGAAAGAAAGAAAAAGCTCAAAAGGAATCAAATACCTAAATATAATAACAAAGAGTAAAAGATTTTGAAGCACATTTATAGGAAAAAAAATTACATGACTCATGGTAAATTAGTGAATAGTAATTGAAGATTCTGGTTACTGTTTCATAGTAATTTATAGATATAAATAAGAACTAGTCTTTCTTCAATATTTTCATTACATTTTTAACATGATTTAGTTTATGTTCATATTAAATGTTCTTATTCTAAAGAAATAAATATTGCAGTTTTACATAGTTGAATGTCATATGTTCTGTATGCCTACTAAACTCACAGTAGATACTTTCCTTAGGTTTTTATTTGAAATAAATTATTTGGACACATAAATTTAGAGATAATTTAAAAACTGTAACTGTTGTGTCAATTATTAACATCTTTTCAATATTTGGAAGACTGGAAGAATGTGCTGCTAAGATGAAATAATATATTTTAAAAAAATATTATGTATTAAGGAACATCATCTAAAGATCAATGACATGCAAGTAATTTCACTTATTTCCTTTTAATTATTAGTATATGAGGAAGTTTTTCTTGTTTCTACACAGTTGTGACCATCCTACATAAAGAATTACATCTTATTTCCTTAAACCAGCGTTTCTCTTTACATCAGCAACAAATTTTTACTAATTTATATTTTTTCCAGATTCCATTGTAAAGTTTTTCATACTAATATTGGCATGTTAGAATTCTCTTATGGTAAGCAAACAAAAATTAACGTGTTTAAGGCAATATAAGGAAAATCATTAGCTTAAGACCTTCATAGTTAGGCACAAGTAATATTTTCACTCTCCTTTGTAGTGACAGCTTCATTCACAAGTTCTCCCACTGATTCATCAACTTTCCACAGGTGACTTGTGACTAAAGTGGATGCCTGACTACCTCATGTGAAAAAATAAACCCCAACTGTATCAAAAAGTTAAGTATAAAACTAGGGGAAAAAAATTAAAGGAAAAATAAAAGGAACTTAAGAATCTAGGAGTAGGTAAAGAGTTCTTAGACTTGATATAAAAACTGTGATTTATAAAAAGAATAATTGTGATAAGTTGTGCTTCATCAAAATTAACTGATCTGCTCTGTGGAAGATCGTATATGAAATCACAGATTAGGCCCTGGGAGAAAATATTTGCAAACCACTTATCCAAAAAGAGACTAGTATCTAGAAAATATACAATGTTCAACTCAATAGTATAAAGAATGAAGGAAAGGAAGGAAGCAAGCAAGAAAAATGAAAGAGGAATCCAAATAGAAAATAGGCAGAAGACCTTTCACTAAAAAGAATATAAATGGTAAGTAACCACAAGAATGGATGCATGAGATCATAAGCTAACAGGGAAACATAAACTAAAATTTCAGTAAGATAGCACTGCTGCTGCTGCTGCTGCTGCTGCTGCTGTCACTTCAGTTGTGTCCTACTCTGTGCGACCCCAGAGACGGCACCTTTATAGAAAGGCTAAGATATAAAATAGTGTCAGTACTAAATGCTGTTAAGGTGCAAAGAAAATTG
Source organism: Capra hircus (assembly GCF_001704415.2). NCBI lineage: Eukaryota > Metazoa > Chordata > Mammalia > Artiodactyla > Bovidae > Capra > Capra hircus. Next base: position 47,070,111 of record NC_030824.1, on the reverse strand, counting down.
ATTATTCATACATTGCTGGTAGAAACATAAAATGATATAGCCACTCAGAAAAACAGTTTGGCAGTTTCTTAAACTATGTTACTACCATAAAAAATCAGCAATTGTACTTTTCGGCCTAATTCCAGAGAAATAAAAAAATTATGTTCATCCAGAAGCTTGCATTTGAATATATATAGAAGCCTTAGTTTAGTTTTCATTTTTTTTTATTGTAGTATATTTAATTTACAATGTTGTGTTAGTTTCTACTGTACAGAAAAGTGAATCAGATATACATCACTCTTAAATCCTTTTCCATGCAAGTCATTACTGAGTATTATAAAATTCACTGTGCTATACAGTCAGTTCTTACTAGTTATCCATTTTATATATTGTAGTGTGTATATGTCAAAACAGCCATAGAGTAGAACCACCTCAAATGTCCTTAAATGCATGAATATATAACACAAACTATGGTACATCTATAACATGGAATACTATTCACCAATATAAATGAATGGACTACTGATACATGCAGCAACTTGAATGAATCTTCACAGACTTATGCTGTGGAAAGACCAATCCAAAAGGTTATAAACTTTATGATTCAATTTATATAATTCTTAGGTTGACAAAATTATAGAAATGGAGAGCATTTTAGTTAATTGTTGCCAGGGGTCAGGATTGGTGTCAGAGCACTCGGATCAGAGGGAAGTTGGTATGATATAAAAGGATGTCAAAAAGCTTTGTAAAATGGAACTGATTAGTAATTTAACTCTGTCAGTGTCAATTTCTTGGTTGTGATATGGTCTTTTTGTAAGATATTGAGGGAAATTAGATAAAAGGGATGTAAACAGTGTTTATGAACTGAATGTTTGTGTCCACCCCCTCAAATTTGTATGTTGAAACTCTAACTCCCATGTGATGGTATTAGGAGGTGAGGCTTTGGGGAGGTAATAGAATTAGGTCATGAGGGTGGGGCCCTACTGAATGGGGTTAGTGCTTTATAGGAGTCACAAGAGAGCTTGCTTCCTGTCTCTGCGCTTTGTCACATGAGGATAAAACCAGAAGGTGGCAGTCTGCAACCTGATAGAGGAGTCTCACCAGAACTCAACTGTGCTGTCACCTTAATCTTGAGCTTCAGCTTTTAGAACTGTGACAAATAAAATTTTTTTGTTTATAAGCACCCAGCATATGATACTTTGTTATTGCTAAGACACATGGGATCTATTATTTCTTACATATGCATATGAACCTACAATTATCTTATTAAAATTTTAATTAAAAATGTCTCTATCAGACCTCATATCTTTGAACTATAACAGCATTCAATCCTGTCTAGTAGAAAAGGAAAATGACTTTTCCTTCTTTTGAAGCCCTAGTAATTATCTTTCAGAGCTATATTGGCTCTAGATGGCTTCTTAGTTAATTTGTGAGCTAATTACTGGTTCAAGAAGAACGGAATATGCTGATTAGTTTAAGATGATGAAGGTCCACTCCTTGAGAGGGGGGCCTAGTCCTAATAAACCATGATGGTGAAAAGGGAAAAATGTTTTCAGGAGAATAAATTTTGAAAGTAAACACAAATAGCAAGTGACTAGAGCTGCCCTAATACATTTACCTAATATCCTATATTTAAACTTGTAGAATAGTGTTACTGTAAATACTATTATGTACCTTTATTTTCTACTCTTGGGATTATATATTTTAGATAGGGTTCTAGACTTAATAATATTGTGCCAAATATTCCACATTCAATGAATTTTGATTGACTAATTTTTTTTCAGTAATCAAGTATAGTTGTACTTCAGATACCCAAATGAACAAACTTCATTTGGAAAAAACAACTGCCTGTCTGCAGTGCAATGCTGTGATTGGGTAATTATAAGTTTCTGCGAAAACTAGCTGTAATGATAGAGTGATTGCTCTCAAAACTGAGTCCATGTCTAGGATGCTTGGAGGTTAGCCACATGAAAGGAAGCATGTTTTGAGAAGAGAATACCTAGGCCAAGGTTAAGAGGTAAGTGAGAACATGGGCAGATGGAAGGTTGAGCTGCCTGGACTTAGATTCTGGAACTATAGAATGGGAGATGGGGTTGAAGGACAGGGAAAAGGGAAAATTAAGTTGGGTAAGTAATTGAACAGCAACATAAAAGTAAATGAAGTGTCTTGAAAACATATTAATCAATTTGACTTTAAGTAAGGGCAAAGAGATGGCTATAACAATAGTTTTAAACAGAGGAGTGACATGATCAAAATTGCTTTGTGACTGAATGAAGAGAATGCATTAAGGGAAATAAGACTGGGGCCTGAAGGACAAAATAGAAGGTAATTGTGGGAATTCAGGTACCTATGATGTTAAAACTAAGCTGAAGTGGCAGCTGTGGGCGTTGGAGAAAAGTAGGCATTAGAGAGAATGGCAGAATGAATTCTGTTTAACTACTGTCCAATATTCTTGCCTGGAGAATCCCATGGACAGAGGAACCTTGAGGGCTACAGTCCATGGGGTCGCAAGAGTTGGACATGACTGAGTGACTTTCACTTTCACTACTACTACTGATTAAAGGGGAGACTAGGGGTAAGGAATAAAAAAGCATTCTTAAATTTTTAAAATTCTTTCAAAACAACGTTGTCCTTTAGTTATCATCATTCGAGCTTTTATTGTAAAAAGTGTTTAAAAATGGCAATCTCATTGTTGGCTTAATTTGCATTTCCTTATTTTGACACTGATAGAAATAACATCAGAGAACATAAAATATTTTCCAATATGTCTGTCAGTTTTTTCTTTTTTTTAATATAACACAAAATACACTTTCTGCTTACCGGTGGATGTCTGAAATGGGAAAATATTATATAATTATGTATTCTTGAAGATATTTTCTCTTAAATATGCTTATGACTATTTTCTCGATACTTATTTATCTTACAAATTTATATTTTCCTTTTGATCTTGTTTTCCTTAGATGATAAAATTAATCTTTTGTTTCAGATATTTTTGATTATGTCACACCAAAGAAAGTCCTATAAGGCTTAATTTGTATTAACTCTTTCATTTACACAATCAGAAAATGTTTAATGAGCATCCATTGTGTGACTGGAACTGTGCTAGGTCTTTGGAAAGGATTTCTTTTCTCCTAAATAAGAACTCTTATGTACAAAGTGGTCCATCATTCCTCTGTCATAGCAATGTTAATGATCCTTTCATGTTGATATTAGTCTGTTTAATTAAGTTAATCACCTTTTCTACCCACTGCTTTGGGGAAATGGAAAGCTGGTGGTAAAATAGCTTTTACTCTCTCAATAACTGTAGTAGAATTATAGTTTGTATCTGAAATTCTGTGTTTATTTCAGTCTTTTCAATTGTTTTCAGTGTTTATGACCAAAATTTCCCCAACATAATGACTGCTCTCAGTAACATCAAATTTTAATTTATCTTCCAATGAAACATAAAAAAAAAAATTTACAATGAGACTTGTATACTTGATTTTTTTTGCCTTTCTAAATATTTGAAAAACTAATTTTTGTTAAAAGTGTTGGTTGAAAATGCTAAACTCAAATTTCTGTGGATGCTGCTCTAATTTGGTAGCTCTTATATTCTTTAGTTGCAATATTGACAACTACCAAAGAAAGACTCAGATTCAGTTAAAAATAAATAAACAAAGAATTTTTTATAACGGAGAGTAAAGTAACTAAAGCTAAACATTCCAGTCTGAGGAAACAAATCAAGGCAACGGTGGGACTGGCAGGAGTTCAGGGCATTCTCTCCAGGATGCAGCCTTAAAACAATGTAGGTTAATAAACCCTAGCCTCTCCATTATAGATTAATATTCACAAGAATGAATATTATCTGAGTGTCAGGTCTTGAGATATTTGATTTAAGTCAGCCTGCATTATCTACCCTGGCATCCATTCTTAAGAGAAGGGGTAATAGGCAAGCAAAAACAAATCATGTTGTTTTTGAATCATAGAAATGATAGAAATCAATAGAAATTAATAGAAATCAATGATTGATAGAAATCAATCATATAAATCATCATATTTGCCCTACCTGTCCAAAGTCATTTGCAAGTACTAACCTACATGTTTTTCTATATATACAATTCCTGAAATGTTCCTTTTTTATATAATGTATCTGCCTCACATACAACTGAAAATTATTTCATTTACAGTAGGAGAAAACCAAAAGTTATTTTTGGCTATTGTTTCTAAAGATGATACCTGTGTTCTCTGGGTTATGTATGTGTCTTCTGTTGTTCTGTCATCATAGCATCTCAGTGTTCTGTGATTTATGGGATAAATTAGCCAATTTACTAAACACTCGACAGTGGACAGAAGCAAAAGAGAGAAAGGAAATACATATAATAGAGTAAGCTGCAAATGACCATTAGAAATAAATTTATCCATGATTTTTCCCAATTTTATTTCATATAATTTTATCTTTGGCCATAATATCCTCAGCTCATATTTCTTCATTTTTTATTTTGTGAGTTAAACTGAATCATCTGTTCCTTGATATTTGAGCCTCCAAGTGTTCTATTATTCTATCATGTTGTCTTATTTAACATTTATTACTAGGCATGTTAGTGCATGGAAACATCCTGAGCTATTCCTTGGATTCTACCCATGTTTCTGTAGCAATATCTCCCCTTTATCTTGTAAACCAGGTCAATCATTCTAGCAAAAATGGAACCCTGTTCTTTCGCTAGGGGTGTCAAGAAGCTTGGCTTATAGAAATATTGCTTTGATGGATAAATACAACTGTTACATCATATTCCATCATTCTACAGTGCAGGAAGCAAGATTTTGGGGTGTAATATTAGGTGTAAGAGTAAGAAGTACCAAAGCCGCCTTCTACCCTTTTTTTTCTGGATTCATCTGTTCAAAGACATAGCATTGTGGCTAAAGAAAGGAGAGCAACATGTATTGTCATGAATTTAATTTATATATATGATAATTGTGCAGAAAAGCCAACTTCATGGGATGTTCTCTTTCTCTGAACTAGAGCTGAATCGGCATTATTTTTTTTTTAATCAATTGCTTCTGTCATTGGTGCAGAAAAATTAAAGGTTATCAATGCATTATTTCTTTTACTTCAGGAAAAATTCTTAATTGGAGGCAAGGCATGTTGAATAGTATGTTAATTTATGAGGCATTTTTAGGTAATCCAAGGTTAGTGGTCCCTGACCAAGAACAATTAGTCTGAAAAGAATAGCCACATCTTGAATAAATTTCTGTCTGTTAAAGAAAATTCTTTACCATATGCCTCACCCAGGGAAAAATTCTAATGTAAATAAATTGAAGCCACCTTGTTGCTGGCTAGCTGTATTGAGGAATGATAATTATATATTTTTGCTAAAAATTGCACATTTATAATTATCTGTGGCTAGATCAAGTCAAGGTTATGGTTTTTCCAGTAGTCATGTATGGATGTGAGAGTTGGACTGTGAAGCCTGAGCACCAAAGAATTGCTGCTTTTGAACTGTGGTGTTGGAGAAGACTCTTGAGAGTCCCTTGGACTGCAAGGAGATCCAACCAGTCCATTGTGAAGGAGATCAGCCCTGGGATTTCTTTGGAAGGAATGATGCCGAAGCTGAAACTCCAGTACTTTGCCACCTCGTGCAAAGAGTTGACTCATTGGAAAAGACCCTGATGCTGGGAGGGATTGGGGTCAGGAGGAGAAGGGGACGAGAGGATGAGATGGCTGGATGGCTTCACTGAGTCGATTGACATGAGTGTGAGTGAACTTTGGGTGCTGGTGAGGGACAGGGAGGCCTGGCGTGCTGTGATTCATGGGGTCGCAAAGAGTCGGACACGACTGAGTGACTGAACTGAACTGAGATCACCTTGAGAAGAGGAAAACTATATTTTTAAAGTTCCTCCCTGCCATCATGTACAGTTTAATTGTGAATTCATTATGCAAGTTGTGGGCTACTTGGGAAAACATTTAGCTGACATCTAAGAATTCTATTATCTTATATGCCTGATTTTTAGTGTATCTTTTCTACATTAGGGACAAATATATTTTCATGTTCTGGACCCATTCCCAGAGTTCCAACTATAGGTTTATTTATAAATTAAATTACTTATTTAAATTATTTGACTTTTTATTTAATAATAACCTACATTTAGGATACTATACAGACCATCTGGGCACAGCTCAATGCATTTTCACAAACTGGACACATCTGCACAGACAGTGATGAGATCAAGAAATAAAATATTACACATATTTTAGAAGACACCTAGTATGCTTTCTTCTAGTCTCTATAAACATGAGTAATAACCTATCTGATTCCTGTTACCATAGATTGGTTTTGAACCTTATATAAATTGAATCAAATAGCAGTTTCCCTTTTGTGTCTGACTTGTTTAATTCAACAGTATCTTTGTGATTTTCATCTGTGTTATATTTACTGACCCATTATTTAATCATTTTCTCTTCAAGTTATCCAACCAAACCATTACCTCGGAGTCAACAGTGATTTTTACCCTTGGCATGACTTCATCTAGACCTAGTGAATATAAAGCTCAGAGTTCTGCCTCTTATAAGAACTTCCCTTCTCCATTCATGGTCACAGCCACTCCCAAGAGTGATCGTTGCCTGACTGAAGATAGTGCTGGTGTACATAATAGAAACACACAACATTATGTATTATATTTGCAAGTTTTAGTTCTTCATCATCTGGTTATTGATAATCACTTTGAATTTGAGGGAGGAAAGATATTCTAACAGGATATGGTACCATGAAAGTGCAAGAAACCTATTTACATTACTCACTTGCTCCTTTGGGTCATGTTAGACTGTTTCATATATATTGCTACCACATAATATTGGAATACTTGGGCATGCCTAAATTTACAGTTCAGTTCAGTTCAGTTCAGGCACTCAATCGTGTCTGACTCTTTGCGACCCCGTGAATCGCAGCACGCCAGGACTCCATGTCCATCACCAACTCCCAGAGTTCATTCAGACTCACGTCCATTGAGTCAGAGATGCCATCCAGCCATCTCATCCTCTGTCATCCCCTTCTCCTCCTGCCCCCGGTCCCTCCCAGCATCAGAGTCTTTTCCAATGAGTCAACTATTTGTGTGAGGTGGCCAAAGCACTGCAGTTTCAGCTTCAGCACCATTCCCTCCAAAGAAATCCCAGGGCTGATCTCCTTCAGAATGGACTGGTTGGATCTCCTTGCAGTCCAAAGGACTCTCAAGAGTCTTCTCCAACACCACAGTTCAAAAGCATCAATTCTTCGGCACTCAGCCTTCTTCACAGTCCAACTCTCACATCCATACATGACTACTGGAAAAACCATAACCTTGACTAGATGGACCTTAGTCGGCAAAGTAATGTCTCTGCTTTTGAATATGCTATCTAGGTTGGTCATAACTTTTCTTCCAAGGAGTAAGCGTCTTTTGATTTCATGGCTGCAATAACCATCTGCAGTGATTTTGGAGCCCCAAAAAATAAAGTCTAACACTGTTTCCACTGTTTCCCCATCTATTTCCCATGAAGTGATGGGACTGGATGCCATGATCTTCATTTTCTGAATGCTGAGCTTTAAGCCAACTTTTTCATTCTCCTCTTTCACTTTCATCAAAACACTGAGAACACCGTATAAATATATCCACAGGTTACTTATTATCCCAAGTACACATACTAAGTTCTTCTGATAGGTCAAAGTATTGTTTTTGCTTTCATTTTGTTTCTAAATATCTCTTATTAAATTAAAAATATTCTTATTAGAGAGATATTTTAAAAATAAAAGTCTCAGGATTACTTGCAATGGTCCTTTCTTTAAGAGAAATATAGTTGATTTATAGCATCTTAGTTTCAGGTGTACAACATGGTGCCTGAGCATTTGTATAGCTTTTACTCCATTTGAAATCACCACAAAATAATGGCTATATTTCTTTGTGCTTTACAATGCATCATGTAGCCTATCCATTTTATATATTGAAATTTGTAGTTCTCATTCCTCTACCCTTCCTCTACCCACTGGTAACCACCAATCTGTTTTGTTTTGTTTTTTTAATATATATACCTGTGAGTCTGTTTCTGTTTTAATATATTCATTCATTGCATTTTTTAGATTCTACACATAAGTGATAACAGCATTTTTCTTCTCTGTCTGACTTATTCACCATAGTATCTAGGTCCATCCATCTTGTTGCAAATGGCAGGATTTCATTTTTTATGATTGAGTAATAGTCCATTGTATATATCACCACAACTTTATCCATTCATCTGTTGGTGGACACTTCAGTTGCTTCCATATCTTTGGAGTCTTATAAAGAAGTCTTATTTAAATAAGACTACTGTGAACATTGAGATGCAGTTATCTTTTTCAATTAGTGTTTTTGTTTTCTTCAGACATAGGCTCTAAAGTAGAATTGCTAGATCATAAGATAATTTTATTTTTAGTATTTGAGGACACTCGGTACTGTTTTCTATATTGGCTGAAGCAATTTACATTCCTACCAACAGTGTACAAGGCTTTCTTTGTCTCCACAATCTTGCTAAAATTTGTTATTTGTAGACATTTTAATGATAGCCCTTTTGACAGGTATGAGATGATACCTCATTGTGGTTTTGATTTCCATTTCTCTGAAAATTTAGCAATGTTGAGCATCTCTGCTCATGTCTGTTGGCCATCTGTATGTCCTTTTTGAAAAAAGACTATTCAGGTCTTCATCCATTTTTAAATTGGGTTGTTTGTTTGTTTTTTGCTGTTGAGTTGTATGAGCTGCTCATGTATCTTGGGTATTAACCCCTTATCAGTCATATCATTTGCAAATATTTTCTCCTATTCAGTAGACTGGCTTTTTGTTTTGTTGATGGTTACCTTTGCTGTGCAAACCTTTTAATCTTAATGATGTCCCATTTGTTTATTTGTGATTTATTTTTTCTTTTGCCTTAGGAGACAGGTCTAAAAATATTGCTGCAATTAATGTCAGAGCAGTCCACCCATGTTCCAGGAGGTTTATGATTATGATTTTAGCTCTTTAATCCATCTTGAGTTTATTTTTGTATATAGTGTGAGAAGAAGTGAATTGAAGTGAAGTCGCTCAGTTGTGCCCGACTCTTGCGATCCCATGGACAGTAGCCTGCACCAAGCTCCTCCGTCCATGGGATTTTCTAGGCAAGAGTAGTGGAGTGGTTTGCCGTTTCCTTCTCCAGGGAATCTTCCTGACCCAGGGATCAAACCCAGGTCCCGCATTGTGGACAGACGCTTTACCGTCTGAGCCACAGGGGAAGTCCTATATAGTGTGAGAACATGTTTTAATTTCATTTTACATGTAGCTGTCCAGTTTTTCCACTTTACCACTTACTGAAGAGATTGTCTTTTCCCCTTTGTTTACAATTACCTCCTTTGTCATAGATTAATTGACTATCTTTATTTATTTCTGGGTTCTCTATTCTATTCTGTTCATCTGTGTGTCTGTTTTTGTGCCAAGGTAATGCTGTTTTGACTCTTGTAGCATTTGACTGAAAACTGTAGTTAGAATCTTGTAGCTGGAAAATCCCATGGACAGAGGAGCCTGGGAGGCTGCAGTCCATGGGGTCGCTAAGAGTCAGACACGACTGAGTGACTTCACTTTCACTTTTCACTTTCATGCATTGGAGAAGGAAATGGCAACCCACTCCAGTGTTTTTGCCTGGAGAATCCCAGGGACGGGGGAGCCTGGTAGGCTGCCATCTATGGGGTTGCACAGAGTCGGACATGACTGAAATGACTTAGCAGCAGCAGCAGCTTTATATGAAGTCGCTCAGTCGTGTCCGACCCTCAGCGACCCCATGGACGGCAGTCTTCCAGGCTCCTCTGTTCATGGGATTTTCCAGGCAAGAACACTGGAGTGGGGTGCCATTGCTAGCTTTATAGTATAGTCTGAAGTCAGAGAGCATGTTACCTCCATCTTTGTTACTTTTTCACAAGATTACTTTGGCAATTCAAGGTCATTTGTGATTCCATATAACTTTTAGGTTTATATGTTCTAGTTCTATGAAAAATGTCTAAGATATTTTGATAGGAATTGCATTAAATCTGTAAATTGTTTTGGATAATATGGTCATTTTAATGATATAATTTCCAGTCTAGGAATATATAATACCTTCCCATTTCTTTTTATCATCCTCAGCTTCCTTAATCAATTTTTTTTAGTTTTCAGAAAAACATTTTTCTGAAAAAAATGTTTTCACTTTTTTGATGAAGTTTATTCCTAGGTATTTTATTTTTTTGTTGAAATTTTAAGTAGGATTGTTTTCTTGCTTTCTCTAATAGTTAATTATTAGTGTATAGAAAAGCAACAGATTTCTGTATGCTAATTTTGTGTCCTGAAAATTTACTGATTTCATTGATAAGCTCAGTTTTTTTGGTAGCATCTTCAGGATTTCCTATGTATCTTATATATCTTCTGCAAACAGTGACAGTTTTATATTTTCCTTTTCAATTTTGATTTCATTTATTTTTATTTTTCTTATCTCATTGCTGTGGCTAGAACTTCCAATACTATATTAAATAAAATTGTGAAATTCGAAATCCTTGTCTTGTTCTTGACCTTAGAGGAAGCACTTTCAGCTTTTCACCACTGAGTATGTCATTAGCTGTGAGCTTGTCATATATGGCCTTTATTATGTTGAGATATGTTCCCTTTGTGCCCACTTGCATTGGAGTTTTCATCATAAATGAATATTGATTTTGTCAAAAGCCTTTTTCTGCATCTTTTGAAATGATCATGTGGTTTTTATTCTTCAAAATATTAATATGATATTTCACGTTGGGACTTGTGCTTTCTAGTCTTCTACATTCAAGTGGTTGCTTTCAATTCTGATTGGTTCATTTTTCTGTTTTTAGTTCTCTCTCTTTTAATTCCTGCTGTGTTCACCTACTCCTTTCCCTAATTTCTAATTATTTAGATTTCTAAATATTAATATTTAGATTTCTAAATATTTAAATTTCTAATTATTCTCATTTTCCCTAATTTCCCTTATTTCTAATGCTTTGAATGCATTATTTAGCAAATTTTCACTTGTTTCATTAGTTGTTGTTTCAGGACTTTTTCTTATTCTTTCAATTGAAGCAAATTAGTCTGTCTTCCTATTTCCTTTAACTGTCTCTGTCCCTATGAAATCAGGTGGAACAGTTAACTATTCTAGTCTTGAAGTCGTGTCCTTGGGTGGGAGCATCCCTATATAATCTATAATTGCTCAAAGACTTTGATCAGGATTCTTATGCTTAGAAGTCACATCTTCCCCTCTATGTGCTGGCCACTATCACCTTGGCAAGAGGTGGGGCTGGAGGTGGAGGGGTTAGAGCCAGATCCAGGTGTGAGCCATGGCTTCTCCTCTTCTCATTGACCAACACCACCCTACTGGGAGTATATCCCAAGTTGCTGGTGCAGAAGACTTGAGGGTTGGGTCTGAGTTGACTTTCACTCTAAGTGTGATCTCCTGGCTCCCATTACTAAAACCCTCACACCCAGAGGAGACGAGCCCTGGTGCAAGAGGGTCTGGATTGGACACTCTGTGTATTAGGATGTAGGCTTTGGAAGTCCCAGCCCTAGTCAGTGTGCTGGACCACCCTAGATGTGCTGTTCCTGTAGGTGCCAGTAATGGCTCACCACACCCTTTTCAGATATGCTTCCAGATCTGAGCAGGCTCTGTCCATAACAACAGAGCCGTCCTATTGGCTGTGGCAGTCCTAACCCTAGTGTCACAGAGCAAGTGGAGACAGAGAGGGAACACCAGGGGGATCTCTATAAACTAGACAGAGTCCTGTGCAGTTTTAGTTTATTTCCTTTAAGGAGTGAGCAAGTGTGTGCATGCTCTTAATGAGTGGGGTCTAGGTTTGTTATTACCCTCAGGTTAATTCCACTGGTTTTCAGGTGAGGTATGGGCACTCATCTTCTCAGTGCTGGACCAGACAGCTGGGGCAGTGCTATACAGTAGGTACTTGTTGGTTTTCTATTGTATAATAGTAATATGTCTATGTAGATGCATTTTTTATGTGTTCATGGGGGGAGGTGAGCTCCAAGTCCTCCTACTTAACCATATTGATCTCTTCTACTTGCTTTTATACTCTTATCAGTGTGTGTTCCTCATGGTATTGATCTGCCATCAAGATTTTCAGCTGTTTCTGTGGATGGAAATTGTAAGTGTGAGATATCACTGTCATTCTGTGGCAAAAGTGTGAGCATAACCTAATCAGATGAGACATTTAAAAGTAGTTTTCTCTGGCTGAATACAGAGAAACAGTCTGAGAGATGTTTTCCTTATAGCCTTAAGGAAAGCAGTAGCCAGGTTGTGAACTGCTGATGGGGGCCATGTGGCAAAGAACTACAGGTGGCCTCCAGGATCTATTAACAGTAATATCTAGCAAAAAAACAAAAACATCAATTATTTATAAGGAGATGATTTCTTCTGAAAACCAGTGAGTTTGGAAGAGGACCCTGAGGTTCTGATGAAAATGACATACTGTCTAGACACCTTCATTTCACCCTGATAAGATTTCAAGCAGAAGACCCAGAAAAGCCATTCCCAGACTTCTGACCCATGGAAATGGTTACATCACATATGTGTGTTATTTTTAGCTTATGGGTTTGTAGTAATTTGTCACGCAGCAACAAAAACAGTAGTACACATCACTAGACCACTGAGAGTACTTACATTTTCAAGAAATATATCTTCATTTTTCCCTCATGTGTGTATTTTTCAAGGCATGAAGAGAGTGTGCTAACCATGCTTCCACTATTAGTTATCACAGTGAGTAAGTGTCTAGCTTGGTTTCAGACTATCTGGGGATAAATCCCACTCAGCTCCTCCTTAGCTGTGACTGGGGGCAAATTAAGAGTGCTGTGACTTTCTTCTATTATAAAATGAAAAATATAATCGTGACTCTTTTATAAGATTTATGCTGAGAGTTGGCAGTAGTAAACAATGTGTATTAATTGGTGTCACTGTTATAGCTTTAGATTCTGTCAACATGATATTAACAATATAGTGGAATAGTATGACACCCTACAGAATGATGAATCAGGTTAAATTCCTGTAAACTCTATTATGACACAGAAATAGAAAGGTGGTATATCCTAGAGGCAGAATATTCTTGAGGTGGTTCCTATCAGGTGCAAGCAAGTTACTGTTTAATTAATTTGTGTTCCATTGCCAATGTAATTTCAAGATCAGTAAAAGCAAACCACTTGCCAACTGATTACTTTATAGTAATTATTAAAATTTATCAGTTTTTTTTATAGTAATTAAGGTAGTCAAAAGAATAGGGGCACGCTATGAATCATAGGGCCATCTCTCAAGTTTTTGAAGTTTACACAAAGCTTCAAGTCCCTCGGGGATAGAGAATGGCAAAAATTTGTTTATATTATCATGAGCGTGACTGGATTCATCCTGTCATATTGACAAGACTCCTAATCAAGTAGCCAAAATCTTAGTCCTTTTATGTGTCACATATCCCATTCCCCTTATAAACTCAGGGATTGATAAAAAATATCACATTGGATTTAGAAACTCAATGTAATTAATGCAAGACAAATTTTGTTAGAATTTAAATTTTCACCTTACTCCTCACAATGCCCATTTTATACAGTGAGCTTCACTTAAATTTTGTCTTCCTAGGAATTTGTATTAACTTAAAGCTTAGATATAACTGTCCTTTTATGGTTTTCCTTTTTTAATTACATGGGATAAAGATCCCTTGTTCTGTTTTGCTTTGTTTTTGAGAAAGATACAAGGTAGACTAAAGAGGGACTGAGAATATGCATATATGTGTTGTTAAATTTTATTTTTTTTTAGAATTTTTACTCTTTTCTGTTTATTCATTTGTCTTTCTCAAAGTTTTGTGTCCTCATACTATTTGTCAAATTCTCCTTTAAAAATATAAAAATTTTGTGACAGTGACTCTTATGAATACTCAAATTAGGGCTTTATGGTATTTGAGCCAAAGTCTGTAGGAGGAAATGGAGTAAGCCACAGGTAGCTGAGATGGTAAAGAATCTCCTTGCAATGCAGGAGACCTGCGTTCGATCCCTGGGTTGGGAAGATCCCTTGGAGAAGAGAATGGCAGCCCACTTCAATAATCCTGCCGGAAAAATCCCATGGACAGTGGATCCTGGAGGGTTACAGTCCATGGGGTTGCAAAGAGTTGAACATGACTGAACAACTAACACTTTCACATCGATAGCTGCAGATAAAACTGTCTGGATTATCTGACTGATATCTAGATTATCTTTGCTCACTTACAATCAGTCTTGTTGCCAAAAGAGTCCCAACAGGTATTAATAAATTGCTAGTCTGTTTTATAGAAAACATACCTACAGAGTCAGTAAAGCAGATTTTGGCAATTAACAGTTTCCTTGGCTAGTGCTATCAGTATTGGCTTATTATTATATCCTCCTGGATTCTGTTTATGGTCAGTTTCTATTTTTTGATCTCAAGATTGATAAAAAAATTATTTTCACTGTTTATGAAATTTTCTGGGAATTATAAAGAGAGAATGGGCTGAAAATTAAGGCTTTAAAATCTTGCCTGCAAATTAAGGTAAGAGAAACAGAATTGTAAATTAGCTCAATACGTTTGTTGAATAGTACTGTAAATGCCCTAAAGTACAACCACTGGTTTAACTTTTAGAGACAGATGGTATCATTCTTTCCCAGAAATACAGGCAGAAAAACCAGGGTCCCAAAGAGTAAGGAAACAGACTGACAGAAGCTCCATATTCTTTGGCAATTTCCCTCAAGGTATTTGCCAGTTAAGTGTGGCACGGAATCAGTGACTAAAAGGTTGAGCAGAGTGTAGCATACAAGAGACTGAGAAAATTTGTTGGACTTTTAGCAGCATCATAGGTCTGAGCCAAACTTAGTGTTCATAACTACGAAGGCAGCTAGCACTTCAACGACCATGATTCTTGAGAGAGTGCATTAAAGTGATTCCAACCTTCTCTACTACCATTAACTTCAAAACATCGTCCAATCATAAGCATCCAAGGAAATAAGAATCAGAAAAGAAAGAACCACCAATATGGCACATGAATCTGGTTAGATGAAAATCAGAAGTCAAGCCAAGGAAGAAAAGTTACATTAAAATTCCCAAATAGAGCCTTGGAGGATCATAGTAGGAACAATCACAAATTGGAAATAGAACAAATTTCAAAACACTTTTACTTTGAACTTAAAAAAAGAATTAAGTGATGTTTCTAAAACTAGAAAACAAAATATCCCCTAAAATTAAAAGTTGAAGAAAAGGCTGAAGAGGATATCAGAAGCAATAGAAAAGAGGATCTTAGAATATATAATGATGGAAAAATTTTAGATGGAGCCACAGATAGAAAATATGAATCAAAAGAAGTTGAATATAAAAAGCAGTTAGTGTTAATATTTATTTGGAAACCCAGAGGGCAGTAGTAAAAATGTGTAAAAGTGGCAATGTGAGAAAAGAGACCTGCCTAAATTCTCTGAAAATGATGAAAAATATTAATCCACAGATTCAAAAAGCTCAATAAATCCTCAGGTAGAAGAAATACAAATAAAAATGTCTAGATGCATTATAATAAAACTGTAAAACCACCAAAGACAGGGAAACTATCTTAAAAGCAGGCAGATTACAAAAAGGACATAGTATCTTATCAGAGCACAAAGAAGACTTAATGGTATGAGTTCAGCAGAAACGATGGAGGAATGAAAGAAAACAAAGCAGATGTCTTTAAAGAGATAATATTAAGGGTGCTCATGAAATTATATTACCTATGAAGTAAAAACCACACTAATTTATGTTAAACTCCTCTAATTCAAAGACTTTTGTTAAAGTTTCTGAAATAACAACTAAAAGAATAACACTCACAAGCTAAAAGAGAATACAGATTGAAAAAATACTTCAATAAAACAAAAAATGGCACTAAAAGAAAAGAGACATAGAATGGATGGTGCAAATAGAAAACAATAGTAAGGTGGTAAATTCAAATCCTTATTTAACATATCATTGTCTACATTAAATGCAAAACCAGTACACAATTGGAGTATGGTAAGGAGTAAGCACTCAAGTAACTTTCAAAATGTATTTCACAAAAGGTCCAACTACATGCTGCTTACAAAATAATATGAAATATGAATACAAAAATATTAAAAATAAAAATATAGAAAAATATTCCATAAAATAAACAAGATAAAAGGATACAAAAATATTCTTTAAAATGTTAACCAAAAGGAAGATGATTTAGCTATAGTAATACCAGATCAGTACAACATAAGGCAAAAAGCATTAAAGACAACCAGAAACATTTTTAATGGTAAAGGATTAACCCAGTGGAATATATAAGAAACCTACTACATTTTTTATGTATATTTAATATAACCTTAAAATGTATGAAGTAAATCTGATACATCAAACACCATAATAAAAACTTTAAATCAGCTTCGGTGATACATTACAAAACAGAAGAAAAGTAGGTAAGGATAAATAAGCTAATGGTTGACAGATTACAAACTATGGGGCAAATCTGGCCAACCATCTGTGTTTATGTGACCCACAAATTCAGAATGGCATCACAACATTTTAAAGCAATTTTCCTCCAATTAAAAAATAAAATACTAAAAATATTGAAAGAGTAATAGTACTTTGTGAAAAATAAAAATCATGAAACTCCAATAGCACTGTCCATAAATAAAGTTTTACTGGGGCAGTCACTTGATTTTTTTACTTAATATCTATGCCGACTTTCACACTGCAATGACAGAGTTAACTAGTTATGACAAAGGCAATATGGGTTATTCTCATCACTTCAAACATCTGTGGAGAGCAGTATAATTACAGTGATAAGAGTTGTAATTAATATTTAATTCTTGACACTTAAAGTCTTATTGCTTGAATATTAAGCTCAAAAGCATGCTTCCTCTATTTTCCCCAAATCTAAAGTAAATTTTAATAATTTTATATTAAAATCTTACAGAGTATGCTATTATTGTGAAATTGAACTAGAAAAAATGAAAAATGATAGTTTTTTTTAAAAGTTTGTAAATTGAGCTATGCATTTCTAAGTATCTCTTAGATCAAATAGTTACATCAATTAGTGAATGTGATTAAATTATGCTTTAAAGGAAATTTGTGCCCTTAAATACATATAAGAAGAAAGTGCAAAACCCCACATACCGAGAATCTAGCTGAATAAGTTAAAGTACAAATGATAATTGAAACCAAAAAAAGAAAAAAAAAGAAAATATAACCAGAAATATATAAAATAGAAGATAAGTATATAGCAAAGATAATGAATATTGTAGTCTCCCCTTAACCATAGTTTTATTTGCTGAAATTTTAATTACCTATGGTCAACCTCAGTCTGGAAACATTAAATAGAAAATTCCAGAAATAAATAATTTGTAAGTTTTGAATTGTGTGCCATTTTAAATAGCATGATGCGGTTGTGCTAAGCCCACTCCATCCCAGTTGCAATATGAATCATGCCTTTATCTAGCATATACTGCCCATTAGTCACCTTGTAGCCTTCTGATTATAACGTTGACTGTCACAGGATGCAGTGCTTATTCAATGCAGTGCTTATATTCAAGTAATTTTTATTTTACTTAATAATGTCCCCAAAGCACAGAAATAGTGATGCTGGCAATTCAGATAAGAAAAGCTATAGAGTGCTTCCTTTAAGTGAAAACGTGAAAGCTCTTGGTTTGATGAAGAAAAAAAAACTTATGCTGAAATTGCTACAATCTGAAGTAAAAATGAACCTTCTATTTGAAATTGTGAAGAAGGAAAAATAAATTTGTGCTAGTTTTGCTATGGATCTTCCAACAAAGATAGCTGGAAAGCTATAACCACAGTATGTGTGGTAAGTGCTTAGTTAAGATGTAAAATATATTACATTTGTAAAGAAAGATATTTTGAGGGAAAAAGAGAGACCACATTCACATATTTTTTATTATAATATGTTGTTATAATTGTTATCTTTTACTGTTAATCTTGCAATGTCTAATTTATAAGTTAAACTTTATCATAGTTATGTGTGTATAGGACAAAACATAGTGTATGTAGAGTTTGGTACTATATCTGAGGTTTTAAGAATTCCCTGGGGGTCTTAGATCATATTCTCTATGGATAATGGGGGAATACTATACTACTAAAATTAGTTATTTGTTATAGCTAAATAAATAGGTATATATTTATATAATGGAATACACTTGAGCAGTTAAGATAAATTCTAATTAATGACAAGTAAATCTCACAAATATGATGTCAGTCAAAAAACCAAACATAGTAGAACACAATAGTATAATTATATTTATATCAATTTTAATAATGTATTATCTATCTAAGACATCAGAAGTGTGTTTACCTTGGGTGGGAAGCTGTGTAGTAACTATAACGGGATAGGAAGGTGAATTCTGAAAAGCTGAAAATGTTACCGATTTTGATACATATGGGTCATTCCATGAATATATTCAGCTCTTATAAATTCACTTAAGATTTATTTCACTTTCTATATGTATAGATGGCCCTGGAACATCATGAAGACTTTAAGATAAAATGAGATATTTTACAGAAAGTTCATCAAGAAATTCTCATTTTGAAAAAATAATGACAAATAAATATATAATAAAACCTATTTTGCATATAAAGAGTTTTGTACATGCAAATGTTAATTAATGCAGTGGTAATGACTAAAAAACGCACAATAATGTAAATAGTTTCTGAGGAAGTAACTGCATAGGTGAAAGAAGACTGTTAAATCCTTTAGAGTTTATTTTTTATGCTTTTGATTATTTAAATCCAACAAAGGTCCCTCTTGTCAAGGCTATGGTTCTTCCAGTGTTCATGTATGAATGTGAGACTTGGACTGTGAAGAAAGCTGAGCACGGAAGAATTGACGCTTTTGAACTGTGGTGTTGGAGAAGACTCTTGAGAGCCCATTGGACTGCAAGGAGATCCAGCCAGTCCATCCTAAAGGAGATCAGTCCTGGGTGTTCATTGGAAGCTAAAACTCCAATACTTTGGCCACCTCATGCAAAGAGTTGACTCATTGGTAAAGACTTTGATGCTGGGAGGGACTGGGGGCAGGAGGAGAAGGGGACGACAGAGAATGAGATGGCTGGATGGCATCACCAACTCGATGGACATGAGCTTGAGTGAACTCCAGGAGTTGGTGATGGACAGGGAGACCTGGTGTGCTGCGACTCATGGGGTCGCAAAGAGTTGGACACGACTGAGCAACTGAAGTGAACTGAACTTAACTGAATCTTTTATGATAGTGTTATATTGTATTTTGAAAAGGGGCTGGGGTAAAATATTCAATAAAACCAAAATTATCACATTATCATGGCGGGAGATTTGCCATTGTTTGCGAATTAAACTGCTAAGAAGACATGATACAGAAATATGTTGTCGACATAAATCACTAAAAAGTTGTGAAAAGCATAATTTAATGCCCAAAGTAATGTCTCAGTGGCACCAAATACCCACTGATTATAAAATAATTATCATCAGCTCACTTTGGGCTGATCTGGATATAAGCAACATTCTTATTGACCTGTCTTCAAAACCTATTAGACATTTTGCTTCTATTTCACATGCTGCCATTCATATAACTTTGACAACTTTATTAAACTGATGAAAATAAAACATATAAAGGCTACAGCATTCTTTTATTTTTTTGACTTTATTATTATTATTATTTTTTTTTTAATTTTAAAATCTTTATTCTTACATGCGTTCCAACATGAACCCCCTCCCACCTCCTTCCATACATCTCTCTGGTCATCCCATGCAACAGCTCCAAGCATGCTGTATCCTGCATCAGACATATACTGGCGATTCAATTCTTACATGATAGTGTACATGTCAGAATGTCATCCTCATTTCCTTTTGTTTATATTTCTCTAAATTTCACTATTGAAGTGATTAAAATCAACCTTTTAGATTTTTGCTACATATCCAATAGCATCACAAAGTATAATACCAAGAGATAAGTTTTATAAGAAAAATAATGTTTTAAAGTCAGATTTCCTGGTTAATTATTTTTGATTTTAAATTTCAAATTCATTTCTATGGTTCTGACTTTAACAATTATAATCATATTTAAATAATAAATAATATAAATCATCAAATTGTTATTGCTCTACTTCTTCCAAATTCATTGCTACAGAAGTATTTGAGGATTTAGTATTCTTAATTTTTTTAACAGTAATATGTGTATTAGGTCTAATTGTTCTAAGGCAATATAGTCTTTTTATAAAATAATGAATATTTTAATTCACTGATTATTGTAATTTGATGAAATAATTAATAAACTGAACTATTTTCCCTTATACAAAGCACATTTTACCTTTAAGTTAAAAGCAGTACATAATAAGAAATGTTATTAAGATTTAAAAGTATATGTTTCTTGTAATAGTTGCCATTTGCCTTGGTATTTGATTGGCTTTCTGGGGTCAACCATGTGTCCTGGATTATTTTAAAATATAAAACATTTAAAATTTTTTGTACTATTGCACATTGCTTTATGCAGAATATTTATATAATAAAAACTTTAATCAGAGTCTAACTGGCTACATATTATTCCTTTCATTAGAAGCTTGCTGAATGTGCAATATGTAATTTACTTGTAAAGCACTTTCAGTAGAAAATACATTAAAATTATGTCTATGTGAATGTTTTACTTTGTGGTCAAAATATAAATACTAAAACTGCTTTTCCTATAACTGTATTGCAATAGATTTGTATCTTACAAAATATATTATAGAGCTGTGTGGGTCAATTCAAATGTTTTAGTTAAATGGTCACTATGTGAACTTCATTTTAGGTTTTTCATAAATACATTAGGAGGGGCAATTTGAAGCAATTATGAATGATTTTAAATAATTTTCTGAGGAAAAAGTCAATCTAATCTTCCATTATGTATAACTTATTTTTTCTATATTCCTTTCTTCTTGATTCATGCATAAATGAAATGAATAAGTTTGGTCATAAAAACATTTTATCATGAAATATTCAAATATCTTAAAAATGTTTAAATAGTATATAATTATTTACCAAAGAAGTTAGCAAGGTTAGGCGTAGAAATAGTTAGCAAAGAAGGCATAGAAAAATGTTTTTTTTTTTAATGCTAAACAGAATAGCAAATGCAAGAGATATTATTAAGAGATATATACTGTGTAAGAGATTATCCACAATAAAGTAAGCAACAATTCGATGTCATACAGACTAGTGATATAACTACATGACTGCCTGATAGCTCTCAATTCACAGTGCTAATAAACTAAAATAGAGCTATTACATGAAACTCAATGTAATAATGAATTATTATAATTTATATTTTGTGATATGAACACATTTGTTTGGATTTATTATTTTTGTAGGAGAAAACTGGTGCAGAAATTCCCAAATCAATAATCAAATGGATTTTATATTTTGAATAAACACTATTTTGAGTTTTTCATGTATACTAATAGAAAAGCAGCAGTCTAAAGGTAATATACTTAAAATCTTTTCATGTGAAATATTAACTGATTTCTTCATTCCTTACTTAAAAAAGGTACAAAGTACTCTTTTCCAAATGGTCATTATCACTAACCTCAATAAATTTTCAATATTAGAAATTTTAGAAATTTTCAATATTCAAGAAGTATTGTCCCATTACAAATATATAAATATAACACACAGCCCATTTGTTTTTATAGTATGTTTTTTTAAAAAGTAGTTCAACTGTTCAGTTCAGTCACTTAGTCGTGTCCGACTCTTTGCGACCCCATAAATTGCAGCACACCAGGCCTCCCTGTCCATCACCAACTCCCAGAGTTCACTCAAACTCACGTTCATTGAGTCGGTGATGCCATCCAGCCATCTCATCATCTGTCACCCACTTCTCTTCCTGCCTCAATTCTTCCCAGCATCAGAGTCTTTTCCAATGAGTCAACTCTTCGCATCAGGTGTCCAAAGTACTGGAGTTTCAGCTTTAGCATCATTCCTTCCAAAGAACACCCAGGACCGATCTCCTTTAGAATGGACTGGTTGGAACTCCTTGCAGTCCAAGGGACTCTCAAGAGTCTTCTCCAACACCACAGTTCAAAAGCATCGATTCTTCGGCACTCAGCTTTCTTCACAGTCCAACTCTCACATCCATACATGACCGCTGGAAAAACCATAGCCTTGACTAGACGGACCTTTGTTGGCAAAGTAATGTCTCTGCTTTTGAATATGCTATCTAGGTTGGTCATAACTTTCTTTCCAAGGAGTAAGCGTCTTTTAATTTCATGGCTGCAATCACCATCTGCAGTCATTTTGGAGCCCCAAAAAATGAAGTCTGACACTGTTTCCACTGTTTCTCCATCTATTTCCCATAAAGTGATGGGACCAGGTGCCATGATCTTCATTTTCTGAATGTTGAGCTTTAAGCCAACTTTTTCACTCTCCTCTTTCACTTTCATCAAGAGGCTTTTTAGTTCCTCTTCACTTTCTGCCATAAGGGTGGTGTCATCTGCATATCTGAGGTTATTGATATTTCTCCTGGCAATCTTGATTCCAGCTTGTGCTTCTTAATATTCAAGAAGTATTGTCCCACTACAAACATATAAATATAACACACAGCCCATTTGTTTTTATAGTATTTTTAAAAATAAAGTAGTAAAAATATGAAATTCTTCAATGACAAAGTATGTACATAAAGATGAAAACGTCTCATTAAAATGGAAATAATTGAATTAATATATAATTATCAGAATTTTATGCCACTATTTAAATGATTAAAATTTGTATTTTACATAATATCTATATGAATAACTACAATTGTAACTACAAAGTAGATGTATTATTAACTGCTTTCAACGTTCACTACCAAATATTTTATTTGAAACCAATCACAATTTTGAGTCCATTATGGGACCTTTTTTAGTTATCCATTTCTGAGTAGCAAGTTGTTCCAAAATTTAATAGCTTAAACCAATTAATATTTATTATCCCACATTGTGTGAACAAGGAATCTGGCTGCAGCTGAGCTAAGTACATCTTACTCAAGATTTCTCATGATGTTGCAGTATAATTGTTGGCCAGAGCTTTAGCCATTGGAAGATTGACAAGAGCTGAAAAATTAGCTCCCAAAGGCATTCACATGGGACACATATTTGTTCCTTGCAGGCTTTTGGAGTGAGCCTCATTTTTTCACTGTACTGCCTGGGCTTCTTCATAGCCAGAGATCTATTCACAGAATGACATTTGTTTCCCTTAGCATGAAGGAATCAAGAGAGATTTAGAGAACTCTCAGTGAAGACATGGTCTTTCTTAGCCTAATCTTGATGATATAATATCATATCTGCAAGATTTTTTTCACTCAATGTGTGTAAATCCTGTGTACACTTAATGGGAGGAGGTTATACAAGAGTAGCAGGAGGAAAACCATTGAGACTTTCTTAGAGACTGTCTCCAGTCTCCTTTGCCTCCCAATCTCTAGGATTTTATCATTTTTCTAAAGTATAGAAAAATTGCATAGTTCTCTTGACCTTAAGTATCTGAATGTGTGATTTAGTGGCTTTCAAACAATAAGAAAATTTTAGGTATAAAAATTTTAGTGACATCAATTTGCCAAGAAAAATCTTTAAAATATTCTTTATAATTTTCTGTCCATTCTGGGAGACATTCTAAAATTTGTATTTTTCAACACTGTATCAGTTCTAATTATCATTGTCTCAACAGTTTTGATTTTTGCCAGTCCCCCATTTTTTATCATGTTTATAGCCTTTTGACCTACTTTCACGACATTCTGCCATTTGAAGTGACAAAATCTCTAATCTTTTCCTAAACTTAAAATCAAATTCTGACTTACAGAGTATAAATTCTTTAACTATCATATTTGGCATGTCAGTCTTACATTCGGTGAAAATACTTTCCAGATTCTGATATTAGGTGCACTGTCAGGATAGTTTGTACTGATGTATTTTGACATATTCTTCTTCCTGTTATTTATAAATAATTAGTAAGGATTTTAGAGTGTCATTTCAGACAGTATTTTTAACAATAACTATTTTTTTAATTCTTTGTAACAAATGTTTCTTCCATCAGAAAAGGAAATGTAAATCCATGTTTTCTGTATATTTATTTCTATGCCATAAGAACGGGTAAATTTTGAATTCATTTATTCCTACTCCATATGTCTCTCTATTAATGTAATATAATGTAGTTATATTCACATTTACTTTGTGAAAGTGTCAATATTACACTTTAATGAGTTATTAACTTTTTAGAGTTTCAATTAGTAATAACACCATCTCTGGCTTAGTAAGTACATAAAGAGCTTTAATTTACATAAAAACACATATTTTATCATGAAATAAAAGGATATCATGGAAAAGGAAGTATATATTTGATATACTTGCATCTTAATTCATGGTATTGTTTCTCATTACCACATCCCTGATATATCCATTGCCCCTGAGGTCAACTGTTCAAGAGGCTGATCTCACATCAGATAGAGGAGAAGCTAAAGCAGAAAGGTTTAAGATAAATACTTAAGAAAAACATAATTTATTGTTGCACTGCAGGATGATCTTTTAAAAACCTTAAAAATAAAAAAAATGTGTATGAACATGAATCTTAACACAATTTGAACATTAGGCCTTCTCACTGTGTTTAGTGTGTTAGTTGCTCAGTTGTGTCTGACTCTTTGCAACCCCATGGACTATAGCCCTGCCAGGCTTCTCTGTCCATGGGATTCTCCAGACAAGAACACAGGAGTGGATTGCCATTTCCTTCTCCAGGGGATCTTCCCGACCCGGGGAATGAACCCAGCTCTCTGGCACCGCAGGCAGTTTCTTTATTCTCTGAGCCACCAGGGAAGCCCAAGCTTGAGGTCAAACTTGGCCTCACTGTGTTTAGTTTGTTTCATTAAACCTGATACTGAAAATGAGGTTTCAGAATGCTATTTTACTTTGAATAATTTTTAAGGAGAAAGTCAGTAGCATTCTGGCTTGTTACCAGACCAGAGAAGCATCAGACGTAAGTATATTGTCAGGAAAAACAGCTGAAGTAGGGGAACCACTAGGATGCACACATGCTCCCATTAACATTCCAGAGGGGTAATAAACTTTACTCTGAAAAGGGATAGAATAACAAGATAATGCTGTATCAGCAAAAAAAAAAAAAAAAAAAGTGTAATTTAAGTCACAGTTGTCTCTGGTAACTGGAAATGTCCAGGTATCCTACAAAAACTTAGTTAACCATGCCAAAATATTTTATATCACTCCACATATTTTACTCATGTTATAATTAGATCTGTGGATTAAAAAAATATCTTTCTCACATTTTTATTGTGACAAATAGAAAACTGCATTAAAGGTGTGTTTTTTTAATGTACCACATTCTAATATATATTAATATCATTTTCAGTTCAGTTCAGTAACTCAGTCGTGTCCGACTCTGTGACCCCATGAATCACAGCACCCCAGGCCTCCCTGTCCATCACCAACTCCCGGAGTTTACCCAAACTCATGTCCATCAAGTCGGTGATGCCATCCAGCCATCTCATCCTCTGTTCCCTTCTCCTCCTGGCCCCCAATCCCTCCCAGCATCAGAGTCTTTTCTAATGAGTCAACTTTTTGCATGAGGTGGCCAAAGTATTGGTTTTAATTTGTACCAAATAACGTTTTTCTTCACTTTATGCCTGTAACTTAATAATTATAGTGGATGTAAAAGCAATGATATTTTGTGAATCATCTACACTGTGCCAGACACTAGGGCAAGTGGGAGTTTTTTATAACATCTTCATGAAAGCTTTATATTATTGCTGTCTTAGTTCATTTTCCAAAGAAGGAAATTGACGCTCACAGACAGTATGCAAGCTGACAAAATGAAATATGTAATAAGTGGCTGGGCTGAAATTTAGATCTCAATTTAGATTTAATGGGGATTATGGAGGTTATGAACTACTTTTATAAATAGAAGTTATGACCACTTTTATAGAAGTGGTCAAATGGAAGTATCGACCATTTCTGTAAACTTTCTACAAACAAATGCATATACCTATCACACGGCTTCCAACCCTGCGTGGAAAAACCTGTCATTTATCTTTCTGTGGTTTCAAGGTGTTATAAAAATACTCTATTGTTCAATGTATCATAATTATGTAGTATATAATAACTTCATTATTGGTACAAAGGATGAATGCTGTAGTTGATCAAAAAAACAAGGGAGTTTGCATAGAGGTTGGGAATGATGGCAAGGGATAGTTGGGGAGAGGACTTCAAAAGTTCATCTGACTGGTGTTTTTAAGACTCATCATAAACATATAAAAATGTTATTTAAGCAAAATTGCAATTGCCTTCAATGGTCACGTGAATTAGGAATGACAATGAAGACTAAGGGATAGTAATACACTGTATGCTTTGTCAATGATTACAGTATTTACAAGCTGGTTCAGTTACCATGGTTTCTTTTGTTAGATAATGATTCTGAAAGTTCAAAATTACTTAAGCATAAATGACGTATCTATTTATTAAATTCTCAACAGTTCAAAAACCATGCAATATATTATCTGCTTTATATTTGGACTATCGCTTGATAATATGATATTTTTTTTGTCCTACCGTGGAATTTCAGTTGACTTTTTCTTTGTTAAGAAAAGAGATGTTTTCTTCACCGTATAATGAAAATTTTCCAGAATTGACGTTAGTATATCTAGTCAGTACAATTTATTTTATTGTAAATTTAAAAAACAAAATTATCTGTCAGTTACATTCCTGTTCTAATTTAGAAAGATTACTTTAAGGATTATTTCAAAGCTGTCATCCTCAAGTTTTGTTTCATTGTATTCCAGATCAGGTGCTCTATGTTTGTAAAACACATGTTCTGCTTTCCAGTTTTCTTGCTTTATGAAAAGCATCCTATAGAACTTAATTACCTGAGCCTTATGTCTGAAGATATCTTCATTGGGACATATTTGATTGTTAATTTTGATTAAGTTTATTAACCTGTAAGTTCAAAATAACTTTCTCTTAAATCATTAATTCATTTATTTTTATGTTTGATTTGTCTGGTATCGGGTCTGATGCCATTCCAATGATTTTTTTTCTATGTATGTATATATTTCCATCTCTGAGGATGTGATGATTTTCTTAGTTGTGTATATTTGGAAACTCAGATTTCAATATGTAGAAAATATTGATATTGTTTAATCCATCATGATAGATACCAGGCTGTCTTGTTTTCCTACATATTCAAATCTTTCTGTGACTTGGAAAATGTTTTTTCATTGTTTTCTTGATGATTTTGTCTCAGTTCAGTTGCTCAGTCGTGTCCAACTCTTTGCGACCCCATGGAACTGCAGCACACTAGTATTCCCTGTCCATCACCAACTCCTGGAGCCTATTCAAACTCATGTCCATATCATTGGTGATACCATCCAACCATCTCATCCTCTGCTGTCTGCTTCTCCTCCTGCCTTCAGTCTTTCCCAGCATCAGGGTCTTTTCTAAAGAGTAGGTTCTTCGCATCAGATGGCCAAAGTACTGGAGTTTCAGCTTTAGCATCAATCCCTCCAATGAATATTCAACACTGATTTACTTTAGGATTGACTGGTGGGATCTCCTTGCAGTCCAAGGGACTCTCAAGAGTCTTTTCCAACACCACAGTTCAAAAGCATCAATTCTTCTGTGATCAGCTTTCTTTATAGTCCAACTTTCACATCCATACACGACTACTGGAAAAACCATACCTTTGACTAGAGGACCTTTGTTGGTAAAGTAATGTCTCTGCTTTTTAATATGCTGTCTACGTTGGACATGGGTTTTCTTCCAAGGAGTAGTCACCATCTGCAGTGATTTTGGAGCCCCCAAAAATATAGTCCCTCACTGTTTCCATTGTTTCCCTATCTATTTGCCATGAAGTGATAGGACTGGATGCCATGATCTTAGTTTTCTGAATGTTGAGTTTTAAGCCAAATTTTTCACTATCCTCTTTCACTTTCATCAAGAAGGTGTTTCTTCTTCTTCACTTTCTGCAATACGGTTGGTGTCATCTGTGTATCTGAGGTTACTGACATTTCTCCTGACAGTCTTGACTCCAGCTTGTGCTTCATCCAGCCTGGCATTTCACATGATGTTCTCTGCATATAATTTAAATAAGCAGCATGACACTGTGCAGCCTTGTTGTAGTCCTTTCCCTTTTTGGAACCAGTCTGTTCCATGTCCAGTTCTAACTGTTGCCTCTTGACCTGCATACAGATTTCTCAGGTGGCAGGTCAAGTGGTCTGGTATTCCCACCTCTTTCAGATTTTTCCAGTTTGTTGTGATCCACACAGTCAAAGGCTCTGTCATAGTCAGTAAGGCAGAAGTAGATGTTTTCTGAAACTCTCTTGCTTTTTTAATGATCCAACAGGTGTTGCCAATTTGATCACTGGTTCCTCTGTCCTTTATAAATCCAGCTTGAACATCTGGAAGTTCATGGTTCACGTACTGTTGAAGCCTGGCTTAGAGAATTTTGAGCATTACTTTACTAGCATGTGAGATGAGTACAATTGTGTGGTAATGTGAACATTCTTTGGCATTGCCCTTCTTTGGGATTGGACCGTTGGGATTGGACCATAGGACCTTTTCCAGTCCTGTGGCCATTGCTGGGTTTTCCAAATTTGCTGGCATACTGAATACAGCACTTTCACAGTATCATATTTTAGAATTTGAAATAGCTCAACTGGAATTCCATCACCTCCACTAGCTTTGTTTGTCATGATGCTTCCTATGGCCCACTTGACTTCGCATTCCAGGATGTCTGACTCTAGATGAGGGATCACACCATTGTGGTTATCTGTGTCGTGAAGATCTTTTTTGTATAGTTCTTCTGTGTATTCTTGCCACCTCTTCCTAATATCTTCTGCTTCTGTTAGGTCCATACTATTTCTGTCCTTTATTGTGCTCATCTTTACATGAAATGTTCCTTTGGTACCTCTAATTTTCTTGAAGAGATCTCTAGTCCTTCCCATTCTACTTTTTTTCCTCTATTTACATTGATCACTGAGGAAGGCTTTCTTTTCTCTCCTTGATATTCTTTGGAACTCTGAATTCAAATGGGTATATATATTGTTCATTTTTTCCTTTGCTTTTAGCTTCTCTTCTTTTCTCAGCTATTTTTAAGACCTCGTCAGTCATGTCTGACTCTTTGAGACCCCCATGGACTATACAGTCCATGGAATTCCTTAGGCCAGAATACTGGAATGGGTAGCTTATCCCTTCTTCAGGAGATCTTCCTGATCCAGAAATCAAACCAGGGTCTCCCACATTACAGGCAGATTCTTTACCAACTGAACCATCAGAGAAGCCCTTGATTTTGTATAGTGTACACTTCATGACTTCTCTGGGACTTCTTTTAACTATATGTCAGATTTTATAGCTTTATTCTCTATTTTACATATTTGCTGATGTGCCATTTATTTTCCATTTACTCAAAATTCTTGGAGATATATATAATATCTCAGGCTTTCTCTTGCTATTTTTATTATTGTTTATTCTTTTTTTAAATGTTACATATTTACAAAAATTATAACTTATTGTTCAACTGATAAATAAGCCTCAAAATGAACTCTTGAAATACCTCATTGAAAATATAAATGATTTTCTAGTGTACCTGTTAATGTGTACAAATTTTAGGTTAGATTTTACAGATGATGGCATAATATATTTTAAATGTTATTCAAATTTTAGAAGTAACACATTTTAGAATTTTCATACCAGACTACAAAGGATAATTACATGAGATTTATCTGAAAAATATTTTGGCAAATAATCCATTTGTTTTGGTTAAATATTTTACAAAAATTATTTGGTTCTGGATTATTTTTCAGTACTTGCTAATATTTCTGATCTACTGGATTGGACAATTTGAATAATATTCCCCAAAGTAATAGTTGTAAAAAGTGAATACAAAATCCAAGTAAAATTGTATTGTAAGAATATATGTGATATTGTAAAAGATAATAATAAAATAGAAGCATTTGGAAATTAAAGGATTTATTTTTAAAAGTGTTTGCTAAGCTTCATCATACTTTCTAGAAGCATTTAGAAAAGTAATTTTACCCCATGTTTTAAAATATAGAACCTTTGTTTCTTCTCTTGGCAATAGAATATATTTAATATATTTCACAATAAACAATGAGATATGACTTTATTTGACAGAGATATTAAATATTGAGTACTTGGTCTCACTGAAGGCTTAATGAAAGAGAGAAAAAGAGAAAAACTTGCAGAAAAACAAGCATAGTTGTGACCTATCAGACAGAATTCAGGAGGAAAGGAAGAATTCTCTATTAAAGAGTTGATTTTGTAAGTTAAATATACATTTACGCTAGCAATCAGCAAGCGTAGTGTGTTGTATTCACTCTTCTTCATGAAATAGTGCTCAATAATCATTCAGTATCAATAGGCAATAATCTGTTTAGAATCAAAGATATGACCAAGTTTAGTCATATGCATTGATTTTTGTATAATGGAAACAAGTTACTCTAATTGCCTCATAAATTCTTTCAGTGAACATGCAACAAAGTAATCAGAGCAATGTGAATTTGCATATTTGAAGTCTGTATTTGCTCTTCAGAAAAAAAAAAAAAAAAGTATGGTAGCATGTTAGATTGTACAGTTTTACCTAATTTCTCCTGATGAGAGTTTTAGTTTTATGCAAGTGTTTGCACTTGCGTATTTTATGAGCTAAATGTAGACTGTTGGTTTATAAAGCTAAAGTTGATGCAGTTGATTATTATTACTGTCGAATTTACATCTGTTTGGTTTTAAATCTGATTGTGTATGATATTAGCTCAGTAATTCAAATGATTTTTATTCTCCTACATATATTGTGTAAAAAAAGCAAAATATTTGAAATATTTATTTTTTGTTTTTCAAGAAAGTATTTATTGAAAATATCAATTGTCCAGAAGAAAAAAGCATTATAGGATGTGAATATAACACTTTTGCCCCTGGATTTTTTACCCACTCATTTCCTTAATGTTTAATTTTCTCAAGCCACACTTCTATCTCTGTAACAGCTCTGAATTTTCTGAATTTGGTATATGTACAGTTGAGGACATTTAATAATTGCATTTTTGCTGGGCAGCCATTATGAAAAACTTGAAATTGCCTGCATATATATGAAGTTAGCCATAATATTTCCATTCTTTTTTTTCACTTCAGGTATCTTACATGCAATTTTTACTACATAATTTTGTATTTAACTGCTCTTTAAGTGTCTTATGGAAAATGATTGGGCATTCAAACCAATAGTGGGTATACATAAAGTGTTAGTCACTCAGTCGTGTCCAATTCTTTATGACCCCATGGACTGTAGCCCACCAGGCTCCTTTGTCCATTGAATTCTACAATCAAGAATACTGGAGTGGGTTGCCATTTCCTTTTCCAAGGTATACATAAAGTAATGGGGAAAAAAGCAACACTATATAATTTGATATATTAGTAAAGAAAATGTCAATACATGCCAGGGGATAATAAGTACAAATCCGTATTTACTTGCAAAGAAACAATATGGTTTATAGAACTTAAAAAGGACAATATTAAGAAGTAGTTGAAATGATTGTACGTTGTTTTACTGACATACCTCTAAACGGATTGGACAGAACATGCCAGGCAATAAAATTGAAGGCAAAAAGATAGACAAATTCTCTAAAATCTTTTGAAAGTAAATTTGAAACAGCATTAGTCTGGGGTGAGTTATCTTGAGAGTTTATCATTAGGCATTTTATCATTGCTTAATTGTCAATGTGTGTGTGTTCATATATGCAAGAGTGATGCATTTTTCAATTGAGGTTGTCTTAGATTTGATTAAAAAAAAATGTGATAGTCCCTTATACATTGCCTTTTATAAGAGCCTCCATTTATTGCTTTCATATTACAAATATTTGTGACATGTACATTTTAATATCTCTTTTTAATGTCTATTTAACTGTGCTTATCCCTCACATCATGAATTACTTAAAGTGAAATACCATCTCAGTCATACTTTGTAGCGAAAAAATAATTTTAACCATATATATAGGCAGAAAAGAAATTAGGTTACATATACTAGAAATTTAATATAATCTAATGTTTTGACTTTGTTAGATTAACATTTGTTAGGTACAGCCCCGGGCGTCAGGTGGTAAGCCATTTTAACTTAAAAGTGCGAGGCAAAGGAAATAGAGACCTTTATTATTCACACCTCCTGTGGGAGGAACACTGGCACAGCACCCACAGTGAAGTAAGGGCAGAATTCAGGCGGAGAGAGAGTTCCAGGACCTGGGGCAAATGCCTTGATTAGGGCCCAAGTGTGGATTCTTTGGCATTCCCAGGCTAAGCCTGGATTGGTTAATTCAAACCAAATAGAATGGTGTTTGGTAAATTGGAGGATTTGGTAATCTGAGGGGGGCAGAAAGGGAAGGTCCTGTGCCTTGAGGGTAGAATGCATATAAAAAGGGCAGTGGGGAGTTAGTTTAAGGGATCCTTGGCAACAGCTTGGCCACACAGAATGGATGCCAAGGTGCCATATTATGGAGTAGTTTAGCTGCCTTCTCATATCTCTCTTCCAATTTATTTGTAGAAATGTAAACTTGGCTTCCCTGGTGGCATAGGTAGCAAAGAATACACCTGCAATGCAGGAAACCTGGTTTCTATTCCTGAGTCAGAAAGATCCCCTGGAGATGGGAATGGCTGGCCCCTCCAGTATTCTTGCCTGGGAAATTCCATGGACTGTATAGTGCTGCACTCAATATTCCAGCAAATTCGGAAAACTCAGCAGCAGCCACAGGGGAGCCTGGTGGGCTACAGTCCATGGATTCAAACGAGGTGGACATGACTAAGTGACTATCATACCTATATAAACTTGAGAAAGTGCTCTATATTGAACATCTTTTTCCTCTACACTTAAACTGTAGCAGGCAGTTCAATTTAATAACCAATGAATATGGCCTAGTTTTTAAACTGATATAAAAATTTCATTTTAGTATCTCTTAATCTTTTGAAAATAATTTTTATCAGTATTAAATTAGCTATTTCAAATCATAAAAGATGATGCTGTTAAAGTGCTGCACTCAATAAGCCAGCAAATCTGGCTCAGCAATGGCTACAGGACTGGAAAAGGTCAGTTTTCATTTCAATCCCAAAGGGCAATGCCGAAGAATGTTCAGACTACCACATAATTGTACTCATCTCACATGCTAGCAAAGTAATGCTCAAACTTTTCCAAGCCAGGCTTCAACAGTACATGAACCATGAACTTCCAGATGTTCAAGCTGGATTTAGAAAAGGCAGAGGAACCAGAGCTCAAATTGGCAACATCTGTTGGATCATTAAAAAATGAAGAGAGTTCCAGAAAAGCATCTACTTCTGCCGTATTTACTACACCAAAGCCTTTGGCTGTGTAGATTACAACAAACTGTTGAAAATTCTGAAAGAGATGGGAATACCAGACCACCTCACCTATCAGCCTTAGAGTTTCAGATGAATTTTGGCTGGAAAGGGAAACGTGGACATGGAATGCTCTGAAATGGTCACTGAATGAAAGCAGTGTGATTGGAGGACCAAGAGGAAGAATGGAAAGCAGGCAAGGTTCAGATATACTTAAGAGCTAGCCTAAGTAATTAGAATTTTTATTCACTGGACAATGGAAAGCTACTAAAGGGTTTTAAGCAGAAGATTCATACTGTGTAATTTGCATTTAAAAAATAATTCAGATGACACAGTGATTGTAATGGAATGCCAGTCTGAAGTGGATTTTACAAAATAAAAAAAACTTTGATGTCAGTAAGGGCAGTTGAAAAGAACAGCCATGCCAATGTAAAAAGGATTTAAATTGAAAAGTGAACAAAATGCCCAAAGCTTAGTTTTTAAAAAAAATTCCAGTTGTTTAAATGGAACATTATCCCTAGTTTTAAATGACAATGAGTATATGTAATGGAAAAATTTGGAAAAGCAGTTGGAACTCTTCCTTATTTTAATATATGTTTATTTATTTTTATTTATCACAGAAATGTTTACATTTTATTCCTTTCTCTTTTAAAATGACTAAGTCAGGTGGTCATGTTATAAGATCCTAAGGATGCTTCAGATTTTGTTTCATGGAGTGATTTATAAAAGGCCCAGGGCTATCTCAGGCATTTGGAAGTATCCTAAAATGTTTGCTAATGTCCTCATAAACTATACTCATCCTGTTTTGCTGCTGAATACTTGGCAGTTGGATAAAAGACACTCCGTTCATTACTAGATGAGATCACGAAATATTCTGTAAGGTTCTGAGAGTCAATTCCTAGGCAGGTTGATAAGAAGTCCAGGGGTCCCCAAGGAGATAGGGGTCTGGAATTCTCAAGGAGGAGGAAAGAACAAAGGTTTATTTTTTTTTCCTCTACAGTCCTTAGGATTATATAACAATAATGTATCCTGCTTGAGGGCAGTTTCTGGAAAAAACCTTCTGGCTAATCCCGTTATCTTAAAATGTAAATTATGGGAGTGGGTCTAGTAAGGTCTTTACAACCTCCAGACATTCTTTTGATTCATTGTAATTACTAATTAATAACTAATTTAATTATTCATTAAAATAACTAATTATAACTAATTATAACTTCATTGCTAACACTAGTGAAGAGGGCATTCTTTCTGCCCCCTTGTGATGTCTATGTCAGAAGCTTTCTCTACCCCTTTTATACTTTAATAAAACTTTATTACACAAAAGCTCTGAGCGATCAAGCCTCATCTCTGGCCCTGGACTGAATTCTTCTCCTCTGGAGTCCAAGAATCCAAACATCTTTTGTGGTTCAGCAACAAACTTTCAGTTCTACTTACTAATTTCTGATATGTGTATATATATATACATACATGTATATACACACATATATATATATATATAATGTTTTTTAGTCATCAACAAACTTTAATGTATACAAAAAATCACTTGAGTCTGGGACTGAGACGGCATTATTTTCCTGTGTCTGTGAAAGTTGTTTCAGTCATGTCAAGCTTTTTGCAGCCCCATGGACTATAGCCCACCAAGCTCCTCTGTCCTTGGGATTCTGCAGGCAGAATTACTGGAGTGGGTTGCCATGTCCTCCGCCAGGAGATCTTCCCCACCCAGGGATCAAACTCGCATCTCTTATGTCTCCTGTGTTGGCAGTGGGGTTCTTTGACAGTAGTGCCACCTGGGAAGCCCATTATTTTTATATCTACAGGATAAGATGATTGTTAAAGACAGTCAGTGGCTATTTTCAAATACATTTTTAGCATTTGTTTATTTAGTAAATGAAAATCAATTTTATATAAACATCGTCTTCTTATTTCAACAAAATGAACTCTATAATTGTGCTCAAACTAAATCTATAGATATGTATATATGGAAATAATGTTGATACTTTATTTTTGTCCTATTGTTGCTTGTCTGGATAGCTATATCACAGATAGGCAATTAATTAAGCAAAACAAGTCAGTCCATTTTTAATATTTTCAGCTACTAGGCAATATACCGTGGATACAACATTATGCAAAAGTTATTTGGAGAAGACTTTGAAAAACTTTTCAATTAATTAGAAGTACTATATAATGATAGATATTTAGAATCACAGGGAACTCAGAAACATCATAAAAATAGTGATATGTTAATTAGAGTTCTAATAAGTGGTTTTTGTTTTCTGTATCTAATTTCTACTTTATGGATTTTGAACATACATAATATAATAGGAAAAAATGTAGAAGCGTTAAGGAATGTTGCAACCAATGTTGCTTTTGTTGGATAGAGAACAACTATCCAATTACCATAATCAATACATATTTTGGTATTATCAAAATATATATTCTAAATTTTCTGAGCATATTTTAACAAGAATCCTATCAGGTTTTTCAAACTATTAGTCTGTCTAATATACTAGAATTACTTTTTAAAATATTCAGCCTGAGATAAATGAGACTATTAGCTTGAAAATTAACTATTCCTAAAATCACTGCAAATGGTGATTGCAGCCATGAAATTAACAGACACTTACTCCTTGGAAGAAAAGTTATGACCAACCTAGACAGCATATTCAAAAGCAGAGACAACTTTGCCAACAAAGGTCATCTAGTCAAGGCTATGGTTTTTCCAGCGGTCATGTATGGATGTGAGAGTTGGACTGTGAAGAAAGCTGAGCACCGAAGAACTGATGCTTTTGAACTGTGGTGTTGGAAAAGACTCTTGAGAGTCCCTTGGCCTGCAAGGAGATCCAACCAGTCCATTCTGAAGGAGATCAGCCCTGGGATTTCTTTGGAAGGAATGATGCTAAAGCTGAAACTCCAGTACTTTGGCCACCTCATGCGAAGAGTTGACTAATTGGAAAAGATTCTGATGCTGGGAGGGATTGGGGTCAGGAGGAGAAGGGGACGACAGAGGATGAGATGGCTGGATGGCATCACTGACTCGATGTAGGTGAGTCTGAGTGAACTCTGGGAGTTGGTGATGGACAGGGAGGCCTGGCGTGCTGAATTCATGGGGTTGCAAAGAGTCAGACACGACTGAGTGACTGAACTGAACTGAACTGAACTGAACTGAACTGAACTGAATGCTTATAATGAAGACAATGTTGGCCTCCTTCAAAAGATCCCATGCACGTACTCAGTGCCCCCAACCCTGAAGCAGGCCACCACCGACCCATGCCTCCACTGGTGACTCTAGGACACTCCTGAGCAAGTCTGGGTCAATCTCTTCTGGGGTCACTACTGCTTTTTTATGGGTCCTGGTGCACACAAGGTTGTGTCTGGGCCCTCCAAGAGTCTGTTTCCAGTCCAGTGTAAGTTCTGGCAGCTGTATGATGGGGTTAATCACGACCTCATCCAAGACGGCTTATGTCACACCCAAGTCTGCTACACCCAGAGCCCCTGTTCCTGTGGCAGTCCACTGCTGACCCATACTGCCACAGGAGATGCTCAAACAGAGTTCTGTCTCAGTCTCTGTGGAGTCCTTTGGTCCTGGTGCACATTTGAGCCCCATGAGTGTCTCTGGCGGGTATAGGGTTTGATTCTGAAGGCAAATTCACCCCTCCTACCATCTTGCTGGGGTATCTCTGACCTTGGATATGGGGCATCTCCTCAGCACAGGTAAATAGCAGGGAGGGAACACAGTTCCACCCATCAGCAGAAAATTGGATTAAAGATATACTGAGTATAGCCTCACCCATCAGAACAAGACTCAGTTTTCCTCATTCAATATCTCCCATCAGAAAGCTTCCATAAGCCTCTTATCCTTCTCCATCATAGGGCATAAAGACTGAAATCCACAATCACAGAAAACTAACCAATCTGATCACATGGACCACAGCCTTGTCTAACTCAATGAAACTATGAGCCATGCCATGTAGCACCACCCAGGACGGATAGCTCATGGTGTAGAGTCCTGACAAAATGTGGTTCACTGGAGAAGGGAATGGCAAACCGCTTCAGTATTTGTACCTTAAGAACCCCATGAACAGTATGAAAAGGTAAAAAGACAGGACACTGAGAGATGAACTCCCCAGGTCGGTAGGTGCCTGATATGCTACTAAAATCAGAGGAGAAATAACTCCAGAAGGAATGAAGAGATAGAGTGAAAGCAAAAACAACACCTAGTTGTGGATGTGGCTAGTGATAGAAGCAAAGTCCAAAGCTATAAAGAGCAATATTGCATAGGAACCTAGAATGTTAGGTTCAAAAATCAAGGCAAATTGAAAGTGGTCAAATAGGAGATGGCAAGAGTGAACATCGATATTTTAGGAATCAGTGAACTAAAATGGACTGGAATGGATGAATTTAACTTAGATGACCATTATATCTACTACTGTGTGCAAGAATCCCTTAGAAGAAATGGAGTAGCCATCATAGTCAATGAAAAAGTCTGAAATGCAGTACTTGGATGCAATCTCAAAAACGACAGAATGATCTCTGTTTGTTTCCAAGGAACCATGAACTATCACAGTAATTCAAATCTATGCCCCGACCAGTAATGCTGAAGAAGCTGAAGTTGAAAGGTTCTCTCAAGACCTAGAAGACCTTCAGAAACTAACACCCAAAAGCAATGTCCTTTTCCTTATAGGGGACTAGAATGCAAAAGTAGGAAGTTAAGAAACACCTGGAGTAACAGGCAAATTTGGCCTTGGAGTACAGAATGAAGTAGGGCAAAGGCTAACAGAGTTTTGCCAAGAGAATGCCCTGGTCATAGCAAACACCCTCTTCCAACAACACAAGAGACTGTACACATGGACATCACCAGATGGTCAATACCGAAATGAGATTGGTTATATTCTTTGCAGCCAAAGATGGAGAAGCTCTATACAGTCATCAAAAACAAGACCAGGACCTGACTGTGGCTCAGATCATGAACTTCTTATTGCCAAATTCAGACTTAAAGTGAAGAAAATAGAGAAAACCACTAAATCATTCATGTATGACCTAAATCACATCCCTTTTGATTATGGAGTGGAAGTGAGAAATAGATTCAAGGGATTAGGTCTGATAGACAGAGTGCCTGATGAACTATGGATGGAGGTTTGTGACGTTGTACAGGAGACAGGGATCAAGACCATCCCCAAGGAAAAGAAATGCAAAAAAGCAAAATGGCTCTCTGAGGAGGCCTTACAAATAGCTGTGAAAAGAAGAGAAGTGAAAAACAAAGGAGAAAAGTATAGATATACCCATTTGAATGCAGAGTTACAAAGAATAGCACAGGAGCCACAGTCAGCTCCTGGTCTTATTTTTGCTGACTGTATAGAGCTTCTCCATCTTTGGCTGCAAAGAATACAATCAATCTGATTTTGGTGTTGACCATCTGGTGATGTCCATGTGTAGAGTCTTCTCTTGTGTTGTTAGAAGAGGGTGTTTGCTATGACCAGTGCATTTTCTTGGCAAAACTCTATTAGCCTTTGCCCTGCTTCATTCCACATTCCAAGGCCAAATTTGCCTGTTACTCCAGGTGTTTCTTGACTTCCTACTTTTGCATTCCAGTCCCCTATAATGAAAAGGACATCTTTTTTGGGTGTTAGTTCTAAAAGATCTTGTAGGTCTTCACAAAACTGTTCCACTTCAGCTTCTTCAGTGTTACTGGTTGGGGCATAGACTTGGATAACTGTGATACTGAATGGTTTGCCTTGGAGACGAACAGAGATCATTCTGTTGTTTTTGAGATTGCATCCAAATACTGCATTTCGGACTCTTTTGTTGACCGTGATGGCTACTCTATTTCTTCTGAGGGATTCCTGCCCGCAGTAGTAGATATAATTGTCATCTGAGTTAAAAATGGTTAAGAAACCTTTACAGCTCCCAAATTGGAAAAACATAAATGGCTCAAAAGTCCTTTTGTTCCTTTAGACAGCTAAGTTTTATAAAGCAGCACAACTAGCTCAGATTTTTTTTTTTTTTGAGAAATGTAATCTTGTCAGTTGCATCTAGTTTTGTTCATTTAAGTAATCTAGAAATCATTTTACTTGTTTACCTAAAGACCAAAGGATGCAATTATAAAAGTAACATTCATTTTATTTCTATTGCAAGAGACTGCCTTAAATTAGATGAAGTAGATAATTTTTCAAGTAAAGTATAATAAGAAAAATAGCATATTATGCATATGTAACCAAACCCAACAATCTAACATTTAAAGACTAAAAGATAAATAAAACTGGGTAACTGAACCAAAAAGAAAGGCT
Source organism: Capra hircus (assembly GCF_001704415.2). Classification (NCBI taxonomy): domain Eukaryota; kingdom Metazoa; phylum Chordata; class Mammalia; order Artiodactyla; family Bovidae; genus Capra; species Capra hircus. The sequence continues at coordinate 47,030,488 of NC_030824.1, read as the reverse complement.
TAGAGATTATTTCATAACTGTTTCCTCAGTGAAGAAAATTAATGCTACCAAGATGTAACTGACTACAATAATTTCTTGTCAGAATATCAGAAATAGCTTTTCAAAGTATTTTATTTTGTGGCTATACTGAGACTCTTTCATTTATATTTGAATGACCATGGATCTCTTATTTACTCCTTTTTCTCCCATTAGAAAATGCATGTAGTAACTGAAATGATTTGATGAATCTGTACTGGGTCATGTTTTATGGTTTGTTTGTTTTTTTTTTAAATTGATGTATAGTTGGTTTACCATATTAATTTCTTCTGTATAGACAAGTGATTCAGTTATATATATTCTTTTATATATTCTTTTCCACTATAGTTTACCGCAGAATATTGGCATTGTTCCCCACACTGTGCAGTAGGATCTTGTTTATCCATTCTCTATATAATACTTAGCATCCATTAATCCCAAACCCCCAGTGCCTCCCTGACCCAACCCCTGCCCCATTGGAAACTACAAGTCTGTCCTCTATGTCTATATATCTGTTTCTCTTTCATATCTGTGTTTATTTGTGTCGTATTTTAGATTCCACATATAAGTGGTAGCATATGGTATTTGTTTTTTTCTTTCTGATTTACTTAGTATGATAATCTCTTAAGTCCATACATGCTGCTGTAAATGACATTATTTCATTCTTTTCATGGCTGAATAATACTCCATTATATATATGTGTGTGTGCATATATATGTACATATATATATATTTCTATATGTGTTTATATATATATAAATTTTTGACTGGGAAATCCCATGGACAGAGGAGCCTGGGAGGCTACAATCCTTAGGGTCTCAAGAGTTGGACACAACTCAGTGACTAAACCACCACATATATATATATATTATACCAGATCTTATATATATATTTATCTGCTGATGGACATTTGGATTGTTTCCATGTCTTAGCTACTGTAAATAGTTGGGCCATAATTTTATGGAAGTTAGTGGAATGACTTACCTAGAAAAATGTATGGAAATCCCTGCAAGGGAAGACTGCTACATGGAAAGCTACATTGAAAGCAGTATTGATGGAACACAGAAGGAGCATGCAACAAGATAAGGTGGGAATTATAGGCTAGGGCCAGAGCATGAAAGGCCAGGTACTACTCTTGAGCAATGAACAATGCCTTTTAAGTGTAGCATTTAGAGTGACAGGGTCAAAATTATGATTTATAAGGTCTCATTCTTATATAAACATATATTTTGGAGACTATGGAGCTATGTTTAGAAAAGGAGACAAGAGTAGAAATTATAAGCATGTGAGAATATTTCTGGAGACTGGCAGAGATATATTATTGATCTGAATGGAGAGATAGAAAGAAGTTGGTATGTTTGAGGGAAATTGGAGGTTATAAGACTGGGATTTTTCTAGGATAGAGATTGTTGCAAAGGAGACTATGATTCTAAGCTACATATTACAGCTTTCTGACAGTGATCCTTCATGGACAGTAACAACTATGAGGATTCTAAAAGTTTTATTTTGAGGTCAGTACACTGTTGACACTTCCAATTTCTGTATGTAACTGGTTACTCAACATCTACACTTAACTCTCTCAGAGTTATCTTGAATTCATTAAATTTATACTGATCTCATGGGCTTTCCTGGTACATCAGCAGATAAATAATCCTCCTGCAATGTTGGAGACCTGAATTTGATCCCTGGGTTGGGAAGATCCCCTGGAGAAAGGCATGGCAATCTACTCCAGTATTCTTGCCTGGAGAATCCCTATGGACAGAGGAGCCTGGTGGGCTATAGTCCATAGGGTTATAAAGAGTCAGTCATGACTCTGAACACAGCAAAGTGGTGTACCAATTTCATAGTCTTCAACATTGCTATTTCCCTCTTTTTCTTTTCTGAGTAGTAAGTGATATTTATTTGTATTTAACAAAGACTGAATACCCCTTCTCCTTGATTTACTGCGATCAAGTACAGTTGTCTCTGTATCCCTGAGAAATTTGCTCCAGGAACCCCTCAGATACCAAAATTCAAAGATTCTCAAGTTCCTTAGATTGAATGTTGTAGTATTTGCATATAACCCACACACATCATCTTGTATATTTTTTTAAATTATAGTTTGATGTACAGTATTATATGTTATGAGTATACAATATGGTGATTTTCAGTTTATAAAGATTACATTCTGTTTATTATGATAAAATATTGACTGCATTCCCTTTGACGTATGGTATATACTTGTAGCTTATTTGTATATAAAGTTTGAACTTTTTAATCCCCTTTTTCTAAATTGCCCCTCCCTGAATCCCATTCCCCCGTGGTAAGCACTAGTTTGTTCTCTATCTGTTAGTCCACTTCTTTCCTGTTACGTTCACTAGTTTGTCTTATTTTTTAGATTCCACATATAAGTGATATCATACCTAAATGTAAGCCCAGAAACCATACAGCTCCTAGAAGACAACATAGGCAGAACACTCTTTGACATAAATTGTAACAATATTATTTCCTTCTTAATCAGTGATCCCTATTTCAGTACAATATTCCCTCTTCAACATGCACCCCTCTTGACTGCCTTTGCTTGTAATATGTGAGAATGGGGAAAATATAAAATTATTATTTTTTTCTATTGAAGTCCTCAAGGACACTTAGCATCAGGCACATTTCTTAGATCAGACAAAAGAAGTGGAGCCTACCTTGGATGTGAGGGGCATAATGCACAGGGGTAAACTGTATGATGCTGACATTTAATCTGTTTTTACAGACTTTATCAAATTTTAATTTTTTCTATAAAGTTACTAAGGGCTCATAGAAAAATGCTCATTGTATATTTTTTCATGTGTGATTATATTGAGCCTTTTCAATTATTTAATGATTTTTGTCCTTTCAGCAGGTTAACAATTTGACCAAAAAAAAATTTCAAGTAGATCCTTCTTGCCCTACAAAAATATTCTTTAAACAACAAATTACAGTGTAGATCTGGGCTTGATTTATCCCATCATTTTAACAGAAAGATTGATTTTATATGTAAACAGTGGGAAGCCACAAATGAAACTTTACTGACTCAAGTTGATAAATACCATAACCTACTTTCCACTGTGTCTGTACTAATGATAACTATGGTGGATGGTGTGTAATAAATATAGAATTAATATCCAGTGGTATTAATATTCAGTGAGTTCAGTATATAAAGTATCAATGTACAGTTAACAACAATTAGATTTTGGAGAGTAGGAATGTTTTTATTACTAAAAGATATTTACTAACAGTTTCTCTAATAAGCTTATGAAGATAATTGGACAAGTGACATTTTAAAGCCCCTGCTAAACTTATATTTTCCTGCAAAATAAGCATTAATGCTGAAAGATGAAGAAAATGTATCTTTATTTTGAAGAACTAATCAAAAATCTTTTTTTGTTTTGGGATTATTAACTAAATTGTGTTGAATTTGAGAGACTTTAACAGAGGGTGTAGAATTGCATATGCTTTCAACAGGAGGTATGCGATCTAAAATGTTGAGGAACGTTAATGTAGACAGCAAACCTCTATAGTAACAGCCCAACATCTAAACAGGGCAGTTCTTCCGAAGAAAAGGTTTGGGGATTAATATGAGTTTAAGGCTGTTTTCACTAATCACTTCAGTCATACAATCATTCAAGTCAGACAACCAGTTTGACTGACTTTTTGACCTTATTAACATGATATTTGACTAAATTGATTCAACTGTTCAGTTGAGATGGCAGGATCACAAACAGTCTTAGGCTCTGTAAATGCTATCTGTAATTTCAAGTCAATTGGACAACACTCACTGTGTGCAGAGGGTGTGTATAATTCAATAATTATTTTAAACTTCTCCTCTCCTAAACCTGCTAGTCCTGCTCTTCCCCTTTTTCTCTCAAGAGATCACCTTGCCTTGTACTTCAGAGAGAAAATACACCACAAAAGTATATGCCGCTTGCGCAAACAGAAGAATACCTGCCACTTGCACAAATCTTAACGACAATTATGGTCTTTTTTGATGAACATCCCTGACTTTCAGAGACCTCAATATGCTCAAACCTGATAACTTTATTTTTTTTTATTGTTACTGTTGTTATTGCTTTTATTTGAAAAATGAAATGTGAATTTTACTCAGCAGAACATTCTTTTGAGGAAAAATATTCCAGTATTTCCAGGCTCATTGCACTAGAGTAAAATTTTTCTTTTCTGAATCCAGTTCTCTTCTGGACAATATGTGTTTTTATTATGATAATTTTTTAAAAGAATTTTTTATTAAGCAAATACATGTAAGTGAGATTAGCAAAACTGGGCAATATTTTAATATGTGTACACAGCTTTTAGTTTCAGTTGTTGTGTAGTTGCTAAGTTGTGTCTGACCTTTTTGTGACCCTGTGTCTCTCCATGGGATTTATCAGGCAAGAATATTGGATTGGGTTGCCATTTCTTTCTTCATCTTTTTATTAATCATTAATAAACATTTATCCAGTATTTCTTAAGTCCCTGACTTAGTGACTGCATGATTATAGAATGATATTCCTAATTCTGTTTATTGTAATTTTAACAAAAATAGAAAGGTAGGAAAAGACAAAAAAAAAAATTATTTTGTATTTTTTTATGCTAGATTTCTTAGCAGGTAATTTAGCATCTGTGTAAGCAGTAAGTAATGTTAAAAATGTTATAGGTACTCTTATGGACAAAACTTCTCATATGCCAACTTCTAACTTTAAGTTTCTTATTTCAGTAAAGAACAGGCTATAATTCCCAGTTTCTTTATAGAATAAATTGTTAACTAATTCCACATTTGTGTGATTTCAGCATAATTTTTGTATTCTTTCATGGAAATACTTCTTTATTCTTGACAGAAAGTAGTATGCAAGAAAACCTATTTGAATATAATATATTAGGTTGTGAGACAGGATAGTTACAATTTGTAATCTGGAAAAAAATAAAATTGTAGCTACAGTCATAGCATCTTTGTTCTGGGAAAAGCCAGCTACTTCTAGAATAAAGGGAACAATGGTGTTCATCAGATTATTCTAACAACACAAAATGACATGAGCTGTTCTATGAAATTCTCTGTAGAATTCACTCAGCCAATCAAAGACATATTTATTTTACATTTGAAAATGTTAATACTTTAATAGGAATGTCTCATGAATGGCATGAAAAGTAAATATAAAAATGTTTACTGCCTGCATATTTGAATAAATCATGCTATTCAATTAATGGAGGAAAAATAGTCCTGTCAACTTTGATTTAATCGCCTCCCTGTGTTTTTCAGAAGAATGAAAGTCAATAAAAACAGTAGAATTAATACTAAATACCAAATTTAAAAAAATCTTCAACCATAATCCAAAACAAAACTTGAAAATATATAGTACATTTTCCCTAAATAGTAGCTGGTTTTATTCCATGCTTCATATCTTTAAAAATGTTAGTGATGTTTATTTATTAATATGGAAAAGGAAAAAATTCCCTTTGCCTCTTTTCCTCAAACACAGACAACTGTCTTTATTCGTGGCCCCTGAAAAACTGGTGGTGTTACCAGTAGCCTTTAACCAGGATACACCAACAGGCCTGAAACTGGGACCTGGGGTCATAACGTGCAACTCGACCTCTGCACAATACTCTCTGGGAATTAATTTACTTTTATCTCTCACTTTTTCATTTATAAATGAAGAATGAAAAGGTCCAACTATCTGATTTGAAGATAAAATACCTATAAAATATTTTTATAAAATGAAAACCATCAAAATCTATATAGTCATAATAATTTGCCCTTTAAACAAATGCAAAAAACAAAACAAAACAAAACAAAACTCAAAACATACCATGAAGTTGGATAGACATGCATAATTTCACTTACTTTATCGGTTACTGTTTAATATTATTTCAGAACTATTCACCCAACAAATACACAAGTAATGCTACCAAACAGAGCTAAAAATTTTACCCTGTACATTAAGTATCATTTTCATCCACAGAAAGGACATTCCAAGTCAGTGTCCCCTAATACTATCATCTCTGGACTCTACTCATTTCTTTCACAAAATGTGCATTTTCTTAAAACTTTAGTAAAGGAAATAAAGATTTCTGTCAAAGGAAGGAAGGCATTATTTTACGTTTATGTAAAATGCAAGGAGTAAGAGACACCCAAGTTAAAATAATGTCTCTGCCTCTTACTAACTTTAAACAATGAGGTTTCTACTTAACATCTGCAAAATTATGAAATGTTGATAATAATACTTACTGTACAGGGTTATCAAGATTAAATACAAAATGTGTATAAACTTTTGGCACAAGGAACAATAAAAGTTAAGCATATTAAACTGACAGCTATTGGTAACGACTACTATTTGGTAACGTTGGTATTGGCAATGACTTGTTGTCATATTTCACAACTGCTATCAACCTGAATAAACTTAAGTAATTTAATCCTTCATATATAAAATGAAATAATGATTAAGTGCATGATAGACATTTCTAGATTCATGAGTACAAGAACCCCATTTAACACAAGGTTCCATTTTATACTACCACCTGCTTCAATTGAGAAGGAGTTTTAATCTTTATTTAATGCTTTAAGGAGACATCCTGGCAGGGTTAATCACTTACTTTAACTCATCTAGAGCAGAGTCTGCAAATGTTTTTCTATAAAGGGCCAGATACTGGTTTAGACTTTGCGGTCATAAGGTCTCTCTTTCAGCTACTGAGCTGTGCTGTTGTAATGCAAAACCAATAATAGACATTGTGTAAACCAGTGTTTCAGAGAAGGCAATGGCACCCCACTCCAGTACTCTTGCCTGAAAAATCCCATGGACGGAGGAGCCTGGTGGGCTGCAGTCCATGAGGTCGCTAGGAGTTGGAAACGACTGAGCGACTTCACTTTCACTTTTCACTTTCATGCATTGGAGAAGGAAATGGCAACCCACTCCAGTGTTCTTGCCTGGAGAATCCCAGGGATGTGGGAGCCTGGTGGGATGCTGTCTCTGGGTTCGCACAGAGTCAGACACGACTGACGCGACTTAGCAGCAGCAGCAGCAGCAGCAGCAGCAAACCAGTGTTTAGCAATATTTTATGTATGGACACTAACTTAAATTTTGTATAATTTTAATGTGACACTAGCTATTATTTTTTTGATTTTTATTCAACCACTTAAAAATATTAAAAATATTTTTAGTTCATTGGCCATACAAAATAGATGGCAGAGTGGCTTTGGTCCATGCTGTAGAACATTAAATGGTTGGTTGGGACTAAACTTTAGGTTTTAAAAGACAATGTTCTTTGCTAATAAGAACATTTCAAGTTAATTACCTTTATTTAAAATTTTCTATCATAGAATACACACACACACACACACACACACACACACACACGGTATTTCTTGAACTATGTTATCAAGGCCTAGATGGCATATGAAAAACTAAAATGTAGTTTCAAAAATTTTATTCTTCATTGTTAATAAAATTATGAAGCAAAGCAATAATTCTTTCTTTTGAGGGTCAGCACACTGTCAGAATGGCAAAGAAAAAATAAGGGAGAAATTTTTATTGTCTTGACATGAACATATATGTGTCTTAGTTTGATGCTGACTGTGGGGTCTGTGTCAGTGTGTCATCACCTATCATTACACACTGAAACACTGTTAATAACATACGCCCAAACTTCAGCAGAGTGAAAATAATTGTAGACCTTGGGAAACCAGCACAAACTGCTGTTTGGATAAGACTCATGAAAAGAAAAACAAGCTTCCTGATGACAGTGGTTAGCAAATTGTTTTCAGAAACAAAGAAAAAGGGAATAATTTCTTCAAGTTGAAAAGCAAAATTAAGTACCCTTACTTACTGGGCAGTAAGATACTTTGTAATCTTTTGTGTTAGTGACTTAAATATCTTCAGAACATTTCAGTTCAGTTGCTCAGTCGTGTTCAACTCTTTGTGACCCCATGAATCACAGCACAGCAGATCTCCCGGTCCATTACCTACTCCTGGAGTTCACTCAGACTCACGTCCATCGAGTCAGTGATGCCATCCAGCCATCTCATCCTCTGTTGTCCCCTTCTCCTCCTGCCCACAATCCCTCCCAGCAGCAGAGTCTTTTCCAATGAGTCAACTCTTCACATGAGGTGGCCAAGGTACTGGAGTTTCAGCTTTAGCATCACTCCTTCCAAAGAAAACCCAGGACTGATCTCCTTCAGAATGGACTGGTTGGATCTCCTTGCAGTCCAAGGGACACTCAAGAGTCTTCTCCAACACCACAGTTCAAAAGCAGCAATTCTTTGGCACTCAGCTTTCTTCACAGTCCAACTCTCACATCCATACATGACCACAGGAAAAACCATAGCCTTGACTAGACGGACCTTTGTTGGCAAAGTAATGTCTCTGCTTTTGAATATGCTATCTAGGTTGGTCATAACTTTCCTTCCAAGGAGTCAGTGTCTTTTAATTACATGGTTGCAAACACCATCTGCAGTGATTCTGGAGCCCGCCAAAATAGTCTGAAACTGTTTCCACTGTTTCCCCATCTATTTCCTATGAAGTAATGGAACCAGATGCCATGATCTTAGTTTTATGAATGTTGAGGTTAAACCAACTTTTTCACTCTCCTCTTTCACTTTCATCAAGAGGCTTTTAAGTTCCTCTTCACTTTCTGCCATAAGTGTGTGTCATCTGCATATCTGAGGTTATTGATGTTTTTCCCAGAAATCTTGATTCCAGCTTGTACTTCTTCCAGTCCAGAGTTTCTCATGATGTACTCTGCATATAAATTAAATAAGCAGGATGACAATATGCAGCCTTGACGTACTCCTTTTTCTATTTGGAACCAGTCTGATGTTTCATGTCCAGTTCTGACTGTTGCTTCCTGACCTGCATACAAATTTCCCAAGAGGCAGGTTAGGTGGTCTGGTATTCCCATCTCTTTCAGAATTTTCCACAGTTTATTGTGATCCACACAGTCAAAGGCTTTGGCATAGTCAATAAAGCAGAAATAGATGTTTCTCTGGAACTATTTTGCTTTTTCAATGATCCAGCAGATGTTGGCAATTTGATCTCTGGTTCCTCTGCCTTGTCTAAAACCACCTTGAACATCTGGAAGTTCATGGTGCATGTATTGCTGAAGTCTGGCTTGGAGAATTTTGAGCATTATTTTACTAGCAAGTGAGATGAGTGCAATTATGCGATAGTTTGAGCATTCTTTGGCATTGCCTTTCTTTGGGAATGGAATGAAAACTGACCTTTTCCAGTCCTGTGGCCACTGCTGAGTTTTCCAGATTTGCTGGCATATTGAGTGCAGCACTTTCACAGCATCATCTTTCAGGGTTTGAAATAGCTCAACTAGAATTCCATCACCTCCACTAGCTTTGTTCATAGTGATGCTTTCTAAGGCCCACTTGACTTGCACATTCTAGGATGTCTAATTATTAAGAAGGAAAAGCTTTAAAAGGTATTTACAAATTAATGAATCACTTTCTTTTGTCCCTTTTTTGAAGTGATTTTATGGTTGTTGCATGTAGGGACTTAAATAGAAAAAAACACATTGGGAGGGACTTTATCCTGCATTGCAATGGTATTGATATAATCCACAATCCAGGACAGTGACCAGAGAGGGTTTAAATTTAGCCCTTTCCTTGCATTCTTTTTTCATTTAGACCAATCTTATATACTCAGACCTGTGCTGTGCTGTGCTTAGTCTCTCAGTCTTGTCCGACTCTTTGCAACCCCATGGGCTGTGTAGCCTGCCAGTCACCTCAGTCCATGGGGATTCTCCAGGCAAGAATACTGCAGTGTGTTGCTCTGACCTCCTACAGGGGATCTTCCCAACAGAGGGATTGAACCCAAGTCTCCTGCATTGCAAACAGATTCTTTACTGTTTGAGCCGCCAGGGAAGCCCATACTCAAACCTGTGATGATTATCAAATCAAATTCATGACATTGTACAGTAATGTTAGAAATATCTTCACATGAGTGTTGTCACACTGAAAGTTATAGTTTGCTTCACTCACTGGTTCAACTTCACCTTTGATTGTACTAAATAATGTGCTATTCTTAATTATTCCTCAGGGAAATATTCTGAGTTTGGCAACTGTTGTAAGGAATACTGTTATAACTTTAAGACATGTGAGTTGTTACTGGCTGCTTCTACCTAACATAGTAATTTGACATGCAAAATAATTAAAGTTCAGGCAAAATAATTGCTTAAAGGACTTCTTTAACCTAATAGTGGAAAAATTTTCCCTGATTCCTTTGGTGTATCCCATATTTTTGTCCTTTGTGTTTAGTAAACTGGTATATTTTTACACCATTCTTAAATGAACTGTTTCAGATAATTGCCCACTTTCTTATTTCATTGGAAGGATATTTGTGTTATTATGCACAATGAATCTTGTAACAGAGACACTGATTTCCATCTGATTCTTGCTCTTGAGAGACAGTAAAGAGGAAAAGGGAATGAGCTTTGGTCCTCAGTCCTAAAATCCCTACCCACCTTTTATTTAACAAAACTTAGAACCTGTCTTAGAAGTGAATGTTACCTATATAGAATAAAGAAATGATGGCTTGTTGCTGAAATGTCAGAGGACCTTGCAGGGACTTCTGAAAGGTTAATGTGTTCCCACACAGGGAATAAAGGGCCAGCACCTGGACCTAAGAAACCTAGATTCAAGTCCTAGCTCTACCAATCCATGCAATTTTATAAATGATTAAACTCTCTAAACTTGTAATTGCTCACCTAAGAAACAACTGATCAACTAACCCATAGAAATTTTATGAGGACTATATATATGATCATGTAAAATAATGTTTTAAAGTTATAAAATATAAATCTGTTCTTGCTGTCTCTTGGGATTTACCAGTAGAGACAATTTAAAAATAGGAAATTAAATGACATTCAAAATATTAAATGGTTAAGTGTATGTTTTATGAAATTATAAATGCAAGTGTTCTTTAGATGTAAAGCCTAAACCTCTCATTCTCTCCCCACATTTGTTTTGGTCCCTGCTGGCAGTGTACAGATCTAATTTTGTTGATGCTGAACTAAAGGCCCTCTACCATCAAGCAGAGAAAGAGAGATTATCAGTGGGTGGGAGGGTAGAGACAGGCAGGAGATGCCAATTTCTTGAAGACTGATAAAAATGAAAAAGCCGCTAATGGGAGCCAACTGTGTCATGTGGAGGAAAGAGCAAAAAAAAAAAAAAAAAAAAAAAAGAGACTGACATCCTCCAGAAAATGTGGCTCAGTATCAGCCCCTATGTTAGCTGAAATGTGCTTCCTCTCTCGAGAAATACAATGTCCTAGAGGATAGATGTACCGAGTTCCTTTTTCTATAGTTTGAGGTAAGTGAGAGAAGAAAGTGAAGTTGCTCAGTCGTATCTGACACTTTCAATCTCATGGACTGTAGCCTACCAGGCTCCTCCATCCATGGAATTTTCCAGGCAAGAGTACTGGAGTGGGTTGTCAATTCCTTCTGCAGGGGACCTTCCTAACCCAGGGATTGAACCTGGGTCTCCCGCACTGCAGGCAGATGCTTTACCATCTAAGCCACCAGGGAAGCAAGCAATGGAAGAAAAACCAGTATTCCTCACTACAGGGAACAAATTTAATTCATTAATTCATTGTCATCCATTTATTTTGGAAAAATTTACCTTCTTGGTTCTGTAAATCTTTATTGAAAACTACTATCTTAGAATTTCTTTTCCTTTGTGATTCTGTACTACTGGCACTGCTAAAATAGAAAATAAATTAGAAGAGGAGCCAATATGCATAAAATCTAAGTACCTTCCTGGAGGTAAGCAAATAGAATTCTCTACCAGGTCGTTGGGAATCAAAGTCAGGAGACATGTACTGGTGGACAGGTTGGCTCAGAACATAAAAGCACAACAAGAATCCTAATGCTGGTTACTTGAAGGCAGTGAGTCAAGCTGCTGAACTAATCTCAATACAAGGAATACAGCTTCTGTGGAGGATACCTACCATCTTCTTTGCATGAAGCTAGTACCAGAAGACCTAGTGCATAGCTTGAGTTCTAAGAATAAAGACTGAGATTAGCTAAACGAACAGAGAAGGTAAACTTTTTCTTTTCAGGTTACTCATCTCTAAAATGGGGTTAATAATATTATTTATTTATATAAAATTATAATTAATATTAAATGAATTAAAGCATGTAGTGCTTTTATCTGGCACTTAAGTAATAAATAATTTTATAAACTGCATAATAAATCATTATGTTACTATGAAGATTGTTAAAGTGGGAAATAATTTTAATTGCAAGAAAATATATACTTTTTATAGTATAAGAATGTTTTTGCTAATTACCAAGCAGTGGGCTAGGAATGGCTATTGTTGTTGATCAAGGCTATACTTTGAACAACTACAGCCAGAGATGTTTAATAAAGATACATTTTTTTTCTGATAGTAAGTCCATCCTTTAGCTTGTAAACAATTTGGATTTATTCAAATGAACATAAACATACAACATAAAACCATTAAAGCAATGTTGGCAGAAGACAAAACACAGAAGTATTAGACTTGAGGGAGAGGAAAAGAGAAAAAAAACATGTATTGAAGGCAGGCATTATATATGACAGTTTTTAGGTTTTTTTATACAACCCAGAGTAGGAAAATATTCTACATTGTAACTAAGGCAGGCATTATACATGACAGTTTTTGTTTTTTTTCCTACAAACCAGAGTAGGAAAGTATTCTACATTGTAACCAAGTACAGAGACACACAAAAATCATTTCCTTTAGTAACATTTTTATTACTTTTGCTCTCTGCCCTTCTACCCTTTACTTTTGTCTTCTATGCTGTTTTAAGAGAAATTGTTTCTCTAAACTGAATTAAATACAAATATATGAAGACATTCTATGCAGTTGTAATAGTGTTTCAAAGCACTATTTTTAAAAAGCTAATATGTGGAAAATAAATTTAAGGGACTAGATCTGATAGAGTACCTGATGAACTATGGACGGTGGTTTGTGAAATTGTATAGGAGACAGGGATCAAGATCATCCATCCCCAAGAAAAAGAAATGCAAAAATGCAAAATAGCTCTCTGAGGAGGCCTTACAAATAGCTGTGAAAAGAAGAGAAGCAAAAATCAAAGGAGAAAAGGAAAGATATACCCATTTGAATGCAGAGTTACAAAGAATAGCAAGGAGAGATAAGAAAGCCTTCCTCAATGATCAGTGCAAATAAATAGAGGAAAACAATAGAATGGTAAAGACTAGAGATCTCTTCAAGAAAATTAGAGATGCCAAGGGAACATTTCATGCAACGATGGGCTCGATAAAGGACAGAAATGGTATGGACCTAACAGAAGCAGAAGATATTAAGAAAAGGTGGCAAGAATACACAGAAGAACTATACAAAAAGGGCCTTCATGACCCAGATGATCACGATGGTATGATCACTCACCTAGAGCCAGACATCCTGGAAGGTGAAGTCTAGTGGATCTTAGGAAGCATCACTACAAACAAAGCTAGTGGAGGTGATGGAATTCCAGTTGAGCTATTTCAAATCCTAAAAGATGATGCTGTGAAAGTGCTGCACTCAATATGCCAGCAAATTTAGAAAACTCAGCAGTGGCCACAGGACAGGAAAAAGTCAGTTTTCATTCCAATCCCAAAGAAAGGCAATGCCAAAGAATGTTCAAACTACCACACAATCACACTTATTTCACATGCTAGCAAAGAAATGCTCAAAATTCTCCATGCCAGGCTTCAACAGTGTGTGAACCAAGAACTTCCAGATGGTCAAGCTGGTTTTAGAAAAGACAGACGAACCGGAGAACAAATTGCCAACATCCACTGGATCATCAAAAAAAAAACGAGAATTTCAGAAAAATATCTACTTTTGCTTCACTGACTATGCCAAAGCCTTCGACTTGAAAAAGTTGGTTTAAAGGTCAACATTCTGAAAACTAAGATTATGGCATCTTGTCTTATCCCTTTATGGGAAATAGATGGGGAAACAGTGGAAACAACAAGAGACTTTATTTGTGGGGGCTCCAAAATCACTGCAGATGGTGATTGCAGCCATGAAATTAAAAGATGCTTGCTCCTTGGAAGGAAAGTTATGAGCAACCTAGACAGCATATTAAAAAAGAGACATTGCTTTGCCAACAAAGGTCCGTCTAGTCAAGGCTATGGTTTTTCCAGTAGCCATGTATGGATGTGAGACTTGGACTATAAAGAAAGCTGAGCGCAGAAGAATTGATGCTTTTGAACTGTGATGCTGGAGAAGACTCTTGAGAGTCCCTTGGACTGCAAGGAGATCCAGCCAGTCCATCCTAAAGGAGATCAGTCCTGAGTGTTCATTGGAAGGACTGATCTTGAAGCTGAAACTCCAATACTTTGGCTACCTGATGCGAAGATCTGACTCATTGGAAAAGACCCTGATGTTGGGAAAGACTGAGAGCAGGAGGAGAAGGGACCAACAGAGGCTGAGATGTTTGGATGGCATCACCAACTCAATACATGAATTTGGGTAAACTCTGGGAGTTGGTGATGGAAAGGGAGGGTTGGCCTTTTGTAGTTCGTAGAGCTGCAAAGAGTAGGACACGACTGAGCAACTGAACTGAACTGAACTGAACATGTTAGAGGATGATGCAATGATATTTATGAAAGAAAGATAGAGGGAAAGAGAGAAAGTCAGAAATTGAGACAGAAAAAGAAAGAAAAAAGAGAAGGGGGGGAGAAAAAAGTCACTAGAATTTGAGCATATATAAACAGAAATAAAAATTGGAGCAAATAGTGTTAGTTTCTAAATTCTAATGGTATTTCCTAATTCTAAATGTGATGTATGATGATTTCCTCTTACTATAGTTACATGAATTTTAAAACTAATTTCAAAATACATATCTACATGAGGTATATTGTACTTTTTATAATTATGTTTAAAGTCATGTCTGGAGATGTTTATTACATATTATATATTTAATAATGCATGTCATTAAGCCATGTGTGAAAGACCTGTGTCTTTATCAGTGACCCTTTGACAAATCATTAAATACAATTTACATGGGGTTCCCTAAAGGCTATAGCAAGGAAGACTGATGCCAAGTGGAAAGACAAGTAGAATTCATTATACTACTGTTTCTCAAACTTAACTAAGCACAAGAATTACCTGCAGGGCTTGTTAAAACAGATTCCTAGGCTCTATCCCTGGAGTTTCTGATTTAGTAAATCTGGAATGGGATTTAATTGCTTCATATCTCTAACAAGTTCTCTGTTATTCTGATGTTATTCCTTCCAGGACAAAACTTTGAGAACCACTTTGAGAACCACTTCTTACCCAATGTGTCTTAGTCTTAAACAGTAATTTATTCACAACAGGCTGCCCATAAAACTTCAGCGTTCATGTCCACATTCTTTCTTCCAGAGTCGTTGTGAGGTACTACTTTGGGCTTCCCAGGTGGCTAGTGGTAAAGAACCCGCATGGCAGTGCAGGAGATGTAATGTAAGAGACCGTGCGGTCAGTCCCTGGGTTGGGAAAATCCCCTGGAGAAGGGCACGGCAACCCACTCCAGTATTCTTGCCTGGAGAATCCCCATGCGCAGAGGAACCTGGAGGGCTACAGCCCATAGTCATCAAGATTCAGACATGACTGAAGCAACTTGGCAGGTACACACAGCTGCTATTCTTACTTACGAATGAGAACAGAGAGACACAGTGCTATGACTTAAATCAACACAGCTAATGAAATCTTACTTTCAAATTGATTTTCTGATATCAAATTGTATAATCTTTCTTCTACTTTAAATTTTGTAGGGCATTGGAAAGGGAAGAGAGAAAATCCCATGTGGTGAATTAGCTAGGGAACCAAAAACAAATTAATGATAGGCTTGATAAATAGCATCAAGAACACAATTGAAATTGAATGGAATTGAATTTGTAATGATCAGTTTTGCACTATTTTTACATTTTCGAGTAATAAATGCAGTGTCACCATGGGCTACTGATACTTCCAACAGATCTGTGCCTTTTTGGAGTAGAATAGAATTCTTTAATTACTAGCAGAAACTTTGTATATATCTATTGTATCTATGTATCACTGATGGATACATAAAAGTTAACTATATATAGCTTTTTGGTACTTAAATCAGAACATATCACAATTGAATTATAAAAACATTTTGAACACTGATGTTTTGAAAAGAATTTGACAGATTTAAAAAGAAATGTGGCGCTTTAAATGCCTTAAGTTTTAACATCTATATTTCAACATGTTATCAAAATTAATGAAAATTAAATGTTGGCATATGTGGTTGCATAAAATACTGTAATTCTGGTTTTGACTTTTAGTCAAATTCAGTTTCTTCATCAGCTGGCAATACAGTTTGGAAAGACTGGATTATACATAGCTCTGATTGTTACTACATAGATTATACTCTTAATCAATTTAAATGAGGAAGTTATGGCCAAAGATATTTTCTAAATTGTTCTGTCATTTAGTGAGTAGACATAGCCAATCTCCTGTGAAAATCTGCAAAACCAAAACAGTGGGCATCTGTTCTTCCAGAATAAACTGAAATGCCACTATAACAGCATTAGGAACATACAATTCAGTATTAGGCAAATGGATTTTGGACCCTGTCCAAGGGATTTTATTACTATAAACACCAGAAGTTCTATTCGTTGCATTGTTTCATCCATTACTGTGAGAACAGCATTGTATTAGAACTTTCTTGTTCCTATAAGGGAACAGTTTTATAGCAGCTACAGAAATATTTTTCAGATCCTTTCTAGGGGGTTAGAGGGGAAGGGAGTGGGTTCTGCTGGTTATAGCTATAATCATCTATCATTAAGGACAAATTATCAACCTATGGAACAGTTCCTCTGATCAGTATTTCTGACTACGTCTCAGAAGAGAATGTGATATCTAGGTTTTTAAAGTTAACAACTATTTGCTTTCATATTCTTTTTTTTGATGATGAGTTAGAAGTCAATATTTTTTTAAAGGCTGGAGTTTTATAATACTTTTTAATAAGCCTGAAGTGATTAATTCATGAAATCTTGTTGTTGCTCGTGTGAAGGACCAAATAAGAACAATTAGATGTCTTTTGTTGTGTATGCAATTATAGCCATTAAATATTTTATGATATTAATTCTTCTCCCCCAGATTGTTGTTGTTGTTCAGTGGTTAAATCATGTTCATCTCTTTGCATCCTATGAACTGCAGTACACCAGGCTAACCTGTCCTTCACTATTTCATAGAATTTGCTCAAACTCATATCCATTGAGTAGGTGATGTCATCCAACCATCATATCCTCTGTTGCCCCCTTTTCCTCCTATCCTCAGTCTTCCCAGCATCAGAATCTTTTCCAGTGAGTTGGCTCTTTGCATCACGTATCTGAAGTATTGGAAATTCAGCTTTAGCATCAGTGCTTCCAATGAATATTCAGGGTTGATTTCCTTTAGGATTGACTGGTTTGATCTCCTTGCTGTCCAAGGGACTCTCAAGAGTCTTCTCCAGCACCACAGTTCGAAAGCATCAATTCTTTGGTGCTCAGGCTTCTTTATGGTCCATCTCTCACATCCATACATGACTACTGGAAAAACCATAGCTTGGACTAGATGGACCCTTGTTAGCAAAGCGATGTCTTTGCTTTTTAATACGCTGTCTAGGTTTGTCATAACTTTTCTTCCAAAAAGCAACTGTCTTTTAATTTCATGGCTGCAGTCACTGTCCACAGTGATTTGGGAGCCCAAGAAAATAAAGTTGTCACTGTTTACATTTTTACTCAGCTATTTGCCATGCAGTGGTGGTACTGAATGACATGATCTTAGTTTTCTGAATGTTGAGTTTTAAACCAGCTTGTTCACTCTCCTCTTGCACCCTCATCAAGAGGCTCTTTAGTTCCTCTTTCTGCCATTAGTGTGGCAGGATATGTTTTGTAATGTCCATGACATATTTTTAAATTACTAATGAAAGAAATCCTAAATCTTATGTAGTTATCTTATATTGCTACCTTGCTACATTGCACAATATTCATGTTGAATTATATTTAACTCCTCCTCCTTTTGCAAGTTTACAGTGCTGTCTGGTTCTATGTCATTTGATAGATGCTTAGTCAAAGATACATTATTTATCCAGAGGTAGCCGGGCCATTTATTAAGATCAGTATAAAACAATCATAAAGTGATATTCATATTTCTAATTGATTGGAAATATAATTATTTATTCAAATCTCACACTACCTTAACTTCCTCTAAGAAATGAAATTGTATATGGTATAAAAAGAAAACAAGTAAATGTTAACTTGGCAATATTAAAGAAAATAACAAGAAAATATTTTGTTACTCATCCACACATCTTTCAAAACAGCAATAAGTATATGAGTTTTCTCTTAGTTTATATATGTTCAGGTTAGGGGGTAATGAAAATATGTGAACCAGCTTTAGCAATGTTTAAAGTCAAGCTCTTCATACAAGTGAGAATTTTTCATATAACTTTAAGAAGTAAAATAATTTTTACAGAAGTTTCCCAAGTATAATTAAATTTATTTTCTATAACAAAACTGACAAATTAATATAACATTTACCTCAATGATTTTGTTATCTTTGAAATAGTCTCTTCAAATGCTAAGTTTCTCTGAGATTCAACAGGATAAATGAATTCAGTTGTTTGCAGCTATTCTTCTCAAAATGTTTGTGTTAAACACTTCCTTACTCTTTAAGTTAGTTAATGATTCTCCTGCTTTGTATAATTCAAAAAAAAATCATTGAAACCTTTGCTTTTCCCTTCTCTCCAATAGACCTTTGTACTTTTTATATTCTTGTAACATATTTTTACTGTATGAGCCACCAGGGGAGCCCGACCATATTTTTTTTAGTGGGATGTTGGGAAAAAAAAAATAAAGTGCTTAATGCCTGTGCATAAGCCACCTGTTTTTTAATCCTTATTTCGTTATTTTAAATACTTCTTAACTATCCACCTCTTAGATATGTAGTCCCTGCACAACTCTCTTGCCTTTCAGAAAAATTCTTTCTCTCATGTTCACGCTTTTATTTTTTCATTTCCATCCACTGTTAATCCCTATTTTTGAAACAAAACAGATTTTGTTTTGTTTTAAAACAAAACAAAACAGCCCAGAAGTGAATATATTTATAACTTCTCTTAATCAGTGTTTATTGCAAATCCTATAAAGTGATAGCTGGCATGCAGTTTGTCTTGCCATGCAAACAGCTAGAAATCTGGACAAATATATGAAACAGTGTTTTCACTAATTGCAGTGATGGAAATTACAGCATTATGGTTCATGAAAGAATGAGGTGAGTTCCACAATTGCTCTGCTTTTTTGTATGAAGGGGACACAAGTTCTGGATTACTGTGTAAGAGAGAGAAGCAAAGCAGAACCTGGGGTCAATTGAAGAGACACATTGGAGTTTGAGAGACTGAGGCTGATATAATTTACAGGGTAGATTATCAGAAAAAAGGGAGTTTGGAAAAAATGCATACAGTGGTCCTCTTTTTTTTTTTTTTTTTCCTTGGCGGAATGTTAATCTGTATCTACATATGGTAAATCTCCCAAAGCCGAGCAAAACCATCTGCAAGAATGCTTTTGAACTGTGGTGTTGGATAAGACTCTTGAGAGTCCCTTGGACAGCAAGGAGATCCAACCAGTCCATCCTAAAGGAAATCAGTCCTGAATATTCATTGGAGGGACCGATGCTGAAGGTGAAACTCCAATACTTTGGTCACCTGATGCAAAGAACTGACTCATTTGAAAAGACTTTGATGCTGGGAATGATTAAAGGCAGGGGGAGAAGGGGACGACAGAGGATGAGATGGTTGGATGGCATCACTGACTCAGTGGACATGAGTTTGAGTAAGTTCCGGGAGTTGGTGATGGACAGGGAAGCCTGGCATGCTGCAGTCCATAAGGTAACAAAGAGTTGGCCACAACTGAGCGACTGAACTGAACTGAACTGGACTAATTCCCAGGCTACACATAGAGATAAAAGTTGTTCAAATTTTACCCAGAGAGAGTAAAGAAACCTTGTTTAACTCTTGTACAATCAATAGAAACCTCAAAGAGTCACAACTGAACAGTAAGACTATATTAACCCTTGAGAGAAGAGCACTCCATTCCTACCCTAACAAAAAACAATTTTTAAAGCCTCACAATATAACTTTACCGCCTCCCAGAGCAAACATCAATACTCTTTAAAGAAAGTTAACAAAATATGAACACTCAAAAACATGGCATATGCAATGTCTTGGATCTAACAAAACAATCACTAAACATGCAGAGAAGTAGAATTGTGAACCACATAAGAAAAATCTTGAATAGTCTAGATTTTAGAGGAAAGCATAATACAAAAAAGTAGAAGATATATAGATAAGAAGCAGATGGAACTTCTAGAGACAAAAAATGCATATAAATTAATATATATATTATCCACTGGGTGAGGTTAGCAGCTGATATGGTACTGCAGGTCAAAATAGTAGTAAATGCCAAGAAATAACTATCGAGAATACCTGTGTTAGTCAGTTCAAGCTGCCATAACAGTATACTATAGACTGGGTGGCTTAGACAACTAAAATTTATTTTCCCATAATTATGGAGGCCAGAAATGAGAGATCAGGACGCCCACACAGGCAGGTTCTGGTGAGAGCTCTCTTTCTGGCTTATAGGCAGCTACTTCTTGCTATGTCCTCAGACTGTTTTTCTTCTGTGCTTACATGGAGAGAGAGTTAAGGAACTCTCTGGTGTTTCTTCTTAAAAGGACAGTGATTCTAATCAGGGCCCCACCCTTATGGGCTTGTTTAACCTTAACTATCTCTATATAGGTTCTGTCTCAAAATTCAGTCACACTGAAGGTTAGAGCTTCAATAGATGAGATTTGAGGAGACACAGTTCAGTCTATAGTGCCTGAACTGAAGCACATAGATAATTAAACTGAAAAAAAAGATAGAAAAATTAATTAACAAAGTTTCAGTTACCTAGGACAATAGCAAGGCACTAATATGTATGTGTGTGTGTGTGTGTGTGTGTGTGTGTGTGTGTGTGCTCAGTAACTCAGTCGTGTCTGACTGTTAGTGACCCAATGGACTGTAGCTTGTCAGGGTCTCCTGTCCATGGAATTTTCCGGGCAAGAATACTAGAGTGGGTTGCCATTTCAGATTCCAAAGGAACTTCCCCACTCAGGGATTAAACTTGTGACTCTTGTGTCTTTTGCATTGGCAGGTGGATTATTTACCACTGTGCCACCAGGGAAGTTTTAAGTTTCTAATGCAAGTGTATATACAATTTGAAAAAAAAAATCTAAATTTGTACCTCACAACAAAGTCAGAAATTAATTTAAAATTGATTTTAGGCCTGAACATGTAAGCCTAAAAATGTAACACATAGAAGAAAATATATAAGAATATGATGCTTTAGAACAGTTTCTAAGAGTCCATAGATTTCTTAGAACACAAAAAGCACATAACATGAAAAAAATTCATAAATTGAACTTATCGAATTTCTAGTTTCTGAGAGACAGCAGTTAGCATTAGGCACATAAAAAACGAACCAGAAACTGGGGGAAATATTAGCAATATACATATATGTATTTGGTAAGAAACTTATATCTAGAAATTATAAAGGAACAGCCCAGTTAAGAAAATGGACAAGCTATTTGAACAGATATATCCCAAAACAAGATGTTAAATGATTAATAAATAAATTAAGGGATCATTAACATCTTTAATCACTGCGGATTACCACTATAAACCCAATGCTGCTCAGTCACTTCAGTCGTATCTGACCCTGTGCGACCCCATAGACGGCAGCCCACAAGGCTCCCCCGTCCCTGGGAGTGGGGTGCCACTGCCTTCTCCAATAAACCCAATAGAACAGCTAAAGTTATAAAGGCTGATCATATCAAGAGATGCCAGGGATATGGAACAACTAGAATAATACATGACTCTTTGTTTTATAAAATGGTTCAACCACTTTAGAGAACAGATTCCACTTTGAAAAATGCAACATGTTCCAGAAATACCATGCCAGTATATTTTTCCAAAAGAAATAAAAATGTACCTCCACAAAAAGACTAGAACAAGAATGTCTTTAGTAGGTTTATTCATAATAGCCTAACCCTGGATACAATACAAATGTTTAACAGCAGGTAAACGAATTGTGATATTTTCATACACTGAAAGATTATTCAGCATTATAATGTTGCTACATGTAATTTGGAGGGAATCTCATAAAGCATTAGGCTGAGCAAAGTAAGCTAGCAAGAAAGAATATATAATACATAATTTCATCTATCTATAACTCTGCATCAGGCATATTAATCTTTAGTGACAGAAGACATATCGGTGGTTGTCTGGACTCCGGGAGGAAGGTAACTGAAAGGATACACAAAAGAAGTTTTTAGGGTGATAAACAATTTTTATATTCATTGTGGTTTGGTTTACCTGCCTGTAAATGTTGGTTAAATATCATAAAACTGTACTGTTTGCATGATGCATTTTCTAAGTATACATTTATTTACAAGTATAAATATATTTATATTTTATAGTGTATTTAAAGTAATATAAATATAGTAAAGTATATAACTTTAAACTTATCAAAACAAATAAATGTGATTGTGGTAGAAGTTGTGAAATTAAAATTTAGACGTGTAAATAAAATAGATAACTTCATGAAGTAGAGCTTGGCTGCTGGATTGGGTAGTCACTAGCCAAAACTGGCTATGAAAACCTTGATATATGGCTTTTCCAATTTGATGTGCTGTAGGTATAAAAATAAATACCAGATATCTAAGACCTAGTACAAAAAAAATGTGTAAATTTGTCATTAAAACCACATTATATTGATTTCACATTTAAATGATAATATTTGTGTATAGTAGGTAAATTATATCATTCAATCAATATTCAATATTCATATTCAATATGTTAAAGATATTATATGTTTTATAAATTATTTCATCTGTTTCTTCTAGATTTTATTTGGAGTACCGTTTGACTTGTATTTTTAACCAAGCAACTTGCTAGACATTTAAAGAAAGTAAATAATCCCTCTAAAACTATAGCTGTACTATTCTCAAATATGCTTCTACAATAAGGGCCTGAAATATTTACATAAATTATATTATATTTTAAGTTGCATTTCCTGAAGTGTTTTTTACAGATTAAGGCATGAGGAGATTTTTAGAAAATTTTTAGAAAATGAGGTTGGGAGATGTTGGATTAAATAACATTTAACGATTTCTAAACAACATGTCTTATAAGGACTTTATCATGCTAGTGTGTTCTGAGAATGTTCAGAGAAGGCTCCTTAATATATTCCTTTCTTTTCCCTTGACACAAATTAGAAGAGTCCTATTTAAGATTTTCAACAATAAGCATAATTCCTCTAAAACAAACTGTATATCTGAGTTATTTCAGAATAAGTGCCTCATACAAATTATGGGAATTCACATTCTGATGGTCTGGAATTACTTCTGTAATGGCTTGGATGAATATTAATCACTGATTTGATTGAATACTTATGCTTTTATTTTACTAATCATTGACTTGATTGAATTCCTGTGCTTTTACTTTCTGCTCAGATTATTTTCCAAATGTCAAAACAATTTTGTAAGGAAAAGAATAGAGAATGACTTCAAGTTCATTGTATGTCTTTGGATCCCAGATGTTTATATCTAACCAGAAGCAGTTTTTAATTTCTGAAAGAGATTAAATATCATCTCTGATTGAGAATTTTAAAAATTATTTTTATATTTACTCAAACTATAACATACACAAGGAAATTAACTTTCTCTAAATAGCAGTGTTTTCATTTATGTCATATATTTCTATAAACAATGAGAAATTAGCTTCTAGAGGAATTTATAATTAAAGTATACTCTTAGAAGACAGTTTCAAAATATATTTTTGTTGTAATAGTAATAATATAGTACTAGTAAAATTGGACTCATTGAACAATGTGAGTAAAATGATAAGCAATAAAATATGTGACAAATATTTTATGTCTTGAAGATAATCATGTTTAACATGCATCCAGTTAAAACTGTCCACATATAACAATTTCTAAATTTACTATGAATTATTTTAATTCTAAATAGCCATGAATGAATGAGCAAGTGAGTGAAGTTGCTCAGTCATGTCCGACTCTTTGCGACCCCGTGGACTGTAAGAATACTGGAGTGGGTTACCATTTCCTTCTCCAGGGGATCTCCCCGACCCAGGGATTGAACC
The DNA here is from genome assembly GCF_001704415.2 of Capra hircus. Lineage (NCBI taxonomy): Eukaryota > Metazoa > Chordata > Mammalia > Artiodactyla > Bovidae > Capra > Capra hircus. The sequence goes on along the minus strand of NC_030824.1, from coordinate 47,006,296 downwards.
TGGGACTCCTGCATTGGAGGCAGACACTTTAACCTCTGAGCCACCAGGGAAGCCCTCTAAATAGCCATACAACTGATTAATTCATAAGGTCCCATAGGGACCTATCTGGGTGTTTTTAAAAACAGAACAAACCCAAAATAATCTAAAAGGGAATGAAACTGAGAATAGATTGCTGATATTGCTACCATATTACTAGCCATTTGGGAGACTGTAAAATCCTTGTAACCTCTTTACAATTGACAGCTTTTATACGTCTTTATGTGGAAATAGTTTGGAATCATTATATCTTGAAAGAATAAGTAAAAAGGCAGTAGTACAGACTTTAGGCCTAGACTGATGAGATTTGAATCCCAGGTATACATCTTACTAGCTTTCTAAATTTAAGAAATTTGTCTCAATAATTCTGCCTCAGTTTCTTTATCTATAAATCAAGAATGATAATAGATCCCTTCTTGGATAATTACATAAATTTAAAAAAAGCACTTAACACATTGCCTGTTTTTTTTCTATTATCCTAAAATAATAGCAATTATTATTTTATAATTATTAAAGGCAATCTGATTAATTATCAACATCTTCACGAAATTGTATGATATATTTTCTAGTGTGCAGGGCCTCAATTTCAGATCTATATATATAATTTTATTGCTAAATTATAATAGAAACTATGATACATATTCATTATTTTCCTAAGCCAAATATTGCAGTACATAGAAATGAGACTTAAGAAGTTGAATAATGTAAGATATCAGTTTGGCAATGTTGCTGTGGAAGAATAACAATGGTAAAGGATTTTTTTCTCCTGCTTCTCATAGAGGAGTGAATCTCTTCCCTCTTCTTTTGAATTTGGACTGACCTGGAACTGCTTTGATTCATATGGCAGAAGTAGCATCATGGCAGTGTCAGAATTAGTCTCAAAGAACCACCATATATAAATAGTCACCCATTCTGTGAAGGAGATCATGAGAGAGGCCCTAAGATGTGTGGAGAAGGGAAGAATGCTAGTTAAGCTCAGTTCCTAGTCTTTCCACCAAGGCACCAGGCATGATAGTGAAGCTCAGTTGGATCTTTCAGACCAGTGCAGATGTCAACTGAATACCATGGACTCTAGGCAACGTAACTTTAAGCAGAAGAATCATGAGGCTGAAATCTGTCCAAATTCTCAACCCTCCAAAATGTGAAATTTAATATAATGGTAGCTGTTTTAAAGCACTAAACTTTGGCACACTTTGTTACACAATAACAAAGAGTCAAAGGAAGTTTCATATAGTCTAGTTTTAATAGTCTAACTGATCCAGGTAGTAGGATCCAGATATATATTAGACACATTAAAAAAAGATGAACATATTAAGGCAAGAATTTATAGTAGAAGGAAAGATGAACCCAGTTGTACTACATGCCAAGAAAGGTAGTAAAAATCGATCTAATAAAGAATATTATCTTGAGACAACCTTCAAATTTTAGTACTTTAAAAGTATCACAGAACATATACTAATAACAATGAAAAATAAATTTCTTTTTAATTTGCCTCTAAAATATCATTTAAAATACTGTGTATTCTCTCATAAGCAATGTAACATATTCAGGTAATCTTGATAAAACTTAAATCAATTGAGACCTGATGAAAATATGGACAAATGACTTTAATATCTAAATATTATTTAAATATTAGTGTCATACGTGCTATATAATACAATGACATATATTAAAAAGTCTGATTCTTGGGCTTGGAATTATCATAAAAATGGATAACATTTTAAAAACAATATAAATATGTATTTTAAAATGTGCAAAAATATTTTATTATTGTTAAAATCACATTTTTATGGATTTAAAAACTTTTTAAAGTATTTCTGTTGTATAGAGGAAATGATCAGTACATTTCAAAGGACTATAGTTAATTCTGTTACATCTTTTTGGTGATTATTAACATAAAGTATCCAGAAGAAATTTTGTCTTTAATATACGTCTGCTTGCTTCAATATTAATCAATAAAACCTTAGTGCCAGTTTTCATACCTTTTAGTCAATAAAATGAGGAATAAGTAAAAGAGATTAACACACTGTTAGTTTTTAACTTTTTCACTTGAATCAAAAAGAAAAAAAAACTGATTCATTTATTTCTTCTCATTAATTTTTTAACAATGTATTTTGGGAAAGGTGTGATATAGTAAACATCTAAGCCTTAATTTAAGCCCAAAATTTTATATATAAATACTGATCCCTCATCTATAGAACAAAGTCTGATTATTTAAGTTAGATTTAGATAAGCTAATATGCAGAGTACATCATGAGAAACACTGGGCTGGAAGAAGCACAAGCTGGAATCAAGATTGCTGGGAGAAATATCCATAACCTCAGATATGCAGATGACACCACCCTTATGGCAGAAAGTGAAGAGGAACTAAAAAGCCTCTTGATGAAAGTAAAAGAGGAGAGTAAAAAAGCTGACTTAAAGCTCAACGTTCAGAAAACTAAGATCATGGCATCTGGTCTCATCACTTCATGGGAAATAGATGGGAAAACAGTGGAAACAGTGTCAGACTTTATTTTGGGGGGCTTCAAAATCACTGCAGATGGTGACTGCAGCCATGAAATTAAAAGACGCTTACTCCTTGGAAGGAAAGTTATGACCACCTAGATAACATATTCAAAAGCAGAGACATTACTTTGCCAACAAAATTCCATCAAGTCAAGGCTATGGTTTTTCCAGTGGTCATGTATGGATGTGAGAGTTGGACTGTGAAGAAAGCTGAGCACCAAAGAATTGATGCTTTTGAACTGTGGTGCTGGAGAAGACTCTTGAGAGTCCCTTGGACTGCAAGGAGATCCAACCAGTCCATTCTAAAGGATATCAGTCCTGGGTGTTCATTGGAAGAAGTGATACTAAAGCTGAAACTCCAATACTTTGGCCACCTCGTGGGAAGAATTGACTCATTGGAAAAGACCCTGACACTGGGAGGGATTGGGGTTGGGAGGAGAAGGGGACGACAGAGGATGAGATGGCTGGATGGCATCACCGACTCGATGGACGAGAATTTGCGTGAACTCCGGGAGTTGGTGATGGACAGGGAGACCTGGTGTGCTGTCATTCATGGGGTCGCAAAGAGTCAGACATGACTGAGTGACTGAACTGAACTGAATTGCCATTTAGATATCCTAATTTTAGAGTACAATGTTATTATAGGCCAACACAGGAAGAGACAAGAAAGAAGACTATCCATATCTATTTACAGAAACGCATACTTGCACAAACATATATTATACACACACAAGTATCAAATCCATGTCTATAGATTAATGTGTCGTTGTGCACCTATGTGTATCTATTATTAATAAGAGCCCCAAAATCACAATTTTTACTTTGCCAGAAAAATAAATCATTAAATTTCAAAATGGAGGCAATTCCATTTTTGTTTAAAACAAATAAAATGCTGATTTTAACCAGATTTTTACTTATTCACAAATGTTGTTGACACTTAATAAAAATGCTATTTTGAGAAATAATTCTGAAGAACTCTAAGAGGAATGTCTTGTAATTTCAGTATAGACTGTCTGGAAGCTTTAGAAAACACTAAGTAAAGATTGAAAGTTCAGCAACACCACAAATTAACTATAAACACCAGTTAAAATTTCATTAGTATATCTCGAGGCAATGTCAGATCATTCTGGTTAAGATTTTCTGGGACAAAGGAGTTACTTTGCTTGTCCCTTTGCCTTGTACGTCTTTCCAGAAATTATTAAATTATCTTGCAGTTGTTATTGCCAATATATTTTTTTATTTACCATGCGCATTTCTAAGAAGTACGTAAATATACTTGTATGTGAAGTATACTTTACTCTCAGAGCATTAAGCTACGTATGGACACAAGAGATTCTCAACTCTGTCTTCTCAATAATACTGAGGACCGTCAATATTATGCGGCAAAAACCATCTCTTGGTCATGCCAATGAATGCCTGGAAGACTATGCACAGTTTACAAATTAGACATAACTTCAGTCATTTCTCTTCAGATTAAGATATAGAAATGAAAACAAGAGGAAAACCTAAAATCTGCTTTACCTGTGTTTATTTTAATGTAAATTATTCACAGCCTTTTTTTTTTTTTCTTTAAGCACTAACAGTGCTTAACACTAACAGCTTTATAATTGTCCTGACTTAGGACTCAATGAGAAAGACATCAGATAATTCTGCTTAAAAAATACAGTTGGGTATACATGTGGATACCTATGGTTGATTCATGTTGATGGATGGCAAAAACCAAAACAATACTGTAAAGCAATTATCCTTCAATTAAAAATAAATTAAAAAATACAATTGGTATAGCTAAGTGCTAGAGTAAGTTGTTTTGAAGGCAGATTAATTTGAAAAATATTTTGTTGAACACTGGTTTCTAAGTGTCTAACACGCTCTTCTGAACAAATTTTTGGTTTTAGCATTCTGATGATTTCGTCTTATATGATGACAAAGGAATGCCCACATTAACCCAGGCACAGATACATTCCAACTGATCAATGATTATTATTATTTCAGCTTGGAAATTTAAAACATACTAAATATATTAATACTGAGATGCCAGTATATTTGGGTAGTGAGTTGATACAATTAATTTCATACCAGGTAGAGTTTTCTGGTTATAAAAACATTTTGATATTTTAGAATTACTTAACATCTTTAAGTATTGTGAACATTTTGAATAGAAATCTTAGTTTGCACACACATAAAAGATACACACAAACATCCATACAGTCTGTTCCTCTGAATAAATAAGCCAAAGAGAAGTTGGTTTGGTCTCCTGCCTAGGTAATAGCACCTGGGGATATGAACCAGTGATGTCAGTGCCTTAGTCTGACAGACAGGAGAACAGCTCTATAAGAGGGCTGAGCTCTGGCCAGGAAACAGAGCAGCTATGCGGTACAGCGTGTAAACTTTGATGGCAAAAGTCAATCTAACTCAGTCACTGCACAGCCAACTCCTGAAAAATGGGATTCCAGTAGCAAAACTTATACTTCAAGATATGACATTAAACTAACATTGTTAATACATCATTATTTTCCACAGATCTTGGTTCTGAGAAACATTGCAGTCAAGTCTGGGGCTCTCTTGCCTTTGGATCAAGAAATCAAGAATAAAAGATGTAGGTAAGTGTTTAAACTTTTACCTTTTCTGTATTCAAGTGTAGGCTAGAGTTTATTTGTTAAAGTCTAGCATTGAGTACTCAATTTGACCTGTGTAGATGGGATAAGAAAAGTGGGATAAACTGCATCACATATTCTGAATTCCTTTAGCCAATGAATGAACATTGTAGGATAATTTATTTGTTGAGTTAAAGAATCTGTCATTTCTGCCAAATAAGTTCATGCATTTTGTTTACTGTCAGTATTTCATAACGGTTTGATTGTTTGCTTGATATTTATGTTGGTATGATGGCTTTGTTTGAGCAACAAATTTCATGAAACTTTTCTAGTTAAGTCTCTGGGTCTGGTATTTCAATAGATTATATTTTATTCTATTCTCCTGGGAGCTGATATTTACAGGATCTGAGGCCTAGACAGAAATGATTTTTGTGGAAGAACCCTGGGTCCCCTTTTAACACCTGTAAAGTGAAATGAAGTGAAAGTCACTCAGTCGTGTCTGACTCTTTGCTACCCCATGGACTATACAGTCAGTGGAATTCTCTAGGCCAGAATACTGGAGTGGGGGTAGCCGTTCCCTCCTCCAAGGGATCTTTAACAAATGTGGGAGAACTTAAATTTATAAAGACCCATTTGTTTCTTGTTTGGAAGTTAGTAGCTGTAAATGTTTTTCATAGTAGTAAACATTTAAAATATACTTTTTAAATGACTGTATTTAAAATTTAAATATGTAGAAATATTATGAGTAATATATAAATATATAATCTATGTTTTACATTAATGTGGCAGAGTTATATATTCAAATAAATTTTCAAAGTTGCTAATTTTATTTCAATGTTATATGATTTATTTTTGTATATAATATTCAAAGTAACCATCCTTTTGTCATGCTCCTTGTTTATATTTCTCTCTACTCAGAGATATCCATATTTTAAACAGAGATGTAACTCTTAAATATAGATTCTTTTTAATTACTTTTTTTTAAAGATAAAAATAGGAAAATTAACTAGGCTTGCTTTCAAACTTTACTTCTTTAAAGTGCACCTTGCTGATTATATTGCTTAAGATAAATCATTGCATTGAAAGGATTCTGAAAAGTTTTCCAAATTGTGAGTTGAACTAGTCAAAATTACACATACAGAAAAGATTCTCTGGAAAGTCAATTATATAATGATGGGATGAGACTAATGGCTGAAACTACAGTTAATGGCATTTGCCCTAGGGTTTTAATGTAACATAAAAGCAATGTAGGGAAAATTGTTGCTAGTCTAAATGGTAACCAACATATGGAGAGATTTGATCTGGGTTAAAAGGAAAAAGAAAATAAATTGAAAGAGAAAACTGTGGTAGAGAAGTTAGTGTACTCAGTATTTGATTTAATCCCAAATTCAGTTCCATATGTTCACTTGAGAGGATCTCAAGAGCCAAGAATACAAAATGCCATTTTTCGCTCTAATCACTTAGGCATGGTGTTCAAAGCAGAAGGTATTTTCCCACCAATTTGAATCAGAATATTGGCATTTATTTCTTTAGAAATCTCCACCATCCTCTAATAACTGAATAGTTAGAAAATAACTTTGTTTTAGCAGTGTAGTATTAGAAGTATTTTATTAAATTCTTCAATTTCAAAGAACTTACAGTTTCACTAAAAATTGGACTTGTATTAAATATTCAAAACAACTGCTGGGAGAAATATCAATAACCTCAGATATGCAGATGACACCACCCTTATGGCAGAAAGTGAAGAAGAACTAAAGAGCCTCTTGAGGAAAGTGAAAGAGGAGAGTGAAAAAGTTGGCTTAAAACTCAACATTCAGAAAACTAAGATCTTGGCATCTGGTCCCATCACTTCATGGCAAATAGATGGGGAAACAATGGAAACAGTGAGAGACTTTATTTTGGGGGGCTCCAAAATCACTGCAGATGGTAACTGCAGACATGAAATTAAAATATGCTTGCTCCTTGGAAAAAAGCTATGACCAACCTAGATAACCTATTAAAAATCAGAGACGTTACTTTGCCAACATAGGTCTGTCTAGTCAAAGTATGGTTTTTCCAGTAGTCATGTATGGATGTGAGAGTTGGACTATAAAGAAAGCTGAGCACTTTTGAACTATGGTATTGGAGAAGACTCCTGAGAGCCCCTTGAACTATAAGGAGATGAAACCAGTCAACCCTAAAGGAAATCAGTCCTGAATATTCATTGGAGGGACAGATTCTGAAAATGAAGCTCCAATTCTTTGGCCACCTGATGCAAAGAACTGACTCATTAGAAAAGACCTTGATGCTGGAAAGATTGAAGGCAGGAGGAGAAGGGGATGACAGAGGATGAGATGGTTGGATTACATCACAGACTCAATGGACCTGAGTTTGAGCAGGTTCCAGGTGTTGGTGATGGTCAGGGAAGCCTGCATGCTGCAGTCCATGGGGCACAAAGAATCAGACACGACTGAGTGACTGAACTGAAAAAAATATTTAAGTCAGTATTTTTAATGTTTATTGGGTATTACATATGGTTAAGCATTTTAGGTATGGCCATTCTGACCTGTGTGAGGCAGTACTTCGTTGTAGTTTTGATTTGCTTTTCTCTAGCAAGGAGATCCAACCAGTCCATTCTAAAGGAGGTCAGTCCTGGGTGTTCTTTGGAAGGAATGATGCTGAAGCTGAAACTCCAGTACTTTGGCCACCTCATGTGAAGAGTTGACTCATTGGAAAAGACTCTGATGCTGGGAGGGACTGGGGGCAGGAGGAGAAGGGGACGACAGAGGATGAGATGGCTGGAGGGCATCACTGACTCGATGGAAGTGAGTTTGAGTGAACTCCGGGAGTTGGTGATGGACAGGGAGGCCTGGCATGCTGCGATTCATGGGGTCGCAAACAGTCGGACACGACTGAGCCACTGAACTGAACTGAACTGAATAATTAGCAATGATGAACATTTTTGGATGTGCCTATTGGCTATCTATATTTCCTCTTTGGAGAAATGTCTATTTAGGTCTTCTGCCCATTTTTCAATTGAGTTGCTTTTTCCTTTTGTTATTGAATTGTAAGAGCTGTTTATATATTTTGGAAAGTAAGCCTTGTTGGTCACATCATTTGCAAACATTTTCTATCAGTCTATAGGATATCTTTTTGTTTTGTTTAGAATTTCCTTTGCAGTGAAAAATTTTGAGTTTGATTAGGTCCCATTTGTTTATTTTTACTTTTCTATCTTATTGCCTTGGGAGACTGACCTAAGAAAACATTGGTATAGTTTTTGTCAGAGAATATTTTGGCTATGTTCTCTTTTGGGAGTTTTAGGTGTCTTGTTTTAAGTTTAAGTCTTTAAACCCTTTGAGTTTATTTTTGTGTAGAGTGTGGAGAAAAGGGAGCCCTCCTGTACTGTTAGTGGGAATGTCAATTGGTGTAGTCACTATTGAGAACAGTACGAAGGTTCATAAAAAAACTAAAAATAGAGTTGCTATATGATCCAACAATCCCATTCCTGGGCATAGACTCAGACAAAACCATAATTCAAAAAGTTCCATGCACCCTTATGTTCATAACAGTACTATTTACAATAGCCAGGACATGGAAACAAACTAAATGTCCTTGAACAGATGAATGGATAAAGAAGATGTGGCATACAGATTCAATAATTTTCAACCTTAAAAAATAATGAAACGTTGCCATTTACAGTAACACGGATGGCCCTAGAGTTTATTACACAAATTATCAGAGAAATATCATATGATATCATTTATATATGAAATCTAAAACATGACACAGATGAACATATTTATGAAACAAAAACTTACTTACAGATATAGAGAGAAGTCTTGTAATTACCGAGGGGGAGGCCAACTAGGGGAGAGAAGTACTGAGAGTATGGAATTAGCAGATGTGATATATTATATATAGGATGGATAAATAACAAGGTCCTACTGTATAGCACAGAGGAGTATATTCAGTGTCCTGTGAAAAAACCACAGTGGGAAAAAAATTAGAATATATATATATATATATATACACACATATTAAACTCAACTCATGTTTCTCTGCAGCAGAAATTAAGCACAACATTGTAGATCAACAGAATTAAAGATTTTAAAATTTAAAAAAATAAAAAAAATAAAATAAAATAAAAGTAAAATACTAAACAGATACTAATATAGGTGAGTAGGCATTCATTCCCTTTTTGCTGACCATGATTATTTTAATTAAATATTTTCTATTATAAAAAATCAAGAAATCCTTACTTACATGCTGAGATTCTTAAAAGAAACAAGGGAAGATTATATATGGGGATCAACCAGGAGGGTCAAAGGGAAACTTTAATATATTTGACTTAGTTTATTGCTTTATAGAAATAGCTCTGGATGTGTCATTTACCAAAAGACATGTCTATCTACTAAAGAAGCATAAAGAGGAATACCTAAATTTTCCCAATAATATATATATCACAATATACATGTATATAATGATATCACAATCATGTATATTTATAAGGGAACATTTCATGCAAAGATGGGCTCAATAAAGGACAGAAATGGTATGGACCTAACAGAAGCAGAAGATATTAAGAAAAGATAGCGAGAATACACAGAAGAACTGCACAAAAAAGATCTTCACGACCAAGATAATCACGATGGTGTGATAACTCCCCTAAAGCCAGACATCCTGGAATGTGAAGTCAGGTGGGCCTTAGAAAGCATCACTACAAAGAAAGCTAGTGGAGGTGATGGAATTCCACTTGAGCTATTTCAAATCCTGAAAGATGGTGCTGTGAAAGTGCTGCACTCAATATGCCAGCAAATTTGGAAAACTCAGCAGTGGCCACAGGACTGGAAAAGGTCAGTTTTCATTCCAATCCCAAAGAAAGGCAATGCCAAAGAATGCTCAAACTACCACACAACTGCACTCATCTCACATGCTAGTAAAGCTCAAAATTCTCCAAGCCAAGCTTCAGCAATACATGAACCATGAACTCCCAGATGTTCAAGCTAGTTTTAGAAAAGGCAGGGGAACCAGAGATCAAATTGCCAACATCATCGAAAAAGCAAGAGAAGTACATCAATGCTGTATGTTATTAACCTGCACATGAGGAACTGAACTGAATAAGTAATGAATATCAGTCAGTCAGTCAGTTCAGTCACTCAGTCATGTTCTACTCTTTGTGATCCCATAAATCGCAGGACACCAGGTCTCCCTGTCCATCACCAACTCCCGGAGTTCACCCACCTCATGCATTGAGTCGGTGATGCCATCCAGCCATCTCATCCTCTGTCGTCCCCTTCCTCTTCTGCCCCCAATCCCTCCCAGCATCAGGGTCTTTTCCAGTGAGTCAACTCTTCACATGAGGTGGCCAAAGTACTGGAGCTTCAGCTTTAGCATCAGTCCTTCCAATGAACACCCAGGACTGATCTCCTTTAGGATGGGACTAGTTGGATCTCCTTGCAGTCCAAGGGACTCTCAAGAGTCTTCTCCAGCACCACAGTTCAAAAGCATCAATTCAACAGTTCTAACTGTTGCTTCCTGACCTGCATACAGATTTCTCAAGAGGCAGGTCAGGTGGTCTGGTATTCCCATCTGTTTCAGAATTTTCCACAGTTTATTGTGATCCACACAGTTAAAGGCTTTGCCCTAGTCAATACAGCAGAAATAGATCTTTTTCTGGAACTCTCTTGCTTTTTTGATGATCCAGAGGATGTTGGCAATTTGATCTCTGGTTCCTCTGCCTTGTCTAAAACCACCTTGAACATCAGGAAGTTCACAGTTCATGTATTGCTGAAGCCTGGCTTGGAGAATTTTGAGCATTACTTTACTAGCATGTAAGATGAGTACAGCTGTGTGATAGTTTGAGCATTCTTTGGCATTGCCTTTCTTTGGGAATGGAATGAAAACTGACCTTTTCCAGTCCAGTGGCCACTGCTGAGTTTTCCAAATTTGCTGGCATATTGAGTGCAGCACTTTCATAGCATCATCTTTTAGGATTTGAAATAGCTCAGCTGTATATATAATATCAAATTAGGACAGAAGCACTATTTTTTTTTTCAAACTGGCATGATATTCCTATTTTAACTGTATCTATCACTGCTGAATATACTCAGTTCTTCTGACCATGTTGACATTATCATGCACTCTGTTAGTTTACAACTTACCAGAAAATATCAAGTGTACACATGTATTGACAAGTTACTGGACACTATAGGAAGTCCAGACAGAAAGATATCCTATGGTCATTAAATTGATCAATCAAGGTAAAGAGACAAGGCTAAAAAATTGACTGAAAGAACACAGACTAAAGTTAGAAAAAAACAAAACAAAACAAAACCACTCTTGTTCTAACTCAGAGTTCCCTTACGGTTTTTCTCGCTTTCCTTTTTTTCTTTTGTTTCATTTGTAAAATACTTGGCTCAAACCATACAGCTTTAAGGTGATTTCTGACTCTACAATAAAATGATGATATATATTATAAAATAAATAAATCATAAATCATATTCCCTGGATATACATAGTAGTTTATCTTGAAGAGAAAAACTAATATTGAGTGCTTTCTATGTGTCAAGCATAAGTTAGATGTTCTCACTTATATCATGAGCTATCCAAAAGAACCCTAAGAGGTAATATAATACTTTAAAACCTTGTGAAAAAAAATTAATGCCTTTTTCTGAGTTATGTCCAAATGGGTTACTTTTTTTTTAAAGAATGAGATAAAAGTTTCTTGTCATGAAGAGACCTTTGAAGATGTTATTTTGACATCCCTTTTATTTTCTACCTGAGACAGTGTTAAACAATTTCAAATATTACCTGCAGCCTCCTGCTTATGAAGTTTTGTTTTCATTCCAAATGTCCCAAATGTCTAACTACTTAGGACCCATGAGTGCTTTTCACAGCCAAATTCCATGACAGCTGCTTGGGAATACTTAAAAGCAAGGAAGGTTATCTGACTTCCTTTATTACCTTCACTGAAGAAGAAAGATCTGGTCACAATGAAAGTATTCAGCACTTTTTCACTTCATTCAAGGCACTAAGGATCCTTATTTTCCCATCTTCTCTATTTATTAAAAATAATAAAATTGCAAGCAAGCATATGTATTGTACAAAGTTCTCATAAGTATTTCAGTAGTGATGACATTTTGAAAAGGAATGGAAAAGTTCTTACTATACATGGCTTTAGAAAGAGTAATTAAAATTTACTAGTTCCACATTTTCAAAAACATGATTGATTGTATCATGGCAAATATTTTACAAATCCTAATATAATAGGAGTATTTCGTGTTTTTATAAAGACAGATGTTAATTTTCCTACACACCAAGCAAAGTAGTTAAGCTTAGTCAACATCATGCTATTATGTCTGAGGTGGACACATTGGAATCAAGTGGAGACATAATAATCTCACTTTTCTCATTTGCTATAAAACAGATGCCTAAGAGTAAGATTTTCATAAATGAAGAAGAAATAAGAAAGGGAAGTAATATTTATATATATAGGCTTTTATAAAGTTTTTTAAAATATACAATATTTGGATGCAGAGAACTGGACTAACCTGCATTTTATTGCATTAAAAAAAATACTGAGAGCAAATTTGATATAATTTTAAAAACTCAAAATACACTCTTGTTTTATTTCATAGGTTAAAAAAGGGGGTTAATAAAGGTCCACAGTCTATAAGTAAAATATACATGATAATTTCTGTTGCTTTGATGTTAGAACTCATTTAGCCCAACTCAATAAGCCACAGAGATGTTAAAGATAGAGTGCTTCCCTATTCTAGGGCAGTTTGCTGGCTGCTGCTCCTCTTTAGAACAATAGCATCCTTCAAATGAGAGAACTTTGCCAATATTTGATGAAAATTGAAATGACTATTTCATACACATATAATTGAACTTTCAAAGTCTGATTGCTAGAAAACATGTCCACTTAAATTTGATAGTATATAATTAGATTGCTTTAACTCCAGTTATAAGCTAAAGGGGAGTGTGTGTGTGTGAATACATGATTTTAAGTGTCAAAATTCAAACTATACAATAGAGGTAATAGAAACCACTAATGGAGAGATTAGGCATTAAGTTTCTACCATTGGGTTTGTTTATGTTTGTTATAAATTTACAAGATAGATTGTGCTCATTAAAAGTTAGAATACGTTAAAAAAAAGTCTGTAAAGTTATTTCCCTCATAATTTAATCTTCCAAAGGGATAACAATTTTTTAAATGCATACTTTTTGATTAATAACAAAAGTTCATTCAAAGAAGATAATTGAATCTGATCATTTATTTAATTCAATAATTACATATTTTAAATATTAAATAATATATTGGCATTAGGCATTTAATTAAAAATTTGATATGAAATATGAATATTTTTGTTAAAAGTAAATATTTTGGCAGGGAAAATATTTTAGAATGATGAATGAATATATTCTTTGAAATAAAAGAAAGAAATGAAATATATTTGTGGATACTTGGTAATAAAGGTACCATAGCAATTTATAGGAATTATTTATCATAATTTAAAAAATGCTTTAATGAAGATGTCAGCTCCTCCACTTCAGCCTAACAACTTCACGAGCATATCAGTTTCAAAGCCTAGTTGGAAGCCTTTAAATCTAGTACTGAGAAGAATGGGTAATTTAAGCAACAAATATTCCAAAGATGAGAGTCTTTTTAAATGCTCCCTTTATGTTCATTCTCTTCTCCCCAAAGACAGGCTCTTTACTTACTTCAAAGTAAGACTTAGTGGTTCTACTAACTCAGCTGGAAACTGATTAATATTTTTTTCTACCCCTTCATCCTTGAAATTTTATTTTTAATTTTCTAGTCTCCTTCCATTTACAACAATTGAAAAGGAAAAGTTACACATGGCTCTTTTGTGGACAACCACTTTGATAAATACTGTTGTAATTATTACCTTTGGCACAGCAATATGGCCTGGACATTCCACAGCCATGTGGTCTCTATTTGGAAGGAGGCCTGCACTTAATCTATGGAAATACAATGTAATATTAAGGAATCAATACACGATGAATAGAGACCAGCATTCACATAAGTTAAATTCAGAGTTTTCTTTTCTATATAAAACTGCTCTTTGACTCAGTATAGAATTACATGAAGAAAGAATGATTGTTGCAATAAAATATATTTTTAAAGCACATTATAAAATATAAATTTATAATTTCATGTATTCATATTTTTCTGGTATATATACCCATGAAATCTGAGATTTCTCTCTTTAGAGATCTTTATGTCAGTGACAACATGCTTTTGCCTGCATATAATAAATTGTTACTTATTTCAGTTTTTAGACTTAATGTTCAGTTGTATTTAGAACTTTACACAAAGTTTTTACATAAAAACTTTACACTTATAAACTTTGTTTTTTATACATATTATTTTGTTTTCTTTTTTTTTTTTACATATTTTTTCCATTGTACAAACTGTTGGGTAGTGGTAGCTCAATGGTTACAAAATGTGTCTGCAGTGCAGGAGACAAGGGTTTGATCTCTGGCAACCCATTCGAGTATTCTTGCCTTGAGAACCAAATGAATAGAGAAGCTTGTCAGATTATAGACCATGGGGTCACAAAGAGTTGGACACAACTTAGCACTGAGAATGCATGCACATAAATCATTACATGTGGAAATAACACTTTTCAAGAACATATCCGAAAAAAATGGTGGATAACTTTGGTAGAAATTAATCAAATGAAACCATCATGAACATTTTTTTATATGGCAATTGTCAAATCTTACAGTAGAAAATTTTTAAGTAATATTGGATTGTGGGAAAACCAGAAAGTCCTTTCACAAAAATTAACTTGTGTTTGTATATATGCATGTGATTTTCTTTCTAATATGTGCCCTGTAAAGCCTAGAAAAAAAAAAGTGAAATAGCTAGATGCTATATCATGCAAATTGTTGGGCTGAATGAAGCACAAGCTGAAATCAAGATTGCCAGGAGAAATATCAATAATCTCATATATGCAGATGATGGAGGAGCCTTGCAGTCTATAGTCCATGGGGTCGCAAAAAGTCAGACACGGCTGAGCAACTGACACATGCCGTTGACACCACTCTTATGACATAAAGCAAAGAGAAACTATGGAGCCTCTTGTTGAAGCTGAAAGAGAGTGAAAAAACTGGCTTAAAATTCAACATTCAGATAACTAAGATCATGGTATCCAGTACCATCACTTCTTGGCAAATAGATGGGGAAACAATGGAAACAGTGACACACTTTATTTTCTTAGGCTCCAAAACCACTGCAGATGGTGATTGCAGCCATGAGATTAAAAGATGCTCCTTGGAAGGAAAGTTATGACCAAACTAGACAGGATATTAAAAAGTAGAGACATTACTTTTGCAGACAAAAGTCTGTATAGTCAAAACTATGGTTTTCCCAGTAGTCATGTATGGATGTGAGAGTTGGATCACGATGAAGCTGAATGCATAAGAATTCATACTTTTGAACTGTGGTGTTAAAGAAGACTCTTCGACAGCAAGGAAATCAAACTAGTCAATCCCAAAATAAAGCAATCCTGAATATTCATTGGAAGGACTGATGTTGAAGCTGATGCTACGATACTTTGGCCACCTGATGGGAAGAGCCAACCCATGGGAAAAGACCCTGATGCTGGGAAAGATTGAAGGCAGGAGGAGAAGGGGACAACAGAGGACAAGATGGTTGGATGGCATCACTGACTTGATGGACACGAGTTTGAGTAACGTCCAGGAGATGGTGAAGCACAAGGAATCCTGGCGTGCTGTCATTCATGGGGACTCAGCGTTGGACACAACTGAGCAAGGAAACAGTTACAAGAGGCTACTAAAACATAATAGTCTTTTAAAGTATGACATTCTTTATGTATTCTAAATAACACACTAACATAGCAATAGAAGTACTTGAAGAAAGCTTTATAAACTACAGTTTTTCAAATTTGATAAAGCCCAAGAAATTAACTGAATACTATAAGAAAAGCAGTAAAATGACTAGATCCTCAAAGGAAAATGCAATGACTGTAGAAAGAAATAATAGAATTTAACTTCAACCTAGGGAAAGAGTTAAGAACTGTTTTAAAAGTAAATAATTATCACTAGAAATGAATAGCAGGTTGAAAATCCATAAAAATACAATAGTAAATGAACTGACATAGAATCAGAGAGTGTTATTTTGGGAAGAATACTTTTCTTTGAATCTGTTTGGCTAATCTAATCCAAGGGAAAATAACAGAGAATTAAATAGTTGTTCTGAAAGACTGTAATAAGCACAATGAACTGAATCCTTTGGAGAAAGTTGAGATAGGAAATGCTAACGATAGAGGAAGAGATAGTTAAATAATATGTTAAAAATAGCTTTATTTTTATGGTAATATTTGAGCAGAGAGGTAAAGAGTTTCCTCATTATATCTGTAGGAAGTTCTAGTCAAGGAAAATAGCAGATATAAACGTCCCAAGTAAGCACAGATTTGATGTTACTGAGAAACAGCCCAGTGGTTGAAATGGACTGAAAGGCAGGAAATAGTAAGATATAAGGTCAGAAAATGAGTAGATGAAGGGCATTTTGAGAAGCAGAAAAAGTCTTCTACAGCATTGCAGAGCAGTGTAGGGAAAGAAAGACTGAGATAACATATACATACACACAGGCAAAGTATTAGAGGCTCTTTATATAGAGAGCTCTGTAATTTTCCAAATTAAGAGGGCAGGGATTCAGAGCAAAGGAGACTAAGAAGGAACAACTAATGAGGTAAAAAGAGAAACTAAGTGAAGAAAATACTTTAAGGAGAGGAATCTTATCACCTGTGTCAAATGCACTTAATAAGTCCAGGAAGATAGGGGCAAAACATGAACACCTAAAAAAATGGATATCACTGGTGCCCTTGGCATGAACAGAAACCATGGAATGGAAGGTAAGAACAAAGTCTGAATATACAGAATTCAAGCCAAAATAACAAAAAAGGAATTAGAGACACTTTTCAGCAATCCTTTTCTAAGAGTTTTGTTGTAGAAAGGAGCAAGTAGAGTGATAGCTGGGGGACAGGTACAGAAGGGTGGGCTCCTAAAAATGGAAAATACTAAAGCAGGTATGAAGTCAGTGGAAATGATCTAGTAGAGAGGAGAAAAATGATGCAATAAATATAAGACAGATGAGACAATTATTCCAGTGATGTTCTTCATAAGTAGAAGGAGTGACCATAGTCACGGGCACAAGTGGAGGGTTTGGTGTTAGATTGGAACATAAATGGTTAATCCAAAATAATCAGTAAATTAATTCATTCACCATGTTTGCCAGGTACTGTTGTTTGTTCCTTTATTTTATAAGATAATGCAGATATAAAAATGAATAAAATAGAGATTTCATCTTGGGGATTAAGGTCCCATCATGGAGCTAGTAAATTTTAGTTTAAAAGATTCAGTTTTAATTTTAAAAGTTTCAGAGTTCAGTACTATCATGATGGAGAAAATGACTGAATACTCTAAGAGAATGAGTGCATAATGATGAAGGAGTTTTCGGAAAAGGACACTGTAGTAAAGTCCAGGTTTTAATGATGACTCAGAATGAAAGATGGAAAAAGACTGTTTTAGACACAAGACATAGTAAATTCCATAAAAATATGGATTTTTACAGGTTTAGTGTTCTACAGGTTTAATGGTTCTGTAAATAATGTTAATGGATTATGGTACATGTATGGTAGGTGAGCAGGACAGGCCAGTGGTGGTCACGTTCAAGATTTTGTTTACCCTGCTTAAAACAAATTTCATTTCTGTGTTTTTGGGGCTGAGAATCCCGTGGACAGAGAAGCCTGACAGGCTACAGTCCATGGGATCGCAAGAGTCGGATACGACTTAGCGACTAAACCACCACCACCACAGAGGTTGCCTGTCATTCATACTTGGATGGCTGCTGCTGCTGCTGAATCACTTCAGCTGTGTCCGACTCTGTGTGACCCCATAGACGGCAGCCTACCAGGCTCCCCCATCCCTGGGATTCTCCAGGCAAGAACAT
Organism: Capra hircus; assembly: GCF_001704415.2. Lineage (NCBI taxonomy): Eukaryota > Metazoa > Chordata > Mammalia > Artiodactyla > Bovidae > Capra > Capra hircus. The sequence continues at coordinate 46,988,179 of NC_030824.1, read as the reverse complement.
AGGAGTGGGGTGCCATTTCCTTCTCCAAGGCATGAAAGTGAAAAGTGAAAGTGAAGTCGCTCAGTCGTGTCTGACCCTCAGCGACCCCATGGACTGTAGCGTCCCAGGCTCCTCCATCCATGGGATTTTCCAGGCAAGAGTACTGGAGTGGGGTGCCATTGCCTTCTCTAACTTGGATGGCTAGCCAAGTGAAAATTAGGTTACTAATATAGGGATTAACAGAGAAAAATGTTAGAATATAGGTATAAATTTAGATGTATATATATGGTTTGGTATGAAAATTATTTTCTGTTGGAAAGCGTATCTAGAAAATCACAGATGCATCTGGGTCTCAGATCAGGTGTATACAGTCAAGAGCAGGGAGTTATGCTAGTTTTACATTCAGGAAACTGGTACAATTTTTGGAAATCTTTTAAAATGTATAAATTTTATAATACATTGTTTGGTACAGTATCTTTAAATAGAGCCAAGAGAAGTGATTTCTAAAGCTTAAACTTTATTAATTCAATAGTAAATGTATTGATGTGTAGGAGTTTGGGGGGGGGTAAAAAACAAAGCTATGGGCTTAGATGCAAATACTTAGATTCTAGAAAGGTGGGAGAGGGAAAGGACATAAACATCTCAAGAGTATAAAGGAGCTGAAGAAAAATGCCGGGAAAAACAGTTAAAGAAGAAATAAAACAATTCAATTAAGGAGAGAATTTCATAGGAGTGAAATGATGAGTATTCATAATGTATTAAATATTATAGAGCTTGAAAGCTATGGAAGTAGTTTCTTCAGTTGAAATTAATTTCTTAAATATGTTTTGCTTGTCTATAAGTAAGTTGTTGCAAGAAGATGAGGTAAAAATTTGTTATTTAAAAATGAAAACAGAAATCTCTCTGACAGATTAACTTTATTTTGGGGAAAGACATCGGAAAATTTCCTAGACAAAGAATCACAAAATTTAAACTTTTTGTTTAAATGTCTTTAAATACATTGTCTTTAAACACATTGTCACTATACCCTAAAACCTAACTTTATAGTTAAAATTTTGAGAATTTTCATAGACTTGGACAGTAGCAACTTTAGCAATATTTCTTTCTCTTTTTAAACCTTGACACAGATTAACATAAATAGACTTCTAAAGGTAATTGATTGTTTTCAGTTGAGTGCAGTGAAGATACTAATGCTACTGAGATGAGGTTTTTAAAATACTACACTCATAGCATTTATATATTTAAAAAAATCATGTCTTTGGATGTCTCAAAAACGGTGTCAACGCTAAAATTGTGTAATTAGAAAAAGATGTTTTTAATTCAAAAATTTTATTTCTATTCTATCAGTTTACCTATCATCAATTAATACATCAAAATGTTTTAGTGGATAGAATGTGAAACAGGATAAAAATTATTCTTACCTCCTCAAGTTTGTGGCAGTGTGTGTGTAAATGCACTCACAAATATATAAATATGTGTGTGATTCTGCAAACGATGAAAGGTTTTCTTGAAAGTATTGGGGCAGCTGTACTCTTTTCAGCCTGCTTCCTTTTTCATGAATACGAAAGTAGCATTTAACTTACCATTGTACTCAAGGGCTGATTTTATAAGCAGTAGAAAAGCAGCTAGGAAAATGATTTTGTTACTTTTAGCATGGCTAGGTAATTAAAATTTTCTGGTTAGAGATATTTGAGTGTTTTCCATGTTACTGATGATAGTTCTTACTAATGATATTAGTGCAGTAATTTTCTAATTCCAAATGTTAAGTATTTTTGTGTGGTTAAGTGATTTTGTTGAGTCATATAGATAAATTAGGTATGAAATTGAAGCTGTGAACATTTGCAGAAATTGTGTTCTTGTTTCCAGCTGTTTAACATTTCTATGGCATTTCCCCAACTCCTTCAGCTTTTATTTTTCTTCAAAAGTAGTATATGGGAAGGTATAAGGACTCCATGTTGTATCTTTCTCCTCTTACGTTAGAAACAAGAAAGGGACATAATACCAAACAGAATAAAGCTAGCAAGGTAATAGATGAGAAATACAGTTGGATCATAGAAACTGATATTATGGCTGAAAGGAACACTGAAAAGTAAAATATCTCATTTCCTCTTGGTCAGGAAATATTTCATTTAAGTCTCTCATAAAAACAAACAAACAAAAAATGCTACTTTTATCTTTGATGATTTCCAGAAATGAACTTCCACATTGCTCCCCACAGCCATTGATTGAAATGTATAATTACTATATTTGTGCAGGTTATTAAAACTTATTACTGTGAAGGTTAACTTGAATTCTTTGTAGTGTTCTTTAATATGTCTTTGAAGTAACAGTTGTTTTGAAAATCCCCATTTTTCTCAACAAAGAAAGAGTTGTTTCTTTCCATTTATACATAGTTGTTTCTTTTTGCTTGTTACATTTCTTTTGAATCCTTTAGATTCCTAGATTATAAATTCCAAGTTTTGTTTGTTTAAAATTAGATATGATCATTAATAAGCCACAGTGATGTCCTCCCAGTCTGTCAACAAAGTTTTTATCTATATAAATATTTATTGGTAGGAGGAAGTACTAAAAATACTATACTACATCGAGAGGCAGTTTTAACTATCCTGGGGATTATGGAAATCAACAAATTCTTTACACATTCTTAACCAAAAACAAAACAAAAAAAGAAAGAAAAAATGCCCACATATAAGTCCAAACAGGAAATAAAATCAAACCACTTATAGCCTATGAAAGTGAAAGTTAAGTCGCTCAATTGTGTCCGATTCTTTGCGGCCCCGTGGACTGTAGCCCACCAGGCTCCTCTGTCCATGGGATTCTCCAGGCAAGAATACTGGAGTGGGTTGCCATTTCCTTCTCCAGGGGATCTTCCAGACCCAGGGATCGAACCCAGGTCTCCCACATTAATGGCAGATGCTTTAACCTCTGAGCCACCAGGGAATATAATATAATATAATATAATATAATATATATATAATATAATATATAGCCTATACTTATCAGCAAAGCATACAACAAACTGTAGCTTCTGTGTATATGGGGAAATACAGATATCTGACCAGCAGAGTTTTCTGTTGAGTCTAAGAGTGTGTAGAACTAGGTAGGGATTGGGCAGGAGAGAGAGGAGTAGAATCCTCATGGTGGAGGAGAACAGAAAGCATTAACAAGGGTTATCCAAAGAGAAGGCTTCCCAGACTGTGCTAGTGGTAAAGAATCTGCCTGCCAATGCAGGAGATGCAAGAGACAGGAGTTCTATCCCTCATCAGGAAGATCCCTGGAGTAGGAAATGGCACCCCACTCTTGTATTCTTGCCTGGAAAATTCCATTGGCAGAGGAGCCTGATGGACTGTTGTCCTTATATAGCTGCAAAGTGTCAGACAGAACTAAGCTACAGAGCACATACACACACATACATCGCAAGAGAGAGTTTTTACATTGGTTCAGTTCAGTTCAGTCACTTAGTCGTGTCCAGCTCTTTGTAACCACATGGACTGCAGCACTCCAGGCTTCCCTGTCCATCACCAGCTCCCAGCATTTGCTCAAACTCATGTCCATTGAGTAGGTAATGCAATTTACACTGATTATAAAATAGCCAAAATAGTTCTGAGATCTAGTGAATCAAAGAATAAACTATTGTCCTTCTTGGATAGACATTACTTCTGGGAAAGGAAAAAGGAACACAGAGGGGAAGGTGTCCCTCATAAGTATGGTATCAGTAAAGTATGAATGCTATTAAAGAATGATGATATCAGAGATTCAGAAGAAATGTACATAACACACAATACACTACCAAAATGAAGGTGTATTTTCATTAAATATACCTAGGGGTAAAAGCAAAATAAAACGTACACAAACTAAGTTCAAATTAATTACCCAAAACATCTGTACTTAACCCATTTTGAATTGTCTACTGTTTTAAGATATTTCAATATAATAACATATATTACATTGAAATAACACAGCTCTCATTTAAAAATAGTGTGGGGAGGGAGGAAGGAGGGGGTGTTCAGGATGGGGAACACATGTATACCCATGGCGGATTCATGTCGATGTATGGCAAAACCAATACAATATTGTAAAGTAATTAACCTCCAATTAAAATAAATAAATTTATATTAAAAAATAAAAAATAGCATAAGAAGAGAAAAATAATTAAAACATTTTACTAAGTTAACATTATTATATTCTTGCTCCAACATACATAGATACATACAAAAAGACATGAAGGAAAGTAAAGTGGGATCTTCACCCCAGCTTGAATTCAAAGGAATTTAGGCAATGCCAAAGATAGGAAATAACACTGAAATCAGAAGTTCATAATTTCAAAATAGATATGACAATCAAAAAGATACAAGAGATAGCTGGTGGGTTGCACAAAAGAAATGGATGAAAAAGACAGAATTGTCTCCAAAAAGGGATATGAATTACATGGCATCCATTAGAGAAGAGTTTAATGAGTAAAATTACAATGAAGAATATATGATGTAGAACTGAAGTACAGGTCCCTTCCTGGCACTTTGTTAAAACCTCTCCAGTAAGTCTATGCCCCTCCTCTTTTCAACAAAACAGGTCTTTTGAAGAGCACCGTGAATTGTTCCTTGTTGTTCAGTCATGAAGTCATGTCTGACTCTTTGAGACCCCAAGGACTGCAGCACATCAGGCTCCTCTGTCCTTCAGTATCTCCTGGAGTTTGCCCAAATTTATGTCATTTCACATTGGTAAATCCACTGGATAGTGTTCATCCCTTGTAGGAAATCAATATTTCATATAAGAGGTCTCTCACTTCTCCTTGAGACTCTTTTCATTTTTAACTTGGCTTTAAGTATACTACACTTTGTCCTAATTCTGTTGTTTGTTCTATTTCTGTTACTGCTGCTTCTCCATCTCACTGCTGAGTTTTCTCATTTCCCCAACATACAAAATATTGGTTGCTGCAGAATTCTGTCCTCAGATATCATATTCTACATGTACTTGATCCATTTGCCTCTTTCTTATAGTCTGTGGTTTTCAATAACATTTACTCATTGACAAATATCAAATGTTAAGTCCAATCTCAAATTTCCCTTAAACTATACTCATAAAAAACTGCTTTAAACAACACTTACATTTTTTATATCTCGTCCTGCTCCTGGAACTTTATGTCCACTGTTACGGTTTTATCTTTCTCTATGAAACTGATCACTTTTACAGATTATATGTTTAATTATGTATTTTTTATTGTCTGTATTTTCTATAGTGTAAGCTCTATTCCTCCAGTACCTAGAGTTGTGTGTAGTGTATAATATGTGTTTTTAAAATGTTTCTTGAATATCAAATGAATGAGTGATCAATAAATCATTCAACTGTGGGCTCAAAACTCATATTTGTTAAGTAGGTATTATATTAATGCACATAATTTACTGTAGCATAAAGACTAATTTAATATTTTAAATATTATTTGTGAAGTTGGTAACTTAATTTCTTTCTGTGAGGCACTTTGGGAGAAGGTTAATATTAAAGAAATCTGATTTTAGGTTCATGTTTTGATTAAGGTGTACATGATGATATGTTTGGCCAATCTTTGGATGTTTAAATTTCAGATAGATTATTCAGTTTTACTAAGGATAATACTTCACTTTTCCTTTTAGATTGCTAATTTCAAAAATAATTATTTGGCTTACTTTAGTGCATCATATTTCAAAGATGTGTGTATGTGTGTAAGCAACACTAAAACAAATAAGCAGTTCTTAATTTCATTGAGTTTTTAGTTCACTCACTATGAGTAAATGTGGATTGGAACCCTCTGGAGATGCTATCAGGGTCCTGTTTCTATCCTCTTAATTATGCTTCAGTGTACAACAGGTAGACTTCCAGGCATCCGCACTGCAGTTCTTTGCCCATGGGTTCTCTCTGGCCGCTAGACTCTGCTTTATTTGCCCACAGTGCAGTCCAGAAGTGACAGGAAACTAATACTTTCAGAATTAGCCCTAAAAAGATGACTGATGGAAATTTGTGTATAAAATCCCCAGATTTTTCATACTTTGGTGAGAAGTAGAGAATTTCAGAGGTATCTGTGTATTCCACACCATTCTCAAATTTATCCAAAAGACTATATATATATATATATTTAATTGATGATGACACTGATTTTTCCTCTTTTCCTATCTTAATTCCCCACTCACTGTTCTAAGATCACCTGCCTATATTAGTTTCTTATTGCTACTATAGTGAATTGAAACACATTTAGTAGCTTAAAATTGTTATGCACCGAGCCCGTATCTCGGAACCGACCGAGAGAGCAAGTCCACCACAGTAATGCAAAGGCAAGAAGGGAGTTTGTTTATTCCTAGTGTGCTAGGGCCCAAGTCTCATCCGGCACAAGGGAATCCGACAAGAGCCCCGAATAAAGGAGTATGGCGGCTTATATACAGGCAGTTTTTTGTCTCAGTTACAGGAGTAGCTGGCATTACATGATTGGCCAGGCAGGATGAGCGCATATCCTGTCTGTTTCTGGTAGACATGACTCAAGTCCTAGAGCCCGTCATTTGGTCCCTAACAAAAACAATACAAAGTTATTATCTTTATAGTTTAAGAAGTCAGAAATACAAAATCAGTTTTGCTTGGCTAAACTCAAGGTGTTAGATGGTCTGTTCCATCTGGAGGCTTTAGGGGAGATGTGTTTCCTTGCCTTTGTTAGTGTTTAGAAGTCATCTTCAATCCTTGACTGGTGGTATTCTAGTTAGCATCACTCTATCCCCTTGATTCTATTGTCATATTTTCTTCTACTGACCCTGACTTGTAAAGATATTTGTGACTGAGTTTGACCCACCCAGATAGCTTAGGATAATCTCTTCAACCTGTGGTATTTAATTTATTCAAAGCTGCCAGTCTCTTTTACCACTTAAGGTAACATAGTCACCGAGGAGAAAGTCCTAGACGTTTTTGAGGAATTATTCAGCTTACCATATAACACAAATAAGTTAAATAACCTGAGACTTTGCTACAAATTCATCTTGATGATTGCTCTTGGTCTAGAACAGTTTATAACATAGTGTTCATAAATTTATCTGAATTTGCCAAGTTAGGAACAGAAAGTACCTTCACTTTTTACTACACTTTATGCTGAAACATCTTTGATTTTGTATGACAAGAGTAATTCTGTAATTTTAATAGTACTTCTGGTAATTTTGAGTAGAAAATGTACATGCATAAACAGTTTTTCTTGCATTCTAATATTTAGGGGATGGTATTCAAGATTGCTTTCTTAACATTTATTCCAACAAAATTTCAAAGGTTCTTTTATCTCATTAAGCTTCATTAGCTATCAGAATCCAAAGAAGATGCAAACATTATACGAAAAATTTCAAGAAATAATAATGATGTTAAATGAAATAAAAATTTTCACATAAAAGCCTAATATTTATGGAGTAGTTACTGTATGCAACACAAAGTACTGGTGATGTGTATGAATTATATCATTCAATATTCTTATCAAAACTTTAAGATAGATATCATATTACCTCCATTCTTCAGATGAGAAAAATAATGTTGAGGAAATTCGATAAAATCATATGGCTTAGAAAAGAATATATACTTAAATGTCTAAACCCTCCTGGGCAGGCTCTCTGCTAGCATATGACTAGTGATGACTTTGTTTAAAAAAAAAAATAGAAAATAATTAGAATTAGGGGAAAAAAAAATACACTCAATCTGGCAGACTAATTGGAAAATGTGCCCCTGCTTGCTGGAAAAATTAATTAGTTAAAATGTCATTTCTTCCTCTAAAATGACAGTACATTCTGGGCTGGATTTTAGCCCCGTTGGCCAGAGGCCCTTGTTGTGGACACAATCTGTACAACTGTTCACGGAAAAAGTCTCTTCAACTTATTAAGGAGTCTCTTCAACTTATTAAGGGGTCTCTTCAACTTAGTGTAGCCGGTGTCTCATTTTTGTCAATTGTGTCTACTGTTCAGATTAAGACACATACTGGCAGATGGATTACCAGAATATGTTTGCTTGAGAGACTGAGTGACTTTCTGGAGAAAAATTAAAAAAAAAATCATCCAAAGAGACACAGACTGAATTGTAAAACGTATACCCCAGTTACTGGTAACAAATACTTGGTGATCTGGGGAAAGGAAAATTCACGCACTTATTCCCTAAATTATTCATATTTTCATTTATTGAGTAATAATTGCATGCCAATAACATTTAACTGTAACTGTTGTTGTTCAGTCTGTAAGTTATATCTGACTATTTGTGACCTCCTGGACTGTAGCACTGTAGACTTCCCTGACCTTCACTATCTCCCAGAGTTTGCTCAAATTCATGTCCATTGAGTCATGACATCTCATCCTCTGCCACCCTCTTCTCTTTTTGCCTTCTATCTTTCCTAGCATCAGAGTCTTTTCCAATGAGTCAGCTCTTCATATCAAGTGGCCAAAGTATTGGAGCTTCAGCTTCAGCATCAGTCCTTCCAGTGAATATTCAAGGTTGATTTCCTTTAGGAGTGACTGGTTTGATCTCCTTGCTATCCAAGGGACTCTCAAGTCACAGTTCAAAAGCATCAATTCTTAGCTTTACCAGTTAATAATTGTTTGAGCTTTCATAGTTTCTTAACTTTTCTCAGCTTCAGTTTGCTCATCCATGAAATTATAATAATAATGCCACCTAAATCATAGCATTTTTATGAATATTAATTTATTATTCCTGAAGCATAATAATCACCATACTAACTTTTAAGTTCAGTTCAGTTCAGTTCAGTCGCTTAGTCATGTCCGACTTTTGCTACTCTATGAATCGCAGCACGCCAGGCCTCCCTGTCCATCACCAACTCCTAGAGTTCACTCAAACTCACGTCCATCAAGTAAGTGAGGCCATCCAGCCATCTCATCCTCTGTCGTCCCCTTCTCCTCCTGCCCACAATCCCTCCCAGCATCAGAGTCTTTTCCAATGAGTCAACTCTTCGCATGAGGTGGCCAAAGTACTGGAGTTTCAGCTTTAGCATCATTCCTTCCAAAGAAATGCCAGGGCTGATCTCCTTTAGAATGGACTGATTGGATCTCCTTGCAGTCCAAGGGACTCTCAAAAGTCTTCTCCAACACCACAGTTCAAAAGCATCAATTCTTTGGTGCTCAGCCTTCTTCACAGTCCAACTCTCACATCCATACATGACTACTGGAAAAACCATAACATTGACTAGACAGACCTTAGTTGGCAAGGTAATGTTTCTACTTTTGAATATGCTATCTAGATTGGTCATAACTTTTCTTCCAAGGAGTAAGCGTCTTTTAATTTCATGGCTGCAGTCACCGTCTGCAGTGATTTGGGGGCCCCCCCTCAAAAAAAAGTCTGACAATGTTTCCCCTGTTTCCCCTGTTTCCCTATCTAGTTCCCATGAAGTGATGGGACCAGATGCCATGATCTTCGTAGTCTGAATGTTGAGCTTTAAGCCAAATTTTTCACCCTCCTCTTTCACTTTCATCAAGAGGCTTTTTAGTTCCTCTTCACTTTCTGCCATAAGGGTGGTGTCATTTGCATATCTGAGGTTATTGATATTTCTCCCGACAATCTTGATTCCAGTTTGTGTTTCTTCCAGCCCAGCATTTCTCATGATGTACTCTGCATATCAGTTAAACAAGCAGGGTGACAATATACAGCCTTGACGTACTCCTTTTCCTATTTGGAAGTTAACAAAAAGCAAATGTGCCAGGTAACATACTAGGCACTATACATATGTACATTTTCTGCTTGCTTTGTCAGTTTAGAAAAAGAACGCATTTCACATTCAGTTCAGTTCAGTTCAGTCGCTCAGTCATGTCCGACTCTTTGCGACCCCATGAATCGCAGCACACCAGGGCTCCCTGTCCATCACCATCTCCCGGAATTCACTCAGACTCACGTCCATCGAGTCCGTGATTCCATCCAGCCATCTCATCCTCTGTCGTCCCCTTCTCCTCCTGCCCCCAATCCCTCCCAACAATAAGCACAGTGTGATACAGTAGCATAAAGAAGAAAAACTCACTTAAAATTCACAATTAAAACGAAGTCTAATCAAAGACGTGAAGGTAAATGTGTAAATTCAATAAAAATATGTGCGGAGAATACCAGGGGAGATCTTATATGTTGAGGAAAATGTATTCCACAGGAACCAAGATTATGTGCTAAGGACCAGAGTTGAGAGTGAAGAAATCTATTATATCCAGGAAACTGCAAGTAGTTCAGAATGAGAGAAAAACTGTAAGGAGGAGTGTAGGTAATTAAGAAAAATGGGACTTGAAACTGAAGCAGAGAACAGATTCTAATCTAATTGATCCTTTACATTACACTAACTGGGGAATATGGAGTCACTAAAAGAATTTAATCAGAGAATATAGTGATAAGCTTTGATTGTTTAAGACAACTCTTTATAGAATTGTATCATGACTTATAGTGAGAAAAAAAAAAAAGTATCCAATCAGGAGATGATAGTCACAGAGAAAGATAGTGGTAATGAAGACTGGGAAAGAAAAGAATAATGTCACAAGGTAATTAAAGATGTAGAATTGACAGTTCTCACTGATTGAACATTAGAGCTAATGATTGGTTATATGGTATATTATGATAGGAAATACAGAGGAAAGCGCAGAAGTTTGTAAGAGAAGATGAATAACTAGTTTTAACATATTTTAGACAACTTTGGTGCATTTATGTGGAAAATGTGGTCTCCAGACTTCAGGAGAGAGGAAGATATGAATTCAGAAGGTGTTAGTATCTGGTAACAGTTGACAGTATGGGGTGGACAAGATATCTAGGGAGAAAGTGAAGGCTGATTATGTGAGAGGGTCTAGGACAGATTTTTGGAAGGTTCAAATACTAATAGTCTAGTATAGAAAGCTTCCCCTGAAAAGGATGGGAGTGTGGTAGAAAACTCAGGAGAACTTTTGGTTTAGAAATCATGGTAAAAAGTGTTCCAAGTAAATATGAAGAGGTTCAATGCAAGTAGTGAGTGGGAATAGAAGTTTAAGTATGAGTAAGTAGAGTCAACAGTTATTGATATTTCTCTAAATAATTTTGATATCATTAGTATAGGATAATGCTAACACTAAAGCTAAAGTTGGCAGAGATGTTACTTTGCAAACTAAGGTCCGTCTAGTCAAGGCTATGGTTTTTCCTGTGGTCATATAGGGATGTGAGAGTTGGACTGTGAAGAAGGCTGAGCGCTGAAGAACTGATGCTTTTGAACTGTGGTGTTGGAGAAGACTCTTGAGTGTCCCTTGGACTGCAAGGAGATCCAACCAATCCATTCTGAAGGAGATCAGCCCTAGGATTTCTTTGGAAGGAATGATGCTAACGCTGAAACTGCAGTACTTGGTCACCTCATGCGAAGAGTGGACTCATTGGAAAAGACTCTGATGCTGGGAGGGATTGGGGGCAGGAGGAGAAGGGGACGACCCAGGATGAGATGGCTGGATGGCATCACTGACTCGATGGACATGAGTTTGAGTGAACTGTGGGAGTTGGTGATGGACAGGGAAGCCTGGCGTTCTGCGATTCACAGGGTTGCAAAGAGTCGGACACAACTGAGCGACTGAACTGAACTGAAATTAGTACAACTACTATGGCAAACAACATGGAGGCTCCTCTAAAAATTAAAATTAAAAATAGAATTACCATATTATTCAGCAGCAGCCATTAGTTCTACTTCCAGGTATTTTTCTGAAGAAAACAAAGTCACTTATTTGAAGAGATATATGAATTCCAGTGTTCACTGTAATTTACAATAGCTGAGATATGGAAGCAATCTAAGTACTCACTGACAAGTATATATATATATGTATGTAGTATTTTGTTTTCATTTCAGGAGTAAAGAAAAAAATAACATGATGAAGTAAAATATCCTAATATTGATTGCCTTATTTTAAACCAATTGAGCACAAACAGAAAAGAGGTTTAGGGAGTTTTGCCTTAACAGCAGAGACATAAAAAGAGTGCTTTCACATATATATGGTGGAATGTATGTGTGTGTGTACAGAAAATGAAGTATTCAGCTCAGTTCAGTTCAGTTCAGTTCAGTCGCTCAGTCATGTCCGATTCTTTGTGACCCCATGAATCGCAGCACACCAGGCCTCCATGTCCATCACCAATTCCCAGAGTTCACTCAGACTCACATCCATCAAGTCAGTGATACCATCCAGCCATCTCATCCTCAGTCGTCCCCTTCTCCTCCTGACCCCAGCCCCTCCCAGCATCAGAGTCTTTTCCAATGAGTCCACTCTTCGCGTGAGGTGGCCAAGTACTGGAATTTCAGCTTTAGCATCATTCTTTCCAAAGAAATCCCACAGTTGATCTCCTTCAGAATGAACTGGTTGGATCTCCTTGCATTCCAAGGGACCCTCAAGAGTCTTCTCCAACACCACAGTTCAAAAGCATCACTTCTTCGGTGCTCAGCCTTCTTCACAGTCCAACTCTCACATCTGCACATGACTACTGGAAAAACCATAGCCTTGACTAGATGGATCTTAATTGGCAAAGTAATATCTCTGCTTTTTAATATACTATCTAGGTTGGTCATAACTTTTCTTCCAAGGAGTAAGTGTCTTTTAATTTCATGGCTGCAATCACCATCTGCAGTGATTTTGGAGCCCCCCAAAATAAAGTCTGACACTGTTTTCACTGTGATGGGATCAGATGACATGATCTTCGTTTTCTGAATGTTGAGCTTTAAGCCAACTTTTTCACTCTCCTCTTTTACTTTCATCAAGAGGCTTTTGAGTTCCTCTTCACTTTCTGCCATAAGGGTGGTGTCATCTACATATCTGAGGTTATTGATATTTCTCCCGGCAATCTTATTCCAGCTTGTGTTTCTTCCAGTCCAGCGTTTCTTATAATGTACTACACAAATAAGTTAAATAAGCAGGGTGACAATATACAGCCTTGATGTATTCCTTTTCCTATTTGAAACCAGTCTGTTGTTCCATGTCCAGTTCTAACTGTTGCTTCCTGACCTGCATACAGATTTCTCAAGAGGCAGGTTAGGTGGTCTGGTATTCCCATCTCTTGAAGAATCTTCCGCAGTTTATTGTGATCCACTCAGTCAAAGGCTTTGGCATCGTCCATAAAGCAGAAATAGATGTTTTTCTGGAACTCTCTTGCTTTTTTGATGATCCAGAGAATGTTGGCAATTTGATCTCTGGTTCCTCTGCCTTTTCTAAAACCAGGTTGAACATCAGGAAGTTCACGGTTCATGTATTGCTGAAGCCTGGCTTGGAGAAGTTTGAGCATTACTTTACTAACATGTGAGATGATACCCAGCCATAAAAATAATGAAATCTTGCCATTTGCAAGTACATGGATAGAATAGACCCAAGGGGTATTAGTCTAAATGAAATAAGTCAGACAGGGAGGGACAAATACTGTATTCTTACTTATATGTGAAATCTAACAAAACAAAACAGATATTTAAAAAATGATACAGATTCATAAGTACAGTGAACAAACAAGTTGTTGCCAGTAGGCAGGTGGATGGGGAGATGGGTAAAATAGGTGAAGATTATTAAGACATATGAACTACCAGCTATAAAATACATCCCAGAAATGTACAGCACAGGAAATAGAGTAAACAATATAATAACTGTATGGCACAAAATGTATAAAGATATAGAATCACTTTGCTGTACACTTGAAACTAATATAATATTGTAAGTCTACTCCAAATTAAAAAAATATTGTTACTGTATAGCCTTTTATGAAAAGATAAGGTGATAAATTTAGCCACTAAAATATCTGAAGGAAGATAATCTCAAGCATAGAAAGTAACTATGGCAGAGGTCCTTCGAAGGGGACCTAGTATGGCTGGAACAGAGAGAACAAAACTGAAAGTAGAGGGAGGCCAAAAAATAAAGATTCATCCAATTATGTAAAGTCTCGTAGACTGTCTAAAGACTTTGGAATTTACCCCATTTAGTAGAGAAACATTAAATGGATTAATAGGAATAAGATTTATATTTATTATTTATATTTTTATGTTATAGTAATATCTTCTGGGTTGAGAAAAGATATTTGGGAGAGAAGTTGATATCTTAGTGTGCTTAGATTTCTATAACAAAATATCCTAGACAGGGTAGCTTATACATAACAGAAACATTTCTCACAGTTCTGAGGCTGGAAGCCCACAGTCACATCCCAGCATGATTGATAGCAGAGCCCTCTTCTTAGTGGTCGACTTCCAACTTCTTATTGTGTCCTCACATGCCAGAAGGATCAAGGGAGCTCTCTTAGGCAGCTTTTATGAGGGAACTATTCACCTAATTCCCTCCCAAAAGGACCACCTCCTCCTCTTAATGACTTCACAATGGGTGTGAAGTCTCACCATATGAACTTTAGGGAACACAAACATTCAGACCATAGCAGTTGGAAAGAAGAATGAGGTTACAACATACAACTGTATCCAGATGAGAGATGATATGTCCTGGACCAAAGTGATAGAAGTCAAAGTAAGAAGAATTTATATTCTGAATAAATTTAGAAAGGGAGAGAAAGGAGGAAAATGGCAAAATACATATTGGGAGCAAATAATTATCAAGCATGGGAGAGTGACTAGATTAAATAAATTTGGTATGGTTTGTCGGGCGAGTTGGTAATTTCCTCGGTTCTGTCTCATCGCAACAAAAATTTAAAGTGATGGATGGACCACTGTTACAGCCCTTGCACAGACTAGTGTTACAGCTCCGTGTTACAGCTCAGTTTTATTTAGAAAGCAAAGGAAAATACATTCTCGAGGCATGAAGACGTGCCGACCCAAAAAACCGTGAAATGAAGAGAAGCCCTTCCCCAATTTTGGCTCCTCTTTTTATGTTTTTTCCTCCTCCTGAGCCTGCCCTATGTAAACTGGACTAGCCAAGAGGGCTGTTTGTTTTACCTAAGGTTCTCACTCCACTCCTCAGACCTTCCTCTGTTCTATTTTCATGGGTTTTTCCCTTCTTTATCTTTTAGCCACTGCCATTCTGGACTCCTTTTCCCTCTTCTAACTATCTAACATTCCCCCCTCAAGAGATAGGAGGCCCAATTCTCTGGGAATAGGGGCTTCAAGTTCTCTCTGGCTACTTCCTGCTGACCTGGGACTGTGAGAGGCATTGGGTCTCCCCCTCTAGCTAGTCTCAAGCCTCAGAGTCCTTATAGCGCTGTCCATCTAAGGGTGAGTGATATTTTCTGTGGTCATCTATAGTTTTATATACCCTTGTTGAACTGGCACATGTTTTAGCTTGTTGACCTGGGCAGAGACAAAATGGGTTAGACTATTGATAATACATGGAACAATCATAAGCAGCATTAATATGGTAATGACAGAAATTAGTAGGAGCATTAGCCAACTACAAATTTCCCATCACCAGGAGGATGCCCAAAGAGAGATTGTAGCCACCCCAAGAACACTCCAGCTCGTTCTTTGAGATCCTATAGGATCTGAATGTTTTTCTTGAGGACTGTGAGACTTTCTTTAACTTAACTGGAGGTAGTTACCCAGAAACAGCATGTCTCATCCAAGATGGCTCAAATCCCTCCTTGTTCAGAGATCAGGAAATCTAGCTCTTGTCTGTTTTAGAGTACAACCCCAGCCAAGCTGTGCTGGCTCTTTTGAGCTATCCTGAGAAATCTTATCTGATGAAATTTAATTTGGGGGGTGTTTATTAAAATGTCACTCTTTTGTAGTTCTGAATAGGTATCTGAGATCTCCCAGGGGCTCACAGGTGTATTGAGTGTCTTCTTCTGTTTACTTCCATGTCTTAACTCGTGAGTAGTAAATCCAGGAGTTGTTTTCTGGTACCTTGACTGCTGTGGGGCTGGGGGTGGGGGGTAGAAAGTATTACAGGGTAAGGGCCCTTCCATGTTGGCTGAAGTTGAGCCTTTGGGGACCCGTCTTTCCAGGCTTTAATTAGGACTTGAGTTCCTGAAGCATATAGTGGTAACTCTTTGGAATCTTTTGGCTCTAGGTTGACGCACCACAAGTGTATACCTGTTGGAATTGCCCAGTGGCCATGGTATAAGACCAGAGCCCCTGGATCTAGGAAAAGGTCATTGGCATAAACAAAATGTCTCCCATATACCATCTCATAAGGACTAAGACCAACCTGTCCCTTAGGGGCAAAATGAGTGCAGAGGAGAGCAATTGGTAAAGCTCCATCCATCCCAGGGAGCTCTCCTGGATTATCATTTTTATCACTGACTTTAAGAATTGGTTGGCTCTTTCTACTTTTCTTGAAGACTGAGGGTTTCAGGCACAATGGAGATAATAAGTAATGCCCAATGCTTTAGAGACCCCTTCTGTAACCTTAGAAGTAAACGATGTCCCATGGTCACTTTGTAATGACCTGGGCAGACAAAATCTTGGATGATTTCATGGGGCAGTTTTTTTTTGTTCGTTTGTTTTTGTTTTTTTTTACCCCCTCCTCAACCTTCTCAGTCTGGATGGGAAAGCCTTTAATCCATCCTGTGAATGTATCTGTCATGACTAATAGTTATTTATGCCCTTGAGAAACTGGCATCTGGGTGGAGTCCATCTGCCAGTCCTCTCCTGGGTAGGTCCCACATCATTGGACAGGCTGAGCCAGCTGGGGTCTTCAAGCTCCTTGAGGGTTGCTTAATTGGCAAGTGGGACAAGAGGAGACCACTTGCCTTATAGTTGTTTGGAGGCCTGTTCTTCTGAAGGACCTTTATAGTAATCTTTGGAGGGCCTTTTCACCTAGACGAGTGGTGGCACGTAAGGAGCTAACCGACTTTATTGGAAGTTCCCGGGCAGAAAAAGGAGTCCTTCCTTGTTGAACCACCCCATATGATCTTCTTGAAAGCCTGCACTCTAAGCTTTTAAGAGTCTCACCTTCAGTATATGAAGAAGTTTCCTGTGCAAATTAGTCTGTGGAACTAAGATGGCAACCCCTTTTAGGTCATTGTTCTGTAGTGTTGCTCTCTTAGCTGCCCAATCGGCTGCTTGTTTCCCTCATGCCACTTCTGTGCTCCCTTTTTGGTGTCCTTTACAGTGGGAGACTGAAACCTCAGTGGGCAGATGGACTGCCTCCAAGAGCCTAAGGATTTTGTCACCATATTTGATTGGGGAACCTCAGGTGCTCACATGGCCTCTTTCATTCCAAATAGCAACTTGTGCATGTAGCACCAGAAAAGCATACCTGGAGTCAGTGTCAATGGCTACTTTTTTCCTTTTCCCAGTTCTAAAGCTCAAATCAGGGCTATGAGCTCAGCTAATTGGGCTGAAGTACCTGGTGGCAAAAGTTTAACCTCTATGGTCTCAAAATTGGAGACTATTACATATTCAGCTCTTCTTTTTCCATCCAAGACAAAGCTGCTTCCATCCGTGTACCAGATTTCCTCAGAATTGGTCAGAGGATCTTCTGGCAATCCCTCTTGGGGTTTTGCCCAGTGGTCCAAGGTTTCTAGGTAAGAGTGAAAGGGGAGAGAGCCCTCGGGGGTAGGCAGGAGGGTGGCTGGATAAAGAACCTCACAAGGGGATATAGTCAGTCCTGGATTTTCCATCAGCACTACTTGATATCTGAGGATTCTTTGATCAGACATCCATAAATAGTCTCTTCCATTTAGGAGTTTTTTCACTTGGTGGCTGGTAAAAAGTAGTTTTCCCCCAAAAGAGAGTTTTAAAGCATCTTCTATCGGGATTGCAATAGCTGCAAGATTTCAAAGGCAAGGAGGCCAGCCTAGGGTGGTTGGGTTGAGCCTCTTGGAAAGTAAGCTACAGGCTGGGGCTCAGGTCCCAACCTTTGAATTAACATGCCCAATGCTATTGCTTCTTTTTCATCAACATAAGGTTGGAATGCCTTTTCTGGATCTGGCAACCTCTCCAGAGAGGGCTTCTGAGTTGGGCGTGAAATTTCATCAATGAAGAGAAGAGGAAAGAGGAAAAGATCCCCTAAGAAAAAGGATGAAGATTTAATGCAGATTACTAATGTGAGCACAGGATTTCTAAGAGAGTAGAGAATAGTGGGAGGTTAATTCAGAGAGGACTGCACTTAGTCAGATAGCTCCATTCAGGAAAAAGATCCAGACGTTTACTACATGAAGCTACATTGGTATCCTTTTCTCCTTTGTTTACATGTGTGATTGAACAGGATACAA
Organism: Capra hircus; assembly: GCF_001704415.2. Classification (NCBI taxonomy): domain Eukaryota; kingdom Metazoa; phylum Chordata; class Mammalia; order Artiodactyla; family Bovidae; genus Capra; species Capra hircus. The sequence continues at coordinate 46,970,104 of NC_030824.1, read as the reverse complement.
GCTTCCTGGCTGAGCATGCAGGGGTAGAGTGTATAATGGAAATCAGTATGCAAAGAGTCTGTGAGACTCCTTGGGCTCTATGTGTGTGTGGGGGGGAGGGGAGGGGCAGTGTGGGGGTAGTCAGGAAGCGAACAGCCACTTCTTTTATATATTACCTGACTAGCAAGCAAGAGTTCTAGTTTTGATTTTTCCTTTTCAGTGAATAAGAACTGGGAAACAATGTAAGTACATATACTCAGGTAGTTTCACGAGCTCTTATATACTGGAAAAAGAAATGGAAAACTGCTCAGTATACTTGCCTGGGAAATCCCATGGACAGAGGATCTTACAAACTACCACACATTTTTTTCTTTTATCTATCAAATATTTGTTGAGCACCTACTCTGCTCTTAAATAGAGTTAGGCACCTAGGAGATAGGTATATTAAGTTCAATCATATGGCATTGTCATTTTTAGTAGGTAAAAAATAGTTGAAAATTGGCTGAGTCATATAATTCACCATGATAAAAGGTGTAATCCCTTACATCAGGAATCTTTTAATTTAGTGCAGAAAAGAAAAACTCAGAAAAGAAAACAAATATTAATGTGTGATATATATTATATTTATTAAAGGTTTTTAGGGATTTTTTACATTGCAAAATGTAAACTGCATTGACTCCCTGGAACTTAAGTTCACAGATATAAATTATGGGACATTTTTAAAATTCATATTTTAAATAAATATTTGAGTTTTCATGGTGATATGCTAGTAGAAAAAATGTAGCAAAAACCTTGGGAATCTATATAAAAACTGTAGTGAATTACTACTTATTAAACACTTGAATCATATTACAATATGCTAATACATCTAATTAACACTACACCTTACTTGGCATGTGATATATCAAATATATTTCAGTTGAAAAAATTTGGCATAATTGACCTGACTATGCTTTAAAAGAGATACATCTAAATAATCTTAATATAAAAAATTTAATAATATTAATATAAATATAGATAAATAAATCTGTGTTTTGGGCATTTAAAGGGAAAAATATGAGATAAAATTTGTACATAGTGTATTTTACAGAGAAGGGCTCTGTGTTTGGCTATTGGACATTTAGAAGTCAGACCTATGTGTATAATTGCATCCTTTCCCAATAATGTATGCGGTTCTGGTTTTTCTTTGTGTGTTTATGTATCTTCTTTTTTTTCATAACTTGCACTATTTCTTCCTTTTATTAATAGCAAGTGAACTAGTGCAGATCTGTATGTGCTCAGAAAGGAAAAATTGGAATTGATGTCTATAAAACAAGCATAGGAGAACTGCTATTCTCATTATATATAAATACTCTTATCCTTAAAGTATAAAATATAGCAAAAGAAAGAGTCTAATAAGTGAGAGGTAGAAGTTAGAAACTAACAAGAATAGAACTGGAATCAAGAATATTATATCCTTTGTGTTATTTGGTATTCTCAAATGTATATCTATAAGGCTTGTTAATATTACAGGTAGGAAACACTTTTCTACTGTGTTTATTTTTAAAGTTGTATTCTAGAATGTGTCTTCACTCCCCATGGAGCTGTCTCCTGGATTGTTTACGCCTCTTCTCTTTTTCGATAAAGGGAGCAATTTTACAGATGAGTAAAGAAACTTCATCTTATGAAATTATGATTTTGAATGTATTTCCTCTTCAAATTAATTGCTTCTTTCCACCTGAGGATAAATTCTGCAAATAGAAGTTAGGGAGGAATAACTGATGTAGCAAAACTCAGAACAAAATTATACATAAGTGAAAGCTGAAAAAAATCTACATTACTTTCTTGAAAATAAAATAATTCCCTGCTCTTGGAAGTGAAATAATAGGGATGGATTTTTTCTCTTTCAAATCATTAGTTCAAGATGGATTTCCTATGACAAATTCATTGATGATATTTGCAGAGAAACAGGAAATTTTTTAGTTTATAAATATTAATTTCTAATCTCCTCCTCCTCTGTAATTAATTATGCATATACTAAATTATTTCAATATAGATGTTCAGATATTATTAAGTTAATATTCAAACATGAATAAATCATAATTGCATGACTAAATTCTATAGTGAGGTTTAAATACTGAGCATCTTACTGTGCTTGATTTCACAGTATCCTTTTATTTGAGAACATCATTACAAACAATTCATTGAACATGTACTAAACTTCACATGGTTCACATTACCAAAATCAATTCACAGATTTTCCTTTTTTTGCAAGCTGTTTTCTTGCTGCAGAATGAATTAATCATAGGTCGGATGTGCTGTGAGATCAAAGCTCTTTGCAGTTTTCCGTAACATACAAATGTAATTTATTTGTGCAGCAATTACTCGAAATTCTTTTATGCATAGAGTGTGCATTGATAATGATTACAAATACTGTGGAAATTATGGTCTGATGATGGATAAAACAAATAGGCCTGCATAACTCAAGTCAGGATATATAGAGAAAAAAGTGTTACAGAGGCTACTTAGGGCAAAGAATATGGAAAATTTTGTAGCAGAGGGTTTTTTTTTTTTTTTTAAGACTTTGAAAATAGGATACAACATGGGAGAAAGGCAATGTAACAAGAGTAATAATCAGCAAAGATACAAGAAAGTGTTTTAAATACATAGAAAATGATAGATACTTTATTTATATTGGACATATGAAGGAGAAAATTCTAAATAAAAGAATCTCAGAACTAGAACCTTGGAAGTATTTAAGGTTAAACTAAGTTTGAAGGAGTATGTACTTCAGTTAAATATAGAAACAGTAATATTTTAAAAATGAAATATTTTTATGTGTTAGGCTCAATAATTTTACTTGTGTCATGCTTAAAAATCAGATTTTTCAAAAAGCTATCAAAAATAAAAGAATTTTCATCAAAGTATTACTTATAATAGTAAAATTTGTAAACACTATAACTAGAGTAGGAAGACTCATAGTCCTCATTTCAAAAGTTATTACCAAAAAATTGTAATCAACTCAGGATGGTATAGGCACAAGGATAGAGATAAAGATTAACAGATTAGAATTAGGAATTTAAAAAAAAACCATATATCTGCAGTCAATTGATTTTTTAATAATTTATTAATTTTAATTGGAAGGTAATCACTTTACAATATTGTGATGGTTTTTGCTATATATCAGTAGGAATCAACCAAGGTATACATGTGTCTCCTCCATCCTGATCCCTCTGCCCACCTCCCTCCACACCCTATCCTTTCATGCTGTCACACCGGCTTTGGATTCCCTGCATCATAGGTCAAACTCTCACTGGTTATCTACTTTACATATGGTAATATATGTTTCAATGCCATTCTCTCAAATCATCCACCCTTTCCTTCTCCCACTGAGTCAAAAAGTCTATTCTTTACATCTATGTCTCCTTTATTGCCCTGTATGTAGGATCATCCATACCATCTTTCTAGATTCCATATATATATATATATATATATACATATATACATATATACAGTATTTGTCTTTCTCTTTCTAATTTGCTTTGCTCTATGTAATAGTCTATATCTAGGCTCTCAGTTCATCCACCTCATTAGAACTGACTCAGATGTGCTCCTTATTATAGCTGAGCAATATTCCATTGAGTACATGTACCGCAATGTCCTTGTCCATTCATCTGCCAATGGACATCTAGGTTGCTTCCATGTCCTAGCTATTGTAAATATTGACAAGAGCACCAAGACTATCCAATGGAGAAAAATAGTATTTTCAATTAATGTTGCTGGGACACTGGATTGATGTGTGAAGGAATGTCATTGGTCCTTTTACTCCACATACAAAGAAAAAGGGCTCAAAAGGAATCAAATGCCTAATATAACAGCAGAGAGTATAAGGTTTTTAGAAATAAACAGGGATTATACTCATGACATTGATTTTGGCAAAAATATCCTTATTATGGGGCTTCTCTGCTGACTCAGATGGTAAAGAATCTGCCCACAATGCAAAAAATCCGGGTTCAATCTCTGGGTGGGGAAGATCTCCTAGTGAAGGGGATGGCTACTCACTCCAGTATTCTTGCCTAGAGAATTCCATGGAAAGAGGGATCTGGCGGGCTATAATCCATGGGGTTGCAAAGAGTTGAACAGGACTGAGGGATTAACACTTTCACTATTCACATCCTGTCTATGACACCAAAAGAACTGGCAACAAATGGAAAGATAGATACATTGAATTTAGTCCTAAAAAAATAAATTAAGTTTTGTGCTTCTGAGGACACCATCAAGAAAGTAAAAAGAAAGCCCACAGAATATGAGAGAATATTTTTCAATTGTATATATTATAAAGTATTTGCATCTAGGATATATAAAGAACTCTTAACAGCCCAATAACACAAAAATAAATAATCCAATTAAAAAATAGGCAGCAGGATCTGAGTAGGCATCTTTCCATGGAAAATATACAAATTGTCAGTGTGCTTGGAAAGGGATAGTCATAATCATTGGTCATCAAGAACTGCAAAAAAAAAAAAAAAAATCACAGTGAAATGTCACTTCACATCCTGTAGGATGCTAGAATCAGAAGGTCACATAACAATAGCATTGGCAAAAATGTGGCAAAATCAGAACCTTTGTGTTCTGGTAGTGGGAATGTAAGATGGTGCAAGTGTTTTGGAATACAGTCTGTCAGATTCTCAAGGTATTAAACATAGATATAACTGTATGACTCAACAATTATACTGCTAGACACATGCCCAGGAAAAATGAAACCGTATTTCTAAGCAGAAATGTGTATGAATGTTTATGGTTTCAATATTCACGATAGGCAAGGGTGAAGACAACCAAAGTGTCCGTTGACAAAAGACTGGTTACACAATGCAGTGTGTCCCTATGATGGAGTATTAATTGTGCATAAAATGGAACAAAATACTGGTCATACTATGGCATGAATGAACCTTGAAAGCACTATGCATAGTGAAAGCCAGTCAGAAAAGACCATATAATATAGGATTCAGTTCATCTGAAATCTACATTAGAGAAATTCACCAATTAGAGACAAAATGTCTGGGCATAAAACTTGAAACTGTAATCTAATTAATTCTGTGACTTTAAAGTTCCCAGTTGGTGGTGAGGGGGTTCACCTTTCATGTTAATTCCTCTCTACAGATTTCTGAGCTTGTAAAGAACATTTTTTGTTTGTTTATCTGTTTCATTAACCCTTGCTATAAAGTCGGACTTCCCTGGTGGCTCAAGAGTTGGACACAACTGAGTGACTGACACACATACACGCACATAAAGTTGTGACTGTCTCTGGCATCTTTCTCCATCTGCTTTCAAATGATCTCTGACAACTTTCTCTTGAACACACTTTATTAATTCTTCAGCCTTTCAAATTCCTGTCGCAAAAGCTAAACACCAATAACCTTGCTAGAATTATGTTAGCTTCTGCTCTTACAGCAATACATGATTCAAAATTTTTTCTTTGTTAAAAAATATGAAATTTAAAAAATGTAGTTATTATACTGTAAAAGTAAATAATTAAGATATATTTAAATAAAATATGTTAAAACTACTTGATTATTTTTACTTTGAAAACTTCTGGTTTCTTTAAGAAAGTAGTCCTACACTCACTGTAGAAACATATATTAAAGCCCCCTCCACAGTTTTATCTTTTTATTCCTTTTACTTGGCTAAATGAATTGTTTTCCTTAGTAGATGGGTTTATCATGAAGAACATGGATGGTTACCAGAAACAAGATGGGAAAGAATAAGGGGATGGGTAATAGAACTTGCTGAAAGAATAGCTTCTAGCCACCATCTATAATGTATTGATGTAGATCTAGATTTATCTACACCAATAGCAAAACCATGTGTGAGAAAGTAGACCATTAGGCATATGGTGGTCTATATCTTAAAAGAATGTATATATTGCCTTGAATAGCTAATATCTTCTAAATATAAAGTTTTGATTTTGTAAAATGTAAATATTTTATGCACAGATGTTTCCATTGTAAGTTGGAAAATAGTTTAATTTCTGTTGTCATAATTTATCTTTTGTTTATAGTGATGTATGTTAAATTATTGACTTCCTTGTATAATACAGATAGCTTGTTCACAGCTAGAGTATATTTGAAATCCGTATTATTTTACCCTATTTATGGGACCAGTTAAGTCTATTATATTATAGTCCTGGCTGATGAGGTTAACTGTTCCTTCTCAGCATCCCAGATAGATCTATCTCTTCCTCTATTTATATCCTCAATACCTGTTTTTCCCAATTCTCTTTTCACATTATTAATTTTTTCCTCGGTATTTAAAACATTTAAACAGCCTGATGATTCAAAATATTTATATCTGTAGCCAAACCTACTAAAATTAGAGTTCTGAAAGCTTGTATTGTGTTCAAGCAAGAATAAATTGATATTTCTGTGGACAAAATGATAGAATCAACATTTTCATGTAGTTCATCCTAAAGATATCCACGCCCTTCCAAAGATCCTTGGAGAGAATCCTTCTTTGCTTCTTCTGATTTCTGTGACTCCAGATCTTTAGTTTATCACAGCATAGTTCCCATCTCTGCCTCCTCCTTGGTCTTCCCTTCCTCCTCTATCTGGGTCTTCTCTTCACTTACAAAGACAAGTGTTATTCAATGGAGGACCCACTCTGGTAATCTAAAATAATCTTATTTTGAGATTCTTAATGTTATCTGCAAAGACGCTTTTTCCAAAAAAAGGTTGCATTTACAAATGCCATGTCCCTGAAACCTGCTGTTGTTTAGTTGCCATTGCCCTAAAACCTAGACAATAGCCAATAACAAAATAAGCACTGAATAAACCTGTATAGCAGAGAAAGCAATGGCACCCCACTCCAGTCCTCTTGCCTGGAAAATCCTATGGACAGAGGGGCCTGGAAGGCTGCAGTCCATTGGGTTGCTGAGGGTCGGACACGACTGAGTGGCTTCACTTTCACTTCTCACTTTCATGCATCGGAGAAGGAAATGACAACCCACTCCAGTGTTCTTGCCTGGAGAATCCCAAGAATGGCGGAGCCTGGTGGGCTGCTGTCTATGAGGTCGCACAGAGTTAGACGTGACTGAAGCGACTTAGCAGCAAACCTGTATAGACTATATGAATGATACATGAGACTCAGAATAGAGGGGAAGTTATCAACAGCAAAAGTCCTGATGAGATCTAGAGCATGGATAGTGGAGGCTGCTTTGGAATGAAGTTTTACCTTTTTTTCTAATATGGAAGAAGGGAAAGAGAATAACCATGGAGTGTGGGCAGGTATTTATAGATATGACACTGGAAAAGCAGAAAGCTGAGGGAATAAGTACTTTATAAATAATATTAAAAGTATTACCAAATGAAAAGTTTGCCTTAATATATATTAACAGTTCTAAGCTCAGTTCTAAGCTCTAATGTAACCTTTTTGTTTGTATTATTCTTATTTGAGACCTGGAAGTGAGGTTCCTGCATCCATGACTTTTATGAAGTGAAATACATATGCTTTCCAATTGTAACTATTCGGCAGAGGTAACTATTTTTAGGTCACTTACTTTCTTTAGTTATGCCTCCTTTTAATGTGAAAAAGAAAAAAAAAAAAGATCCTTATTTTGCCTGATGTTGCACTGATATATTGATCATTATAGAAACCACCAACTCTGGCTCTAGTATCTAACCAAAAACCTACCTTTCATAGAGACCTTTCCAATGTCTTATGTTTTGCTAAGTCCTGCTGTCTGAGATTTTGATTCAGCATTTATCTATTTGGTATCCATTCATCACATGGTCAATTACATTAACAACAACAAAATTTTCTCTTGTTTTCTGTATTCTTGGTGCTTTGGCATTTGGGGACTTTACAAACCTGAGGAGAAGTCCCCTCCTAGGGCTACCTAATTCCTAAAGATAATAATGACATGTCTATGAGCAAGTCTTTTGCATGCAAACCAATCAATCCTGAATCTATAGCCCCAAGAAACCTCTTACCTAACTTTAACACACAAGTCAGTGTTCTTTACCCAGCCCTAAATCATTCAAGGACAAGGCACTAGTCAACAAAAGCCCAAAGTCAAAAGGAATTGTTCAAACTAGCCAACCCTAAACTGCATGCTCTGCCTTGCATTTCCACAGAAACCCCAGTACTAGAAGTTTTGACCTCGGCTTCCTCCTTGCTCCTGTTTCTGCCTCCTGACTAGACTCAGTGGCTCTCTATATGCTCTCTTTTCTCAGGAAATACAAGTGATAAATGAAAATCTGTCAATGGCATTGCCATCTCCCTGTCATCACTCAGTCATCTCCATAAATTAAAATCATAAGGGTACAGTCTGTAGTTTATTTCTTCCTAAAATGAAGTGATAATATCTGTAATTTCAAATAATAATAGGCAGGATTATATAAAATATTGGAAGAAGCAATAATCTGAGGTTACATGGAGGAATAAGAATTAGACTAAGGTTGGCTAGAATTGGTTATTTTAGCCAAGACATGTATTGTTTTGATCTATGATATATTATATTTTAAGCTATGAGAAGTATGTTCAAGCTATTATGTAAATCTAACTTTCACCTTTCTCCCCCTCCCCTGTTCCGCCACCCTCTCTGTCACTTGAATTGGTGACTGGCTTGGCTTGCTGTCAGGAGAGAAAATCAAGCAGCACTGTGAGGCTCTGCTGGAACTGTCAAAAAGAGACATAGTGATGAGGATGTCAGAAACTTTTTTCTTCTCTTTCTTAGAATAAGGCAGTAAAAGGCTTATCACCTAGAAGATATATAATATAATCATAAGGAGCTATATTACATGAAACATTCTCAAAATTTGTTTAGTAAGAAATGGTACAGCAGTACATTCAGAGTTTTTGAAAAACATCGTTTGGAAGGAAACAAAGTCTGTACGAAATGATTTGAGAGGCCAATATTTCATGAGTATTGCCTCCACCTTGCTTATGTCCTATAGTAATGACAAGAAATGTAAATGTAGTTTTATTTTTTAGCTGCTAACTTGTGTCCAACTCTTTCATGATCCCATGGACTCACCAGGGATCCTCTGTCCCACCAGGCTTCTCTGTCATAGGATTTCCCAGGCAAGAATACTGGAGTGCTGGTTGTCATTTTCTTCTCCAGGGGACCTTCCCATCCAGGTGAATTCTTTATCACTGCATCCATTACCTCAGTATATAAATAAATGTACTACATTTAAACCTTTGTTTCTCTTCAACTGTTTTGATTTGTCCTCTCTAAATTTCTTCTTTAATCCTTTATATTGCTCTTGGCAAACATTTTGATCATGAAAATAGATGTTAGTTTCTTTTGTTATAGAAGTTGACTTAAACTGTAGTAGCTATAGGAAGCTTTCAAAATTCTCTCATAGGATATTTATGTTGATCTTGAAAATGAAGATTCTCTCTTACTCTTCTATTGAAGATAAGGAATGAAATCATTCTGTATCAATTTTAAACATAAATGTCAAAGTAGCAATCTGAAAAACAAAGTAGAAAACTGGATAAGTCATGAATAATTAAATAAATAGCAACAGTAATAGAATAAGATATTGATTAATGTTATTTCCACAGGTGTGTCATTTAGATGATTAGATGGAGTTGTCGCAGCTCAAGTAAAAATATGCCCAAAGCAACTGTTTTCTGTAAGTGATATTTCAGTGTCAACTAGAGCTGAGTGTCTGATGTTGTGACACCACTTCAGGCAATCTTTCATGAAAACTGTAATAACATGGCAGCCTTGTGCAATCTTGAATCCCCTTAGGAAAATCAGGTGTCAGGATGATATGCATACAAGTAGGAAGTCAGCTTATTCTCATGTCCAAACTCACCAATACTGGAAAAGGTTGTGCTAAAAATTCACCACAAAAATTGTAAAATCAATAAGGGGCATCTTAGGAGAATGTAATTTGACAGTCACTTTTCTTAGTGAATGATCCCAAATCATGTCATGTGTAACTATTATATTGTGAGAGTCAGACAATGTGTTAAGAACTATCAAATTCTGCAAGGTAGCTATTAAATGACCTAAAGAAAAAGAAAACGTTCTCATCTCTGGCAGTATGCTTTGGGATAAAGTCATCTGTGCATCACAGGACATATTAATATGAATGTCTAAACATTGACCCTAGAAGAGTTCACTCACTTAAATAAAAATAATTAAGCAAAAACTGTGCTCAGTAGTAGAGAATAAATAACAGGTACTGACCAATATCCTAAGGAAAGGAAGCAAACACAAAACAAATGTACATTTTTAAAGAACATAGCCAGGCATTTAAATTTGCTTAGCCAAGCCACTTGAGACTTAATTCTTTCTGTCATCTTATTTTTCTCATTTATTCTACATTCCCTTAGGCTTCTTTTCCTCCCATGTATTCTACAAAAAATAAAAAGAAATAAGAGAGTTCTTTCCCCAGATGTAAAGGAAAATCTACATGTTCACAGTTACTGCTATTTTCTAATCTTCCGCCTTTTCCTCATAATGTGGAAATACTATGTGATCAGAATGCATTCTTTTATTTCCCTCCATCACTTGCACTCCCATCTCTTACTGATAACTACTTTCAGCTTATGATATACAAAATTCTGCAGTGTTGCCCTGACAATGCAGGCTATTGGTGTAATAACATCTCTCCATAATTCACTACACATGACTACAAAGAGCATTCAAACTCTTAGGCTCTAGCTCATGATTGTCTGTATCTGTCGTTCAGGAAATTGATCTGTGATATCACCACCATCCTGATGATGACAATAATAACCTATATGTGCTTGAGGATATCAAACTAAACCACAACTTCCTTTGCCCTCGAGTCTGCTTCTCCTTTGTGTTACAGCGGCACAGCAGTATTTGGCTTAGTACCTATCTCCTTTTACATATTATCACCATGATTATAGGTAATATTTACTTTGTTGGTGTTAGTAATTAGAGTCAGCTGCTTTTGAAAGCTTTTTAAAGCAGCAATGTCTATGTGTGTTTAAATAATATGTCATCCTGCCTAAAATTATTTTAGAATGCTCCCCAATGAGAGAGCTTTCTGAGTTCAGTAGTAAGCTCAGAAGCCTAGGTGGTATTTTGTACTATAGGATTTAGTGCTCTTAAGGCCCGCAGGCAAAAATCTTCCCAAACTTCTCTTGAATGAAAGCACCTGAGAATTTGAAATTACTCAAGGAGCACTTTCTGCATGTGAGTAGGGGATTTGGACGTTTCTAAAAGCTAAGAAAGAACTAAAATATGTTCTGAAAATTTTAAATCTTCTCTCTCAGATAAATTCTCCTCTAAGCTCTCAGTGATTTTTATTGCTTAGATATGTTTTTACTTTTATAGGTAAAAGTTGAGGTATTGTATATATCTATATTAATTAACTCCATGATTAGAAATTTGTAAAGCTTACAATCTATGTAGAATAGCTAATTGAACATATTCATTGAGTAACTGTCCTATGAATTTCCTACTGGCAGTTCTTCACAAGATAACAAGAAATCAATGTTCAGTTAATTTTTAATCTGCAAAATAGGCTATAGCCTAACAGCAAAAAAAAAAAAAAAAAAAAAGAGAGAGAGAGAAAAAACAGACTGAAATGATGAATTTTTGCATTACAACTAAGGTACCTTGATATGCACATCCCCATGAATACACACATTTGGCTGAATAATTACCCCCAAAACTCCATGTCTTAATATCCATAACCTGTGAATATATATTAGCTTACATGGCAAAAGGATGTTGCATATATAACTAAATTAAGGATTTCGATTATCCTGGATTGTTTGTATGAGCATACTGTGATCAAGTGTCTTTATGAAAGGAGGCACGAGTGTCAATTAAAGAAGGAGGTATGATAATGGAAGCAGAGTTAGAGGTTGACTATGCTATTCTGCTGGCTTCAAATATGGCAGAGGGAAGCACCAGCCAAGGAATTTAAGCAACCCCAGAAGCTAGAAATATGAGAAAATAGATCCTCTCCTAGGGCCTTCAGAGTGAAGGGGTCCTTGCAGATTTAGTTAGATTTCAGTCCTCAAGATAATAAATTTATATTGTTTTAAGCCACTAAATTTACAGTAATTTGTTAAAGAAACTATAACACACACACACACACACACACATATACATCTGTGTGTCTGTCCATGTGTGTATTTATCAGCAGATTAAGGGTTCAAAAACAAAGAAGACAAAATAGTCCTTGAAGAGATTAACATCCTGGTTTCTTGTCCTTTGGGCCGTAAATTATCTGGGTGGCCCAACCAATCTCAAGCATTAGATTCGGTTTAAGGGTGCAAAGACTGGTAGTGACATAATGCACAAAAAGAATTTATTGAAATTTCTATAGAAGGAAGATATTACAAAAACAGGCATTTAATTAAGAATGAAAAATATGGGTTAAAGCTCAACACTTAAAAAACAAACAAACAGACAAAAAACTAAGATCATGGTATCAGGTCTCAATACTTTATGGCAAATAGAAAGGAAACCTGGAATCAGTGACAGATTTTATATATTTAGGCTCTTGTGCACACTAGGACTCAGAAGAAAGGAGCAGTGACCTCACAAGAGACTGACCCAGACAAGCCCATGAGTGTCCAGGCATCTCGGCAAAGGCCTGGGTCAGTGGTGGCTTGCTGCAGGGTCAGGGGCACTGAGTGCAGCAGTGCGTGCCTGGGAGCTTCCAAGGAGTTCTCCATTATCTCCATTAACTCCACCAGAGTTTCCCCTCAGGTCAAACAACAGGGAGGGAAAACAGACCTGCCTATCAACAGAAACTGGATTAAAGATTTGTTGAACATGGCCTCGCCAATGAGAACAAGACCCAGTTTCCTCCTCAGTAGGTTTCCCCATCAGGAAACTTCCATAAGCCTCTTATCATTATCCATCAGAGGGCAGACAGAATGAAAACCAATCACAGAAAACTAACCAAAGTGATCACATGGACCACAGCCTTGTCTATCTCAATGGAATTATGAATCATGCCCTGGAGGGCCACACAAGACTGACATGGCAGCCAATTCTGACAACACATGGTCCACTGGAGAAGGGAGTGGCAAACCACTTCAGTATTCTTGCCATGAGAACCCCATGAACAGTATGAAAAGGCAAAAATGTAGGACACTGAAAGATGAACTCCCCAGGTCGATAGATGCCAAATATGATACTGGAGAAGAGTGGAGAAATAACTCCAGAAAGAATGAAGAGACGGAGCCAAAGCAAGAAAGAAACAACAACAACAACAACAAAAACACCCAGTTGTGGATGTGACTGGTAAAGGAAATAAGGTCCGATGCTATAAAGAATGATATTGCATAGGAACCTGGAATGTTAGGTCCATGAATCAAGGCACATTGGAAGTGGTCAAACAAGAGATGGCAAGGGTGAACACAATATTTTAGGAATCAGTGAACTAAAATGGCCTGCAATGGGTGAATTTAACTCAGATGACCATTAGCTCTACTACTGGGGGCAAGAATCCCTTAGAAGAAATGGAGTAGCCATAATAGTCAACAAAAGGGTCCAAAATGCTCTGTTGGATGCAGTCTCAAAAAACTCAGAATGGTCTCTGTTCATTTCAAAGGCAAGCCATTCAATATCACAATAATCCAAGTCTATGCCCTTACCAGTTATGCTGAAGTTGAACGTTTCTATAAAGACCTACAAGGCCTTCTAGAACTAAAACCCAAAAAAGATGTCCTCTTCATTATAGGGGACTGGAATGCAAAAGTAGGAAGTTAAGAGCTACCTGGAGTAACAGGCAAATTTGGCCTTGGAGTACAAAATGAAGGAAGTCAAAGGCTAACAGAGTTTTGCCAAGAGAATGCACTGATCAGAGCAAATACCCTCTTCCAACAACACAAGAGACTTTACACATGGACACAACCAGATGGTCAACACAGAAATCAGACTGATTATATTCTTTTCTGCCAAAGATGGAGAAGCTCTATACAGCCAACAAAAACAAGACCAGGAGCTGACTGTGGCTCAGATCATGAACTCCTAATTACCAAATTCAGACTTAAGTTGAAGAAAGTAGGGAAAACCACTAGACCATTCAGGAACAACCTAAATCAAATCCCTTATGATTATACAGTGGAAGTGACAAATAGATTCAAGGGATTAGATCTGATAGACAGAGTGCCTAAAGAACTATGGATGGAGGTTTGTGACATTGTACAGGAGGCAGTGATCAAGATCATCCACAAGAAAAAGAAACGCAAAAAGGCAAAATGGTTGTCTGAGGAGGCCTTACAAATAGCTGTGAGAAGAAGAGAAGCAAAAAGTAAAGAGAAAAAGAAAGATATACCCATTTGAATGTAGAATTCCAGAGAATAGCAAGGAGAAACAAGAAAGACGTCCTCAGTGACCAATGCAAAGAAATAGAGGAAAACAATAGAACTGGAAAGACTAAAGTTCTCTTCAAGAAAATTAGAAATACCAAGGAAACATGTCTTGGAAAGATGAACATAAGAAAGGACAGAAATGTTATGGACCTAACAGAAGCAGAAGATATTAAAAGAGTTGCAAGAGTACACAGAAGAACTATACAAAAAAGATCTTCATGACCCAGATAACCATGATAGTGTGATCCCTCACCCAGAGCCAGACATCCTACAGTGGGAAATCAAGTGGATGTTAGGAAGCATCACTACAAAGGAAGGCAATGCCAATTAATGTTCAAACTACCACACAATCGCACTCATCTCACACACTAGCAAAGAGATGTTCAAAATTCTCCAAGTTAGGCTTCAACAGTATGTGAACCATGAACTTCCAGATGTTCAAGATGAATTTACAAAAGGCAGAGGAACCACAGATCAAATTGCCAACAACTGCTGGATCATCAAAAAAACAAGACAACTGAAGAAAAAACATCTTTCTGCTTTATTGATTTTGCCAAAACCTTTGACTGTGTGGATCACATTGCACTGTGAAAAATTCTTAAAAAGATGGGAATACCAGACCACCTGACCTGCCTCCTGAGAAATCCATATGCAGGTCAAGAAGCAACAGCTAGATCTGGACATTGAACAACAGACTGGTTCCAAGTTGGGAAATGAGTATGTCAAGGCTGTATATTGTCACTCTGCTTATTTAACTTATATGCAGAGTACATCATGTGAAATGCCAGGCTGGATGAAGTGCAAGCTGGAATCATGATTGCCAGAAGAAATCAATAACCTCAGATATGCAGATGACACCACCCTTATGGCAGAAAGTGACGAAGAACTAAAGAGCCTCTTGATGAAAATGAAAGAGGAGAATGAAAATGTTGGCTAAAAACTCAACATTCAGAGAACTAAGATCATGGCATCCAGTCCCATCACTTCCTGGCAAATAGATGGGGAAACAATAGAGACATTGAAATATTTTATTTTGGGGGGTTCCAAAATCACTGCAGATGATGACTGCAGCCATGAAATTAAAAGATGCTTACTTCTTAGAAGAAAAGCTAAGACCAACCTAGGCAGAGTATTAAAAAGCAAAGACATTGCTTTACCAACAAAGGTCCATCTAGTCAAGGCTATGATTTTTCCAGTAGTCACATATGGATGTCAGAGTTGTACTATAAAGAAAGCTGAGCACCGAATAATTGATGCTTTTGAATTGTGGTGTTGGAGAAGACTCTTGAGTCCCTTTCACTGCAAGGAGATCTAGCCAGTCAATCCTAAAGGAAATCATTCCTGAATTTTCATTGGAAGGACCTATCCTGAAGCTGAAACTGCAATATTTTCGCCACCTGATGCGAAGAACCAACTCATTGGAAAAGACCCTGATGCTGGGAAAGATTGAAGGTGAGAGGAGAAGGGGACAGCAGAGGATGAGATACTTGGATGGCAATACTGATGCGGTGGACGTGAGTTTGAGTAGGCCTCAGGAGTTGGTGATGGACAGGGAAGCCTGGCGAACTGCAGCCCATGGAGTCTCAAAGAGTCGGACATGACTGAGCGACTGAACTGTCTGATTGATGATGCTCCAAAATCACCGCAGATAGTGACTGCAGGCGTGAAATTAAAGGACACTTGTTCCTTGGAAGAAAAGCTATAAGAAACATAGACAGCATATTAAAAAGCAGAGACATAAGTTTGTTGACAAAGGTCCATATAGTTAAAGCCATAGTTTTTCCAGTAATATATGGATGTGAAAGTTGGAGTATAAAGAAGGTTGAGACTGAAAAGCTTATGCTTTCAAATTGTGGTGTTTGAGAAAACTGTTGAGTGTCCCTTGGACAGCAAGGAGATCAAGCCAGTCAATGCTAACGGAAATCAACCCTGAATATTCATTGGAAGGATTGATGCTGAAGTTGAATCTCCCATACTTTGGCCACCTGATGCCAAGAGCTGACTTGGAAAAGATCCAGATGTTGTGAAGACAAAAGGAGAAGGGGATGCCTGAGAATGAGATGGTTAGTTAGCATCACCTGATTCAGGAGACAATGGGGGACAGAAGAGCCTGGGGTGCTGCAGTCCATAAGGTTACAAAAAGTTGGAGAAGACTTAGCGAGTGAACAACGACAATGATATTTTTTTTCTTCAAGTACAAAAATCAAAGACAGTTATAATCAGGAGCTTAAGGAAATATTCCTCATAAATAAGTGCCACCAGAGAAGTGGTGACAGAAATAAACGTTTTCACTTTAAAAATAATTTGACCTTGCATTGTTGTATTCACAATAATTATTTAGTAAATATTGAAAGATTGTTTCACCTTCCACACTAGTTTTTCCCCAAACTGTAAGTTTTCCATTCTTCAGATCTCTAATTAGATTACACTTGCACTCTATTTCAATACATAATTTTTATACTTTAGGTAATTTTAGATATTTGGTAATTTTTTTAACATTTTTAGTAAGACAATTCCTGAACTCAAGCATGAGCAAAAATGACTTTCAGATTTGTCAAAAATGAAAGACAGTTTTGGATCATTTAGTGTTTTGTACACAAAATTTTCTTCTTCTAGACATCATAAAAATTTTTCTATAGTGTTCTGTTACCAGTACTTGAGAAGGGAAGTATGATGTTTTGCATTACCCTTTGTTAGGAATTTTGCTTTTCTGCCTGGCTTTTTTATTTTTATAACTTTTGTTGACACTAAAAACTTTAAGATGGAAGTATATTTTGAAATATAGCAAACAGGTTATGTTTCTACATGGAATACCTTTCCTTAGATATTAAACTGCCCCTCCATCACATTTTTTCAGTCGTAGCCCCAATATTGCATTTGTAAGATCTTTCTCAACCATATTATTTAAAAGTAGAAACCAGTCTTTCCCTTCTAACATTTTCTTTATTTGCTGTTCTCCTGACCATTTATTATCTTCTAATATGTAGCTTACCTAATATATTATGTTTGCCTTTACTAGAATTGCATCTTCCCTGATAGCTCAGTTGGTAAAGAATCACCTGCAATGCAAGAGACCCTGGTTCAATTCCTGGGTCAGGAAGATCCGCTGGAGGAAGGATAGACTACCACCCCTTTATTCTTGGGCTTCCCTGGTGGCTCAGCTGGTAAAGAATCTGCCTGTATGCAGGAGGCGTGGGTTGGGAAGATCTCCTGGAGAAGGGAAAGGCTACCCACTCCAGTATTCTAGCCTGGATAATTCCATGGGCTGTATTGTCCATGGGGTTGCAAAGAGTCGGACACTACTGAGTATTTTTCACTTACTAGAATTTAAGCTCCATGAAGGTAGGAAATTTGATCTGTTTGTTTACTGACATTTCCAACAAGTAGAATATTTGTAGAATAAATGAATACTTAATGGATTATTTTGTGACCCTTATTTATATATTTTTTGCATTGCTTGAATACTGTTGGTCTGAAGATTAAAGTGTTTCTTTATGTAATGGAGACTTCCCTGGTGGCTCACATGGTAAAGCGTATGCCTACAATGTGGGAGACCCGGGTTCAAACCCTGGGTTGGGAAGATCCCCTGGAGAAGGAAACGGCACCCACTCCAGTACTCTTGCCTGGAAAATCCTATGGACGGAGGAACCTGGTAGACTACCGTCCATAGTGTCCCAAAGAGTTGGACATGACTGAGCGACTTCACTTTCACTTTCTTCACTTTATGTAATGGAAACTTTCTTCTATTATTTTACTGTTGTATACATTTAGAGACTTCAGAGTAGCCTTTTCATCTGAAATATACTTTTTTCCATAGAGTTGGTATAAATTTTTTTCTGTTTGTCTGTAAATAGTTCAGTATTAGGATTTGGAATGAAGTGTAAGATTTTTAGATTTTCTTCCAGGACTCCACTTCAATCAAAGAGGCCAAACTAGATTTAAATGTACTTGCGTTATACTTTGTTACTCCAGGTACCCAGTGACCTGCATAATGCATCAGAGCTGAAGTCTGTAAGTGCCTGATTTTTAACATCTTTGTTATTCGTTTACATGAATCCAACTACTTAGGTGAAACAGGGATCCAATTCTTTGCCTGGCTCAGTTTTCCAAGTTCAAAATGAGCTATTGCAATGTTCCAGTTCTATTCTTGTGAAACTGTCCAAGTGAACTATTAATATAAACTTGGAATAAACTTCTCATGGCTTCATCACTCTGTTTAGTTTTTGAGGCCTCATGAGGTTCTTAAACATCATATTGAAGCCATGTATGCTCTAATCCTACTATGACCTGTTTACTTGGTTCTATAAAGGGCTCTTTTTCATATTTTGGATCAATCTTTGTCTCTAGTATGACTTTTGGAATTGAGTTTTCAGTATAGTTTTTTTAATGGTAAATATCTCAAATTTTGTGGCATATGGTTTTTCACATTTCCTAGTTAGTATGGAAATTTCCCTTGTTTATTTTTGAAATTCTAGTCATAATTACAATAGACATCCTATAGCTGCCTGTGCTCATGTCAGAGCTAATGAGAAGCAAATGGGAATTTCATTTTGTCAAGTATGCCAAGTGTAAGATTTTATATTTTGGCATAAGTGTTTTAAAGACAATACCAGCCTGGAAATTATATCAAACAATGTCTAGATAGAATAGCCTTGAGAATAGGAGGCCTTAACAATAGTTTTTGTATAATTAACTCTACAATAGATCTTCAGACTTGTTTTTGTTGACTTTTAAAACACATCCTCTTTTCTTTCTCTCTTTTTTATTTTTTTTCTTTTTCAATCAGGTATACTTAACTGCTTTCCCCATTTCACAAATATTTCAAATTTCTTCCCAAATCCTTGAACATGACAACCTAATAATTGCTATATTCACTTTCATTTGTAGACGTAAGGTCTATTTATATAGGTTTTCTCAAGTTTGTAAAATATGATTTTCTAAATTCTAAATATGGCTAGTATTTCTTTTGATCCCTATCAATGACTAAATCATAACAATTTTTCACCAGAAATATTAAATGTTAAGTCAAGTAGCTGATCATCAGTCCATATGCTATCCATGATTTGATCCAAGTATCTCTAAACTTCGGTTTTCTTATGTATAAAATGTTCAGATTCAACTAGATAATATTAAAGCTTCATTCAGACACTAAAAATTCTTATGACTTTCCTGTCACTCACCAGTTCCTTTCTTGTTGGATGGAATTAAGTTAAAAATAAAAGTCTTTTTACACTGTGACTCATGGGAATGTAAATTTTTTAAAATTAATCTTGACAACTTTAATTCAAATGAGAAGGAAAGAAAGGTTTCTTAGGTGACCACGGATTTTTTTTAATCAGACTTGCAAAAGGGAAGATTCATAAACTTTGAGAAATTAAAAAAAATGAATCCAAAGTTTTATATGAACTCTGGATAATATAAAAAGAAGGAGACATAGAATGGACTGAGGTTTGTAACAAATGCTAACAAAAACAGTTGTTTTGTTCTATTTATTTCCTTTCATTTGATAATTAGAGAAAGAATGTTCTCTGTCTAGATATTGTTTTGTTAAGTGATGGCTGGCAAAGCAGACTTTTAGGATCGTTCCTCTCCATAATAAAAATGATCTTTAAGCTGGAAACTTAAGTCTTAAAGGAAATTAAGCCTCAAAATATTCAGCCACACACACACGGATGCCCATAAACATGCACACAAAGCTGAAACAATCATTAAGAACAATTTGGAACTATAATACACTGGCAACCACTATGCCCTAATAAACTTTTGATTTTTCAGGTGAAATAAAAATAACAGTAAACAAGGCAAAACAAAAAACTACCAGCTGCTAACTCAGCTAACTTAGCCCAAGCTCTGAAATCAGCCCGTTTACTAGGTTTTTATCTGCCCTGTGGTACCAACTTGGTTCAATTTGAGAGTACCCTTATGATTGGTTTCAGTATTATCTTGAACCTTGATTCTCAAAATCATATGTTGTGAATAGGCTGTTGTGCTATAACTTTTTGTCAAGTAAACGAACACCTACCTGATACGAATAAAAGCCAAGAAACAAAACATCCTATTTGCTTGCCTTAAAAAAAAACAACTAAACTATCTCAACTCTAGAAACTTCTACTCTTTCTTCACTGGTAATTTATAAGAAAGGAGTAGATAAGAAGGAATATCAAAATAATATTTGGAGTGGCAGTTGGCATTCTTGAAGTTTCTTTCTGGAGTTGGAAATTAGTAATGTATTGCCAGTCTCACTGCAACTTTAAGCAGTGTTCTGTCAAGCTCAAAAGCTGGGTTCCTGAAAATAGTCACTTGTGCATGTGTGGGTATGTACTCAGTTGCTCAGTTGTGTCAACTCTTGGCAACCCCATGGATTGTAACCTGTCAGGCTCCTCTCTCCATGGAATTTTCCAGGCAAGAATACCAGAGTGGATTGCCATTTGCTACTCCAGGGGATCTTCCTGAACTAGGGACTGAACCTGCTTCTCCTGTGTTTCCTTCACTGGCAGACAGATTCTTTATCACTATGCCACCTGTACCTCCTTTAATCCTTATTTATTAGGCTCTGTCCTCAATGATGAATTTAATTAAACATAGGTAAATTCCAGTTTAGATTTTTCTCTGTTTATGAAAAATATTCTCAATCATTAATAGTAAAACACAAGTTAATTCCTTCCCAGTCACTCTCAGTTGATATTATTAGTATCTGTCTACCTGTGGTCTCTTGGAAAAGTTTATAGGTCACTTTTTCTTTTTCCTTTCCTTTTTTTTTTTTTTTCTTTTTTGTATTTAGTGGCATGTATTGGATGAGATCCAGCTAAATATTTTATTAAATGCACAAAAATATAAGGAAGACTTGCCTTCTGAATTTTTTTAATTTCCCAGTTTCTCTTAATTTCCTTAATTCAGATGGAAATCTCATAAGACTAAAATCCATCTAACGTATATTAACTGTTGCATTATATGCTAAATTAAAGAATATTGTAACCTAAGTAACGTCTGCCAAATCTTTGAAATTTAGTGGATAACTGTATTTTGATACAGAAATTGTGAGTGAATCATGATCATGTTCTCCTTAAACTGTCTTTTTAGAGATGTTATAATGTGTTGAAAAAGCTCTTGAATCTGGCTAGGTTGGACAAACCTTTTGTTCTTAGAAAAGTTTTCTTTAAAGAACTTAAAAGCTAGAAAAACTTTCAGTCATGCCCTCTAAATTGAGGGGGTTGGACCTGCAGGATCTATAGTCTCTGCTGACTCTAAGATCTTATACTCTTAACATAACTGTGGCCAGAAGTAGACTTATAAAAGAGATTCAGTTCAGTTCAGTCACTCAGTTGTATCTGACTCTCTGCGACCCCATGAATCGCAGCATGCCAGGCCTCCCTGTCCATCACCAACTCCCGGAGTTCACTCAAACTCATGTCCATCGAGTCGGTGATGCCATCCACCCATCTCATCCTCTGTCATCCCCTTCTCCTCCTGCCCCCAATCCCTCCCAGCATCAGGGTCTTTTCCAATGAGTCAACTCTTCACATGAGGTGGCCAAAGTATTGGAGTTTCAGCTTTAGCATCAGTCCTTCCAATGAACACCCAGGACTGATCTCCTTTAGAATGGACTGGTTGGATAAAAGGGGTGGGCAGGGTGAAAGGATGATACAGGCACTTCTAATGAAGGAAAGGGAAGGCTTAGGAAAATTTTAAAAAGTCACAAAATGAATATTTTATCTTTTGTTTGTTATTAAGGCCCTAATGGCTTTTTGTTTGACTTCCTTTGTGACTATTTAAGTTCATAGAGACTTATGTCTCTAAATGTTAGTGTTTTCTTTGCTTGGGGCTTCCCTGGAGAATCAGACGATAAAGCGTCTGTCTGCAATGCAGGAGACCAGGGTTCAATCCTTGGGTTGGGAAGATCCCCTGGAGAAGGAAATGGCAGCCCAGTCCACTATTCTTGCCTGGAAAATCCCATGGACGGCAGAGCCTGGTAGGCTACTGTCCATGGGGTCTCAAAGAGTTGGACACAACTGAGCTACTTCACTTTACTTCACTTATTTCACTACAGTCAAGGTATTTAATAAATGTCAAAATAGACTGAACTCCCTTTATAAAAGTTAATTTATAAAGTTTTTACTTTGAGAGGAAGATCTTTAGAACAATGTCTTAAAGTAGCATTAAATACTTGACATTCTTTCTTTACACATAAAATATTTTCATAGTGTTTTAACAAGTTTTATTTTTCAATTGAGATGGCATGCCTTTTTCTCAGAAATACTTTTTTTAAAAAGTTAAAGTGATAGTAGACTTACTATATATATTATTTAGCAATAGCTACTTTCACTTCCATGTACTCTAGTGTTACAAAAAATAATTTAGCTGTTTGGACATAAGCTTCAATGCTCATTCAAAAAATTATTTTAACATTGTATGAGTTAGAGAAAAGAGCTAGAGTACCTAGTGTGGTAGACAAAACGGTCCCCTCAAAATGTCCATGCTTCAATTCATAGACCCTGTTAATATATTACCTTACATGGCAAAAGGAACTTTCTAGTTGTGATTTCGGTTGCATTCATGTTGTCACCTCAGTCATGTCCGAGTCTTTCGGACCCAATGGACCGTAGCCTACCAGGCTCCTCTGTCCATGGGATTCTCCAGGCAAGATTCCTGGAGTGGGTTGCTGTGCCTGCCCTTCTCCAGGGGATCTTCCTCACCCAAGGATCAAACTCTTAAATCTCCTGCCTTGGTGGGTGGGTTCTTTACTGCCAGTGCCACCTGGGAAGGTAGTTTAGGCTATCGACCTTAAAGTAAGGAGAGTAGCTTGAATTATCCAAGGGTTCCAATGTAATTACATGAGCTTTTAAAAAAATCAGAGAACTTTTCATAGCTGAAGAAAAAGTAACAGAGGAGGGAAAATCAGAGAGATTTTAAGTTTGAGAAAGTTAAGACCCGCCTTTGTTGGTTCTGAGTTTTGGGGTCCTATATGCAGGATGAAACTGAGGCCTTTAAGGATGAAGCATGCGTGCGTGCTAAATTGCTCCACTTGTCTCTGACTCTTTGTGACCCCAGGAACTGTAGCCCACCAAGTTTATCTGTCCATGGGATTCTCCAGGCAGGAATACTGAGGGGGTTGCCATGCCCTCCTCCAGGGGATCTTCCCAACCCAGGGACCAAATCCCAGTCTCTTATGTCTCCTGCATTGGCAGGTGAGTTCTTTACCACTAGTGCCATCTGGGAAGCCCCTAGGGATTATGAGTAGCCCCTAATTGAGAGCCAGGAAGAAAATAGTGACCACTATCCCTGGTGGCTCAGAGGATAAAACATCTGTCTACAATGCAGGAGACCTGGGTTCGATCCCTGGGTCGGGAAGATCCCCTGGAGAAGGAAATGGCAACCCACTCCAGTATTCTTGCCTGGAGAATCCCATGGACAGAGGAGCCTGGTGAGCTACAGTCCACGGGGTCACAAAGAGTCGGACACGACTGAGCGACTTCACTTCACTTATCCTATAACCAGCTGGGTTCAGCCAACAACCTGATTGAGCTTGGGGATAGGAAGAGATATATTCTAAAATCAGACTATATTCACTTGCATTGTCTTTGCTGCTGCTGCTGCTAAGTCACATCAGTTGTGTCCGACTCTGTGTGACCCCATAGACAGCAGCCCACCAGGCTCCTGTCTCTGGGATTCTCCAGGCAAGAATACTGGAGTGGGTTGCCATTTCCCTCTCCAGTGCATGACAGTGAAAAATGAAAGTGAAGTCACTCAGTCGTGTCCAACTCTTCATGATCCCATGGATTGTAGCCTACTAGGCTCCTCCATCCACAGGACTTACCAGGCAAGAGTCTTTAAGTATACCTAATAGATGTTTCCTGATATCCTCCAAAATACTGCAGATAGTAGATATTAACTACATCTGCTGAATAGAACCAAATGATCATGTTGACCATTGAGATAGCACTGATTATAATATCTGACACTTGATATATAGTAGAAATGTTATATTAGCATCTTCCTTCTATATAAATATCCCAACTGCAATTAATGCCATTCATTGGTATACTGGCACTGTGTTTTTAGGAATGTAGTTCCAGAAACTCACTGCTCAGTTTGCCCTTTAATGTCAGGTAAATCACAGTATTACAGAGAAAATAGCTTAGATCAAAGAAAGCCAAAACATTCAAGTCAATTAATTCATGAACTTCAATAGCCAGTGGATGGTGAGTCTCTAATTTATTTTAAAATGTGACAGTTGAAGCAAAAGGATGCTGGTTTAGAAAGTTGTATATGTGAAGCATTAGCTGAAAGAAGCACAGAGTTTGACTGAAGCACCAATTTTAGAATACTTTAAAACTCCATTCAACAGTATTAGAAAGATAAATGAACAAAGAAAAATAAATGAAGGGGAAATATAAATTAAGAAAATATCTGATAAAGTATAAGAATTAAACTTCACTGTTGTAGTATTTTCAGATTCTGTTTTATGTGTATTAGAGTAGACAAGAAGTTGTATTATTCATCAAAAGTGAAAGGGATTGAATTAAAATTAATAAGCCATAATGCTCCATATTGGGTTCATGCTTTAGAAGTTTAATGCAATAGCAATTGAATGGGCATTTTCTATAAATAAAGGAAGGGGATTATTATTTGATCCCATATGTTAAGGGCCACTTCAATGCTACCAATTCCCAACTCTGTATTAAATAAAGTTTAAGACAACATTCCAAAAACTAAGATCATGGCATGTAGTCCCATCATTTCATGGCAAATAATTGGGGAAACAGTGGGAACAGTGACAGACTTTATTTTGGGGGACTCCAAAATCACTGCAGATGGTAACTGCAGCCATGAAATTAAAAGATGTTTAGTTATGACCAACCTAGACAGCATATTAAAAAGCAGAGACATTACTTTGACAACAAAGGTTCGTCTAGTCAAAGCTATATTTTTTCCAGTAGTCATATATGGATGTGAGAGTTGGATCATAAAGAAAGCTGAGCACTGAAGGATTGATGCTTTTGAACTGTTGGTGTTGAAGAAGACTCTTGAGAGTCCCTTGGACTGCAAGAAGATCCAACCAGTCCATCCTAAAGGAGGTCAGTCCTGAGTGTTCCTTGGAAAGACTGATGCTGATGCTGAAACTCCAATACTTTGGCCACCTGATGTGAAGAACTGACTTATTTGAAAAGACACTGATTCTGGGAAAGATTGAAGGCAGGAGGAGAAGGTAACAACAAAGGATGAGATGGTTGGATGTTATCACTGACTCGATGGACGTGAGTTTGGCTAAACTCCAGGAGTTGTCAATGGACAGAGAGGCCTGGCATGCTGCACTCCATGGGGTTGCAAAGAGTCGGACATAACTGAGCAACTGAACTGAACTGAATTGAAGTTTAAGACAAAGCTTACTTTACCTTACCAATTGCTCATGTAATAACGATATGGTTTTCTTATCTGGAATAAAAATACCTTCACTGCATAGATCGTATTTAAAAGTTACATTTTAAAAATAAGGATAAGTAATGTCATTTGCATGTTTCCTTCTAGAAATAAGCTGTAAAATCAGAATACCTTTAGTATTTGTAGTGATAGTTATCCTCTGTGTTTTATTGCAGATAAGCTAAAAATATCAAATCTACAGGGTCTGAAGGGAAGGTTTATATAACTTAAGATATCTGTCCATGTTAGTAGAATAAGAGACTTTTATTATGTTATTTACATATGAATGATAAGTGGCTTCCCAGGTGTTGCTAGTGGTAAAGAATCCATATGCTAGTGCAGGAGAATTAAGAGACTCAGGGTTCAATCCCTGGCTGGGGAAGATCCCCTGGAGGATGGCAGGGCAACCCACTCTAGAATTCTTGCCTGAGAAATCCCATGAACAGAGGAACCTGGAGGGCTACAGTCCATGGGCTTGCAAAGAGTCAGATATGACTGGAGTGACATCATGAAGCACTATAATGAGGAGAAAAGCAAGGGTAACATGGTCACAGTTTTTCAGCAGGTCAATCTAGACTTCACTAAAAGTGAACAGAATTCTGTGATTAGCAATATTAAAAACACATTAGAAAAGTTTGTCAGGGCTAGCTAACTTAGGGAAGTATGATAACTTCCTTGAGCATCAGTTTCCTTATTTCTAGAATGATGGCAGTAGAACTTATGTCCATGAAGTTTCTATGAAGATGTAGTTACATAATCTGTAAAGTCCTAGTCCATAATCACACAATAAATTTCAGCCTTATTATTATTATTATCATTAATGTTGTTATCATCATCAAAATGCCTTGTCATAGATTTGGTCTTGACAAAATTCCTTCCCAGAGTGAAGATCTTTATTCTGGCATCATCTCATATGAAGTAGAAATCTGCAAGGTAGGACCAAACTATGGTATCAACAATTAAAAATGTAAAATTTCATACTGAACCTAACTATTCATGTTTTCCACACCATTTCCAACTATGTCTACAAATTTTGGGAAGGAATTTTGGTTTCATGTGCTGGACAACTCAAGAGAAAAAGATAATATAAGGATATTAAAGCAGGCATTTGTGAAGGCATTTGATTCATATAATTCCTTCCTAAGTACCCATACCATGGCTTTTTTTTCCCTCTAAAATATGGAACAGAATGCTTTCCATGTCATTGGAATTCATGACTGAATGGAATTGAATATATGTAGCTAGCAAAAGCAAAAACAAGAAAATTGAGTTATTCTAACTCTTATTGTATATTGAGTGCAGCACTTTCACAGCATCAACTTTCAGGATTTGAAATAGCTCAACTGGAATTCCATCACCTCCACTAGCTTTGTTCGTAGTGATGCTTTCTAAGGCCCACTTGACTTCACTTTCCAAGATGTCTGTCTCTAGATGAGTGATCACATCATCATGATTATCTGGGTTGTGAAGATCTTTTCTGTACAGTTCTTCTGTGTATTCTTTCGAGCCCATCTTTGCATGAAATGTTCCCTTGATATCTCTAATTTTCTTGAAGAGATCTCTAGTCTTTCCCATTCTGTTGTTTTCCTCTATTTCTTTGCATTGATCGCTGAAGAAGGCTTTCTTATCTCTTCTTGCTATTCTTTGGAACTCTGCATTCAGATACTTATATCTTTCCTTTGCTCCTTTGCTTTTCACCTCTCTTCTTTTCACAGCTATTTGTAAGGCCTATTTGCTGCACTCAGTATGCCAGCAAATTTGGAAAATCAGCAGTGGCCACAGGACTGGAAAAGGTCAATATTCATTCCAATCCCAAAGAAAGGCAATGCCAAAGAATGCTCAAACTACCGCACAATTGCACTCATCTCACATGCTAGTAAAGTAATGCTCAAAATTCTCCAAGCCAGGCTTCAGCAACACGTGAACCATGAAATTCCTGATGTTCAAGCTGGTTTTAGAAAAGGCAGAGGAATCAGAGATCAAATTGCCAACATCCGCTGGATCATTGAAAAAGCAAGAGAGTTCCAGAAAAACATCTATTTCTGCTTTATTGACTATGCCAAAGCCTTTGACTGTGTGGATCACAATAAAACTGTGGAAAATTCTGAAAAAGATGGGAATACCAGACCATCTGACCTGCCTCTTGAGAAATCTGTATGCAGGTCAGGAAGCAACAGTTAGAACTGGACATGGAACAACAGACTGGTTCCAAATAGGAAAAGGAGTACATCAAGGCTGTATATTGTCACCCTGCTTATTTAACTTCTATGCAGAGTACATCATGAGAAACGCTGGACTGGAAGAAACACAAGCTGGAATCGAGATTGCTGGGAGAAATATCAATAACCTCTGATATGCAGATGACACCACACTTATGGCAGAAAGTGAAGGGGAACTAAAAAGCCTCTTGATGAAAGAGAAAGAGGAGAGCAAAAAAGTTGGCTTAAAGCTCAAGCTTCAGAAAACGAGGATCATGGCATCCGATCCCATCACTTCATGGGAAATAGATGGGGAAACAGTAGAAACAGTGTCAGACTTTATTTTTTTGAGCTCCAAAATCACTGCAGATGATGACTGCAGCCATGAAATTAAAAGACGCTTACTCCTTGGAAGAAAAGTGATGACCCACCTAGATAGTACATTCAAAAGCAGAGACTTTACCTTGCCGACTAAGGTCCATCTAATCAAGGCTATGGTTTTTCCAGTAGTCATGGATGGATGTGAGAGTTGGACTGTGAGGAAAGCTGAGCACCGAAGAATTGATGCTTTTGAACCGTGGTGTTGGAGAAGACTCTTGAGAGTCCCTTGGACTGCAAGGAGATCCAACCAGTCCATTCTGAAGGAGATCAACCCTGGGATTTCTTTGGAAGGAATGGTGCTAAAGCTGAAGCTCCAGTACTTTGGCCACCTCATGCGAAGAGTTGACTCATTGGAAAAGACCCTGATGCTGGGAGGGATTGGGGGCAGGAGGAGAAGGGGACGTCTGACGATGAGATGGCTGGATGGCATCACGGACTCGATGAACGTGAGTCTGAGTGAACTCCGGGAGATGGTGATGGACAGGGAGGCCTCGCGTGCGGGGATTCATGGGGTCGCAAAGAGTCGGACACGACTGAGTGACTGAACTGAACTGAACTCTTATTGTACTCTTCCAGATTTGAGGCTTAAAATTAAAACAACAACAACAGCAGCAACAACAACAATCTGTATTCTTCAATGTCTTCTTGGCTTCACAAATATAACAAGTACCTACATGGATCTTGAGTAGAGGCAATGATGTGTTTCAGGAAAGCTTCATATATTAGATGATTTAATTTTTTAAGCCTTTAAACAGTCTGAAAGTGAAAGTCACTCGCTGGTGTCTGACTCTTTGCAAACAGTCGATAGAATTCTCCAGGCCAGAATACTGGAGTGGGTAGCCTTCCCCTTCTCTAGGATCTCTTCCTAATCCAGGGATCAAACCCAGGCCTCCCACATTGTGGGTGGATACTTTACCAGCTGAGCCACAAGGAAAGCCCAAGAATACCTGAGTGGGTAGCCTATCCCTTCTCCAATGGATCTACCAGATGCAGGAATAGAACTGGGGTCTCCTGCATTGCAGGCAGATTCTTTACCAACTGAGCTATCAGTGAAGCCAGTCTGTATACAATTAATTGAGGGAAAGCATTAAGTTGCATTTAGATCATCCTTAATTTAAACTTGAAAATCAACTCTCCAGACCTGAGTTTTTTTCTTTTTTCCCTTTGTCTAAAGTAAAAACTCAGAGAAGGTAATAGCAACCCATTCCAGTACTCTTGCCTGGAAAATTCCATGGACGGAGGAGCCTGGTAGGCTGCAGTCCATGGGGTCATGAAGAGTCGGACATGACTGAGCAAATTCACTTTCATTTCTCACTTTCATGCATTGGAGAAGGAAATGGCAACCCACTCCAGTGTTCTTGCCTGGAGAATCCCAGGGATGGGGGAATCTGGTGGGCTTCCATCTATGGGGTCACACAGAGTCAGACACAACTGAAGCGACTTAGAGCAGCAGCAAAAGAAAAACTGACTTTTAGGAACAAACTGGGGCAGAGATTTTTCCCAGGCATGATTGTGTGTTACTGGTAAATCTCACTTTTGATGGCCCTTTTAATAGGAAAGACTCCTTTAAGTCTAATTGCTCACACACAAAATAAAGGGCCTCTTACCTCTCTTCAGATAGCTTGTTAATATAACTTACAGTTATTTAATAATGGCTTCAAGGCACTTAGCCTTTTCCTTTCCTCTGTTTTATTAGCCAAATCAGTAAAGTGACTTTTTAAACTAAGTCATTCACTAGTTGTGTTTTTTTTTTTTTTTTTTTTTTTCTGGAACATAAAGAGGTTTTAAACTGGTTATATAAAGAATTCTTTACTTCCTCCACCCCACTCTCCTTCATCCCCCACTTCCATCAGGTTATTTTTGAGTTTCTTTCTATTTCTTCTGTTCTTTCTACTCCATGATGTAATTTTAATGAATGTGAAAATAGTGGATTGAACCATTCTTCCATAATACCTAATGAAACACACACACCAATGAAGGTAAAGAAAAATAAATAAACACAACAGAAAACCAAAAATTTAGAGTTACAAATACAGAAAGAGGGATATCTTTATACCATATACTCTGAAAAGTTTTACCAATATAAAACACAGAGGTCCTCCTTCCTGTTCCTGTATTCACACAAACACATACGACACACATACACAGAGAAACATGCGTGCGTGATAAGGAAGAATAGATCGAATCTTGAGTATTATCATTAATAACTCGGAATTCTATAAGAACAGTGAAATATCTTGGGATTTGAAGTTCCATATTATATGTCATAAGGTAGATAACATGATTAGACCTTTAAAGGACAAGTTGTTTCTGACTTTACTGTACTTGTTTCTGACCAGGAGCAGTACTTATTAGGGGGAAAAAGTAGAATGCCTCAAGAATTGGGTGTACATGATTACATGGAGTGGGCCCTGGTCAGAGTATTGAATAGCATGTCCAAAAGCAACCAAGCTTAAAATCACTGCCACTCCTGCCTTGAAAGAAGTGTAATATAATCTAAGTGTATGTCAGCCTTCCTCCACCTAATCCTCTGATCTATGGAAACATGAGTTTTAATCATATGTGTTTCTAAAACTGTAGCTTAAAAAAAATAAATTGTCAGAAGTATTTTCCTGGATTTTAACCCCTTGAACTTTAGTTTCTTCATTTTAAAATAGAATAACACTTATTGTATTGTATTGTTGCGGCAAGTACCGAATACTTAAGGCAAAATGATACTTGGAAATGTTAATTCCACTATATGATAGAGGATGTTTGGTTTTTATATCAACTTTTCAGGTACTGTCATCAAGATTAAAGAGCTACAAGAATATCACATGTCAGAAAGGAAAAAATGAATTGATTACAACCCAATACCCAATATAAAAAATAATGAGCAGCTATTATTTCCTTTGATATTTATTTTCAATGAAGACATTTTTGCATTAAATCATGATTCATTAAATATATTTTAGATATTTATATTTAACTATATCTTTATGATTGTGTACAGTTAATAAATTTAACACTTGTAATGTGGTACGTAGATCAGTTCAGTTCAGTCACTCAGTCGTGTCCGACTCTTTGTGACTCCATGAATTGAAGCACACCAGGCCTCCTTGTTCATCACCAACTCCCAGAGTTCACTCAAACTCATGTCAATTGAGTCAGTGATGCCATCTCATTCTCTGTCATCTCCTTCTCCTCCTGCCCCCAATCCCTCCCAGCATCAGAGTCTTTTCCAATGAGTCAACTCTTCTTATGAGGTGGCCAAAGTATTGGAGTTTCAGCTTTAGCGTCAGTCCTTCCAAAGAACACTCAGGACTGATCTCCTTTAGAATGGACTGGTTGGATCTCCTAGCAGTCCAAGGGACTCTCAAGAATCTTTTCCAACACCACAGTTCAAAAGCATCAATTCTTTGGCACTCTGCTTTCTTCACAGTCCAACTCTCACATCCATACATGACCACAGGAAAAATCATAGCCTTGATTAGACGGACCTTTGTCGGCCAAGTAATGTCTCTGCTTTTTAATATGCTACCGAGGTTGGTCATAACTTTCCTTCCAAGGAGTAAGTGTCTTTTAATTTCATGGCTGCAATCACCATCTGCAGTGATTTTGGAGCCCCCCAGAAAAAGTCTGACACTGTTTCCCCATCCATTTTCCATGAAGTGATGGGACCAGATGCCATGATCTTAGTTTTCTGAATGTTGAGCTTTAAGCCAGCTTTTTCACTGTCCTCTTTCACTTTCACCAAGAGGCTTTTTAGTTCATTTTCACTTTCTGCCTTAAGAATAGTGTCATCTGCATATCTGAGGTTGTCGATATTTCTCCCAGCAATCTTGATTCCAGCTTGTGCTTCTTCCAGCCCAGCGTTTCTCGTGATGTATACAACTGAGTAAAACTAAGGTTCAAATGTGTCCTGGTTTGTTTGGTGAGTTATCACAATAAGCAGCTTGAGAAGATATCTATTCATATATAGGGCTTGAGAGGAAGCAGCCTTTTAGTAGATTTTACATTTTGGCAAACAGGACCAATACAGAAAACAAGAGGGGAATTGTGATGTTATTATCTAAATCATATACATATACATATGTAGAATATATATCCAAATATATATATGCTAATATATATTTGCTGCCCAAATAATGTATATCCATCTATATCTGTCCCTTTAGAAAAAGTGTCTTGAGGCCAGAGATAAAGGGACAAGTTTTACTTTCTTCCCATAAAGCGGATAGTCCTCTGTAGCTGTATGAGCTGTGTTCTGAAATGGCCTCATGGATAATAGATATCAATCAGGAGGACTGAAGAAGTAAAATAATGTATAGGGACTATTCATGAACAACCACAACTTGAAACCCCTAGATATAAAGAGACTTGAGAGAAAAAATCCACAAATCTCTGTTATGCATGTGTGTCCAAGCATCAAGGAAAATTTTAATTGTTTCCTTTAATGTAATCTCTCTTAATGTGATATTTTTTACCCAAGAGGTAGTATGACTTGGATATTTTCTAATTATGAATCCTTTAAAACAAGAAGAATGCTACTACCTATATATACCTTCATTTTGAAAAGATAAGTGACACTTTGTATTAAGAAATAATGGTGATCTTCCTTCCACAAGGTTGCTTTAATGAACATTCACTGGACAACTCCTTATTTGTAAGCCATTGATGATAATGTTTGATTGTTTTGCTTTGTTTTCTATTTTAACTTGTGTGGTACATGATCTCTGATAGCCTAAGTTAAGTAGTACCATTCAAATATCCACAGTTAATAAATTTGTCAAATAGATTAATTAAATGATTACTATCTACTAGAAACTGTGCTAGACAGTGGGAATTTATAGTAAAGAAGGCTGACATTATTCCTTTGCTTCAGTCTGGTTGGGAAGAAAGCCATTGTAGTAATTTCAAATGTGGTGAATTTTACAAATAGGGATGTACTTCATTCTATAGGGGAACTTAAAGTGAGAAACTAAACTAGCCTGGAGTTTCAGGGAAGTTCTTTTCTTATGCAAGTGAAAATAAGGAAAGACTTTTAAATTGGAAAAATGTAAATTGGATAAAAAGTAGTATTCTAAGCAAAAGGAAATGTATGTGTGATAGCCTTAGGCAAGAGGAGAAGGCATATTCAAGACACTGTTAGAAACCAATAAAGTTAGAACACACAGGCAAGTAGGAGATATAGGAAGATGAAGCTTATGAAAAAGCCTGGGATAAATTATGGAGGGGCTTTTAAGAAAAAAGAACCTTAGATATGTATCGTAACTTCAGTAGAAAGCCACTGAAGATGTTTAAGCAAGGGGATGAATCACACAGATTTGCTTTTTTGAGGAAGAACTAACAGATATAAATTAATTAATTTCAATTCAGTGATGCCATAGTATTTAAACCAGTAAGTGTGAACAACATTAATATTTGAAACTTCATTGACTGTGTAGCAGATACAAGGGAACTTAAATGTGCCAATGATGGGAATCAGTACTTAATGAAAAATATAGTTACATCCAGGAATTTTTCAGACTTTATAACACTTTCATTGAATTTCTTGCCTATGTCATGTTGACCTCTTCTCCAGAAGAAGGTTCATTTATTGTTAGCTTCAGTAAGTTACCAAAAGGGCAGAGGTGGGGCATGTGGTCAGACTTTGTTCTCTCTTGATTCTCTCCCCATTTTTTCTTTGCCTGTGCTTCCTATCTGCAGAAGCAGAGAATGGAGGGAGAAAGGCAAAGAAAATACTTGCCCAGATAAGAAAATCACACATTAGCTGCAAATTTGGGGGCCCATGATTTGTTTGGTATAGGTATATTTTTCTTCAAACTGCTTTGCCATTGGCGTTCAGAGAGCTGTTTGTATCCAGCGCTCTTTCTCCCAAGTAGTGCACTTGCTGTTTTTTTTTTTTTTTTTTAAAGACTGGCCCCAAATACTGCCCCTCCTGCCATAGAGTTCTCTAATTTTGGCCAGCCTATCAAGGTTGGCATGCTTTTTAAAGCCATCTTCTTAGAACTTTTCCTCTGTTTTATACCCCCCTACTGCAGGTGCTCATTGCTTCTTCATTCCTTCTTCCCCTCAGAGAAAAGCATGTACCCTCGCACACCAAGAAGGGGGAATCATGGCTGCTGTATTCTCAGCCTTACTATGATTCTTCTTCCTTTTACATCCTTGTACTGTAGGACACCCATCACCAGTGTGAAGGCTTATCAAAATTCAGTGGCGTTTTCTCAACTTAGGTGTCAAAGAGATTATTAAGGTAATGGGAACATTTGGTTCAACTTTTCTTCTCTTTTCCTTATAGAAAAAGAGGAAGAAAAGTATTAATGCTTCATAAAATATTCTCAAGATGCCAATTCCCTTCTTTTACTTCCTGCAAAGACCAAAAAAAACCGGTTTAGTAGGGAAGTTGACGTGGATTATATGGGTCTGGCATCAAAAACAGGACCATAAGGAGCATGGTGCCTTTCTCTGCAGCTATGAATTATTTTTACTGTGTAGCTTATACTTTCTGCTCATTCCTCTGACAGGAATAGCAGGGGCGTCTCAGTCACCTTCCCACACATATCCTTCTGGCCAGAGTGAGAAGAATGGGTGAAAAGGTGGAAAGAAAAAATGTAATGAAAACATGGGAGGGAAATGCAAAACTATGGG
Source organism: Capra hircus (assembly GCF_001704415.2). Taxonomy (NCBI): domain Eukaryota; kingdom Metazoa; phylum Chordata; class Mammalia; order Artiodactyla; family Bovidae; genus Capra; species Capra hircus. The sequence goes on along the minus strand of NC_030824.1, from coordinate 46,935,197 downwards.
ATTAATCAGGGGAGAAACATGAATGGCTTTAAAGAGAATGGAATATTGAAATTAGAGAAAAGTAGAAGGATTCAGTATGAGAATGAGAGAGAGAGGGAGAGAGCATGCTGATTAATTTCATCTAACAAGGGAGAGAAGGACTGAAACTCTCAAAGAGTATTATCTGATCAGTTGGGTGACTGAATGAATAGATGCTTAGATTGTGAAATATTTAAAAACATGAAGTTATCACAACTTGAGGTTTGATTGGAAGTGGATGTTAATAGAATAAAATATGGACTTACCCGTTTAGAAGTTTACATGAAGAGAGAAGTTTATAGTGAATGAACTGTGATTTTAGATTTGGAGATTGTCTATAATAAAAATAACAAGACAGTGAAGAATACCCAATGATCAATATATGGGAAGGGGAAGGAATGGATCTTGAACAGGTTTTGGGTTTAATGCTGCTGCTGCTGAGTCGCTACAGTTGTGTATGGCTCTGTGCAACCCCATAGACGGCAGCCCACGAGGCTCCCCTGTCCCTGGGATTCTCCAGGCAAGAACACTGGAGTGGGTTGCCATTTCCTTCTCCAGTGCATGAAAGTGAAAAGTGAAAGTGAAGACGCTCAGTCATGTCCAACTCTTATAGCTAATAGGTGTGTAGGACTGGTAGGCTGCAGTCCATGGGGTAGCTAAGAGTCGAACACGACTGAGCAACTTCATTTTCACTTTTCACTTTTATGCATTGGAGAAGGAAATGGGAACCCACTCCGGTGTTTTCTTGCCTGGAGAATCCCAGGGACGGGGAGCCTGGTGGGCTGCCTCTCTGGGGTCGCACAGATTCGGACACGACTGAAGCGACTTATCAGCAGCAGCAACTGATCTTTTAGATCAGTAATGAATATGTGTTTGTTCACTTATTCATCTATTTATTGTACAGTGTCTATGGCAACATGTTAGGAGGGACTGTGTTAAGAAGAAGGATAAAGATAATAGGATAGAACAGGCCTTTGATCTCAAACAACCTGTAATCCTTTGCAATATTTGCAAAATCATGCTCTGCGAGCAGCAATAGTCCAGCGTTTAGCAACACAAGGTTTGGAAGAGAACACCTGGCTTTGAACTCTACCTGTATTAATTATAAAATGTGTTGCCTTGAGAATTTACATACTTTCTGCCTTAGAATTTTTTTTTTTTTAATCTAAAAAGTGATATCTTTCAGGGAACTCTGCCCAGTATTATTTGGCAGCTTGAATGGGAGGGGATTTGGGGGATAATGGATGGATACATGTATATCTATGGCTGAGTCCCTTTGCTGTCCACCTGAAACTATCACAACATCGTTAATTCACTATCCAATATGAAATTAAGTTTTAAAAAATAAATATAAAAATGGTGTCTTTAAAAATGTTTAAAACTGAGTTTTAGTGATTGATATTATTCATATTAAGAAGACCCTTTTTTTCATTATTATCACTCTAAGGATGAGAATAATATTTTTACAGATTCCTATGTTTCTCCTCCCTAGAATACTGCATAGCACAAAATAATTGTTAAAATATTAGTTAAATAGTAAATATTATTTGTTTATAAATTAATAAAGTCAGCACTTACTAATATAAGGTTACAAAACTTTGAGCTGAACAAGAGTCAATTGACATCATAAGTGACATAATTCACAGAGCTGCTAAAATGCCAGAGTGCTTTACATAATTTTAAGGTATTTCTCACTCTTACTTGGTCACACAGCCTGTGTCTTGTGGTACATTTCTTGACACTATTATTCTGATAAAGAAAGACTTTGGGAATTACTCATCAACTGTGTGATAAATAAAATGTTTAGTGAAAAAATGCATTGCTATTTTTTGTTGAGGACTACAAAACAAATCTAGAAAAGAAAAATAAGTAAAGATGTATTTTAAAATAATCATTATATTTAATAAGTATATATGTACTATAGAAGTACATATATTAAATTTCCTATAAAATTTCATAATATGTTTGGTATTAATTATATACTAAAGAAATATGTTTTTTTGAGGATGACTTACTTAAGCAAAAATATATTTATTAAACTAGCAGGATAGAAGCCAGAACACTCTAAAATGTTTATATTAATATGAGGAAAAGGGCTTTCCTGGTGGTTGTCAGTAAAGAATCTGCCTGCAGTCAGGAGACCCAGGTTTGATCTGTGGGTCAGGAAGATCCCCTAGGAAGGGAATGGCAACCTGCTCCAGTATTATTGCTTGGAGAATCCCAGGGACAGAAGAGCCTGGCAGGCTTAGTCCATGGGGTCACACAGAGTCAGACATAACTGAGTGACTAACACACACACAATGAGGAAAAGCATCTTTAATATTTTACTTTAATTTAAAAAAGTCTAAATATGTTCTTCAGTGATTTATTTTACAATGTGAAGTAAATGTGAGCTAAATAAGTTTAATATTTTAAAGGTCTAAACCTTTGGCTCCAGGATAATGAGAAGAATAAAAATCTAATAAATGTCCCAAGAGCTAAATATATTTTAAAATAAGAATGGAGAGGGAGGTTAGGTTGGGGTAAAAGGCAGACAGAGAAAGAAAGAGACGATTTAAATGTTGACAGGCATTATATACCCTGAATATAGGAACTATATTAGGCTCTCAGAGCAATTAGAAAAATTGGACAAGGCACAGACTTTGGTAAATTATATCTTAGCATGTGTATATAAGTGCAGCAGTTTTCCCCTTCTAATTCAAGAAAGAAGGAAAATGGTTGGGGGAAAGGTGTGACAGGGATTATAGTTTAATTTAGAAAGAATTTGTGGAGGAATTTTTAGGAGACTTAAAACCAGTTATCTTATTTTCTGAGGAAGAAACCTCAATATTATACATTAAGTATTCTAGCTTGGTAAGAAAAGCTTTAGGTGTTCAGTAATTAGCTTCCTCTTCTAAGACAAAGTTTTATTCTATAATTTGTTAATTTGACTTAATAATGAATGATTATTGAAGGCTATCAGAATTACTCTTTTGGGAAGACATATTTTTCCTTACAAAAATAGTTTTATGAATTTGAAACATCTCTTAGGCAGCATTTTATCATCCACTCAGTTAGTACTTTGAATAGAGAACAAGCTTATTTAAACCACATACTCATTAAAAAAAAAAAAAAAAAAACTCAGGAAAGGACCAAATCATGGACACACCACCTCTTCTGTTTTCCATATGAACACTCATGACATCTGGGCAGATCCACTGCAGGTGGCCATAGTATCTTTCCTCTTATGGATAATTCTCTCCTGCTGCAGGGAGAAAATGCTACAAAAGAAGGAAAAGAAGTATCTTAACATCTATTTAAAAGAAATGAGAATTTGCTGGAAAAATCAGAAATTATTGGATTTGCTCCATTTTAACCAAATTTGAAATAAATTCAAGTATAGCTGGAAATCATATGCTGTTTTAATTAATAAATCAATAAACCCAATAAATATGCTAATAAAATTACTTCATTAATGATGATAGGAATGAATCAATGACCAAAATTTTACTAGAAAGTAACTGGGTTATTTACATCTCTTAAATTACCTCATTTATTTCTCACAACAATCATAAAACAGATGTTGTATTAGTACTCACTATGCAATACGAAAACAGATTTAAAGAGGTAAAGTAGCATTCACAACCATACAGAACATACCCAAGGTCACACAGCTGGTAAGAACAGCTTGGCGAAGTCAGACTGACCTAAAGATGGTGTTCTTAAACTTGATACTATATCTGTGAAAAATATCGCTGGTAGCTTGATAGGGATTGCATTGAATTTGTAGATTGCTTTGGGTAGTATACTCATTTTCACTATATTGATTCTTCTGATCCATGAACATGGTATATTTCTCCATCTATTAGTGTCCTCTTTGAATTCTATCATCAGTGTTTTATAGTTTTCTTTTCTATATATAGGTCTTTAGTTTCTTTAGGTAGATATATTCCTAAGTATTTTATTCTTTTCGTTGCAATGGTGAATGGAATGGTTTCCTTAATTTCTTTTTCTACTTTCTCATTATTAATGTATAGGAATGCAAGGGATTTCTGTGTGTTGATTTTATATCCTGAAACTTTACTATATTCATTGATGAGCTCTAGTGATTTTCTGGTGGAGTCTTTAGGGTTTTCTATGTAGAGGATCATGTCACCTGAAAACAGTGAGAGTTTTACTTCTTCTTTTCCAATTTGGATTCCTTTTATTTCTTTTTCTGCTCTGATTGCTGTGGCCAAAACTTCCAGAACTATGTTGAATAGTAGCGGTGAAAGTGGACACCCTTGTCTTGTTCCTGACTTTAGGGTAAATGCTTTCAATTTTTCACCATTGAGGATAATGTTTGCTGTGGGTTTGTCATAGATAGCTTTTATTATGTTGAGGTATGTTCCTTCTATTCCTGCTTTCTGGAGCTTTTTTGGATATTTTTCACAGAACTAGAACAAATAATTTCAAGATTTGTATGGAAATACAAAAAAAACCTCAAATATCCAAAGCAATCTTGAGAAAGAAGAATGGAACTGGAGGAATTAACTTGCCTGACTTCAGACTCTACTACAAAGCCACAGTCATCAAGACAGTATGGTACTGGCACAAAGACAGACATATAGATCAATGGAACAAAATAGAAAGCCCAGAGATAAATCCACACACATATGGACACCTTATCTTTGACAAAGGAGGCGAGAATATACAATGAAATAAAGACAATCTCTTTAACAAGTGGTGCTGGGAAAACTGGTCAGCCACTTGTAAAAGAATGAAACTAGATCACTTTCTAACACCACACACAAAAATAAACTCAAAATGGATTAAAGATCTAAATGTAAGACCAGAAACTATAAAACTCCTAGAGGAGAAGATAGGCAAAACACTCTCTGACATAAATCACAGCAGGATCCTCTATGATCCACCCCCCCCCCCCAGAATTCTGGAAATAAAAGCAAAAATAAACAAATGGGATCTAATTAAAATTAAAAGCTTCTGTACAACAAAGGAAAATATAAGCAAGGTGAAAAGACAGCCTTCTGAATGGGAGAAAATAATAGCAAATGAAGCAACTGACAAATAACTAATCTCAAAAATATACAAGCAACTTATGCAGCTCAATTCCAGAAAAATAAACGACCCAATCAAAAAATGGGCCAAAGAACTAAATAGACATTTCTCCAAAGAAGACATATGGATGGCTAACAAACACATGAAAAGATGCTCAACATCACTCATTATTAGAGAAGCACAAAGCAAAACCACAATGAGGTATCATTTCACACCAGTCAGAATGTCTGTGATCCAAAAGTCTGCAAGCAATAAATGCTGGAGAGGGTGTGGAGAAAAGGGAACCCTCCTACACTGTTGGTAGGAATGCAAACTAGTACAGCCACTATGGAGAACAGTGTGGCGATTCCTTAAAAAATTGCTAATAGAACTGCCTTATGACCCAGCAATCCCACTGCTGGGCATACACACCAAGGAAACCAGAATTGAAAGAGACACATGTACCCCAATGTTCATCGCAGCACTGTTTATAATAGCTAGGACATGGAAACAACCTAGATGTCCATCAGCAGATGAATGGATAAGAAAGCTGTGGTACATATACACAATGGAGTATTACTCAGCCATTAAAAAGAATACACTGGAATCAGTTCTAATGAGATGGATGAAACTGGAGCTGATTATACAGAGTGAAGTAAGCCAGAAAGAAAAACACCAGTACAGTATACTAACACATATATATGGAATTTAGAAAGATGGCAATGATGACCCTATATGCGAGACAAAAAGAGACAGAGATGTGTAGAGCGGACTTTTGGACTCTGAGGGAGAGGGAGAGGGTGGGATGATTTGGGAGAATGGAATTGAAATATGTATATTATCATGTAAGAAATGAATCACCAGTCTATGTCCTATGCAGGATACAAGATGCTTGGGGCTGATGCACTGGGATGACCCAGAGAGATGTTATGGGGAGGAAGGTGGGAGGGGGGTTCATGTTCGGGAACGCATGTACACCCGTGGTGGATTCATGTCAATGTATGGCAAAACCAATACAATATTGTAAAGTAAAATAAAGTAAAAATAAAAATTAAAAAAAAAAAAAAAAAACCCTTGATACTGTAAAAAGCACATAATCCCACTTTAACCAGAGAGGGGGAAAAATACATTGTAGCTCATACATCTAGTAAGCAGTTGTCTGATTTTTTTATTTTGTTGTTTGATCCTAAGAAATAAAGAAGATTATTTAGCTAAATAAAAAATCTATTCCTAAAGAAAACAAATGTTTTAACTCTTAATCTTTTGGCATGCTCATGATCTAATCTTCACTTCTTACTTTGAAAACCTGAGGCCAGAGATCTGAATCATTTTCAATGTCTTGCTTTCACTCTGCAGCTCAAGTGGCTTTGATACCTTTGAGAACCCTCACCCGCAGTTGCAAGCTGTCTTCTATACTTCAACATTTTACCAGTTCTGCAAAGAGGGGATCAGCTGATAATGTGAGACCCATGAGCTGAGGGGTTTAAAAAACAAAAAGACCCTTTTAAATAAATATGTCCTCTTTCCCTTTAGTCCCTGAGCAAGATCAGCTTTCCCAAATCCTCTCTCTGGTTCCCGGAATAGTAGAGGAAATTACTATATATATATGTTTTAAATGTACCTCTATAAAGATATATGTACTTTAACCTTGGATACCCCATTCCTCTATGGAAGAATGGACTTTTCTATGATTATTTTACTACATATGACCAAAAATGTCTCCAAAAGAACTTTTTCTTATAACAACTAGAAATGGAAGCTGGATCTTTTACATATAATCGTTTATGTTAACATTGCAAGGCAAGAATCCTTTCTTCTAGGTGAGGAAATTAAGCTTCAAGATATTTAAATATCTAGACCCCTAGAAAATAAACCCATTGAAGAGTTTGTTCATGCACTTGTTCTGTCAATGTCCTTAGCGCCTAATAATACCAGTAAATAGAAAATGAATGAACAAATATACTGGCTGAGTCATTTGAAAATATTTCTTTGAATCTGAATCATTTGTTTTTATTATCTAAGATGGAAATAGTTTTCTTTCTTCTGTTATAAGCATTTTAAAAATTGCTTTTAGTTATATATGATTGCAGAAGGCCTAGGAGAACATTTTAAGTTGTTCTGAAAGCTTTAGAAACCATTGTCTCCAGTTGAGAGAAACAGCTCTAGGCGTTTCTTCCCTATGCTCATGTCATCAGGAAATGTACCATGTAGCCTCATTTACCTGGACAAATCTTAAGGGATCTGAAACAAAGTTAACAGTTCATATCCTGGCTCGAGGTATATGAGATTCTTACGTGTTATAGTTCCAATAGAGCAAATAATCATGATTGCTGGCTGAGGCACACAACAATGGAGAGGGTTAGAAGCTCTGAGAATTGCTCTCAGCCACAGGTGTTGCTTCACCTTAAGTCATGTCCCTTCTTGAGGCAAGTATCATACACAGTCTTTGTGGGCCAAAGCCCCATGCTTCATTTGGGGATAACTTTGAGGAGTAATATCAACCACAATGCATCCACTTAGTTACTCCCTCTGTCCATCCTGCTTCCTTCCCTTTCTTACAGTTGTTGTACCCAAGGGCATTACCACCTGTCTTTCTCGCATACATATTCCATCTTTACATCTTACTGTGGGACCCAATCTGCTAAATCAAAGTCTGGAGACAGTGACCTGAGAACACACATTTTCATTAAATGCTATGCTGACTTTAAAGTATCCACTTCCCTAAACAATCTTGCATTTGACATGAATATTTTTGTTGTTATGGTTACTAAGTCCTTCCCAACTCTTGGTGACTCCAATAACTCCTCCAGCAGTCCTCAGGGCTCCTCTGCCTATAGGGTTTCCCAAGCAAGAATACTGGAAGGGGTTGCCATTTCGTTCCCCAAGGGATCTTCCTAACCAAATATCAAACCTGGGTCTCCTGTATTGGCATTCGGATTCCTTCCTGCAGAGCCACCAGGGAAGCTCCCAACATGAAGATTACCAGCTAAAAAAAGAAGTGATGGGACTCTTTGGGAGAGGGAGAGGGTGGGATGATTTGGGAGAATGGCATTGAAACATGTATACTATCATGTAAAATGAATCGCTAGTCTAGGTTCGATACAGGATACAGGATGCTTGGGGCTGGTGCACTGGGATGACCCAGAGAGGTGATATGGGGAGGGTGGTGGGAGGGGGGTTCAGGGTTGAGAACTCATGTACACCTGTGGTGGATTCATGTCAATGTATGGCAAAACCAATACAGTATTTAAAGTAAAAAAAATAAAAAGTCACTATAAAAACAAACAAACAAACAAACAAACAAGACAAAAAGAGAAGTGATAAAAAGGTGTCCAAGTAGTATGCATGGGAAGAGGGATGAAATTTTAAGATAAACTATGCTAAAAGTAAATCTATATAGTAAAGAGTAGGAAAAAATCAGGAATTGCTATTAACTTTATTTTCCAATTTTTCACAGGCTAGCTTTAAATAGAAGCTACAGTTTTAAGTTGATTATTTCTGAGTCAGTCAGTTTGGTCACTCAGCTGTGTCCAACTCTTTGTGAGCCCCTGGACTATAGAACGCCAGTCTTCCCTGTCCATCACCAGCTCCCAGAGTTTGCTCAAACTCATATCTATCAAGTTGGTGATGCCATCCAAGCATGTCATCCTCTGTCATCTCTTTCTCCCCCTTCCTTCAACCTTTCCCAACATCAGGGTCTTTTCAAATGAGTCAGTTCTTTGTATCAGGTGGCCAAAGTTTTGGAGTTTCAGCTTTAGCATCACTCCTTTCAGTGAATATTCAGGACTGATTTCCTTTAGGATTAACTGCTTGGATCTCTTTGCAGTCCAGGGGACTCTCAAGAGTCTTCTCCAACACCACAATTCAAAAGCATCAGTTCTTTGGTGCTCAGCTTTATTTACATCCACTCTCACATCCATACATGACTACTGGAAAAAACATAGCTTTGACTAGATGGACCTTTGTTGGCAAATTCTACCATGCAGAATAAAGATAGAAAATGTGTTTTAAATACTACCATGCAGAATAAAGATAGAAAATGGGTTTTAAACCATGTCCTAATTCTGATCAGTTGGTAGAAACCACATTAGAAGAAAGCCTGGTTCTAATTTGGTGGTTAATGGGGAAAAGTACATGGCTCATAGTGAATTCTTCCTTGAATGGAAGGAAAAAGCAGATACTGAAGAATAGCAGAATTTTTCATTTAGAAAGAAACGATAAAATTACTAGTGAATTCCCTTTATCCTTTTGGTTTTCATTAATAAATACAAACTTTATACTGTGCTATAAACCTTTAACTTCAGCCGAATATATCCATTATGTAGATTACTGAGTGCTTATTATGGCAGAATGGACATTCCTTCACTCATTGTTCTGTATCTTCTTGGCATCTGAACACATGCATCACCAGGGTAGCAGTAAAGCTATCATTGAAGATGAAGAGACATAAGTTTCATATCAGAAGCACTAAAATGAACTAAAGAAGACTAAAATCACTTAATGACATCAGGCTCAGTTCAGTTCAGTTCAGTTGCTCAGTCATGTCCGACTCTTTGCGACCCCATGAATCGCAGCACGCCAGGCCTCCCTGTCCATCATCAACTCCTGGAATTCACTCAGACTCATGTCCATCGAGTCCGTGATGCCATCCAGCCATCTCATCCTCGGTTGTCCCCTTCTCCTCCTGCCCCCAATCCCTCCCAGCCTCAGAGTCTTTTCCAATGAGTCAACTCTTCGCATGAGGTGGCCAAAGTACTGGAGCTTCAGCTTTAGCATCATTCCTTCCAAAGAAATCCCAGGGTTGATCTCCTTCAGAATGGACTGGTTGGATCTCCTTGCAGTCCAAGGGACCCTCAAGAGTCTTCTCCAACATCACAGTTCAAAAGCATCAATTCTTCGGCGCTCAGCCTTCTTCACAGTCCAAGTCTCACATCCATACATGACCACAGGAAAAACCGTAGCCTTAACTAGACGGACCTTAGTGGCATCATAATGAAGAAATCTCTTGTTTACCAATTATGACTTCTAAAAGCTGTGTTTTATACCTGGAGTCCTTACTTTCAAAACTAGTTTTAAAAGTCCAAACAGCAGAACCAAATTACATTGCACACCAAATAGAGATGTGCATCTCATTTATTTTTCACAGTTGAAACTAAGTGAGTCTGTCTCTAAAACTAATATAAATACTCAGGCAAGGAAAACTTAGATTACACAGTAGAAAAATATGCTCCTTTTTCTTGGATTTTTAATTTTGAATGTATAATGTAAGTATAGACATGCAGGTGTTTGTTCCCTTAGCCGGCATGAAAGCCAGATATATTAAAGAGTTCAGATTATACACCCTGAAGATAGCTGCTTAAGATTCTTTATCTTAGTAGTTGTATTTGGTTTATGTTATTTTTCCTTTTTGATCATATGTCATGTGCTTTAATAGATGAAGTAGGTTATAGCTGTAGTCTCTGGCAACTTGTATAAATTGCTGAGCACATGTGTAGTTAGAGATTCCCAGTTTATAATTAGCAGTCTGCATCACATGCTGAAACATGAGTAAAATCTTCCTCCTTTTTCAAAAGTTCAGATATGCAGAGAAAAAAAATAGTGACAGAACTATTCAAAAAACAGAGATCAAAAGGTAACACATTTTATAAGCATCCTCTCAGCTTTGCTTTGATGATGCTGAAACCTTTCCAGAGCTTTTACATGACTGCAGAATGGCAGATGGCATGTTTTGCAGAAAGGGCAGTGGTGATATATATATATATAGCCAAACCACAGACTAGAAAGTATTCCAGTTTATATGTATTTCTGGAAAATTGCCTGTAACACCATGTCAAACAATTCTATAGCCTACAATACCACAGAAAGTATTCATTAGATCAACAGATCTTTTAACTTTAGCCTCAACTTAGTTCAGCAGTTTCTGTTCACATATTTAGATTAAGATGTAAATTAGGCCATTGACTTACAGTCTTATCACTAGATTATGCGTTGAAGGAATTTGTAAGAATCAACTTGTCAGAAAATAATTAAATAAGTATTTTTATAAAGAACCTACTCTTTTCTGTCTCTTTCAGTTCAGTTCAGTCTCTCAGTCATGTCCCGACTCTTTGCAACCCCATGGACTGCAGCACGCGAGGACTCCCTATCCATCACCAACTCCCAGAGATTGCTCAAATTCATGTCCATCAAGTTGGTGATGCCATCTAACCATCTCATACTCTGTTGTCCTCTTGTCCGCCTGCCTTCAATCTTTCCCAACATCAGGGTCTTTTCCAATGAGTCAGCTCTTCACATCAGTTAGCCAAACTATTGGAGTTTCAGCTTTAGCATCAATCCTTCCAATGAACATTCAGGACTGATTTCCTTTAGGACTGACTGGTTTGATCTCCTTGCAGTCCAAGGGACTCTCAAGAGTCTTCTCCAACACCACAGTTCAAAAGCATCAATTCTTCGACACTTAGCTTTCTTTATGGTCCAACTGTTAACATCCATATGTGACTACTAGAAAAACCATAGCCTTGCCTAGACCTTTGTTGGTAAAGTAATGTCTCTGCTTTTTAATATGTTGTCTAGGTTGGTCATAGCTTTTCTTCCAAGGAGCAAGTGTCTTTTAATTTCATGGCTGCAGTCACTGTCTGTCTCTTTAGCTGTCTTTAAAATGTTAGTCTTAATGTAAATAACTGCTTTATTGCTGTTTTTCATTTGGGAATTTTCTATATGTATCTCAAAGTGGCTATTAATGCTAACTACTTATTTTATCCTTTGTGGCCCTGTGCCATTTGTGGACCAGATTCCTCTCTTTTCTTTCAGTGATTCTTCCTTTGTTTTGTTTTTTTTTTTTTTTTTTAATAGTCCAGGCCTTTGTTTTCTTTACATCCACCATGCTATGAATTCACCAGAGAGGGGTTCCAATAGTTCAGGCTCCTTTCCATTGATTCTCATGAAATGTGCTTGCTCGGTAGAGCAGGTTGCTGCTTTAGATGAACCCAAGTCTCTTTGTCTTTGGCTTCCTTCTTTTTCTTATCATTTTTCCTTCACACATTTCAGGATGCCATCTTAGCTCTTACAGTGCTTAATATGCTCGATAGCCACATTAATTCTGCTGGCAAGAATCTTGTTCTTGTTTGTTTACAAAGATGGCAACAGTATGCTGAGTAACATTGTAGACTCTCCCAGTTTTGCCATGGTAACATTTGTGGAGCATTCCTTTCAAACAGTACAGCTTCCCAGTTGATACTCATGGAAAAGAACTTGTCTGAATGCAGGAGACACAAGAGATGTGTGTTCAGTCACTGGATCTAGAAGATTCCCTAGAGGAGGGTATGGCAACCCACTCCGGTATTCTTACCTGGACAATCCCATGGACAGAGGAGCCTGGTGGGCTTCAGTCAATAGGGTCCCAAAGATTCAAGATTTGAGCCATCTCTGTCCTGTCGCATTTCTATAATCTGACATGAACTTTCCCCTTATTTACACTATCTGGGTCCATTTGGTGTGCTTCTATTCATCCTTCAAGCCTCAGGGTAGGAGTGATTTCCTCAAGTAAGTCTACCTCAGTCCTGCAAGAAACCTAGACAGTTCCTCCTTTGTTCTTCCATAGCATATTTTATATGTTTATCTCAATACTAATAACATTCACTTGTATGTTTTCAGTTTTGGCAGACTCCCTGTACTAGAAGTTTCTTCAGAGAAATAGTTCAGTTATTAATTCCTGGTGGCTCAGAGGTTAAAGCGTCTGCCTCTAATGCGGGAGACCTGGGTTCAGTCCCTGGGTCGGGAAGATCCCCTGGAGAAGGAAATGGCAACCCACTCCAGGATTCTTGCCTGGAGAATCCCATGGACGGAGGAGCCTGGTGGGCTACAGTCCATGGGGTTGCAAAGAGTCGAACACGACTGAGCAACTTAACTTAACTTAACATCATTACAATCTACAAGTTTCCAAGATAGAAAAGTACTTAATGAAATGTTTACTAGCATTTCAAAAGGTCATAAATTCACTCATTTAAAATGAGTGAACTTAATGGGACTCTCTGTTTTTAGTTAAAAGTTTGCTAACACTGCCAGAAACAGAGTTTACAAAATAGAGTCCCTGTCCTCAGGTAGTTTATTGCTGTGAATTAAAAGTAGGAAAAATGGGGAATTCCCTGGCAGCCGAGTGGTTAGAGTGCCATGCTCTCACTGCCTAAGGGCTGGATTAAATTCCTGCTTGGGATTCCATAAACCTTGGGTCAGCGGGGGGTGGGGGGTGGAGGGGGGTGGGGGTCGGGGGAGGGGGAAGTATACCAAGTTCTACACAGATAAACAATTACAAAGTAACTCAAAGAAAAATAAGACTTTGTAACAGGCTAAAGTATTGGTGAAAGAAAGTGAAAGTGAAGCCACTCAGTCATGTCTGACTCTTTGTGACCCCATGGACTGGAGCCTACCAGGCTCCTCTGTCTATGAGGTTTTCCAGGCAATAGTACTGGAGTGGATTGCCATTTCCTTCTCCAGGGGATCTTCCCAACCCAGGGATTGAACCTGGGCCCCCCACATTGTGGACAGACACTTTACCATCTGAGCCACCAGGGAAGTACTGGTAAAACTGGACAAAGTTCATATTGCTCAACAAAATTCTTCACTTTGCACAGAAAAGTTAAGATTGCAAGAGCAAAGTGCCTAATGGTCATGTGGAAGTGTGAAAATGAAAGCATTAGTCTCTCGGTTGAGTCTGACTCTTTGCAAACCCATGTACTGTATGAAACCCACCAGGCACCATGGAATTCTCCAACCAAGAATACTGGACTGAGTTGCCATTCTCTTCTCCAGGTGATCTTCCCGACGCAGGGAGAGAATGTAGGTCTCCTGCCTTGCAAGCAGACTCTACCTTCTCAGCCACCAGGGAAGCCCAGAATATCATATTAATTTCAAAGAATAAACAGAAGAAAGACTAGTCTTGATATTTAATGATTATATACTTGGTAAAATATGACTTCCAACTAACTAAATAATTGTCTTCAGTATTTGCTTTATTAATTTTATAAACATTCTAAAGAATAAAATATCTGATTTATGATAACTAATTGTATTATTTGTGTTTATTATCAATTGATCTTCAGTTTGGACTTAGCAGATGATGCTTTTGTTAAACACGTACTACCTGAAATAGTATTTTATTAATATAATCATCTTTATAAGCATTCCATGCACATGTGAAGGCCAAATCTCAGATACTTCTGATAATTCAAGACAAATCTTTATGTTTGATTAAAGATTTATATTTTTCTATGTTTTCCACATTTTACCTAATGTATAAACATATGCTAAAACATGCTGATATTAATCCATAGTTTACAAAAAAATGCAATCTAGATTCTTACCTATTTCATCTTAAATATTCTTGGTTTTTCTGCCATTCATTGTTCAATTTAATGGCTTTGAAAGTTCTATATTAATGATTATTAACATTTTATTTGCTGCATCATCGAGGTTCAATTCAAGGATATTTTTTACTAAGTATGTTGAAATATGCTTCTGATGATTATATCAAGACTATAGAATAGTTTTTGTTTAGTTTATCAACAAGCTTTTTATTTCTTGGTATTAGTTTAAATCTAAAAAGTTGATACTTTGAAGTTACTTTTGCTAAATTGCTGGTTTTAGATGATAATGTACTGTAACAAAGTGCAAAGACACGAAAGGTCCTATATAATTTTTATTTATTTTCTGAAGCTGCACACACACACACACACACACACACACACAAAGCACACTGGCACTATATTTTGGATAGTTACCAGACTCTGTCAGGGGTCCGTCTGTTGTGTCAGACTGGCATGGCATATATTATTTGGGTAATTTTGAACACACAGGCTTTTATTTTCCAAATCTTTGAAACAGTTGTCAAAATCTAGAGAAAAAAGATGAAAAAAAAAAAGGAAAGAAACATGACATAATTATTGATATTTTACTAGAAAATGTGTACTTAAAATATCTTTTATTGTTTGATGTTCCATCATTATGAATAATTACAATATATTTTTTGTACCTTCTTAAACATAAGATATCCAGTTTTTTCATTATAAGGCAGATGTCTTCATAATGTTTTATTTCACTGAGGTTTATCTTCTCGTCAAGAGACAAGCTCATAACTTGGATCTGTACAAAGGCAAGTGTGTCCAAGCATCCGGCAGTATTTGTCTCAAGATATCTACTCCACACTTCATTTTGATGTTATACACAATAAGCATTAAAAAGAAGAAAAACAACGTTTAATAATCAAATGCTGATCCATTCAGGAATGTCCCAGCAGATGTCAGTTATAGACCAGTTAGGAAGTTTAATATGAGAACATATTGAAGACATAGAAAAGACAGAAGGAAATAGTGATAGAGCAAACATATTCATTTCAGCGGGAAATGGAATTTGAAAAGAGCTAAAGGATCCCAAGCCAACCTGATGTTAATTTGGTGAAGTTGCCCTCAGGGTCCTTGTATGCCTTCTTAAACGGCTCTCTACTCTGACTCTTTCAGGATTCAGTCAGTCTTATGAAATAAGACAGTCTTAGATTTCTGTTTCTTTTTTCTCTCAGCCCCTGCTATTAATCAGCCTTTAATTACAATGTAGAAGCATATGAGAGGTAGAATAACATCTGCAAAAAAACATGTCAAAAAGAAGGAGATTATCTCTGGAATTCTTTTTCTTATGTTTATATGATACACATTATTTCAGTTTCTGTCTATTCAAATATATTTTTCTTCACATATTCATATTTACCTCATTTTCCCTGCCTCCATTAGATAGATAAACCTATTCTGTTCAAGGCTTTTCCTTCTAATTGTGTTATTACTTAGAAATCCTTGCTTTATCAATCATCACTTTTTTTTTTTCAACTTCTTTCTTTCCAGCTGTTCCTTCTTTTTACTTATACACACATGTCCAGGACCTTTTGTGAAATTTTGTGACTATCTTATCTATTCCTTTCTCTTTAAAAACAAGCTTCTTCAACAAGTAGTATGCTTTACTATTGTTTTTCCTAATAACATTGCAGTCTCTGTATATCCATTGCAGCTTGGCTTCTGTCCTCATCACTCTGCTAAAACGATTCTTGCTAAAGTTGCCAGAAAACTTGGAAAACTGCCCATCCCTCCGAGCACCTTTTTACTTTTATTTTATTGATCTCTCTGTGGTATTTTACAGTGTTCATTATTCCATTCCTTCTGATAATTTCCTGTTCTTTGTCTCCTGTAATATTTCAAAATTTGAGTCAACCTGTTCCATGTCTTGCTGGTTTATCTTTTTTTTTTAAAATATATATATAGTGGGATCTTTGTCTACCATTTAAGTGGACTTCTGTTCATAGTCCTTCTTCATATATACTCTTCTTACCCAAGGAAATTTCAAATGCATATGGCTTCAGATATCTCTGCATTTTGATGATAAAATATCTATCTTTAGAAAAGATTTGCTTTTTGTGATTAGACACAAACCTCTACATATCTTTGTGTATTTGTGTGTGTGTGTGTTCATCATCTTCCTGTCATACCTGAACTTTCCTGAGTTAGAAATGGAATCATTCTAACTTCCTATACTTTCCTTCTTCCTAAGTTCAATTGGTCACTACTTCTTGGATATTTTGTAACACATATACTTTTCATCTTCTGTATAGTTTATTAAAAACCTGGTAGACTCTGCCTATATTCTACGTATTAAGGTACTAAGTACATATTCTCTTTGCCTTTTTTACTGCTCTTATCTGAATTCAGGTCCCCATAATCTACCATACTAGCTATTGGAATATTATCTTGAGATACTCCATAATCTTTTAAAATTTTGTGTATTTTCTGACTGTTATTGACTATTTATAACACAGCTGTATAGGCATCTGTCCCCTTAAAAACTTGAAAATCAAAAGAGAGAGAACCAGGCTTCCATCTAAATTTGTCACCTGTAATGTCACCACAAATCAAATATTTCATCTGAGTGTATTAGGATTCTAGAGAGAAACAGAATCAATGAAAGATACAGGGCTGGGGAAGGAGGAAGAGAGAAGGAGTGGGGAATATGAATCAGAGTGAGTGAAAGACATAAGGAAAGATTCATTTTTAGGAACTGGTCCATGTGATTGTGGAGGCTGCTGAGTCCTTCCACAATCTGCAGGGTAGGCTGGCAGACTGGTGACCCAGAGAAGGGTTGATATGGACATTGAGTCCAACCTCAGTCTGGAGGCAGAATTTTCCCATCTTCTGGGGACCTCGGTCTTTTTCTCTTAAGGCCTTCAACTTAGTAGATGAAACCCAAACACATTATAGAACTAATCTGATTTACTCAGTCTGCTGATCGGAATGCTCATTTCAGTTCAGTTCAGTGTCCAGCTCTTTGCGACCCCATGAATCGCAGCATGCCAGGCCTCCCTGTCCATCACCACCTCCTGGAGTTCACTCAGACTCATGTGCATCGAGCCAGTGATGCCATCCAGCCATCTCATCCTCTGCTGTCCCCTTCTCGTCCTGCCCCCAATCCCTCCCAGCATCAGAGTCTTTTCCAATGAGTCAACTCTTCACATGAGGTGGCCAAAGTACTGGAGCTTCAGCTTTAGCATCGTTCCTTCCAAAGAAATCCCAGGGTTGCTCTCCTTCAGAATGGACTGGTTGGATCTCCTTGCAGTCCAAGGGACTCTCAAGAGTCTTCTCCAACATCACAGTTCAAACACATCAATTCTTCAGTGCTCTGCCTTCTTCACAGTCCAACTCTCACATCCATGCATGACCACAGGAAAAACCATAGCCTTGACTAGACAGACCTTAGTCGGCAAAGTAATGTCTCTGCTTTTGAATATGCTATCTAGGTTGGTCATAACTTTCTTTCCAAGGAGTACACGTCTTTTAATTTCATGGCTGCAGTCACCATCTGCAGTGATTTTGGAGTCCAAAAAAATAAAGTCTGACACCGTTTCTATTGTTTCCCCATCTATTTCCCATGAAGTGATGGGACCAGAAGCCATGATCTTCGTTTTCTGAACGTTGAGCTTTAAGCCAACTTTTTCACTCTCCTCTTTCACTTTCATCAAGAGGCTTTTTAGCTCCCTTTCACTTTCTGCCATAAGGGTGGTGTCATCTGCATATCTGAGGTTACTGATATTTCTCTTGGCAATAATCTCTTCTAAAAAGCACTTTCACAGCAACAACCAGACTGGTGTTTGACAAAATATCTGGGTGCTCTTGCCTAGCCAAGTTGATACTTAAATTTAACCATCACACTATCTTATGGTAAATACCTAGTCAATACAATTGTTTTGGTAAATTTCTGTATTTTTCCATTTATATATATATTTTATATTGATTAACAATGTTGTGTCAGTTTCAGGTGTACAGCAAAGTGATTCAATTATGCATATACATGTACATATTCTTTTTCATGTTCCCTTCCATTTAAGTTGTTAAATAATATAAAGCGGAGCTCCCTGTTCAATACAGTATGTCCTCATTGTTTATCAATTTTAAATATAGCAGTGTGTGCATGTCAATCCCAAACTCCCTAATTATCCCTCCCACACACCCTTCCTCCTGGTAAGCATGAGTCCATTCTCTAATACTGTGAGCCTGTTTCTATCTTGTAAATAATTTCATTTGTATTACATTTTTAGATTCCACATATAAGCAATATCATATGATATTTTTTTCTTTTTATGATTTACTTTACTCAGTATGACAATTTCTATGTCCATCCATGTTGCTGCAAATAGCCATGTTTCACTTTTAATGGCTGAGTAATATTCCACAGTATATATAAACCACATCTTTATTCATTCATCTGTCAATTAATATTTAGGTTTCTTCCATGTCTTGGCTGTTGTGAACAGTGCTGCAGTGAACACTGGGATGCATGTACTGTTTTCAAGATACAGTTTTTTTTCTGGATATATATATATAATCCCAGGAGGATTATATGGTTGCTCTACTTTTAGTTTTTTAAGGAACTTCCATATTGTTCTTCATATCTTGAGATATTTAATAATATCTTATATATTTTAAGACTGGTTTTATGGATAGTTTCAAGACAGTATTTTACCATAATGCTGCCCTTTGTAACAGTAGAAATATGATTCTAAATACAAAGAATTTGTTGTAGCTTCAATTAGTGCTGAATATATAACAAGTAGTTCTTTTCCTTCAAATTATGCTTCATAAACATAAAATAATTCTTCTCTTGTGTTCTGGTAATACAGTGCAAAGGAGGGGTATATTAACAAAAGTTAAATGATAGGTATGG
Source organism: Capra hircus (assembly GCF_001704415.2). Taxonomy (NCBI): domain Eukaryota; kingdom Metazoa; phylum Chordata; class Mammalia; order Artiodactyla; family Bovidae; genus Capra; species Capra hircus. Next base: position 46,915,913 of record NC_030824.1, on the reverse strand, counting down.
TCATGGTACACTCTTTGGCAAAGAGTTGCAATTATCATTTGTTTCAGAAAATGATGACACTATCTGTCAACTGCAAGAAAAAAAAAAGAATATTAGAAATCTAAGTATCATAGAATAACAACAACATACTCTAATAAAATAATGCAGTGTCTAATGGCTCACTGACAAGTGAAAAATGACCAGAACTGTTTGTAATACATTTGTTTTTCAGCTGAGTGATGTTATTTTACCATGTTAGAGAAAAGAAAATAAAATGTTATACTCTTTGATATCCAAAATATCTCATCCACAATTTTGGATTTCCTAAAAGATAATTACTTTATAAGGTTAAAAGTAAAAGAAACTAAAGAAAACTTATTTATTTTAATTTTTTGTATATATATTTTTAAAAGCATATATTTTTAAGGGCTTGGATATGAAATATTTGTCATTTACACTTAGTTGATTATATATCGGTTAGGTTAGGTTTAGTCACTCACTCCTGTGACTCCACATAGACTATAGGCTTTTCTGTCCGTGGGTTTCTCCAAGGCAAAAATACTGGAGTGGTTTGCCATTTCCTTATCCATGATTATATACAACCAGTAAATTAAAATATAATGCATGGCCACTTAAGTTTTGTTAATATAAAGTACTTATTATAAATAATAGTGCTTTATAATAATTATGATTATCTTGAAATACATTTTTATAATCTTTTTAGTAAAATGTTTTAAAATTCTTCTTTCCAGAATCAATATAAGCAATTTTATAAATTGGGTACATTTTAAAAATTCAATATGGAAAACATAATTACAGTATATCTAAAGAATAAATTGGGGAAATAAATTACAAATTTGAAAAAAAAATCATGCTGAACATTAAGGAAAAGAAAAGCAATCCTTTATAAAAGGGAGAAATATGGACTTTTCTGTGTTCCAGTGGTTAGGAATTCCCCTTCCAGTTCAGGGGACATGGGTTCAATAGCTGGTTGGAAAACTGATATCCCATATGCCATGGGGTAAATAAGCGCAAGTCACAGCTAGAGAGCCCATGCCACAGCTGAGATCTGATGCAGCCAAAAATAAATAAATATATGTTTTTTAAAGTGAGAAATGGATAAGTAGGGTAATTTTTGTTATGTAAATGGAGACAGATTTCCCTGGTGGCTCAGACAGTAAAGAATCCACCTTCAGTGCGTGAGACTTGGGTTCAATCCCTGGCTTGGGAAGATCCCTTGGAAAAGGGAATGCTACCCACTCCAGTATTCTGGCCTAGAGAATTCATGGATTTGGAGGCTGCTAGGCTACAGTCCATGGGGTTGGAAAGAGTTGGACATAACTGACCAACTTTGACTTTTCACAACCAGTCGACAAACTTCTGAAAAGTCTCTCAACCACACTAATAAATAAATCACTAAAATTTAAAGTGAGAATTCATTTTTTTTTTACCTAAAAACTAATCCAGACAAAAATGTTAATAATGCTTCTCATATAAGGTGGCATACTTTCAGGAGTATCATTTTGCAATGTTAAAATTAGAAATGCTTCATCCTTTGATAAATGTCCATTGTTTATAGTATTAGCACCTTAGAAATAAGAAAACACTTCTCAATACTTACTTATAATCTTTATATAGATTATTACTTACATCAGACTCTGTGTGCTTTTGAAATATTCATTCATTTAAAACTCATAACAACATCGTGAAGTACTTGCTGTTCAGTTCAGTTCAGTCGCTCAGTCATGTCCAACTCTTGCAACCCCATGAATTGCAGCATGCCACGCCTCCCTGTCCATCACCAGCTCCCAGAATTCACTCAAACTCATGTCCATCGAGTCAGTGATGCCATCCAGCCATCTCATCCTCTGTCATCCCCTTCTCCTCCTGCCCCCATTTTACATCATGGTCATTGAACTATTGAGTGTGGTAATGACTTACAGAATACAGTCTTTAGATTCAAACCCCAGAAATCTGACTCTAGAGGCTGTGTGCTAAACTAGTAGTATGCTGCTTCTCTAAAGAGGTGGTCAATAATAATTCATCCATTTAACAGTGTTATAAAATTAGGTAGATGTGAGGTAGATCTGAATATGTTGATAAATAGTTCTGAAACTCATTACCATGTGTAAAAGCAAGGTACAGGCATGTGTGTATAATATGAGCAAGATGGTTAGTGTTAAATTGGAGAGAGAGAAAGAGAGATGTAAGTGGCCAGGAGGGTGGAGAGAGGAAAGAAAGAGGGAGCACTCACCATTTCTAATTTAGAACTTTACTATTCTCCTTATGGCAGAAAGTGAAGAGGAACTAAAAAGCATCTTGATGAAAGTGAAAGAGGAGAGTGAAAAAGTTGACTTAAAGCTCAACATTCAGAAAACGAAGATCGTGGCATCTGGTCCCATCACTTCATGGGAAATAGATGGAGAAACAGTGGAAATAGTGTCAAACTTTATTTTGGGGGGCTCCAAAATCACTGCAGATGGTGACTGCAGCTATGAAATTAAAAGACACTTACTCCTTGGAAGGAAAGTTATGACCAACCTAGATAGCATATTCAACAGCAGAGACATTACTTTGCCAACAAAGGTGCATCTAGTCAAGGCTATGGTTTTTCCAGTGGTCATGTATGGTTGTGAGAGTTGGGCTGTGAAGAAAGCTGAGCACTGAAGAATTGATGTTTTTGAACTGTGGCATTGGAGAAGACTTGAGAGTCCCTTGGACTGCAAGATCAACCAGTCTATTCTAAAGGAGATAGTCCTGGGTGTTCTTTGGAAGGACTGATGCTAAAGCTGAAACTCCAATACTTTGGCCAGCTCATGTGAAGAATTGACTCAATGGAAAAGACTCTGATTCTGGGAGGGACTGAGGCAGAAGAAGGAGATGACCGAGGATGAGATGGCTGGTTGGCATCACCAACTCAGTGGACATGAGTTTGGGTGAACTCCGGGAGTTGGTGATGGACAGGGAGGCCTGGCATGCTGCAATTCATGGAGTCACGAAGAGTTGGACACGACTGAGCGACTAAACTGAACTGAACTGAGTCTTGGGCAATTCATTTGTCTTACTTGGGCCTTAGTTTTCTCATACATCAATTGGAGATAACAATAGAACCAATCACTTGGGGATTCTTATAGGATTAAATTACATAATGTGTGTCAAATACTTTGGGCAGCACAGACAATTGTTAACATTTTTTGTTTGTTTTCAATAGCACAGGTATTATCTTGCTGTGAATTTTGATTTTTTTGCTCTCTCATTAAAAGAAATCTACTTTTAAACTTATTTTTAACCAAAGATTAAATATTGACTTTCTTATTCAAGAAAAATAACAATATATCACAATATTGATCTATGCTAGAATATGTATATAGTGTTATTCTATTTAGCTGGTGTTAGTAAGTTTACTGTAAATTAGAGTATTTATAGTGTGGGGTTTAGTCCTGGTAGTGTAATTAAAACTGTATTAAGATTAATCTAATACAGCATCATACTCATAAGAGAAGTTCAGATAGCTTATCCCACAGTGGGTAGCCTGAATCTGGATTCTTCCAACAATTGTCAAGTCCTGAGTATAATTATCCTCTTCAGATGGGGCACTCTCTTCTTCAGTGGTTCCCACCATTTCCAGTTGTTTGCTGTCACTGATCTTAATAGGCAGATCTTATCCATCATTATGAACCAGGCTTCTTCATTAAGCCACCAATATCAGGCCTGTTTTGAAATATGGCACTTATAAAAATTGAACAAAGATTTAATCAGATGATTTTTTAAAACTCCTTTATCCTACTTTTTGTGTGTGCGTGCTTAGTTGTTTGATCATGTACATCTCTCTGTGACCCTATGGACTGCAGCCTTCAAGGCTCCTCTGTCTATAGGATTTTCCAGGCAAAAATACTGGAATGGGTTGCTATTTCCTCCTGCAGGGGATTTTCCTAACACAGGGAATGATCCTCAATCTCCCACGTTGCAGGTGGATTCTTTACTGATGCTGCTACTGCTAAGTCACTTCAGTCATGTCCGACTTTGTGCAGCCCCATAGATGGCAGCCCACCATGCTCCTCTGTCCCTGGGATTCTCCAGGCAAGAACACTGGAGTGGGTTGCCATTTCCTTCTCCAATGCGTGAAAGTGAAAATTGAAAGTGAAGTCGCTCAGTCACGTCCGCCTCTTTGTGACCCATGGACTGCAGCCTACCAGGCTCCTCCATCCATGGGATTTTCCAGACCAGAGTACTGGAGTGGGGTGCCATTGCCTTCTTCGGGATTCTTTACTACTGAGAGCCACAAATGGTACAGACTTCAGCTGATGTACCTCACAGTTACAAAGAAAGTAATTGTTCATAGGACTTAAGGAAAATTTAAGTGAATTATTCTAATAATTATTTTATTATTAAAAAATTTAAAAATATATCACACAAGGCTTTAATTTAGTTAATCATTTATTATTAAACTAATTTGAATTTTGGAGTATTCCCAACTTTCTGATTCTAATTGGGCATATTGTTTTATCTGAAATATAGACCTCTTAATGTGAATTATGTGCATAACCCCACTTTCCATCTTGAAAATATCTCCCACTGTTATCTTTATTTTGCTTTCAAAATAGGCATACTAACCACATATAAGGCATTTGGAAAAGGTAAGAAGAAAATTGTTTCTTTATAGTTGAAATTGTATTCTGTCTTTTATCTTTTGTTAGATAATGTTAGCAAATACGCATATTTACTTGTTCCTGTTCCCCTCAAATCAGTGCAACATGCAAATGCTTTGCTAACTATTTTGAGAACTTTATTAGTATAAAATGATCAGGAAAGCAAAAGGGCATAATTTAGTTCTTGGTAAAAATATGAAGGTATTTTTTATATCAAGAGGAAGTTTTCATCAAGCATACTTAAAAATATTCTGCAGAAGTTATCAGAAAACATACTCAAGAATCCAACTGTGGGGGAAAAAAAAAAACAACTGGGAAACTAATTCTGCTGAAATATTCAAATTTTGGGAACTTCCTCCAAGAATAGTTGTGGCACCAACCATTTAGCCTGAACCACAAAGCTCTGATAAATGTTGATGGGAATGATTGTCCTCTTTATTTCAAGTTAATCAGTGAGCAACACAATTCACTTAGTCAGCACTGTGGGTTGACATGCCAGTGATGGAGTATAGTTCTCTATGCAAATACTCATCTATTACTCAATCATAGTTTGTAGAAGGTGACAGTAAAGATCGATGGGCATCCATTGTACACCTTTTTAGTTTAATAGCAGGCTTGGTGCTAAGGATAGATCCTGCTATTTATATAAGTTCAATTTACAACTTTCTTTTCTCTCTTTTTCTTGTATCTCTTCACTTTTCTCCACTCCACCCATAAGGGAAATTCATGAACAGGGTCAAAAAGAGCCAGCAGAGTATGTTGATTATTTAAAATAAAATTGCTATTCATCCTTACAGCATAAAATCTTTAGGAACTTATGAATGATTTAAGTTATTAATTTCATACTAAGCACAATGCTAGCTTTTTACATCCCTTTAATTTGCTAGCAATATTATGAGGTAGGTGAGGGGATTAAGAGCCTGAGGTTAAGAATCAGATTTCTAAGTTCAGTCTCTTCTATGGCACTTGTTTGCTCTGTGACTTTCAGTAAGAAATTTAGCTCCTCTGCCTCCCAGAGTTTTCTTCTGCTACAAATGGCATAATAGGACCTGGTTCTCTTACTGTCTAAAAAGAAAAATTTTATATAT